>NW_022589754.1:6071510-6782264 GCF_004348235.1 Phoca vitulina | reverse complement strand
AGTGTTCCATGATTCATTGTTTGTGCATAACACCCAGTGCTCCATGCGGAACGTGCCCTCCTCAATACCCATCACCAGGCTAACCCATCCTCCCAACCCCCTCCCCTCTAGAACCCTCAGTTTGTTTTTCAGAGTCCATCGTCTCTCATGGTTCTTCTCCCCCTCCGATTTCCCCCCCTTCATTCTTCCCCTCCTGCTACATTCTTCTTCTTCTTTTTTTCTTTCTTAACATATATTGCATTATTTGTTTCAGAGGTACAGATCTGAGATTCAACAGTCTTGCACAATTCACAGCGCTTACCAGAACACATACCCTCCCCAGTGTCCATCACCCAGTCACCCCATCCCTCCCACCCCCCCCCCCACTCCAGCAACCCTCAGTTTGTTTCCTGAGATTAAGAATTCCTCATATCAGTGAGGTCATATGATACATGTCTTTCTCTGTTTGACTTATTTCGCTCAGCATAATACCCTCCAGTTCCATCCACGTCGTTGCAAATGGCAAGATCTTATTCCTTTTGATGGCTGCATAATATTCCATTGTATATATATACCACATCTTCTTTAGCCATTCATCTGTTGATGGACATCTTGGCTCTTTCCACAGTTTGGCTATTGTGGACATTGCTGCTATAAACATCGCAGGCACCCCTCTATTTTTAATTTTTGAGGGAACCTCCATACTGTCTTTCCCAGTGGCTGCACCAATTTGCATTCCTAAAAGCAGTACATGAAGGTTCCTTTTTCTCCACATCCTTGCCAATACTTGTTGTTTCTTGAGTTTTTGATTTTAGCCATTCTGACAGGTGTGAGGTGATATCTCACTGTAGATCTTATTTGTGATTCCCTGCTGATGAGTGAAATTGAGCATCTTTTCAGGTATTTGTTGGCCATATGTATATCTTCTTTGGAGAACTGTCTGTTCATTTCTTCTGCCCATTTTCAAATTGGATTATTTGGTATTTGATGTTGAGTTGTATAAGTTCTTCATATATTTTGGATACTAAGCCTTTAGCAGATATGTGATTTACAAATATCTACTCCCATTCAGTAGGTTGTCTTTTAGTTTGTTGGCTTTTTCCTTTACTGTGCAGAAGCTTTTTATTTTAATAAAGTCCTAAAGTTTATTTTCTGCTTTTGTTTCCCTTGCCTTAGGAGACATATTTATAAAAATGTTGTTATGAATGACGTCAAAATAGTTACTGTCTATTTTTTCTTCTAAGAATTTTATGGTTTCCTGTCTCACATTTAGGTCTTTAATCTATTTTGAGTTTACTTTTGTGCATGACATTACAAAGTGGCCTAGTTTTATGCTTTTACCTGTAACTGTCCAACCAGTTTTCCAATACCATTTGTTGAAGAGACTGTCTTTTCCCCCTTGCATATTCTTGCCTCTTTCATCAGAGATTAACTATATAAGCATGGGTTTATTTCAGGCCTCTCTATTCTCTTGCATTGATCTATGTGTCTATTTTTGTATGAGTACCATGCTCTTTTGATTACCTTAGCTTTGTATTATATCTTGAAATTTATGATTGTAATACCTCCAGCTTTGTTCTTTGTGAAAATTGCTTTGGCTATTTGGGGTCTTTTGTGCTTTTATACACAAGTTAGGATTATTCATTTTAGTTCTGTAAAAAATGCTGTTAGTATTTTGGTAGGGATTGCAAAGTGTTATAACCACTGTGGAAAACAAAGTGGAGGTCCTTCAAAAGAGTAAAAATAGAAATACCACATGTTTCAGTAATTCCACTACTCAGTATTTACCCAAAGGAAATGAAAACACTAATTTTAAAAGATATATGCACCCCTGAGTTTATTGCACCATCTTTTATAATAGCCAAGATATAGAAACAACCCAAGTGTCCATACATACATAAATTGATTAAAAAAGATTACACACACACACACACACACACACAGGAATATTACTCAGTAGTAAAAAAGAATGAAATCCTGCCATTTACAACATCATGGATGGATCTTAGAAGGTATAATAGTAAGTTAAACAAGTCAGACATATAAAGGCAAATGCCATATGATATCACTCATATGTGGAATTTAAGAAACAAAACAACAACAAAAAAGAGACAAACCAAAAAAATCCCAGACTCTTAAATACAGAAAAAAAAAAAAAACAAACTGGTGGTTGCCAAAGAGGAGGTGAGGGGATGGGTAAAATAGATAAAAGGGATTAAGAGTACACCTATCAAGAGGAACAATGAATAACATATAGAAGTATTTAATCATTAATTGTACACCTGAAAATAATATAACCTTATATGTTAATTACACTTCAACAAAAACTGAAGAAAAAAATCAAAACACGTTTATTCAAAAACCTGTATATAAATGTCATAGCTGGATTCTATTTTAAAAATTGTGGTAAAGGGCGCCTGGGTGGCTCAGTCGTTAAGCGTCTGCCTTCAGCTCAGGTCATGATCCCAGGGTCCTGGGATCTAGCCCTGCATTGGGCTCCCTGCTCAGAGGGAAGCCTGCTTCTCCCTCTCCCCTCCCCCTGCTTGTGTTCCCTCTCTCGCTGTGTCTCTCTCTCTGTCAAATAAATAAATAAAATATTTAAAAAACAAAAATAAAATAAAAAATTGTAGTAAAATACACATAAAATTTATCACTTTAACTATTTTTAAGTAAACGGTTCATAGGTATTAAGTATATTTACATTGTTTTAGGAACATCGGCACTATCCATCTCCACTACTTTTTCATCTTGGGAATTTGCAACATTGTACACCTCACACTTATTGATGGATTATTGGGATTATTCTACCTTTTGCCTAATGTGTATACAATTGGGATTATTCTATTTTTTGCCTAATGTGGATACAACTCTGAATATTCGTGTACAAATATCTGTCCAAGACCCCCTTTCAATTATTTGGAGTATATATTCAGAAGTAGAATTGCTAGATCATATTTTTTTTTTTTAAAGATTTTATTTATTTGACAGAGAGAGACACAGCGAGAGAGGGAACACAAGCAGGGGGAGTGGGGGAGGGAGAAGCAGGCTTCCCGCTGAGCAGGGAGCCCGATGCGGGGCTCGATCCCAGGACCCTGGGACCATGACCTGAGCCGAAGGCAGACGCCCAACGCCTGAGCCACCCAGGCGCCCCCGCTAGATCATATTTTTTAAAGATTTATTTATTTGTTTTAGAGAGAGAGGGAGAGAGAGAGAGAGAGAGCACAGAAGTGGGGGGAGGGGCAGAGGGAGAGAATCTTCAAGCAGACTCTCCACTAAGCATAGAGCCTGATGTGGGACTCCACTCCATGACCCATGAGATCATGACCTGAGTTCAAACCAACAGTCGGTTGCTCAACTGACTGAACCACCCAGGCGCCCCCTGCTGGATCATATGTTAATTTTATGTTTAAACTTTGAGAATCCACCATACTGGTTTTTATAGTGGCTGTACCATTTTAAATTCTCACCAGCAATGTACAGGACTCCAATTTCTCTACTTCTTCTCCAGCGATGTTATATTTAATAGGCGTTTTTAGAGCAGTTTTAGCATCACAGCAAAATTGAGCAGAAGGTACAAAAATTCCCTCAATAGTCCCTGTAACCAAAATACTCAACAAGATCCTATCCAATAGGATCCAACAGTACATTAAAAGGATTATTCACCACGAACAGTTGGGATTTATTCCTGGATGCAAGGGTGTTTCAACATTCACAAATCAATCAACGTGATAGAACACAGTAATAATAAAAAAAAAAAGACAAGAACCATATGATCCTCTCAATTGATGAAGAAAAAGCATTTGACAAAATAAAGCATTCTTTCTTGATTAAAACTCATCAAAGTGTACAGATAGAGGGAACATACCTCAATATCATAAAAGCCATCTATGAAAATCCCACAGCAAATATCATTCTCAATGCAGAAAGACTGAGAGCTTTTCCCTTAAGGTCAGGAACATGACAGGGATGCCCACTCTCACCACTCTTGTTCAACATAGTACTAGAAGTCCTAGCATCAGCAATCAGACAACAAAAAGAAACAAAATGTATTCAAATTGGCAAAGAGGAGTCAAACTCTCCCTCTTCACAGATGACATGGTATTTTATGTGGAAAACCCAAAAGACTCCACCCCTAAACTGCCAGAACTCATACAGGAATTCAGTAATGTGGCAGGATACAGAATCAATTCACAGAAATCAGTTGCATTTCTATATACTAACAATGTAACTGAAGAAAGAGAAATTAAAGAATTGATCCCATTTACAATAGCAACAAAAACCATAGGATACCTAGGAATAAACCTAACCAAAGGGGTAAAGGATCTATTACACTTCAACAAATCTAGAAACTACAGAACATTTATGAAAGACATGGAGGAAGACACAAAGAGATGGGAAAGCAGTGCATGCTCATGGATTGGAAGAATAAATATTGTGAAAATGTCTATGCAGCCCAGAGCAATCTACACTTTCAATGCAATCCCTATCAAAATACAATCGACATTTTTCACAGAGCTGGAACTAATAATCCTAAACTTTGTATGGAACCAGAAAAGACCTCAAATTGCCAGGGGAATATTGAAAAAGAAAACCAAAGCTGGGGGCATCACAATGCCTGACTTCAAGCTATATTACAAAGCTGTGATCATCAAGACAACATGGTATTGGCACAAAAACAGACACAGAGATCAATGGAACAGAATAGCGAGCCCAGAAATGGACCCTCAACTCCATGGTCAAGTAATCTTCAACAAATCAAGAATGGATATCCAATAGGAGAAAATACAGTCTTTTCAATAAATGGTGCTGGGAAAATTGGACAGCCACATGCAGAAGAATGAAACTGGACCGTTCTCTTACACCATACACAAAGATAATCTCAAAATGGATGAAAGACTTAATGTGAGACAGGAATCCATCAAAATCCTAGAGGAGAACATAGGCAGTAACCTCTTCAACATCAGCCACGGGAACTTTTTGCAAGACACGTCTCTAAAGGCAAGGGAAACCAAAGCAAAAATGAACTTCTGGGACTTCATCAAGATAAAAAGTTTCTGCACAGCAAAGGAAACAGTCAACAAAACTAAGGCAACCCACGGAATGGGAGAGGATATTTGCAAATGACATTACAGATAAAGGACTGGTATCCAAGATCTATAAAGAACTTCTGAAACTCAACACCCAAAAAACAAATAATTCAGTCAAGAAATGGGCAGAAGACACAAACAGACACTTCTCCAAAGAAGACATACAAATGGCTAACAGTCACCCAAAAAAATGTTCAACATCACTAGCCATCAGGGAAATTAAAATCAAACCACAATGTGATACCCATTCTGATACTCTATGTCTTTTGATTGGAGCATTTAGTCCATTTACATTCAGCGTAGTTATTGAGAGATATGAATTTAGTGCCATTGTATTACATATAAAGTTGATTTTTCTTGAGATTTTGTCTGTTCATTTCTAGTCTATCACTTTTGGTCTTTCCCACTAAAAGCGCCCCTGTTAGTATTTTTTGCAGGGCTGGTTTAGGGTTCATAAGCTCCTTTAGTTTTTGATTTTCTGGGAAAGTTTTTTTCTCTCCTTCTATTCTCAATGACAGCTTTTCTGGATGGAGTATTCTTGGCTGCATATCTTTCTCATTTAGCAAGTTGAGTATATTATGCCACTTTTCTCTGACCTGTTGAGTTCTGTGGAAAGATCTGTTCCTAACCTTATTTGTTTTGCCTTGTAAGTTAGGGATTTCTGTTCTCTTGCTGCTTTTATGATTTTTTTCTTTATCCCCATATTTTGCAAATTTATGTCTTGGTATTGGTCTGCTTTTGTTGATTTTGGTGGGAATACTCTGTGCCTCCTGGATATGGATTCTCTTTCCTTCCCCAGATTAGGGAAGTTTTCAGTTATAATTTGTTCACATAAATCTTCTGCCCCCTTTTCCCTCTCTTCTTCTTCTGGAACTCCTATGATACGAACATGATTATGCTTTATGGAGTTACTGATTTCCCTATGTCTACATTTCTGATCTAGTATCTTTCTTTCCTTCTTCTTTTCAGCTTTATTATTTTCCATAATTTTATCTTCTGTATCACTTATTTATTCCTCTGCTTCTTCCATCCTTGTGGTCATTACATCCAAGCAATTTTGCATCTTGTTTATAGCATTTTTTTTTTTTTTTGGCCTGACTAGTTTTTAGGTCTTTTATCTATGTGGTAAGGGACTCCCTGGTGTCTTCTATGCTTTTCTCAAGCCCAGATGGTATCCTTATGATTGTTGTTTTAAATTATGGGTCAAGCATATTACTTATATCCGTTTTGGTGAAATCCCTTGCCATGACCTGTTTGTGTTCTTTCTTTTGGGGTGAATTCCTCCATCTTGTCATTTTGTCTAGGTCTCTGTCTTCTTCTCTGTGTTAGCAAAGCCTGTTATATTTCCTGCTCCTGAGTGTAATGGCTTTATATAGAAGACGTCATACACTGTCCAGGGTCTGGCACTTCATGAAATGTCTCTGGTGTATGCTGTGTGCACTCTACTGCTGTGTTGTGGCTGCTCTTTCCCTCAGGTGAGTCCTCTGCAGAGTTTCTCCTTGCCTGCAGTGAGGAGTGTTGGATCTTGTCGACTGTATGGCAAGTTTTCACTTCATGTGACTTGATCTACTTTTTAAAAGGGACATGGTGCTATTTCCACTGGAGCAAAAGTGCAAAACTCTATGGTCTGTAGATGTGGTGTGTGAGGGGATTTTATGACAGTCTTCTCAGGGAGGGGTCTGGTGCTCTGGTTCTCAGGCACTTTTGCCCCAGAAAAGAAGCACCTGGAGAGCCCAGGAGTGTGGGGCTTGTTGTAAATGGTTTAAGCCACCACTGTTGGCTCTGTGCTGCTAACTGAAGTTAGTTTATGCTGAGAGGTTAGAGAGAGAAATGGCACCCACTAGCTCTTTTGTCCTCAGATAGGCAATGTAACCTCTCTCAGATGCACTCCAAGAAGGGGGAACAGTCTCTTCCAGTACATCTAGGGAGATCCTCAGATCATGCTGTCTTCCTCCCATGCTATCAGTCCTCCTTTTCCACAGGAGCACTGCAGCATCCACTGGGCTTCACACCTGCCACACTGCGGACCTCTAAATCTCCAGGTTTTGAGCCCCAAGACTGTAGAAACTCACAAAAAAATCAGCCCTGCTCTTTTACCCAGTCAATGGTTTTTCCTTTTGGGATCCCTCATGGGTTCTCCCCTTCTCTCTCTCTCTCTTTCTCCTCTCCTTGACCAGGGCTCCCTTCCCTCTATGACAACCAATCACGTCTCCACAAGTCCTATGTTCCATTATGCGGCCTTTTCTCTCTCACTAGTTATGCAGGCTATTCCGTCAGTCTTCAGATCGATTTCATCAGTTTTCAGAATGATTTTATATTTATCTAGCTAAGTTCAAGGGACCAGGCAAGTCTAGGGTCCTCCTACTACTTCATCATCTTATCTCCTCCACCTAATTTTCTCCTTAGTTTTGAATAACTATTTTATATCATAAAATTCATGTTTCATGTCTTCTGCCCATTTCTTAACTGGGTTATTTTTTTTTTCAGGTATTGAGTTAGAAAAGTTCTTTATAGATTTGGATACTGTCCCTTTATCAGATATGTTGTTTGCAAATACTTTCTCCCATTCTGGAGGCTTCCATTGAGTTTTGTTGATTGTTTCCTTTGCTGTGCAGATGAATTTTATCTTGATGAAGTCCCAACAGTTCATTTTTTCTTTTGTTTCCCTTGCCTGTGGTGACATGTCCAGTAAGAAGTTGCTATGGCTGAAGTCAAAGAGGTTTCTGCCAGTGTTCTCTTCTAGGATTTTGGTGATTTCCTGTCTCACATTAAGGTATTTCATTCATTTTTAATTTATTTTTGTGTATGCTATAAGAAAGTGGTCCCGTTTCATTCTTTTGCATATGGATGTCCAATTTTCCCAGCACCATTTGTTGAAGAGATTATCGCTTTTCCATTGGATATTCTTTCCAGCTTTGTTGAAGATTAGTTGACCATAGAGTTGTGGGTCCATTCTTGGGTTCTCTGTTCTGTTCCATTGATCTATGTGACTATTTTTTGCCAGTACCATAATGTCTTGGTGACTACAGCTTTGTAATATAGCTTGAAATCCAGAATCATGATGCCTCCAGTTTTGTTTTTCTTTTTCAGAATTGCTTTTGGTGTTCAGATTCTTTTATAGTTTCATACAAACTTTAGAGTTGTTTGTTCTAGCTCTGTGAAAAATGCTGGTGGTATTTTGATGGGGATTGCTCTAAATGTGTAGACTGCTTTGGGTAGTATAGACATTTCAACAATGTTTGTTCTTCCATTTCATAAAAATGGAATGCCTTTCTATTTCTTTGTTTCCTTTTCAATTTTTTCCATAAGATTTCTAGAGTTTTCAGAGTATAGATCTTTTACATCTTTGGTTAGGTTTATTCCTAAGTGTCATTGTTTTTGGTGTCATTGCAGATGGGACCCATTCCTTGATTTCTTTTTCTTCTGCTTTGCTATTGGTGTATAGGAATGCAACAGATTTCTGCACATTGATTTTGTATCATGTGACTTTGTTGAATTCATGTATGAGCTCTAGTCATTTTTCATTGGAGTCTTTTGGGTTTTCTACATAGAGAATCATGTCATCTGCAAATAGTGACAGTTTGACTTCTTCCTTGACAATCTGGATGCCTTTTATTTATTTTTGTTGTCTAATTGTTGAAGCAAAGACTGTGTTAAATAGTAATGGTGAGAGTGGACATCCTTGTCTTGATCCTGACCGTAGGGGAAAGGTTCTCCTCTTTTCCCCATTCAGAATGATATTAACTGTGGATCTTTTGCATATGGTCATTATGAGGTTGAGGTATGTTACATCTATCCCTACTCTGGTGAGGGTTTTTATCAGGAAAGGATGCTGTAGATGGCTAAGAGACACATGAAAAATTCTCAACAATACTCATCATCAGGGAAATACAAATCAAACCATAATGAGATACCATGTCACACCTGTCAGGATCGTTAAAATTAACAACACAAGAAACAACAGGTGTTGGCGAAGATGTGGAGAAAGGGGAACCCTCTTGCACTGTTGGTAGGAATGCAAAGTGGTGCAACCACTCTGGAGAAAAATATGGAGGTTCCTAAACATGTTAAAAATAGAACTATCCTATGATCCAGCAATTGCACTACTAGATATACTAGGTATTTACACAAAGGGTACAAAAATACAGATTCAAAGGGGTACATCCACCCCAATGTTTATACCAGCATTATCAACAACAGTCATACTATGGACACAGCACAAATGTCCATCAACCAATGAATGGATAAAGAAGATGTGCTATATAAATACAGTGGAATGTTACTCAGTCCTCAAAAAATATGAAATCTGGCCATTTGCAATGATGTGGATGGAGATAGAATGTATTATGCTAAATGAAATGTCAGTCGGAGAAAGACAAATACCATATGATCTCATTCATATGTGGAATTTAAGAAGGAAAACAGATGAACATATAGGAAGGGATAAAATTTAAAAAAGGAGAGAGAGAAACAAGCCATAGGAGACTCTTAACAATAGAGAACAAACTGAGGGTTGATTGAGGGAAGTGGGTGGGTGATGGGTATTAAGGAGGACACTTGTTATGATGAGCACTGGGTGTTTTATGTAAGTGATGAATTACTGGATTCTACTCCAGAAACCAATATTGCACTGTATGGTAACTGCCTAAAATTTAAGGAGAAGAAGAAGAAAAAAATAAAATAAATTTCTTGTTTCATAGTTTTTATCTTTCATCACTGAATATTTCATCCCACTGCTTTCCAGCTTGCAAATTATCTTCTGGTTTAAAATGTATGGAGTTTGTTGAGCTTCTTGCATTTGTATATTCATATTTATAAGCATTTCCACAAATTTAGGAATTTTAATTATAGTATATGATTATCTACTACCTCATCTCTAGAATCCACCTTGCCTTATCCCCTAGACTATTGTTTCTATAAATATGGTCTGTAGACCAGTTTGACTAGGCTAACAGCTAGTTACTAGTCCACAAGATAATACAGAAATTTTAAGAAGTGTTTAGAAATTTTTGTAACAATTTCATTTTGCTGCAGCATCCAAAAGAGGGACTGTTGTTATAAATAATTTTTATTGTGCTTTACAAAACTATTAGTCCAAAGGGGGTTGAAATTTAAATAAATAAATGAGTAAGTTTTTCCTTACAAACAGTTTAGGATCACTGCCCTATGATGCCTAGCACTGAAATTATCTTCACTCTTACCGGTATGGTGACCTATGATCTGTTACCAGGTTTAAAGTTTTCAAAAACAGAAACACTGAGCCAGATTAGAACAATGTTTAGGAGTATAACTTTCCTTTTATTTTCTGATTATAGGCATATTTAGCTGTAAACCAAATAACATGAGAAAGCATGTAAGCTAGAGAACTATTTGAGGAAAGTATATAATTTACACTAACAGAGGAAAAGACTTTCTCAAAATAAAACCTGGAAAAGAGAACTTATGAAATAAATATTTATTGAATGCCTGATATGAAAATTAATATTTCAAGAAGGTTAATTTTCCTATAATGTAAAATATATGCAAACATAATGGCACATAATGTTGCTGAGAGAATGTGAAGCCAAATAACATTGTTAAATTGAAGTCTTTGAAATTAATTTAATAATGTTAAGGAAAAACACTGATATTTTCCATCTCTAAAGTATTATTCTCATGGGACCAATCTGGCAGAACTGTGTAGGACTCTGTAAGGCAAGGGGCAAATTGAGGTTAGGAAGTACAGCAAGAGTTATTCTACACTAATGAAACCACAAGCTGATGATATCCAGATTGCAGCCCTGGGAATAAGTAGAAAGAATAAAATGCAAAAGATTTGATAAGAGTCTATGATTATTGTTTTTAGAAATAAACTGTGCAAACAAGAAAAGCAACTGATAAGTTGATGCTCAGATATATGGAATGGCAAAGGACCTAGAATAACAAATATGATTATGAAAATGAAGACCAAATTTGGAGAAATAACACCTTATTTCAAGATTTACTATAAGACTATAATCATTAAGATAGCATGGTATTGGCATTAGAATAGATAATCACTAAAACAAAATAAATTTCAGAAACAGGCTAGCAAATATTCAGTTAATTGATTTTCAGCAGAAGCACCAAAGTAAGTGAGAAGAGACTCTTCAAGGGGCTGGCACAACTGGATATCAATATACAAAAAAATTAACCTCAAATTCTACCTCATACTAAAAAAAATTTATTCAACATGATTAATTGGCTTAAACATAAAATCTAAAGTTCTCAAGTTTCTTGAAGACCACGTAGCAGATATTTTCAAGATTAAGACAAAGATTTTTGTTTGTTTTTTTGGTGTAAGAGTAACTTCATTTTTGTACAGTGTTATATTAGTTTCAGGTGTAAAATACAGTGATTCAACAATTCCATACATCACCCTGTTGCTCATCATGACAAGTGCACTCCTTAATCACATCACATACTTAACCCATCCTCCCACACACTTCCCCTATGGTAACATCCATTTGTTCTCTATGATTAAGAGTGTTTCATGCTCTCTCTCTCTCCTGTTTTTCCCTTTGCTCATTTGTTCTGTTTCTTAAATTCCACATATAAATGAAATTATATGGATTTTATCTTTCTCTGACTGATTTATTTAGCTTAACTTTACACTCTCTAGCTCCATCCATGTCATTGCAAATGTCAAGATCTCATTCTTTTTTGTGGCTGAATAATATTCTATTATATATATACAGTATATATGTATATATGTACTGTATATATGTATATATTGTATTGTATATGTGTATGTAAAATACAATATATTGTATATATGTATATACATATATACATGTATATGTAATGTATATGTATGTATATGTATATGTAATATATATTACATCTTCTTTATAGATTCATCAATCGATGGACACTTGGGCCTCTTCCATATCTTGGCTATTTTAAATAATGCATCTACTCTTTCAATTAGTGTTTTTGTATTCTTTGGGTAAATACCCAGTAATGTAATTCCTGGACAATAGAGTAGGGCTATTTTTAACTTTTTGAGGAAACTCCATACTGTTTTTAACAGTGGCTACACCAGTTTGCATTCCCACCAACAGCACATGAGTGTTTCATTTTCTCCAGACCCTGGACAACACCTGTTGATTCTTGCATTGTTGATTTTAGCCATTTTGACAAGTGTGAGGTGATATCACACTGAAGTTTTCATTTGTATTTCACTGATGCTAAATGATGATGAGCATGTTTTCATGTGTTTGTTGGCCATCTGGATGTCTTCTTTGGAAAAATGTCTGTTCATGTCTTCTTCCCATTTTTAAATTGGATTATTTGCTTTTTGGGCATTCAGATGTTTAAGTTCTTTACATATTTTGGATACTAAACCTTTATCATATATGTCATTTGCAAATATGTACCCCAATTCTGTAGGTTGCCTTTTAGTTTTGTTTATTTTTTCCTTCACTGTGCAAAAGTTTTTATTTTGATGAAGTCCCAAGAGTTCATTTTTGCCTTTATTTCCCTTGCCTCAGGAAACATAACTAGAAAAAAAGTTGCTATGGCGGATATCAAAGACGTTACTGTCTGTGTTCTCCTCAAGGACTTTTATGGTTTTAGGTCTCACATTTGGGTCTGTAATCCATTTTGAATTTATTTTTACGTATGGTGTAAGAAAGTGGTCCACTTTCATTCTTCTGCATGTTACTATCCAGTTTTTCCCAACACCACTTGTTGAAGAGACTGTCTTTTTCGCATTAGATGTTCTTTCCTGCTTTGTCAAAAATCAGTTCACCATATACTTGTGGGTCCATTTCTGAGTTTTCTATTCCAGTCCATTGATCTATGTGTCTGCTTTCATGCCAGTACCATGCTGTCTTGATGATTACAACTTTGTAATATAAGTTTGAAGTCCATAATTGTGATGCCTCCAGCTTTTTTTCCCCCAGAATGTTTTGGCTATTCAGGGTCTTCTGTGGTTCCATACAAATTTTAGGATTGCTCGTTCTAGCTCTGTGAAACTTGCTGGTGATATTTTGATAGGGACTGCATTAAATGTCTAGATTGCTTTGGGTAGTATAAACATTTTAACAATACTTCTTCTTTTAATCCATGAGCATGGAATGTCTTTCCATTTCTTTGTGTCATCTTCAATTTTTTTCATTAGTGTTTTATAGTTTTCAGAGTATGGCTCTTTCACCTCTTTGCTTGTGTTTATTCCTAGGTATCTTATGGATTTTGGTGCAATTTTAAATGGGATTGTTTATTTACTTTCTCTTTCTGCTGCTTCATTATTGGTGTATAGAAACACAACAGATTTCTGTACATTAGCTTTGTATCATGCAACTTTACTGAATTTGTCTATCAGTTCAATCAGTTTTTTGGGGGAAGTCTTTCGGGTTTTTATATATATATAGTATCGTGTCATCTGAAATAGTGAAAGGTTTACATTTTTCCTTGCTGATTTGGATGCCTTTTATTTCTTTTTGTTGTCTAATTGCTGTATCTAGGAGTTCCAGTGCTATGTTGAATAGAAGTGACAAGAGTGGACATCCTTGTTTTATCCCTGAACTTAGGGAAAAGCTTTCAGTTTTACCCCATTGAAGATGATGTTAGCTGTGGGTTTTTTCATATATGGCCTTTATTATGTTGAGGTATGTTTCCTCTATACCTACTTTTTTTTGGTTTTCATCATGAATGGAAGTGTTACTTTGTCATATGCTTTTTCTGCATCTATTGAAATAATTATATGGTTTTCATCCTTTCTTTTATTGATGAGATGTATCACATTGATTGATTTGTGAATATTGAACTACCCTCAAAACCCAGGAATAAATACCACTTGATTATGTTGAATGATGGTTATTGTTGAATTCTATTTGCTACTATTATATTGACAATTTTTGCATCTATGTTCCTCAGAGATAAAGGTCGGTTATTCTCTTTTTTAGTGGTGCTTTTATCAGATTAAATCTGATTATAATGTTGGCCACATAGAATGAGTTTGGAAGTTTTCTTTCCTTTTCTATTTTTTGGGAATGTTTTGAGAAGAATAGGTGTTAACTCTTATTTAAATGTTTGGTAAAATTCATCTGTGAAGCCATCTGGTCCTAGACTTTTGTTTGTTGGGAGGTTTTTTTTTTTTTTATTACTGATTCAGTTTCTTTGCTGGTTATTGGTCTGTTGAAATTTTCTATTTCTAATTCAGTTTTGGTAGTTTATTTGTTTCTAAGAATTTATCCATTTCTTCCAGATTGTCTCAATTTTTGACATATTTTTTCATAATGGTGTCTTAAAATTGTTTCTATTTCTGTTGTGCTGGTTGTTATTTCTCCTCTCTCATTGATTATTTTATTTATTTAAGTCCTATCTCTTTTCATTTTGATGTGTCTAGCTAGAGGATTCTCAATTTTATTGAGTCTTGCATAGAACCAGCTTCTGAGTTCATTGATATATTCTCTTGTTTTTTGTTTGTTTATTAGTTTTGTTTGTTTTTTAGTTTCTGTATCATTTCATTCAGCTCTAACCTTTACTTTTTCCTTCCTTCTGCTCGTTTTATTTTATTATTTTTGGTTGTTGTTGTTCTTTTCCTAGCTGCTTTAGGTGTAAAGTTAGTTTTTTTTTATCTGTGATTTTTCTTGCTTCTTGAGATAAGCCTATACTATTATAAAAACCCTTCTTTACATCGCTTTTCCTGCTTCTCAAAGGATTTGGACCATTGTGTTTTTGTTTTTATTTGTTCCCATGTAATTTTTATTTCTCCTTTTATTTCCTGGTTGACCCATTCATTGTTTAGTAGCATGTTATTTAACCTCCATGTATTTGTGGCTTTCCAGATTTTGTCTTGTGGCTAACTTCTACATTCATAACATTGTGTTCAGAATAGGTACATGAGGAGAGGAGGGAAGATGGCAGAATTATAGGGGAACCTCATATCATCTGGTCATTTGAATTCAGCTAGAGAAGTATCAAATCATTCTGAACACCTGTGAACTCAACCTGAGATCTAAGAAAAGAATTGCTGCAATTCTACAAATAGAAAATCAACCACTTTTTGCAAGGTAGGAGGTGCAGAGAAGTGAATCTGAGGGGATATATGGGAAGATTAACCATGGGGAAAAGAGCCTCTCTAAGCGAGCTACCAGAAAGTGATACAGCAGCTGAGTGCAAAATCAGAACTTTTAGAAGTCTGCTCCTGTGAGGGATGACCCTGCCTGAAAGGGGCTCAGGTGGAAAAGTGGGGCAGAATCCTAGGTGGAAAAGTGTGGTATCAGGATCCCTGGGGTCACAGAAAGAATGGGGATGACTGAGTGCAGCAGAGTTCCCAAGCATCAGAGTTGGGAAGATTGCAACAATCAGCGAGCCCAGGAGTGGGCTCTGAGATTGGTGTTGCCATTAACCGTGAGCTATGGCATGATTGTGTGATCACTCTCTAAGCAGGGGCCCAGCAAGTGTCAGAACTACAGCAAGACCCACCTTCCTATAGGAGGAGTGGTGCAGGTACATGCACAATCTCACAATTGCTCCAAAAACAGGGGCCCAGCAAAGTGGAAAAAATAATCCTAAACTTTCTATGGAACCAGAAAAGACCCTAGAGGAATAGACAGGAATAGACAGAGGAGTGTTAGAAAAGTAAACCAAAGCTGGTGACATCAAAATGCCAGACTTAAAGCCATATTACAAAGTTGTAATCATCAAGACAGTATGGTACTGGCACAAAAACAGACACATAGATCTATAGAACAGAATAGAGAACCCAGAAATGGACCCTCAATTTTATGGTCAGCTAATCTTTGACAAAGCAAGAAAGAATATCCAATGGAAAAAAAAAAACATTCTCTTCAACAAATGGTGCTGGAAAAATTGGACAGACACATGCAAAAGAATGAAACTAGACCATTTTCTTACACCATACACAAAGATAAATTCTAAATGGATGAAAAACCTAAATGTGAGACAGGTATCCATCAAAATGCTAGAGGAGAACACAGGCAGCAACCTCTTCGACCTCAGCTGCAGCAACTTCTTGCTAGACACCAAAGGAAAAGGAAACAAAAGCAAAAATGAACTATTGGGACTTCATCAATATGAAACACTTCTGCATGGCAAAGGATACAGTCAGCAAAACTAAAAGACAACCTATGGAATGGGAGGAGATATTTGTAAATGAGATATCAGATAAAGGGCTTGGATATAGATCCAAGATCTATAAAGAACTTATCCAGAGAAGGAGACAAACCATGAGAGACTCCAATATAGGAAACAAACTGATGGTTGCTGGAGGGGTGGGGGTGGAGGATGGGGTAATTGGGTGATGGGCTTTAAGGAGGGCATGTGATGTGATGAACACTGGGTGTTATATTCAACTGATTACTGAACTGTAAATCTGAAACTAATAATGTATTATATGTTGGCTAATTGAATTTAAATAACAAATAATCCTTTTGATATACTATTAAAGATGAATTATAAATTGGAAAAAAATAAATAAAATTCTGTGACATAATGATAAAAAATAATAGATGCATGATACGACTTTGATTAACTTGAATTTGTTAAGGCTGGTTTTGTGGGCTAATATGTGATCTATTCTGGAGAATGTTCCATGTGCACTTGAAAATAATGTTTATTTGGATATTTTAGGATGGAAATTTCTGAATATATCTGTTAAATCCCTCTGTTCCAGTGTGTCATTTAAAGCCATTGTTTCCTTTGTTGATTATCTGTTTAGATGATCTGTCCATTGACATAAGTGTGGTATTAAAGTCTCCTACTGTTATTGTGTCATTTAGGTCTTTTATGTTGTTATTAAATGTTTTATATATTTGGGTGCTCCTATGTAGGATGCATAAACGTTTATCATCCTTATATCTTCTTGTTGGATCATCCCTTTTATTATTATATAGTGTCCATTTTTACAGTCTTTTTTTAAAAGTTATTTTGTCTTGGGGCGCCTGGGTGGTTCAGTTGGTTAAGCGACTGCCTTCGGCTCAGGTCATGATCCTGGAGTCCCTGGATCGAGTCCCGCATCGGGCTCCCTGCTCAGCAGGGAGCCTGCTTCTCCCTCTGACCCTCCCCCCCCCTCATGTGCTCTCTCTCTCTCATTCTCTCTGTCTCAAATAAATAAATAAAATCTTTAAAAAAAAAAAAAGTTATTTTGTCTAATGAATTGTTGAACACTACATCAAAAACTAATGATGTATTTATTATATGTTGGCTAATTGAACATAATAAAAAATAAAATCTATTTTGTCTGAAACAAATATTGCAACTCCGGCTTTCTTTTGACATCCATTTGCATGATAGATGTTTCTCCATCCCCTGACTTTCAATCTGCAGGTCTCTTTAGGGCTGAAATGAGTCTCTTGTAGGCAACATATAGATGGGTGCTGTTATTTCATCCATTCTGTCACCTTGTGACTTTTGATTGGAACACTAGTCCTTTTACATTCAAAGTAAATATTGATAGATATGTATTTAGTTCCATTTTATTACCTTGGTTCATGGTTGTTTCTGACTAATTTCTCTCCCCCTCTCTTGTCTTTCTCTCTTTTATGTCATGCTGATTTTCTGTAGTGATATATTTGGATTTCTTTCTCTTTATTCTTTGCATGGTTATTAGTGGTTTTTGACATATGGTTATCATTAGGTTTGTATATAAGCTCTTCTGCATACTGCATTCTTTTTTAAAAAAAAGATTTTATTTATTTATTTGAGAGAGAGAGATCACAAGTGGGGTGAGGGTCAGAGGGAGAAGCAGACTCCCTGCTGAGCAGGGAGCCTAATGTGGGACTTGATTCCGGGACTCTGGGATCATGACCTGAGCCGAAGACAGATGCTTAACAACTGAGCCACCCAGGTGCCCTGTATACTGCATTCTATATTAAGTTGATGGTCATTTAAATTTGAACCCTTTCTTTTTTCCTCCCCACCTTTTCGATATATGTTGTTATAATTTATATCCTTTTTCATGAGTTCCTTGACTGATTTTTTACAAAAATATTCATTTTTACTGCTTTTGTATTTCCTACCTTTATTCTGTCACTTTTGTTCTCTCCTTTCCACTGAAATAGTCTCCTTTAATATTTCTTGCAAGGCTGGTTTCATGTTCATGAATTCCTTCGGTTTTTGTTTTTCTGGGAAGCTCTTTATCTCTTCTTCTATTCTGAATGTCAGTGTTGCTGGATACAGTATTCTTGGCTGCAGGTTTTTTCCCATTCAGCCTTTAAATATATCATGCCACTCTCTTCTGCCTTGAAAAATTTCTGCTGAAAAATCTCTTTCTAATCTTAGTTTTACAGGTGTTCCCTTGTAAGTTAATGACTTTTTAAATTGCTGCTTTTAAGCTTTTTTTTTTTCTTTATCACTCTATTTTGCCAATTTAAATACAATATGTCTTCATGTGGGTCTACTTTTGTTCATTTTGATGGGAAGTCTCTGCCTCCTGATTTGAATGTCTGTTTCCTTCTCCAAATTAATGAAGTTATCAGCTGTTATTTCTTTTTTATTATTTAAATTCAATTAGCCAAGGTATCATACATCATTAGTTTTTGATATAATGTTCAATGATTCATTAGTTGAATATATCACCCAGTGCTCATCATTTCACATGCCCTCTTTAATCTCCATCACCCAATTACCCCATCCCCCCATCCACCTCCCTTTCTGCAACCCTCAGTTTGTTTCCTGAAGTCAAGAGTCACATATGGTTTTTCTCCCTCAATGATTTCTTCCCTTTCAGTTTCCCTCCCTTCCCGTATTGTCTTCTGAAATATTCCTTCTGCTCCACATATGAGTGAAACCATATGATAATTGTCTTTCTCTGCTTGACTTATTTCACTTAGCATACTACCCTCCAGTTCCATCCATGTTGATGCAAATGGTGAGCATTCATCCTTTCTGATGGCTGAGTAATATTCTGTTGTACATATGGACCACATCTTTATCCATTCATCTGTTGAAGGGCATCTTGGCTCCTTCCACAGTTTAGCTATTGTGGACATTGCTGTTATGAACATTGGGGTGCAGGTGCCCCTTCTTTTCACTATCTGTGTCTTTGGGGTAAATACCCAGTAGTGCAATTGCTGGGTTGTATTTATTTCTTAAAATACATTTTCTACCCCCTTTTCTCTCTTCTTCTTGGACTTCTACAATATGAATTATATTATGTTTAAGGGAGTTACTGAGTTCCCTAAATCTATTTTCACTTTTCATAATTCCTTTGTCTCTCTTCTGTTCAGCTTGATTACTTTCCATTGCTCTGTCTTCTAGGTCACTATTTTGTTCCTCTGCTTCTCGTATCCTGCTATTCATTCCATTAAGCTTATTTCTCATTTTGTTTACTGAGCCCCTTATCTCTTCTATTTTATTCCTTATCTCTGTGTTATGGGTCTCACTCACGTCTTCCACTCTTTTCTCAAATCCAGTGAGTATCTTTACGATCATTGTTTTAAATTCTCTATCAGGCATGTTATTTATATCTGTTTCACTTATATGTCTGGCTGTGGCCTTTTCCTGATCTTTCATTTGGCATAAATTTCTCTGTGTCTTATTTTGTCTGCCTCTTTCTTGTTTCTCTGTTAAGAAAGTCATCTATGTGTTCTGCTTTTGAAATAGTAACTTTATGAAGAAGGGTCCTGGAGTGAACTGCAGTGCAGGAGCCCCTGTTTACCAGAACATGGCAGTTCAAGAGAGTATTCTATGTTTGTTACTTATGACTTGCTGTTATGTCTGGATCAATTTTCCTTTCAGTGAAGTCCTCTCTACTGACTCTTTGCCTGTTTTATTTCTGTGGTTTTAGTAAGACCCAGAAAATCTAGCTCTAATGGGGCATGCCTGTGGGGAATTTGAGAGAGGGCAACAGTGTTAGCAAAATTTGTGTTGTACCACTAGTCCTATGTCAGATCCCATGAAACACTGTGGTGATCTGTGGCTGGGCACACCATGCAATGATGGCTATGCACAGGTAGGCTCAACAAGTGATGATGACTAGGGGCATGCATGTGGGCATAGTGTGGTGTCTGGGCTCTGCATATGGGAGCAGCTGTACACTCAGTAGCTGGGAAGGGGTACATGGACAGCTTTAACAAAAATTGCCCTCAGCCCTGTGCCAAGGCTACAAGAAGTATCTGTGTAGCTTCACCTCTCATGGGTTGTTCCGAGGTTATGCAGGGTCAGGGGAGGAAAGTGGTGTCTGCCAGTTTCCTCCTTTTCAAAGAAGTCTCCTAAAACACTGCAGCATCAGTATGAACAGATCTGTCTCCTGTTTGCCCTTGGCATTGTGTAAAATGCCATTTTTATATTGCTTCTCCATGCAGGCTGCTGTCTCTTTAAGGGCGGCAACCCAGCTATTACTCACTTTCCCAATTCACCCAGTGCTGAGTCAGCTGCTTCTTAAATCTCCAGGCCTCAAGTCCCACTGGTTTTACAAACTTATGGAATTTAGCATCCTTTGTTTTTAGGGCCAAATGTTATGGGGATTATTCTTTCCTGTGTGACCTCTCTGATAAAGGTCTCATTTCTCTGCCCTCTTCATGTACACAGCTCCCTCCCTCCTGTGGACTACCTCCCTCCACCTTCCTGACCTTTCTAACCTTTCAGATGTAGATTATTCTCTATATTGAGTTTGGAGTTCATTCTGCTAGTCTTGGTTCATGCTCCTGGTTTATTGACTTGGATGTGGATGATATCTAGCTGTAAATATGGGACAGGGTGAACTCAGGGTCTTCTTATTATTCATCTTCCCAACCTCCCCTCAAAAATAGACAAAAATATGGTATATGAGCATAAAAAAACTAAGCATAAAAGAAAAAAATAGTAAATGTTATTTCATCAAAATTAAAAACATTTCTCATCAAGAGATACCATTACCTAAATGAAAACACTAGCCATAGACTGGGAGAAAATATTTGCAATGTACATATCAAACAAAGGGCTCTTAACCAGAATATATAAAGATATCTTACAATTAGATAATTTTTAAAAATAGCTGACCAATTAAAATGGGCCAAAGTCTTGAATAGACACTTTACAAAAGGAAATATATTAATGACTAATTAATACATGAGAAAATGCTCAATACACACACAAAAAAAAGGAAAAAGAAAAAAACACTTAACAGAAGCTGGAATGGCTAGAGTTAAAGAAAATGATAACATGAAATGTTACTAAGGATATGAAGCAATTGGAATGCTCATATATTTCTTGTGAGAGTGTAAACTGCTACAAACTCTTTGGGAAACAATTTGGTTGTCTATATCTATATCTGTATCTATCTGTATCTTGGAGAGAAATAACAAAGATATGCATGAATCTCAAAATTATTTTTTGAAGCAATGAAGCCAAATACAAAAGAATACATACTATTTATTTCCATTTTTAAGAAGTCCCAGAATAGACAAAACTAATCTATGATAAAAAAAATAGAATTATGATCACCTCAGGGGGCCTGGAGATTGACTGGAAAAAACTGTGATGGAAGTTAATGAAATAATAAAATTATTGTATACCCTAATGGGGTTAGCTATTACAAAGGTGTATCTATTTTTCAAACCTCATTAAATTCTACATTTTAAAATTTGAATGTTTTACTTCATGTAAATCACATTTTAAATTTTTATTTATTTTTATTTTTTTAAGATTTTATTTATTTATTTGAGGGGGAGAGAGAGAGACAACATGAGTGGGGGGAAGGACAGAGGGAAAGGGAGAAGCAGCCTCCCCGTTAAGCAGGGAGCCCAACATCCGGCTTGATGCCAGGACCCTGGGATCATGACCTGAGCTGAAGGCAGACACTTAACTGACTGAGCCACCCAGGCACCCTGTAAATTACATTTTTTTAAGAAAGGATCCAGAAGAATTATGAAAATGTAGAACTATGAGGAGTACTTTCTGTATTGTAGTTTTTAAATTTTTTCTGTTATTATGAAGTTTGATCTTCTTGCTGGGGAGAAACTGCCCTTCCTGGGGCTAGCCAATATTTTAGAGATAGCAAAGAGTTCATCTGGGAGGATATTTTGATATACTAACTAACCAGTCCAAAGTCATACCTCCTTTATGTGGCCCACACATCCTGGGAGGCAATATTCTTCTGCCTTAAACATCCCAGGGCCAGGTGAAAACAGTAAGAGAAAACTCCATCTCCAAGGAAGAAGATAGAGTAGGAGGATCCTGAGATCACCTCCCACAGACACATTGAGGCAACAGTTACATGTATTACAAGTCACTCAACAACCTGAATATTGGCAGAACAGGTCATCCATGGCTAGTCTTGGAGAGAAGATCATATCAAAAATGGTATGAGGGGTAGAGATGTAATTGAAAACCAAACCTCCAGCATGACTAACCACAAATGGGAGGGACATCATAAGCATGGAAAAGCAAGGGGATCAGACCCCATACCTGGCACCTCCTGGCCTTGGGGACCTTCACTGGAAAACTGATGCCTCATGACATCAGGCTTTGAAAATCAGTGGGGATTAACTCTAGGAGCTTTAAAAATCATGGGAGCTTATCTCCAGGAGAACTAGAGGGCTATAGGAAATGGAGTCTCCAAGCTTAAAGAGCCAGCACTCTCTACAGTTTAATTGAAAAGAATTATATACACACAGATGTAAACACACAAATCTGCACATATGCATGTGATTAAACACACACATAAATGTATGGACCTTATGAAGCATCAAAAAATATTGTTCATAGGTAGGTTTTTCAGGCCATGCTTGCACAGAGATATAACACTTACCTTTATTACATTAAGCTTCATATGCAAACTAAATAAAACTGCCCATCTGATACCTGAAAAAAATGAAGAAAAATATTTAAGATTTTCTTTGGAGTTAAACTAGTTACTTTCAGTCAAAGTCCATTATCACTAAAATGATTGACACAGGTCCACAAATACATAGAATTTATTTCACATGACCAGGGGACCATAAGAAAAGGAATATGTACAGAAAAGACCCACAATCCTTAATATTAACTTCTAAGAATTATCCTTCACAGGTTTTGAATATTCTATTCTCTTATTACAAGATTAGAGAAAAATTTTTATAGTTTTGTTTGATTTTTGCTGATAAGAGTTATAGTCCCTTTCTATTTCTTACATTAAAAATAAAAGAATAAATTTGGTTGGTAGAGGTATGTGTCAAAGCATGTATTACTACAAAGGTTGATGAATGGTTCAGCTACATAAAATGACCAAAGATGAAAGTCCAATCTCTTAAAACAATGACTACCTGTATACTAATTTTAAGTAGTAAACTATACCAAATAAGCAAAAGAAACTTCTTACTCAAACACTCATTAACTCATCTAAAGGGATACAAACCAGTACTTGGAAATAACAACAGAGGTATAAAGCAAAATCCTCAGAGTTTAGCACACAATTATCAAACAAGATGGTAAGGTAGGAAGAGTTAGTATTTACTGAAAGGATTTCCCCTACACTATGGCACAGTGGGAAGAGAATAACCAAAACATAAAGGAAAAACAAAATGTTCAGTATTCTGTTTTCATTTTATGCACATTAGCACATTGCATTCCTGAGCTTTTCAAGGTAAAGTTCACTTCAGATTTAATATTGCTTTTTAGGAGCCATAGTTATGCACTTAAGCATACATTATATATAAATAAGAGAACAGTTAATAAAAGTTCATAGGGGAAAATAAACTAGAACATGAAATTAAAGCTGTCGAGAACACAGAGAAAAGTTATCTCACAAGAATCAGAATAAGCTATGAGATATTTTTGTAAATATTTACTTAATCTTTGAGATATTTGAAATGAAGGATTTGTCCTTAAAATATTTTAATGGCGTATTTGGATAATGGTCAATAGTTGAATTGAAATAGTAAATTATCTTTGGTACAGCATCTGAAGCATATATTTATCAATGACAGAGCTTTAAAAAATGTGTTAACATAACACATTATATTTTAGTGAATTATCAAATTAGTCAATATAAAGATCTTCTTAATATTGCATTGGTTTGTCAAATACAAGTACACTGGCTTGTACTTAGACTATTTCAACTATGTTCAGAATCACAAATCCACTACTCTAAATTTTAGCCCCTCCTTTATTGATAATGTTACATGTTAAAAAGTGTGCCTTGAATTTTAATTAGCAGAAGTATAATTGTTATAGTAGATTTTGTTTCAAGTAATTAATAGATACAAAATAAAAGTAAAATTTTATTTTTGTAAATTAAAGTTCTTTTTAGTTGAAGATACTAAATATCACAAAATGTGAAATTTAGAATAAAACTTCATACTTCTATGATTTATTAATTTCAACTTTGTAATCCATCCTATACATTCCCAGCAATATGTTAAAAAATGTTCTAATAATTGACTATTTCTATATATTTCAAATCAACTCTATTTATGTAGATGGTTATTATGTATTCTGCATATTTTAAGACAAAATTTTATTTAAATTCAATTTAATTAAGATATACTGTATTATTAGTTTCAGAGGTAGAATTCAGTGATTCATCAGTTGCATACAAAACCCAGTGCTCATTATTTCAAGTGCTTTCCTTAATGCCCATCCCCAGTTACCCCATCCCCCTACCCATCTCCTCTCCAGCAACCCTTATTTTGTTCCCTATAGTTAAGAGTCTCTTATGGTTTGCTGCTCTTTCTGTTTTTGTTTTAATTTATTTTTCTTTCCCTTCCCTTATGTTCATCTCTTTTGTTTCTTAAATTCCACATATAAGTGAAATCATATGGTATTTGTCTTTCTCTGACTGACTTATTTTGCTTAGCATAATACCCTCTAGTTCCAACCATGTCATTGCAAATGTCAAGATTTCATTCTTTCTGATGGCTGAGTAATATTCCATTGTGTGTGTGTGTGTGTATATATATATACATATATATATATATATATATATATATATATCCCATCTTCTTTATCCATTCATCTGACCATGGACATCTGGGATCTTTCCATATTTTGGCTATAGTGAACATATGTTCTGCATGTATTTTTTTTTAAGATTTTATTTATTTATTCATGAGAGACAGAGAGAGAGAGAGAGAGAGAGAGAGAAGGCTCCCAAGGAGCAGGGAGCCCGAGGCGGGACTCGATCCCAGGACCCTGGGATCATGACCTGAGCCAAAGGCAGACGCTTAACCATCTGAGCCACCCAAGCGCCCTATTCTGCATATATTTTTGAAATCATTATATTCTGAGACAAACTTTAGCTCTACTGATTATAGCGACTTTTGCTGCATTCCATTATGTTTTATTTTTTAATGACAATTACCCTTTTATGAATAATATCTTTATCCAAAGTGTACTGGATACACTTTACCAAAAAGAAAAACATTTTTCTTAAGGTGGAATTAGGTATACAGGTAGGTCACTGGAGCACAGTAGGCTACATTACTGTGGGGGCAGGGAGAATTTTTACTATTGAAACTACTTATATAAAACTGACACAATATAGCACCCCAGTGTTTATGATGGTACATGGCAAATAGGCAGTCAAGCTTCAGGGAATTCAATTTATCTAAATACCTCTAGAAGCTAACTTAACTGTGATGAGTTCTAGAAATTTGGAGCAAGTGTGCCTGGGTGGCTCAGTTGGTTAAGCATCTAACAGGCTCAGGTCATGATCTTAGGGTCCTGGGATCCAGCCCCATATCGGGCTCCCCACTCAGCAGGGAGTCTGCTTCTCCCTCTGCCCCTACCCTCACTCATGCTCTCTCCCTCTCTTTCTCTCAAATAAATAAATAAAATCTTTTAAAAAATAAAAATAATAAAATTAAAAATACAGAGCAAGAAGTGACTAGCTTAATAAAATTTTGTTATAATAAATCATTTTTTAAAAGATTTATTTATTTTAGAGAGAGAGAGCAGGGGAGGGGGCAGAGAAAGATGGCGAGAGAAACTCAAGCAGACTCCATACTGAGAATGGAGCCTGATGTGGGCCTCAATCTCAGGATCCTGAGATCATAACCTGAGCCAAAACAAAAAGTCAGATGCTTTACGAACTGTGCCACCCAGGTGACCCATAAATTATTTTTATAATTTAAAAATTCTAGTTAAAAATATTTCTAAGCCCCAGCTGATGCTCCATAGTTATAGTGCTTTGTTGATCTGCTTAAGTGAGAATTTGCTATATAAATATTAGAGAGTAAAGTAAATAACTATTGCCAATCCATGCCTGTTAAATAGCCATTTGCTAAGATGAAAAACAAACTATCCAATATCTGATTATGTGATATGGAAAACATTCAAAGAGAAACCAAATGTGAAAGAGTCCAGACTTCAACTCAATGTCAAAGTATAGAAAGAAAACAATATGTTTATGGGATTTTCCTTCAAAGAAGAGTGAAAGCAGTGGAAGCTACTGACTCTGATATGAATAAGTTGATCTGGACAAAAATATTTCATCTTTCTATGTTATCCAAATTCTTAAAACTAATTGTGTCTGTGCATTCAGTTTTAAAATTGATAAAGCTTTTGAAAGTGCTTTTATGTATTCCAAACTTCATTTGACAAATCCATATGAAAAAAAATCCCAATATTTAGCATCATGTAATACAATTCAATCCTTTTCACTTTTACTAATGGTAAATGAGTGTAAAAATTGTATAAAATACTCTTACTGTATATGTCCATTTGAGATATAGTCTTTGTGCTTCTTAAATCTATTTTCTGGCTCTCTCTCTTTCAGCAGTTTCAAAAAAGAATGGATAGGGCAAAATATGACTTAGCCATAGGAAACTAACAAACTTCTATTTATTTACAACTAGTAACTAGACCAATCCCTTTCACAACATTGATCAGATGAATCAGAATTTATCAAGAGAATTTGATCCATCATGCTTACTACTAATTTGAATGTGATAAATGTCCAGTTAAGCATTGATAAAAGTGCAGCTGAATCTCTAACAATCCAAGAGGATGGGCAAAGGGATGAAATAAATGTAGTAGGTGTGGTGATGGAAGAAAGAAGCAGTTTTTTAAAACCTGTACTCAAATGTTCATAGCAGATTTATTTTTAATCACCAAAAGCTGGAAACAATCAAATGTCTTTCAATAAGTGAGTGGTTAAATAAATTGTGTACATTCATACCATAGATGTTACCATAATAAATAGGAACAAACTACCAATATACACAATTTGGATAAAGCTCCAAGAAATTATGCTAAATGAAAAAGTTAATCCCAAAAGGTTACATGTTGTAGTTTCCATTTATGGGTGTGAAGGCTAGAGGCAATTGGGTGTAGTTATAAAAAAGGAACATGAGGGATCATTTTGGTAATCGAACTGTTCTATATCTTGGCTGTGGTGGTGATCACACAAACCTACACCTATGACAAAATTGCATAGAACTAAATATATGCATGGGCACATGCACACAGTTGAATGTGTGTAAAACTGGAGAAAGCTAACAAAATCATTGGATTTTACCAAGGTCAAAATCCTGGTTGTGATATTGTACTATAGTTTTGCAAGATGTTACCATTAAGAGAAACTGGGTGAAGAGTACATGGGATCTCTCTGTATTGTATCTTCCAACTGTACATAAATCTACAGTTACTTCAAAATAAAAGGATTTTTTTTTTAATCTATTGGAAAGAAATCCAGAGTGCATGATTCAAGATTTTTTTTAATTTTACTGTTCTTTGTTAGCTTTCATTTCTAATCAAAGTGCAGACTCATCAAGAATTAAAGTATTTCACTTTTATTTTAAAACAGGGAGGATTGAACTACAGATAATAATTATAAAACAATCCAAACTAGAATTTGGAAAAAATAATCATTTTAAATGGTTTAATTTCAGGAATTTTCTTCAAACTATTGGATGTAAGTCAATGAACACTGATATTGTTTTTGCTGTTAATGAGTGTTCAACAAAGTTAACTAGATGCCAGGAATGCATTAACATTAATTTCATTCTTATAGAAACACTATGAGATAGTTCCCTCCTCTTGTCCATATTATATAGATTTAAAAAGTGAGACACCAAAAAGCTAAAGAATTTGTTCAAAGTTATCAAGTAGAATGTTCTCTCTTCTTGGAGTGCATCTGTGAGAAGCAGCACTGTCTCTCTGGGGACAAAAGAGAGCAGGTGTCATTTCCCTCCCCAATCCCTGAGCACAGATGCAGAGACACCTGCTGAGGGCGGCTAACCCAGACACTGCCTGTTTAGCCTGCTTTGCACCAAATGCCATGCCCCTGTCCTTCTGGGTCAAAACTTTATCAGTCCAAGCAGAGCGAGACCCTTTCCAAGAGGACCAGGGCAGACCTCCACTACACCAGGCCCCTAATTTTAGAATTTTAAGTTAGCAGGCTTGGCTGGGATAGAACCCAAGATGCACTGTACTGCTCCAGGCAGGCAAGCAACCCAGACAGATGATGTGAAAACAGCAATCTGAAAAACACATAGGATGCATGAGGGGAAATTACTCATCCCTCTGAAAGTCCTAACCCAAGAGTGGCAAGCATGGACTCCCCAATCCAAGGACAAAGGGGCAGCCTAGTACCAATTCCCTCCCTTACTCTTCAGTATAAACCAACTTCAGTAAACAGCATAGTGCCAAAATTGGATGCATAAGCTGCTTACACCAAGCCCCACCTCCTGGCACTCAGCTGGTACTACTTTTCTAGGGCAAGTGTGCCTAAGGACCAGTGCAACAGGGCCCTTTCCCAGAAGACAAGCACAAACCCATGCATGAACCATGTCTACTGAATAGAGCTCTGCAAAGCTTTGGTTCTACTGGAAATATCATCATCAGGTCTCTTTTAACAAGGAGACCATAACACACTTAGATAAAACTCACCACATTCAGACCAAGGACTAAAGACTCTCCACTGCAGGCAAGGAGAACATGTGCAGACAACTGACCTGAGGGATAGAGCAGCCAAAACACAACAGCAGAGTGCATGCATCACACACCAGAGACACTTCCTGAACTGTCAGACCCTGGATATTATATGATCTTTTCTTGATGAAGCCATTAAGCTCAGGAACAAGAAACATAACTGGCTTTTCTAACACAGAGAAGACAAGAGTCCTAGACAAAATGCCAATATGGAGGAATTCATGCCAAAAGAAAGAACAAGAAATGGTCATGTCCCAGGATCTAATTGAAACAGATATAAGTAATATGCCTGATGGAGAATTTAAAGCAACAATCAAAAGGATACCTGCTGGGCTTGAGAAAAGCATGGAAGACATCAGGGACCCTTACAGACCCTTACAGCAGAGATAAAAAAGCTAAAAACCAATCAAGATAAAATAAAAATAAAAATAAAAAAACAACTGAGATTTGAAACCAACTGGATGTAATGAACACAAGATGCAAGAAGCAGAGGAAAGAATAAGTGATACAGAAGATAGAATTATGGAAAATAATGAAGCTGAACACAAGAGAAAAAGAAAAAGTTTAGATCATGGGAGTAGACTTAAAGAAGAGACTCCATAAAACAGAATAACATTCATTCATTCCAAAGAAGAGAGATAAAAGGGGGCAGAAGGTTTTTTGAGGAGATTATAGCTGAAAGCTTCCCTAATCTGAGGAAGGAAACAGACATCCCTATCCAAGAAGCACAGAGAATTCCCATCAAAATCAACAAAAGCAGGCCAACAACAAGACATATTGTAGTTAAATTTGCAAAATATAGTGATGAAAAAATATGAAAAGCAGCAAGACAAAAGAAGTCCTTAATTTATAAGGGAAGACCCATAAGGCAACCAGTATATGTCTCCACAGAAACTTGGCAAGAAATTAGAGAGTGGCATGATATATTCAAAGTGCTGAATGGGAAAAATTTGCAGCCAAAAATATCCAGAAGGGTGATCATTCAGAAGGAGATAAAGAGTTTCCCAAACACACAAAACTAAAAGGGTCCATGACCACAAACCCAGCACTGCAAGAAATATTAAAGAGGACTTTTTCAGTGGGAAGTGAAAAAGTGACAAAGACTAGAAAGGAACAGAGAAAATCTCCAGAAACCATGACAAAACAAATAATAAATGGCACTAAATATATATCTATCAATAATTACTCTGGATGTAAGTGGACTAAATGCTTCAAACAAAAGACATGGGTTGTCAGAATGGATTTTAAAAAAGGCCAATTTATATGCTGCCTACAAGACACTCATTTTGGACATAAAGGCACCTGTATGTAGATTGAAAATGAAGGGATGGAGAAACATGTATCTTGCAAATGAATGTCAAAAAGAAAGCCAGAGTAGCAATACTTATATCAGACAAACTAGATTTTAAACAAAAGACTGTACCAAGAGATGAAGAAAGGAACTATATCATAATGGAGATCTATCCAATGGGATGTAACAATTGTAAATATTTATGCCTCCAACTTTGGAGCACCCAAATATATAAATCAATTAATAACACACATAAAGGAACTCATTGATAAAAATACAATATTAGTAAGGGACTTTAACACCACACATACACTAATTTACAGATCATCTAAGCAAAAATTCGACAAGGAAACAATGTCATTGAATGACACATTAGACCAGTGGACTTAACAGATATCTTCAGAACATTTCATCCTAAAACAACAGAATACACGTTCTTTTCAAGTGCACATGAGACATTCTCCATAATAGGTCATAAACCAGGCCTCAACAAGTACCAAAAGATTGAAATTGTACTATGAATATTTTCAGACCACAACGCTAGGAAACTTGAAGTCAACCACAAGAAAAAAATAATTTTTAAGGTTTTATTTATTAATTTCAAAGAAAGAGAGACAGAGAGAGCACAAGCACAGGGAGAGGCAGGGGGAGAGGGAGAAGCGGACTCCCTGCTGAGCTGGGAGCCTGAGGGGGGCTCAATCTCAGGACCTGGATATCATGACCTGAGCCAAAGGCAGAGGCTTAACCATCTGAGACACCAGGCGCCCCCAATCACAAGAAAAAAATTGAAAAGATGACAAATACATGGAGGTTAAAGAACTCTTACTAAAGAATGAATGGGTCAACCAAGAAATTAAAGAAAAAATAAAAAAAATACATGGAAGTAAATGAAAATGAAAACATGATGGTTCAAAACCTTTGGGATGCAGCAAAAGTGGTCCTAAGAGGGAATCATATAGCAATACAGGCCTACCTCAAGGGGCAAAAAATCTCAAATAAACAACCTAACCTTAAAATTAAAGGAGCTAGAAAAAGAAAAACACATGAAGCCTAAAGCCAACAGAAAGGAAATAATAAAAATTGGAGCAGAAATAATGAACTAGAAACAAATAAACAAAAAACAGGAGAACAGACAAATGAAACTAGAAGTGGGTTTGTTGAAGGAATTAATAAAATTGATAAACCCGGGGTGCCTGGGTGGCTCAGTCGTTAAGCGGCTGCCTTCGGCTCAGGTCATGATCCCAGGGTCCTGGGATTGAGCCCCGCGTCGGGCTCCCTGCTCAGCGGGAAGCATGCTTCTCCCTCTCCCACTCCCCCTGCTTGTGTTCCCTCTCTGTCAAATAGATAAATAAAATCTTTAAAATAAAATAAAATAAAATTGATAAACCCTTAGCCAGACTTATCAAAAAGAAAAGAGGAAGGGTCCAAATAAATAAAATCACAAAGGAGAGAAATAACAACCAACACCACTGAAATACAAACAGTTATAAGAGATTATTATGAGGGCGCCTGGGTGGCTCAGTCGTTAAGCGTCTGCCTTCGGCTCAGGTCATGATCCCAGGGTCCTGGGATCGAGCCCCACGTCGGGCTCCCTGCTTGGAGGGAAGTCTGCTTCTCCCTCTCCCACTCCCTCTGCTTGTGTTCCCTCTCTCACTGTGTCTCTCTCTGTCAAATAAAATCTTAAAAAAAAAAAAAAGAGATTATTATGAGCAATTATATGCCAACATATCAGACAATCTGGAAGAAATGTATAAATTCCTAGAAATATACAAACTACTAAAACTGAAACAGGAAGAAATAGAAAATTTGAACAGACCAATAACTAGCAAAGAAATTGAATCAGTAATAAAAAAAAAAAATCTCCAAAAAAACACAAGTCAGATAAATTTAATTAAGTTTTTTTGTTTGTTTGTTTTCTGCTTAATAACCAGAGTGCAGTACATAGTATTAAACTAATTAACTAACTCCCCATGGTATTAAGGAGTCAGTAAGATTAGAAAAGGCCATAATGATCTGGGCCAATGTATAATAGATAAGCTTTCCCCAAATTCAACTTAAAATGTTGCCCAACACAACATAAAACTATATTCACTTCAAAAATATTCTTGGGCCGCCTGGGTGCCTCATTTGCTTAAGGATCTGACTTGTCATTTCAGCTCAGGTCATGGTCTCATGGGTTGTGAGATTAAGCCCTGCATTGGGCTTGGTGCTCAGTAGAGAGTCTGCTTGAAGATTCTGTCCTTCTGCCCCTTCCTCTACTCTCTCTCTCTAAAATAAATAAATACATATTTAAAAATGTTATTTTTTATTAAAATACAATGTGTTATTTGTTTCAGGTGTACAGGTCTGTGATTCATCAGTCTTACACAATTCACAGTGCTCACCATAGCACACACCCTCCCCAATGTCCATCACCCAGCCACCCATCCCTCCCACCCCCCTCCACTCCAGCAACCCTCAGTTTGTTTCCTGAGATTAAGGGTCTCTTATGGTTTGTCTCCTTCTCTGGTTTCGTCTTGTTTCATTTTTCCCTCCATTCCCCGATGATCCTCCATCTTGTTTCTCAAATTCCTCATATCAGTGAGATCATATACTTGTCTTTCTCTGATTGACTTATTTCGCTTAGCAAAATACCCTCTAGTTCCATCCACACTGTGGCAAATGGCAAGATTTCAATTTTTTTGATGGCTGCATAATATTCCATTGTATATATATACACCACATCTTGTTTATCTATTCATCTGTGAATGGACATCTAGGCTCTTTCCATAGTTTGGCTATTGTGGACATTGCTGCTATAAACTTTGGGGTGCACGTGTACCTTTGGATCACTACATTTGTATTTGGGGTAAATACCCATTAGTTCAATTGCTGGGTCACAGGGTATCTCTATTTTCAACTTTTTGAGGAATCTCCATATTGTTTTCCACAGTGGCTGCACCAGCTTGCATTCCCACCAACAGTGTAGGAGGGTTCCCCTTTCTCCACATCCTCGCCAACATCTGTCATTTCCTGACTTGCTAATTTTAGATTCTGACTGGTGTGAGGTGGTATCTCATTGAGGTTTTGATTTGGATTTCCCTGATGCTGAGTGATGTGGAGCACTTTTTCATGTGTCTGTTGGCCATTTGGATGTCTTCTTTCCAGAAATGTCTGTTCATGTCTCCTGCCCATTTCTTGACTGGATTATTTGTTCTTTGGGTGTTGAGTTTGATAAGTTCTTTATAGATTTTGGATACTAGCCTTTTATCTGATATGTCATTTGCAAATATCTTCTCCCATTCTGTCAGTTGTCTGACAGACAACTGTTTACTGAATGTTTCCTTTGCTGTGCAAAAGCTCTTTTATCTTGATGAAGTCCCAATAGTTCATTTTTGCCCTTGCTTCCTTGCCTTTGGCGATGTGTCTAGGAAGAAGTTGCTGCAGCTGTGGTCAAAGAGTTTGCTGCCTGTGTTCTCCTCTACAATTTTAATGGATTCCTGTCTCACAATTACATCTTTCATGCATTTTGAGTCTATTTTTGTGTGTGGTGTAAGGAAATGGTCCAGTTTCATTCTTCTGCATGTGGCTGTCCAATTTTCCCAACACCAATTATCGAAGAAATTGTCTTTTCTCCATTGTATATTTTTTCCTGCTTTCTCAAAGATTATTTGACCATAGGGTTGAGGGTCCATATCTGGGCTCTCTATTCTGTTTGATTGGTCTATATGTCTGTTTTTGTGCCAGTACCGTGCTGTCTTGGTGATCACAGCTTTGTAATAGAGCTTGAAGTCCGGAATTGTGATGCCACCAGCTTTGCTTTTCTTTTTCAACATTTGTCTGGCTATCTGGGGTCTCTTCTGGTTCCATACAAATTTTAGGATTATTTGTTCCATTTCTTTGAAAAAAGTTGATGGTATTTTGATAGGGATTGCATTGAATGTGTAGATTGCTCTAGGTAGCATAGACTTTTTCACAATATTTGTTCTTCCAATCCATGAGCATGGAACGTTTTTCCATTTCTTTGGGACTTCCTCAATTTCTTTCATGACTATTCTATAGTTTTCTGAGTACAGATTTTTTTGCCTCTTTGGTTTGATTTATTCCTAGGTATCTTATGGTTTTGGGTGCAATTGTAAATGGGATTGACTCCTTAATTTCTCTTTCTTCTGTCTTTTGTTGGTGTATAGGAATGCCACTGATTTCTGTGCATTGATTTTATATCCTGCCTCTTTACTGAATTCCTGTATGAGTTCTAGCAGTTTTGGGGGGGAGTTTTTTTGGGTTTTCCAAATAAAATATCATATCATCTGCAGAAAGTGAGAGTTTCACTTCTTCTTTGCCTATTTGGATGCCTTTTATTTATTTTTGTTGTTTGATTGCTGAGTCTAGGATTTCTAGTACTATGTTGAACAGCACTGGTGATAGTGGACATCCCTGCCATGTTCCTGACCTTAGGGGAAAAGCTCTCAGTTTTACCCCATTGAGAATGATATTTGCTGTGAGTTTTTCATAGATGGCTTTTATGATATTGAGGTGTGTACCCTCTATCCCTACACTGTGAAGAGTTTCATCAAGAACGATGCTGTACTTTGTCAAATGCTTTTTCTTCATCTCTTGAGAGTATCATATAGTTCTTATTCTTTCTTTTATTAATGTATTGTATCACAGTGATTTATTTGCGGATGTTGAACCAACCTTGCAGCCCAGGAATAAATCCCACTTGGTCATGGTAAATAATCCTTTAAATGTACTGTTGGACCCTACCGGCTAGTATTTTGGTGAGAATTTTTGCATCCATGTTCATTAGGGATATTGGTCTGTAGTTCTCCTTTTTGATGGGGTCTTTCTCTGGTTTTGGGATCAAGGTAATGCAAGCCTCATAAAATGAGTTTGGAAATTTTCCTTCCATTTCTATTTTTTAGAACAGTTTCAGAAGAATAGGTATTAATTCTTCTTTAAATGTTTGGTAAAACATCCCTGGGAAACCATCTGGCCCTGGGCTCTTGTTTGTTGGGAGATTTTTGATTACTGCTTCAATTTCCTTACTGGTTATGGGTCTGTTCAGTTTTGGTAGTTTATACATCTCTTGGAATGCATCCATTTCTTCCAGGTCATCTAATTGCTGGCATATAGTTGCTCATAATATGTTCTTATAACTGTTTGTATTTCTTTGGTATTGGTTGTGATCTCTCCTCTTTCATTCATGATTTTATTTATTTGGGTCCTTTCTCATTTCTTTTTGGTAAGTCTGGCCAGGGGTTTCTCAATCTTATTAATTATTTCAAAGAACCAGCTCCTAGTTTCATTGATCTGTTCTACTGTTCTTTTGGTTTCTATTTCAGTGATTTTTGCTCTGATCTTTATTATTTCTCTTCTCCTGCTGGGTTTAGGCTTTATTTGCTGTTCTTTCTCCAGCTCCTTTAGGTATAGGGTTAGGTTGTGTATTGTGTAAGAAAGGTTGAGACCTTTCTTGCTTCTTGAGAAAGGCTTGTATTACTATATACTTTCCTCTTAGGACCACCTTTGCTGCATCCCAAAGATTTGAAACAGTTGTGTTTTCATTTTCATTTGTTTCCATGAATTTTTTAAATTCTTCTTTAATTTCCTGGTTGACCCATTCATTCTTTAGTAGGATGCTCTTTAGCCTCCATGCGTTTGAGTTCTTTGCAACTTTCATCTTGTGATTGAATTCTAGTTTCAAAGCATTATGGCCAAAAATATGCAGGGAATGATCACAATCTTTTGGTACCAGTTGAGACCTGATTTGTGACCCAGGATGTGATCTATTCTGGAGAATGTTCCATGGGCACTAGAGAAGAATGTGTATTCTGTTGCTTTGAGATGGAATGTTCTGAATATATCTGTGAAGTCCATCTGGTCCAATGGGTTATTTAAAGCCTTTATTTCCTTGTTGCTCTTTTGCTTAGATGATCTGTCTATTTCGTTGAGGGGGGTGTTAAAGTCCCCTACTGTTACTGTATTATTGTTGATGTGTTTCTTTGATTTTGTTATTAATTGGCTTAAATAACTGGCTGTTCCCATGTTAGGGGCATAAATATTTATAATTGTTAGATCTTCTTGTTGGATAGACCCTTTAAGTATGATGTAGTGTCCTTCCTCATCTCTTACTATAGTCTTTGGTTTAAAATCTAATTTGTCTAATATAAGGATTGCCACCCAGCTTTCTTTTGATGTCCATTAGCATGGTGAATTGTTTTCCACCCCCTCACATTCAATCTGGGGGTGTCTTTGGTTCTAAAATTAGTCTCTTGCAGACTGCATATCGATGGGTCTTGTTTTTTTTATCCAAACTGACACCCTGTGTCTTTTGATTGGGGCATTTAGCCCATTTACATTCAGGATGACTATTGAAAGATATGAATTTAGTGCCATTGTATTATGTGTAAGGTGACTATTACTGTATATTTTCTGTGTTCCTTTCTGGTCTATGTTACTTTTAGGCTCTCTCATTGCTTAGAGGACCCCTTTCAATATTTCTTGTAGGGCTGGTTTGGTGTACACAAATTCTTTAATTTTTGTGTGTCCTGGAAACTTTTTATCTCTCCTATTTTCAGTGACAGCCTAGCTGGATATAGTATTCTTGGCTGTATATTTTTCTCATTTAGTGCTCTGAATATATCATGCCAGTCCTTTCTGGCCTGCCAGGTCTCTGTGGATAGGTCTGCTGCCAATCTAATGTTTCTACCATTGTAGGTTGTAGACCTCTTTTCCAGAGCTTCTTTCGGGATTTTCTCTTTGTCTCTGAGACTTGTGAGTTTTACTATTAGATATCATGGTGTTGACCTATTTTTATTGATTTTTGAGGGGGGTTCTCTGTGCCTCCTTTATTTTGATGCCTGTTTCCTTCCCCAAATGAAGGAAGTTTTCTGCTATAATTTGCTTCAATATACCTTCTGCCCCTCTCTCTCTTTCTTCTTCTGGGACCCCAATTATTCTAATGTTTCGCTTTATGGTATCACTTATCTCTCGAATTCTCCCCTTCGTTGTCCAGTAGTTGTTTATCTCTCTTTTTCTCAGCTTCTTTATTCCCCATCATTTGGTCTTCTACATCACTAATTCTTTCTTCTGCCTCATTTATCTTAGCAGTTAGTGACTCCACTTTTGATTGCACCTCATTAATAGTCTTTTTGATTTCGACTTGGTTAGGCTTTAGTTCTTTTATTTCTCCAGAAAGGGATTCTCTAGTATCTTCTATGCTTTTTTCAAGCCCAGCTAGTATCTTTATAATCATCATTCTGATCTCTAGTTCCAACATCTTACTAATGTCTGAATTGATTAGGTCCCTGGCAGTCAGTACTGCTACTTGTCCTTTTTTTTGAGGTGAGTTTTTTCCTTCTTGTCATTTTGTCCAGAGGAGAATAGATGAATGAGAGAATAAAATGCTAAAAGGGTAATAACGACCCCAGAAAAATATACACTAAACAAATCGGAAGAGACCTGAAACTGGGGGGGAAAGAAAGGAAAAAAAAAAAAGAATATGATCAATTTGGTGAACAGAACAGAGCCACACACTAGATTTTGGGTGTATTTTGGTCTGTTAGAAGAAATTGCCTCCTAAAATTTTAAAGAAAGAAAAACCTTATATATATACAAAAATAAGGGTAAATACAATAAGGGGATGGAATATGACTGTAATGGTGAAAATTTAAAAGATTTTATTTATTTTTTTTAATTTTTATTTATTTTATTTATATGAAAGAGAGAGAGAGAGTATGAGCAGGGAGGAGGGGCAGAAGGAGAAGCAGATTCCCCACTGAGCAGGAAGCCCAATGCAGGGCTCGATCCCAGGACCCCAGGATCATGACCTGAGCTGAAGGCAGACACTTAACCAACTGAGCCACCCAGGCACCCCTAAAATTTAAAAAGATTTTAAAAAGGGAATTCATAAGATAAGAAGTTGGTTGAGAAAAGAATGAAAAAAATTAAAGAAAAAGAGAGAATGTGATCAGGTGGGAGACTAGGACAACGTCATACACTAGATTTAGGGTATATTTTGGTCTTTTAGAAAAAACTGTATCCAAAAATTTTAAAGAAAGAAAAATTTATATATATACAAAAAATTAGGTTAAATACAATGGAGGGATAGAATATGATCGTATAAATGAAAATTTAAAAGGGTTTTAAAAACGTAATTGATAAGATGTTGGTTGAAAAAGGAAAGAGGAAAAATTCAACTAAAAAAATAGAAAAAGAAAATAAAGAAAATTAAAAAAATTAACTTTGAAAGACTAAAAAGTCATGGGAAAAAAGCCATGAATTCTATGTTCTGTATTCCCCTAGCACAGGGTTTTGCTGTTCTCATTGTTCAGTGAAGTTGGTCTTGGCTGGCTGTTCTTGCTGATCTTCTGGGGGAAGGGCCTGTTGCAGTGATTTTCAAATGTCTTTGCCTGAGGTGGAATTGCACTGCCCTTGCCAGGGGCCAGGCTAAATAATCTGCTTGGGTTTGCTCTCGGTAGCTTTTGTTCCCTGAAAGCTTTCCATACAGCTTTGGAGGAGCCCTTCCATTCTCTTGTCCCAGAGGAGCCAAGAGCTCAGGGCCCCACTCCTCAGTGAGCCCTCAGAGAAAAGCAGTCAATCACTCCTGTCTCTCTGGTCTCTGGCCACACTCTGTGCTCACCCAGCTTGTGACCAAGCATTTCTATCTTGGCTCTCTTACCTTGAATCACTGCAAAAAACTAGGGCAGGATAAGGCTATGTAATAATAGCAGATTTAGAAATTCTTTACTTTCTGTTCTCTGAGCAGTAGTCTTGGTAGCTCATTGTAATTGGCTCTACAAGGAATGTAATTTTTTCTCTAGGCCTCAATTACTTGATCTGGATAATGGAATAAAATTACCTACCTCATTTCTTGTGGTTGCTGTAAGGATTAAAATAATATATTTAAGAGGAGTGGAGGGAAGATGATCAGAGTAGGTGACCTTCATTTCATCAGATTCCTTAAATTCAGCTATATATCTAGGAAATCATTCTGAACACCTGTGAATTCAATATAAGATCTAAGAAAATAATTGCTGCAATTCTATAAATAGAAAAGCAACCACTTTTTGCAAGGTAGGAGGTGTGGAGAAGTGAATCTGAGTGGATATATGGGAAAATAAACTGTGGGGGGAGGAAGCCTCTGTAAGCTGGCTGCCAGAAAGTGATATAGCAGTAGAGTGCAAAATCTGAACTTTTAGAAGTCTGCTCCTGTAAGGGAGGTCCCTGCTTGAAAGGTGCTCAGGTGGTGAAGTGGGGCAGAATCCTAAGTGGGATAGAGTCGTTTCAGGATCCCTGGAATCACAGAAAGAACAGGGGTGTCTGAGTGTAGCAGAGTTCCCAGGCATTGGAGAGGGGATGCTGTCTACAATTAGGGAGCCCTGGAGTGGGCTCTCAGCTCAGTGTTGCCATAAACCATGAACCCTGGTGCCATTGGGTGACCACTCTCTAAGCAGGGGCCCAGCAAGTAACAGAACCGCTGTGAGACACTCCACCTTCTCGTGGGAGGAATTGTGCGGGTGTGTGCAGGATTGGGAAACTGTTTCTGGAATAGGGGTACAGCAACTCGCAGAACCACAGCTGCCCTCCTCCTTCCCCCAGAAGGAGCAGCTTGGGTGCACACAGGATCTGGCAATGGTGCCAAGAGCAGGGCCCCAGCAAGTGGCAGCTGACACTGAGACTGGCCTCTGGCAGGGGTGCTGCAACCTCGCCCAGGCAAAGACACCTTAAAATTAGTGCAACAGGCCCCTCCCCCAGAAGACCAACAGGGACATCAGGCTAATACCAAGTGTATGGATTACAGAGAACTGAAAAACTCCTGCATAGGGGAAAATAGTATATAGAATTTGAGGGGTTTTTTCCTCGTGATTCTTTAGTCTTTCAGTTTAAAATTTTCTTTTTTTTTTCTTTTCAATTAGCTTCTTATTTTATCAATTCTTTTTTTAAATCTTTTTTAATTTTCATTTTTACTTTTATATTTTATAAATGTATTCATTATTGGCTTCCTTTCATTGTATCTAATTTTATTTTTGAAGATATGCAAATTTTTTTTCTTTACAATTTTGGGATCTTGTGCCTGTTAGATTATATTCTCTTCCCACCTTTTTTTTTGCCTTTTTTGGATTTTGATTTCTTTGTATTTGTCTAGTGTATATTTCCCTGGGGTCATGGTTGATATTTTTTATTTGGTTCTTTCATTCATCTATTCTTCTCTGGATAAAATTCTAGAAGGAGAAATTCATAACAAAAGAAAGAACCAGAGGTAATACTCTCTCCCACAGATTTAATCGATATGGATTTAAGTAAGATGTTGAACCTAGAGTTTAGAATAATGATAATGAAGATACAAGCTGGGCTTGAAAAAAAAACAAACATGAAAGATGCTAGAGAATCTCTTAGTGCAGAAATAAAAGAACAAAAATATAATCAGGCTGAAATTTAAAATGCTTTAACTGAGATGGAGTCTAAAATGAATGCTCTAAAAGCTAGGGAAAATAAGGCAGAAGAGAGAGTCAGTGACATAGAGGACAAAATGATGGAAAGCAATGAAGTTGAGAAAAAGAGAAAAAAAGAACAACTAATGGATCATGAGGGGAGGCTTTGAGAAAACAGGGGTACCATAAAGTAAAACAATATTAGAATAATTGGGGTCCCAGAGGAAGAAGAAAGAGAGAGAGGGACAGAAGGTATATTTGAGCAAATCATAACTGAGAAATTCCTTAATGTGGGGAAGGAAACAGGCATTCAAGTCCAGGAGGCACAAAGAACCCCCTCAAAAAAAAATAGATCTACACCCCAACATATAATAGTGAAGCTTGCAAATTTCAGAGATAAAGAGAAAATCTTGGAAGCAGCTCAAGACAAGAGGCCCATAATCCACAAGAGTAGAAACATTAGACTGGCAGCAGACCTATCCACAGAAACTTGGCAGGCCAGAAAGGACTGGCATGATATACTTAGGGTACTAAATGAGAAAAACATGCAGCCAAGAATACTTTATCCAGCAAGGCTGTCATTCAGAATGGAAGGAGAGATAAAGAGCTTCCAGGAGAAACAGAAACTAAAAGAATTTGTGATCATTCAACCAGCCCTGCAAGAAATATTAAAGGGGATTCTGTGAGTGAAGAGAGAGCCCAAAATTAATATAGACCAGAAAGGAACAGAGACAATACATAGAAACAGTGACTTTACAAGTATACAATGGCACTAAATTCATATCTTTCAAGAGTTACTATGAATGTAAATGGCATAAATGCTCTAATCAAAAGACACAGGGTATCAGTTTACAAAAAAAAGCAAGACCCATTCATATGCTGTCCACAAGAGATTCATTTTAGACCCAAAGACAACTCCATATTAAAAGTAAGCAGGGGGAAATGATTTATCATGCTAATAGACATCAAAATAAAACTGGGGTAGCAATCCTTATAACAGACAAAATAGATTTTATTTTATTTTTAAAATATTTTATTTATTTATTTGACAGAAAGAGACAGTGAGAGAGGGAACACAAGTAGGGGGAGTGGGAGAGAGAGAAGCAGGCTTCCCACTGAGTAGGGAGCCTGATGTGGGGCTTGATCCCAAGACCCCGAAATCATGACCTGAGCCAAAGGCAGATGCTTAACAACTGAACCACTCAGGTGCCCTGACAAAATAGATTTTAAACCAAAGACTGTAGTAAGGGATGAAGAAGAACATTTTATCATACGCAAAGGGTCTATCCAGCAAGAAGATTTAACAATTATAAATATTTAAGCTCTTAACTTGGGAGCAGCCAATTACATAAAACAATTAATAACAAACATAAAGGAACACATTGATAATGATACAGTAACAGTAGGGGACTTTAACACCCCACTCACAACAATGGATAGATCATCTAAGCAAAAGATCAACAAAGAAACTAGGGCTTTGAATGACGCCCTGGACCAGATGGACTTCACAATTATATACAGAGTATTCCATCCTAACACAACAGAATACATATTCTTCTCTAGTGCACATGCAACATTCTCCAGAATATATCACATACTGGGTTACAAATCAGGTCGAACTGGTACCAAAATATTGGGATTATTCCCTGTATATTTTCAGACCACACTGCTTTGAAATTTGAACTCAATCACAAGAAGAAATGAGGAAAGAGCTCAAATATTTGGAACTGAAAGAGAATCCTACTAAAGAATAAATGGGTCAACCAGGAAATTAAAGAACAATTTACAAAATTCATGGAAACAAATGAAAATGAAAACACAACTGTTCAAAAAATTTGGGATGCAGCAAAGGTGGTCCTAAGAGGTAAGTACATAGCAATGCAAGCTTTTCTCAAGATACTAGAAAAGTCTCAAATACACAAGCTAACCTTACACCTAAAGGAGCTGGAAAAAGAACACACACAAAAAGACTAATCCAAGCAGGAGACAAGAAACAATAAAAATTAGAACAGAAATCAATGAAGTAGAAACCAAAAGAACAGTAGAAGAGATCAACAAAATTAGAAGCTGGTTCTGCAAAAGAATTGATAAGATTGATAAACTCCTAGCCAGAATTATCAAAAAGAAAAGAGAAAGGACCCAAATTAATAAAATCATGAACGATAGAGGAGACATCATGACCAACACCAAGGAAATACAAATGATTTTAAGAACATATTATGAACAACTATACACCAACAAATTAGGCAATCTTGAAGAAATGGATGCATTCCTAGAAATATATAACCTACCAAAACTGAAAAGGGAAGAAATAGAAAACCTGAACAGATCCCATAAGCAACAAGGAAATTGAAGCAGTAATCAAAAATCTCCTAAGAAACAGGAGTCCATGGCTGGATTGCTTCACAGGGGAATCCTACCAAACATTTAAAGAACTAATGCCTATTCTTCTGAAGCTGTTTCCAAAAAAAATAGAAATGGAAGGAAAACTTCCAAACTCATTGTATGAGGCCAACATTACCTTGATCCCAAAACCAGACAAAGACCCCAACAAAAAGGAGAAATACAGACAAATATCCCTGATGATCATGGATGCAAAAATTCTCATCAACACACTAGCCAAGAGAATCCATAAGTATATTAAAAGGATTATTCTCCATGACCAAGTGGGATTTTTTTCCTGGGCTACACGGTTGGTTCAGCATTTACAAATCAATCAGTGTGATACACTACATTAATAAAAGAAAGGACAAGAACCATATGATCCTTTAAATAGTTGCAGAATAAACAATTGACAAAATACAGCATCCTTTCTTGATTAAAAGTCTTCACAGTGTAGGGATAGAAGGAATATACCTCAATATCATTAAAGTCATATACAAAAAGCCCACAGTGAATATCATTCTCAATGTGAAAAACAGAACTTTACCCTTAAGGTCAGGAACATGACAGGGATGCCCACTCTCACCACTGTTGTTCAACATAGTATTGGAAATCCTAACATCAGCAATCAGACAACAAAAAGAAATAAAAGGCATTAAATTTGGCAAAGAAGAAGTCAAACTCTCACTGCTTGCAGAGGACATGATATTTTATGGGGAAAACCTGAAAGACTCTACCCCAAAATTACTAGAACTCACACAGGAATTCAACAACATGACAGTATATAAAATCAATGCACAAAAATCATTTGCATTTCTATGCAATAACAAGACAGAAGACAAGAAAGAGAAGAAAGAGAAATTAAGGAATTGATCTCATTTACAGTTGCTCCAAAAAATATAAGATACATAGGAATAAACCTAACCAAAAAGGTAAAAGATATGTACTCTAAAAACAACAGAGCATTAATGAAAGAAATTTAGGAAGACACAATGAAATGGAAAAAAACAGACCATGTCCATGGATTGGAAGATAAATACTGTTAAAATGTCTGGGCTACCCAAAGCAATCTACACACTCAATGAATCCCTATCAAAATACCATCGACATTTTTCACAGAGCTAGAACAAATAATCTTAAAATTTTTATGGAACCAGAAAAGACCTCGAATAGCCAGAAGAATGTTGAAAAAGAAAACCAAATCTGGGGGGCATCACAATGCCTGACTTCAAGCTATATTACAAAGCTGTGATCACCAAGACAGCATGTTATTGGCACAAAACAGACTCATAGATCAATAGAACAGATAAAGAACCCAGAAATGGACCCTCAACTCTATGGTTGACTAATCTTTGACAAAGCAGGAAAGAATATCCATTGGAAAAAGGACATTCTCTTCAATAAATGGCGCTGAGAAAATTGGACAGCCACATGTGGAAGAATAAAAGTGGACCATTCTCTTACACCATACACAAAGATAAACTCAAAATGGATGAAAGACCTAATGTGGGACAGGAATCCATCAAAATCCTAGAGAACACAGGCAGGAATCTCTTTGACCTCAACCACAGCAACTTCTTGCTACACATGTCTCCAAAGGCAAGGGGAAAAAAGCAAAAATGAACTTTTGGGACTTCATCAATACTAAAACTTCTGCACAACAAAGGAAACAGTCAACAAAACTAAAAGGCAACCTATGGAATGGGAGAAGATATTTGCAAATGACACTACAGATAAAGGGCTGGTATCCAAGATCTATAAAGAACTTCTCAAACTCAACACCCAAAAAACAAATAATCCAGTCAAGAAATAGGCAGAAGGCATGAACAGACTCTTCTCCAAAGAAGACATACAAATGGCCAACAAACACATGAAAAAATGTTCCACATAACTTGGCATCAGAGAAATACAAATCAAAACCACAATGAGATACCACCTCACAGCATTCAGAATGTCTAAAATTAACAAGTCAGGAAACTACAAACGTTGGCAAGGCTATGATGAAAGGGGAACCCTCTTACACTTTTGGTGGGAATCCAAGCGGGTACAGTTACTCTGGAAAACAATATGGAGGTTCCTCAAAAATTTAAAATAGAGCTACCCTATGACCTAACAATTGCACTACTAGATATTTACTCCAAAGATACAAATGTAACAATCCAAAGAGGCACATGCACCCCAATGTTTATAGCAGCAATGTCCACAATAGCCAAACTGTGAAAAAAGCTGGGATGTCCACTGACAGATGAATGGATAAAAAAGATGTGGTTATTATATATATATATATAATGGAATATTACTCAGCCATCAATAATGATGAATACTTACCATTTACATTGATGTGGATGGAACTGGAGGGTATTATGCTGAGTGAAATAATTCAACCAGAGATAGACAATTATCATATAGTTTCTCTCATATATGGAACATAAGAAATTGCATAGAGGATCATAGGGAAAGGGAGGGAAAACTGGGAAGTAATCAGAGAGGGCGACAAACTATGAGAGACTCTTATCTATAGGAAATGAACTGAGGGTTGCTGGAGGGGATGTGGTTTGGGGGATGGGTTAATTGGGTGATGGCCATTAAAGAGAGCATGTGATGTGATGAGCACTGGGTGCTATATGCAACTGATGAATTACTGAACTCCATATCTGAAACTAATATTGTACTATTTGTTGGCTAATTGAATTTAAATTAAAAAAAGAGTTAATGTACAAACTGGAATTTAAATAAAAAACTTGAAAAATAAAAAGAGTTAACATGCAGGAAGCTTCAAAACAAAGAAAATAGAATAGTCATGAATGAAATTGAGGAAGACACAAAGAAATGGAAAAACGTTCCATGCTCATGGATTGGAAGAACAAATATTGTGAAAATATCTATGCTATCTAGAGCAATCTACACATTTAAGGCAATCCCTATCAAAATACCATCCACTTTTTTCAAAGAAATGGAACAAAGAGTCCTAAAATTTGTATGGAACCAGAAGAGACCCCGAATAGCCAGAAGAATGTTGAAAAAGAAAAGCAAAGCTGGTGGCATCACAATTCCGGACTTCAAGCTCTATTACAAAGCTGTGATCATCAAGACAGTATGGTACTGGCACAGACACAGACACATAGATCAATGGAACAGAATAGAGAGCCCAGAAGTGGACCCTCAACTCTGGTCAACTAATCTTTGACAAAGCAGGAAAGAACGTACAACAGAAAAAAAAAAAAGTCTCTTCAACAGATGATGTTGGGAAAATTGGACAGTCACATGCAGAAGAATGAAACTGGACCATTTCCTTACACCACACACAAAAATAGACTCAAAATGCATGAAAGACCTAAATGTGAGACAGGAATCCATCAAAATCCTAGAGAAGAACACAGGCAGCAACCTCTTCGACCTCAGCTGAGCAACTTCTTCCTAGAAACATTGCCAAATGCAAGGAAGCAAGGACAAAAATGAACTATTGGGACTTCATCAAGATAAAAGAGCTCTTGCACAGTAAAGGAAACAGTCAACAAAACCAAAAGACAACTGACAGAATGGCAGAAGATATTTGCAAATGACATATCAGATAAAGGGCTAGTATCCAAAATCTATAAAGAACTTATCAAACTCAACACCCAAAGAACAAATAATCCAGTCAAGAAATGGGTAGAAGTCATGAACAGACATTTCTGCAAAGAAGACATCCAAATGACCAACAGACACATGAAAAAGTGCTCCACATCACTCGGCATCAGGGAAATCCAAATCAAAACCTCAATGAGATACCACCTCACACCAGTCAGAATCTAAAATTAGCAAGTCAGGAAATGACAGATGTTGGCGAGGATGTGGAGAAAGGGGAACCCTCCTACACTGTTGGTGGGAATGCAAGCTGGTGCAGCCACTCTGGAAAACAGCATGAAGGTTCCTCAGAAAGTTGAAAGTAGAGCTACCCTGTGACCCAGCAATTGAACTACTGGGTATTTTTTTTTTTAAAGATTTTATTTATTTGACAGAGAGAGACACAGTGAGAGAGGGAACACAAGCAGGGGGAGTAGGAGAGGGAGAAGCAAGCTTCCCGCCGAGCAGGGAGCCCGATGCGGGGCTCGATCCCAGGACTCCGGGATCATGACCTGAGCTGAAGGCAGACACTTAACGACTGAGCCACCCAGGTGCCCCTGAACTACTGGGTATTTACCCCAAATACAAATGTAGTGATCCAAAGGGGCATGTGCACCCCAAAGTTTATAGCAGCAATGTCCACAATAGCCAAACTATGGAAAGGGCCTAGATGTCCATCAACAGATGAATGGATAAAGAAGATGTGATACACACACACACACACACACACACACACACACACACACACACTGGAATATTATGCAGCCATCAAAATATTGAAATCTTGCCATTTGCCACAGCGTGGATGGAACTAGAGGGTATTTTGGTAAGTGATAAAAGTCAATCAGAGAAAGACAAGTATCATATGATCTCACTGATATGAGGAATTTGAGAAACAAGAAGGAGGATCATAGGGGAAGGGAGGGAAAAATGAAACAGGACAAAACCAGAGAGGGAGACAAATCATAAGAGACTCTTATTCTCAGGAAACAAACTGAAGGTTGCTGGAGTGGAGGGGGGTGGGAGGGATGGGATGGTTGGGTGATGGACATTAGGAAGGGTATGTGCTATGGTGAGCTCTGTGAATTGTGTAAGACTGTTGAATCACAGACCTGTACATCTGAAACAAATAATACATTATATGTTAAAAAAAAAAAAAAAAAAAAGATATCAGGAAGGGAAAAATGAAGGGAGGGGGAATCGGAGGGGGAGATGAACCATGAGAGATTATGGATTCTGAGAAACAAACTGAGGGTTTTAGAGGGGTGGAGGGATGGGTTAACCTGGTGATGGGTATTAAAGAGGGCATGTACTGAATGGAGCACTGGGTGTTATATGCAAACAATGAATCATGGAACACTACATCAAAAACTAATGATGTAATGTATGGTGATTAACATAACATAATAAAATAGAAAAAAAAAGAGAAAAGAAAAGAAAATCACTGAATGTGGAGACGAAGGAGGTAAGATGACAGAGTAGTAGAACCCTAGGCTTACCTCATCCCTTGAACACAGCTAGATAACTATCAAATTATTCTGAATATCCAAGAAATTGATCTTAGGACTAACAGAACAAAATGTACAACTAGAGGGGAAGAAAAGGCCACATCATGGAAGGTAAGAGGTATGGAAATGTGATTTGTGGGAGAAAAGGACTGTTGGTGCTGTGGAGAGAAGGAAGCTCTGGTCATAGAGAGGAGAGAGAGAGAGGAGCTCACAGGGGATTACACAAGGAAAACACTCCCCCAAAAACATTGACTGGAAAAATGATTTTTGTGAGTTTTTACAGCTAGTGGGGCTCAAAGACTAGAGTTTTAGAGGTCCATGGCATGGCTATTGTGGAACCTGGTGAAATTACAGTGCTCCTGTGGTGGAAGAAAGATAGCCTGGTAGTGGTTGGAGTAATCTGAGGATCCCCTGGGTTGCACTGGAAGAGACGGTTACACCTTCCTGGAGCTCATCTGGGAGGGGTGGCATTGAATATCAAGGGACAAAAGTGCTGGCAGATATTATTTCCCTCCTCTCCCCGTCAACATAGGTGCAGACACACCTGCTGATGGTGGCTAACATGGATACTGGCTCTTTGCTGCACTGTACACCAAAATCCACCCTTGTGCTTTGGTGCTACTGCCCTGCTGGGACAAACCTGCATCAATTCAGTAGGGTTAAACCTTCCCCAGGATGACTATCACAGGTCCCTGCCATGCCAGGCCCTTGAAGTTTGGAGTTCTAAAACTCAACCAGTCTGCCTCAGATAGAGCACAGGTGCACTGCACTGAAGAAAGCCCAGACATTGTCAGAGTGAAGGCAGGGACCGGAGGGAAGCCTGGGACACACACAGGGAGATTGTTTGCTCTTCTGAGAAGGCATCCCTTATAGCATGGGACACGAACTCCCCTCTCTGGGACAAAGGAAGCAGCTGGTACCATTTCTCTCCCCTGTTTCTCAGCATAAACTAAGTAAGCAGCACAGTACCAAAAGTGGCAGGCTAAACCGTTTACACCAAGCCCCATACCCCTGGGCTTTGCAGGTGCTGCTTTTCTAGGGCAAGCTTGCCTGAGAACCAGAGCAGCAGGGTCCTCCCCCAGAGGACCAGCAAAGACCTGCAGCACACACCAGATCTATGGACCATAGAGTTCTGCAAAGCTTCAGCTCTAGTGGAAATAACATCATGTCTCTTTTAACAAGCAGACTAGAGCACACCAAGTTAAAAGTTGCCACACTCTGGCCAAGATCCAAACACTCCCCACTCCAGGCAAAGAGAAACTCTGCAGAGGACCGACCTGAGGAATAGAACAGCCAAAACACAGCAGCAGAGTGCACACAACATACATCAGAGACACCTCCTATAGTGCCAGGCCCTAGACAGTATATGACGTTTTCTTTTTTTTTTTTTAAAGATTTTATTTATTTATTTGACAGAGAGAGACAGTGAGAGACAGCGAGAAAGGGAACACAAGCAGGGGAGGGGGAGTGGGAGAGGGAGAAGCAAGCTTCCTGCCGAGCAGGGAGCCCAATGCGGGGCTCGATCCCAGGACCCTGGGATCATGACCTGAGCCGAAGGCAGACGCTTAACTGACTGAGCCACCCAGGCGCCCCATATGACGTCTTCTTAATAAAGCCATGACTCTCAGGAGGAGGAAACATAACAGGCTTTCCTAACACATAGAAGACAGAGATCTAGACAAAATGCCAACACAGAGGAATTCATGCCAAAAGAAGGAATAAGAAAATGTCACAGCCAGGGATCTAATCAAAATATATATATGTAAAATGTTTGATCCAGAATTTAACACAGCAATAACAATGATACTAGCTGGGCTTGAGAAAAGCATAGAAGGCACCAGGATTTCCCTTACTGCAGAGATAAAACACCTAAAAACCAGTCAGGCCAAAATAAAAAAAAATCCTATAACCAAGATTCAAAACTGACTGGATGTAATGATGACAAGGATGGAAAAAGCAGAGGGATGAATAAGTAATATAGAAGATAAAATTACAAAAAATAATGAAGCTGAAAAGAAGAGGGAAAGAAAAATATTGGATCACAATATAGAATTGTGGAACTCAGCAAATCCATGAAGTGTAATAAAATTCATACCATAGGGGTCCCAAAAGAAGATAGGGAAAAGGAGGCAGAAGATTTATTTGTGGAAATTATAGCTGAAAACATGCCTAATCTGGGGAAGGAAAAAGACATCCAAATCCAGGAGGTACAGAGAACACCCATCATATCAACAAAAGCAGGCTAACACCAAGACATATCATACTTAAATTTGCAAAATATAAGAAAAAATCCTAAAAGCAGCAAGAGAATAGAAATCCCTAACTTACAAGAGAAGACAAATAAGTTTAGCAGCAGATCTTGCCACAGAAACTCGGTGGGACAGAAAAGAGTGGCATGATATATTCAAAGTGATGAATGCGGGGGGTGGGGGGGAATGCAGCTAAGAATACTCTATACAGCAAGGTTATCATTCAAAATAGAAGGAGAGATAAAGACTTTCCCAGACAAAAACTAAAGGAGTTCATGAGCACTAAACCAGCCCTAAAAGAAATATTAAAGGGGACTCTGAGTGGAAAAGAAAGACCAAAAGCAACAAAGATTAGAAAGATCAGAAAATCTCCAGAAACAATGACAAATCAAGTAATACAATGACACTAAATTCGTATCTTTCAATAATTACTCTGAATGAAAATGGACTAAATGCTCCAACCAAAAGATATAAGGTATCAGAATGACTAAAAAACAAGACCCATCTGTATGCTTCCTATAAGAGGCTCACTTTAGATCCAAAGACATCTCCGAGTTGAAAGTGAGGGGATAAAAAATCATTTTTCATGCTAATGGAGGACAAAACAAAATGAGAGTACCCATACTTATATCAGACAAGCTAGATTTTAAACCAAAGACTCTAACAAGAGATGAAGAAGGGCAATACATCATAATACAGGGGTCTATCCAACAAGAATATCTAACAATTGTAAAAATTTATGCCCTCAACTTTGGAGCACCCAAATATATAAATTAATTAATAAAAATTATAAAGGAACTCATTGATAATAATACAATAACAGGAGGGGATGTTACCACCATGCTTACATCAATGGACAGATCATCTAAGCAGAAGACCAACAAGGAAACAATAGCTTTGAAAGACACACTGGACCAGATGGACTTAATAGATATATTCAGAACATTTCATCCTAAAGCAGCAGAATATGCATTCATTTCTAGTGCACATGAGACATTCTCCAAAACAGACCACATACTGGGTCACAAATTAGGCCTCAAAAACTACAAAAAAATGAGATCATACCATGCATATTTTCTGAACACAATGCTATGAAACTTGTAGTCAGCCACAAGAAAAAAAAAAAAATTGGGAACACCAGAAATACAAATAAAGAACCTCCTAGTAAAGAATGAATGTGTCAACCAGGAAATTAAACAAATAAAAAAATACATGGAAGCAAAAGAAAATGAAAACACAATGGTCCAAAACCTTTGGGATGCAGCAAAAGTAATCCTAAGAGGGAACTATATACTAATACAGGCCTACTTAAAGAAGCAAGAAAAATCTCAAATACTCAACCTAACTTTACACCTAAAAGAACTAGAAAAAGAACAACAAATGAAAACTAAAGCCAGCAGAAGGGAAAAAAATAAAAATTAGAGCAGAAGTCTGAAATAGAAACAAGCAAACAAAAAAACTAGTAGAACAGATCAATGAAACTAAGAGTTTGTTCTTTGAAAGAATTAATAAAATAGATAATCCCCTAGCCAGTCTTAGCAAAGAAAAAAAGAGAAAGGACCCAAATAAGTAAAATCACAAATGAGAAAGGAGAGACTACAAAGAACACAAAAGAAATATAAAATATTATAGGAAAATATTATGAAATATATGCTGGCTAGGGGGTTATGTCTACTTCCACCATTGTTACTTAACGTAATACTGGAAGACTTAGCCTCAGCAATCAGACAACAAAAAGAAATAAAAAACATCCAAATTGGCAAGGAAGAATCAAACAGTCATTATTCATAGAAGACATGGTACTCTATGTAGAAAACCCTAAAGACTTCACCAAGAAATTGCTAGAATCAATCAATTGCTAGAATCAAAATCAACGAATTCAGTAAAGTCACAGGATACAAAATCAACATAAAGAAATCAGTTGCATTTCTAAACACCAATAATGCAGCAGAAAGGGAAATGAAGGAATTGATCCTATTTTCTTTTTTAATTTAATTTAATTTTATTATGTTATGTCACCATACAATACATCATTCATTTTTGATGTAGTGATCCAGAATTCATTGTTTTCCTATAACACCCAGTGCTCCATGCAATACGTGCCTTCCTTAACATCCATCACCGGGCTAACCCATCCCCCCACCACCCTCCCCTCTAAAACCCTCCGTTTGTTTCTTGGAGCCCTAGTCTCTCATGGTTTGTCTCTCCCCCTGATTTCCCCCCTTCATTTTTCCCTTCCTTCTCCTAATGTCCTCCATGCTATTCCTTATGTTCCACAAATAAGTGAAACCATATGATAATTGACTTTCTCTGCTTGACTTATTTCACTTAGCATAATCTCCTCCAGTCCCATCCATGTTGATATAAAAGTTGGGTATTCATCCTTTTTGATGGCTGAGTAATATTCCATTGTACATATGATCCTATTTTCAATTGCACCAAAAACTATAAGATACCTAGGAATAAACCTAACCAAAGAGATGAAAGATCTGTACTCTGAAAACAATAAAACACTTAGGAAAGTAATTGAAGATGAACAAGGATATTGAAAACATCCCATATTTGTGGATTCAAAGAACAAATATTGTTCTATCCAAAGAAATCTACATATTTAATGCAATCCCTATCAAAGTACCACCAGCATTTTTCATAGAGATAGAACAAAGGATCCCAAAATTTGTATGGAACCACAAATGACCCTGAATAGCCAAAGCAGTCTTGAAGAAGAAAAGCAAAGCATGAGGCATCATGATTCCAGACTTCAAGCTATATTACAAATTTGTAGTGATCAATACAGTATGGTACTGACACAAAAATAGACATATAGATCAATGGAACAGAATAGAAAACCCAGAAATGGACCCAGAACTATATGGTCAACTAATCTTTGTCAAAGCAGGAAATAATATCCAATGGATAAAAGACAGTCTCTTCAACAAACGGTGTTGGACAGTAATACTCAAAAGAATGAAACTGGCCCACTTTCTTACACCATACACAAAAATAATTTCAAAATGGATAAAAGACCTAAATGTAAGACAGGAATCCATCAAAATCCTAGAGGAGAATAAGCAATAACCTCTTTGACACTGGCCTTAACAATTTCTTACTAGATAAGTATAGGCTAGGGAAAGAAAAGCTAAAATGGACTATTGGGACTTCATCAAGATGAAAAGCTTCTGCACAGCAAGGGAAACAATCAACAAAACTAAAAAGCAACCTTTGGAATGGGTGAAGATATTTGCAAATGGCATATCTGATAAAGTAATCAAGTTCAGAAATGGGCAGAAAACAGGAATAGACATTTTTCCAAAGAAGACTTCCAGGTGGCTAATAGAAACATGAAAAGATGCTTGACATCACTCATCATCAGGTAAAAACAAATCAAAACTACAATGAGATGTCACCTCACACCTATCAGAATGGCTAAAGTCAGAAACACAAGAAACAAGTGGCGGACAGGATGTAGAGGAAAAGGAGCTCTTGTGTACTGTTGGTGGGAATGCAAACTGGTGCAGCCAGTCTGGAAAACAGTATGGAGGTTCCTTAAAAGTTAAAAATAAAACTACCCTATATATACAATGGAATATTACTCAGCCATGAAAAAGAATGAAATCTTGCCATTTGCAAAGACATGGATGGAGCTAGAGTGTATTATGCTATGCCAAATAAGTCAGTCAGAGAGAGACAAATACCATTTGATTTCCCTCATATGTGGAATTTAAGAAATGAAACAGAGAAATGAAACATGGGGGGGAAGAGAGAGAGGAAAACCATAAAACAGACTCTTAACTATGAAGACCAAACTGAAGATTACTGGTGGGGAGGTGGGCATGGGGATAGGTTAAATGGGTGATGGGTATTAAGGAGGGCACTTGTTGTGATGAGCACTGGGTGTTGTATGTAAGTGATAAATCTCTAAATTCTACTCTGAAACTATTGTGCTATATGTTAACTAACTCGTTTTTAAATAATGACTTGAAAAATAAAATCACAGACTTGCATTGTACCTTAATGGTTGGCCTCTAGTCAATGCGGTTTTCCATGTGGGAGAAGGTGTGTGCTGGGTCCATCCCAGGAAGTAGCGAGTGGTGCTCTGGCAGCTAGATGCCAGAACATCATGTTCTTTTGCACCCTGGCTCCAGGCCACTCTCCTCTGGACTTTGATGAGTTGGTGCTGACATTTTGGAATGAACCCAGACTGAAATTCAGCTTTCTGACCACAGGCTGGCCTGGCCTCTTGACACTGTGACCAAATACTTCTTGTCTCACATGTAAAAACCCCAGCCTTACTGGTCAGACTGTGGGTTTTCTTTGGGGACCTTGGGCAAAAAAATTCTTCTCAACATCTGCCTCTCTTTTTAGCTATCACTAGGCAAATCTAACTAGTCAAGTTAGGAACATGCAGCTGAAGTCATAATTATTAAATTTATCTTCTTCTGCACTCCTGCAGGGGTGGGGAAAGGCGCTTTGTGACAGGGATCCTGAAACCTCTCCTGGGGCACTCCAAGTGGAATGTTAATGTTCTTAAAATGAACGAAGGCTAAATGTGGCCTGTCTTTTGAGGGTATGAAATGATACCATAAAGACCTAGTAATAGTCCCTCTCTTAAGCAGGGACTCTGCCAGAAGGCCCCCAGGCCCAGTAAGCAGGTGTTGGGCAGGTTTAGAGAGCAAGGGAGCTAAAGGGAGAGGCCTACTTGCCCTACTAGAAGGTGAGGACTTTGGTCTACAACTCAGCCATATCTGACAGAAGCATATTCAAATGAGTGGCAAGTGTCTAGCACTGAGAGATGACCAGAAGGTCTCTGAGCAGTGATACTTTCTCCTCAGGTTCTTCCCCAAAGAGCTCCAGATCATTTAGCCAGAAGGCTTTTTCTCAGTTCTCCTTGCACTGACTTGACTTCGGTCCTTCACCCTCAGGAGGATGTCTGAGCCCTCAAAATATGGGACATTGGCTACCCCCAGTGGGAGGAGGAGCAGGGTGTGCCAAGAGATGCCTTTTTTCGTTTACTTATTCCTTCTTTTTCTCAACAGAGCTTTAGTTAGTACACTGTGTTGTAACCCTACACACACACACACACACACACACACACACACACACACACACCACCTGCATTCAAGCTAGAGAAGGAGAGTAAAGAAGGCACCTGATAGTGAAAAGAGTGTCAAGGAAATTGCTGTAGGCTGGCATGGCTAATTCAGTACAACTTACTCCTCTCCATGGACGCCTTCTAAGGCTATTAGAAGGAGGGAGAATATAAGACAAAAAGCAGCAGAGAGGGAGAAAGAGAGGACTAAACAGAAGAATGAGAAAACAAAAAAGGGAAAGAAGAGAGAATTATAAAGAAAGACACAAACTGAGAGACAAAGAGACTGAGACAAAAATATACACAAAAAATTGAAGTAGCATGTCAGAGAGACATCAAGAAAGAGACACTGAGGGGCGCCTGGGTGGCCCAGTGGTTAAGCGTCTGCCTTCTGCTTAGGTCATGATCTCAGGGTCCTGGGATCGAGCCCCATATTGGGCTCCTTGCTCCGCGGGAAGCCTGCTTCTCCCTCTCCCACTCCCCCTGCTTGTGTTCCCTCTCTCTCTGTCAAATAAATAAATTAAATCTTTAAAAAAAAAAGAAAGAGACACTGAGATTGAGTAGGAGGTGGGAACAGAAACCCATTGAGTCTTCTATTAGCAGATCCCTCCATAGCAGCTTTATCTAGTCTGGCTTATAGTTTCTGGAGGACTTGATGGAATAGACTGAGATCTCTGTCAAACCAATATCCTCAAATTGAATCAGCTCTGGTGCCCTGGAGGGCATAGACATTCTATAGTGGCTCCAGTTTTTACGAATACGTCATCTAGAGGAAAAGTGAACAGTGACTCCGTGCTGGATAAACTCACTAAAATCCCACTCAAAACTGAATTTTAAATCTTTTCAATGCCAAAATAAAATGATGGGGAATAGAGGGTAGAATTTCTGTTAAAAAAATCACTCTTGAGGAAAATGCTTACTGTCACCTTTTCTGTGCATATCATCAGACATTTTTACTTAAAATATAAACCTGTAGTCATTTTCACAGCACATGCAAACACACATACACACAAATGCCCATTGTAAAATTTTTCTTCCAGCCGCAAAACTTATTAAAATATCAAGAGATATTCTAGCTAGTCCTTAGACAAGGAGAAAGAAATGAGGATGTGTGGGTCAGTAAAAATTACTGTAAAGTTTTAAGCTTGCCAAAATGGAAAGTAATGACTAGGTTTCAGTTTAAACTAGGGACCACAATCTGAGAATGGAAATCAATTGTGAAAAGTGATACAGAGTGATTTAGTATTTAATAAAATGCTACAGACTAAACCTCCTAACCCAATTCTTTTCCAAAGAGTTACTGGTATAATGCCTTGAAAAAATTCATTAATTACTTTCCATGAGAAATATGAATATGCACAATTTAAATGACTCTAGATTCACAATCATAAGATATAAAAATATATGTGCATTTTAACTTTTTATCAACCTTTTTTTTTTAGGTGCTCTCAGGTGAGTCAAGTTTTAGGCTAGAGGTACAAAGTCCAAAGTTTAAGCGGCAATTACTTAACTGCCTCCTCTGAGATGATTTAGTCAGTCCCCTAATTCAGCAGTGACCAGAGTGAGTTGCCTCCAGGGTATACATCATGGTCCTGTGGACCCAGTTTATTAAAGGCTGGCATTCATTTGCCAACACATATTAACCAGTGACTTTGCTCTTCCTTCATGCTCTCCTTCTTCCCCAGTAATTAAAACATGATGAATTCAGATATTGAGGTCCTTGTTGTTTTCAGTGGTTCTTCTTTTGTATCTTTCTTTTTGTATTTCTATTGCTTTATTATTAAGGCCTACCCTTTTGCCCCTTGGAAATACTGATCAGAGTGTCCTAACTCTGGAAATATTAGTTTCATGCAGGATCAGCTTTTTGCAAGGTAATGTTAATATAGCATCCCTGGGAAGGAAGATAGTGGGTGAAAGTAGGCTTAGATTATCTTTAAACATAGGCTGGGTAGGTGTTTGCCTACTTTTGGTGTTTTGAAGGACTTAGGGAATATCCCTCTACCTACTCCCAAATGTTTCCCAAAATCAATATTTCTGTGGATGTTAGGTACTGAAAAGTCCTGATCAAAAACAGATCGTTATGAATATAGGGAAGGAAACTTTTAACACTTTATTCACATGCCCCGAGCATAATGGGGTGGGGTGCCAAAGTAAGGAGGGGAAAACATATTGGAAATACCAAGGAAGAAATAAGTAGAAATTAAATGGGCATGAAATTTGGGGGGCCCAGTGTATGAAGCTCAGGACTATTTCCTCCTTAGTGGCAGGATCTACTTCTGTTGGGCTCATGTCTGCCCAGATTACACAGAGCCAGAGGAAGGTGGCCCCACTGATCTGAAGTCAGGGTTTTAACTGTGTTGATGGCATGCAGTCATTTGGTGAGATAGTGTGGTGGGTAGGGTATAAAATAAGCCTTTACCTGGTTTTAGAGAAACACAATAATTTTTCTTAAAGAGTATTATTTTTTCCAACAATTAATTCATTGATGGAATAAACTTGATATATCACTAGTCAAATGATCTGTGCTGGTGATACTTTGCTACGTCAGAATTATTTATTTGAAACTGTCAAACTGGCAAATGTTGCCATTTCTCAAATCCTAGCCCACTTTTGTTGGGGCTGAATCATAAAGCATATTTGGAGGTAATTCTGATTCTTTTTTTAAGATTTTATTTATTTATTTGACAGAGAGAGACACAGCAAGAGAGGGAACACAAGCAGGGGGAGTGGGAGAGGGAGAAGCAGGCTTCCCGCTGAGCAGGGACCCTGGGATCATGACCTGAGCCGAAGGCAGATGCTTAAAGACTGAGCCACCCAGGCGCCCCTTTTGTGCATGTCTTAATTCACATGTCTATTTATGGCAATTAAGAAAATATTGGAATTTTTATTAAATAATTGCAAATTTATTGCTATTTCCTTAAAACAGGTTCAGATTTCATACTAAGAGCTCTAATAAACCATATATCCTTTAAGACACATCTATAGCCTCTTTATATCTATCAATCTATCTATCTTGAAACGACTTGATTTGTGTTAACCACAAATTCATTTTTCCTTCAAGTGATAAATTCTGTGTTTCTGGTTTTAACTTTTTTTGGGTAATTCAAAATCAACATCTTACTGTAAGTATTTTCCAGTTGTCATACTTCTTAAAAAATTATTCTTCTTTCTAATGTGGGTACCTATGAGTCCCAGGGCCTCCCTCCCTGCATGTTACATGTGGGTTGAAAAATCTCTTATAGAGGTTCATGGGTGTTCTGGTTAAAAAAAGAGAATACTCAAAAGAGACTCCCAGCTGTGGAAAATGAATTACTGACATAAATGTATCTCCCTCATGCCCCCAGTACCTGGTAGCCCAGTGCTTCAGCAGCTGAACATATTGCAAAGCTGGTTCTGTGACTTGCAATAACTTTTCTCTCAGATAAAAGTAAACAGGAATTAACTACACCTTAGTCCCGTACATATGAGGGAGAGCTGAGCTCCATTTCTCCCAGTTATTTCATTAGATAGATACTGAAATGCGAATGGAAAAAGTTTAGATTACAAAATAAAAAGTCCTGGATGACTAAGTTATAAATATTGTGTGTTACAAATATTGAGGAATAAGTTTATCCTAAGAAAGGAACATATCCTAAGATACGGTATTTGTTTGATTTAAAATATCACACCATATAGTGGATAGTCTGAAATACTAGAATGGACATTGCAACAAACATCTTTTGCCTTATTTTTCCAGAAACCTGGTTTAAAAAAAAAAAAAAAAACTACTAAACAAAACCTTCCCCTGCTACACAAGGTAATTTCCTGCTTTTTAGCAATAAAATGAGTAATCATTCAAAAGCAAGAAAATGCCCATATTAGGAGACAGTAATGTAAGTGGTACATTGTGATTAACACTCTAAATTTAACAAATGAACTTCTGACTTTTCTGTTTCTGAGCTGAGTCTTTTAGCTAAAAACATACAATAGATAAAAAAGCATATCTTCTGAATAAGAAGGGATGGGAAAATGCATTAATATCATCCCCATCCCCTTTAATGGCTGCAGAAAGAAACAAATGCTCATAAAGATGTGGCCAAGATCACACCCAGACCTGGCTGTTTTTCAGCCCAAGTGCTTTGTACATTGCCCTTGCATGTTGTGCTTCATTCTGCCCCTGCAGGTTAAGGATCGTGTCTTTCCCAGCCCTGCATGGTAAGTAGTGGATAATTGATTATTGAACCAAACCGTTCAGCAGCATTCAGGCTGTAATTAACCCTTTCCATACTATCTGAGATCATCAGATGCTTAAAGTCATAACCAATTGCCTAATTGCCTGAAAATTGCTTTCCCATGGGTCAGCAGGACATGCTCTCCCCCCACCCCATTCAACCACCACCACCACCATTATCACCTCACACTTTTCCAGAAGGAGCTGAAACTAATAGGCCACAAGAAATCTTTTATTGTCAAACTGCAGTACTGAGATACTATCAGTTCATTCAGGTTCTATCCTATTTTTAACAGTTTGATTGACTTTAAATGTTCTTTGAACAAACATGTGAGAGAAGAATAGGAGAACCTTTCTAAACAAATACAAATGTCATTAGTTAGGATGCAGTCTGCAATAGAGTCCAGGGGTGTTTGATTTCATATTTCTGATGAAAAGTGGATGACCAAGTCCCATGCATACAGGCAGACATCTCATATCTACATGCATAGACATGCTCCTAGGAAGTGGTAAGCAACTTTCTTCCTGACACACACACAAAAAAGAGTGCTTACCCATTTTAAGGAAAAGTAAATCACAGCCCAGGAATATATTCCAGGGGACACAAATTATTTGAGCCCAACATTTTGAGGTGAAGCATTGTTGGGAACAAATTTCAGGTTGGTGCTTTGCTAGTGGCCCTGGAGTCCTTAGGTTGTCTTTGATGATTAAGTCATATGAGTAAGAAGACGCTGTGTATAGGAATATTGGGCTCCAGTAGAGGCAGGGCTTGAAGGCCCAGGTTTACTCTGAGCATTGACAGTAGGCATCTGGGAGTCTCCTGACCATGCAGGCCCTAGCCTCCCCACCTGGATAGATAGGGTAGACTAGCACATGGCCCACTCAGTTTGAGAGCTAGACTCTAGAACAAACTTGTCCAGAAAGCTTGCACTCCTCTACGTTTCCCAGTGCACTTGTTGCAAAACAAAAGACCCAGATACACTTCTCTGAATCTGGTTAAATAATATTTGGACTTTGAAAAAGTTGCTTTTCGTGAGCAATTATTTCGCGTATCTTTGAATTTCACAGTTCAATGTAAAACAATAACTTTGTGTATCCCTCTTCAGGGGGCCTCTTTCCTGCCACCCCCAACCCTCTCTCCACCCCCACTCCTACCCCCACCCCCACCCCTACCTCTACCCCTCAGACTCTGAAGTGTCACTCATGATGGTTTTGCTTATTATATATATATGTGTGTGTGTGTGTGTGTGTGTGTGTGTGTGTGTGTGTGTGTGTGTATGTATAACTTGACAGTTTCCAAAACAAACAGTGGACGCTGTGACCAGCCTGGTATTCACTCAGTAGGATGCAACAGTATCTCCTAATCCAAGCGGCCTGAGCAGCTATTGGAGGCAGGTCGGCTCCCTAAAAGGCCTGTGCTTGCCAATCTCTGTGCTCCGCCAGGTCCTGGAATCAGCGATTTGAGGACTGATGGTCTGCACATGTCCACTGGGAGGGAGGAAACCACAAAGGGAAGGGAGACTAGACTCCAGAGGACTTTGGCTAAAGTTTGATCTTCCTCTACTTTCATTCTATTTAAAGAAACAAATCACACACACACACGTGTGTGTGTATATATATACAAATTATACACACATACACTTTTTTTTCGTTGACTATAGATCCAGAATTTTTTTTTTCTAATTTGGGGGTTTTCCTGCCTTCCCTCCCTGCCCTGTCCTCTGCGCCCTCCCTCCCTCTCCCTCCCTAACCCAGCTCAGGTTGAAACTTTGCACTGCACATTCCCTTCACCCCCTCCGGGGATGGCTCTGAGCTCTCGGGCGCTTGCCTTCTCGGTGGAAGCCTTGGTGGGGAGATCCGGGAAAAGAAAATTGCAAGACTTGAGAGAGGAGATGCAGCCTGAGTTGCTGGAAAAAGAGGGCGGAGAGGAGGAGGAGAGAAGGAGCAGAGCTGCAGGGAAGAAGAGCCAGAAGCCCGGTAAGTATTCCTACCGCAGCCCCAAAGCCTTGAGCCTGCTACCCGAGCATGCTGATCTGCAAGTCTCAGCTCCACTCCCGAAGCTGAGAGAGGACTGCTAGCCCTACACTAGGACGGTTTGGTCCAGCTGGGTGGCCACGTTTGGGGCCGCGGGGACACCTCGGTCACTTGGCTATAGGGGAAGCGTCAGAGCCTCCAAGTTCAGTCCGTATTGCTGTGTGGTTCATTTGCGGTGAAGGGGAACTTCCCTATATGTTTGTGGAGAAGTTAGACTCTTCAACCTCCCCAAGCCCTGAGAGCCAGACGGTAGCTGTTTCTCCTCCGGGTAGGAAGCGAGCAGGCACTTAGATTCTGAGGGGATTCAGCCTCAGGGTCCAAAAGTCCGGAGAGAGTAAGGATGGGCAAATTTGAAGAAGGACGGTACCTTTCCCAGGACGCGACCTGGGCCCCTTTCTCCCCATCGGGGGGCCACAGTGGGTGTTGTGAGGAACTTGAGTATCTACCTCCAAATTTCCCAGGGAAGAGACCAGGCCAGTCTGTTCCAAGACAGGCATCACCACGAAGGGGATGCAGGAACTGAGAACCTCTCTCAAATTCTTGGCGTCTCTGTGTCCAGCAGAAAAGCGACCCAAGACTGAGCCCTCAGCAACTGCTTTCTCAGGCTGTAGCGGCAGTGACAGTGACAACAGCTGCAAAAATCTGGAAGAGAAAGATGCTATCCAGGTGGAGCTTCAAGGATCTGAACTGTGGAAGAGATTCCATGACATTGGGACTGAGATGATCATTACCAAGGCTGGCAGGTTTGGTTCTGCCCAAGCTGTTCAAGGGATGCACACAGTAGGAGCCCATAAAATGTGGTGCCTCCAGTTTTATGCTCTGTATCTGTCCTTACCCCTGCCCCCCACAGGCATTGGAAAGTTACTGCCTCTCAATAAATCGCACTATTAGTGGCTCAGCTTTTCTTTCCTGTAGGCAGTGACTTCAAGAAATTCTCCTTAAAGCCTCACAGTTATCAGTGGACGATATGCCATCTAGCAGGTCCCCAGCCTACCATCCCAAGCTAGCCTGGGGCAATTTGAGGTGGGCTTTTCTGCTTTCACCTTTTCAGCATCACAACAGCTAGGTAATTTTTTTTTTTTTTTGCATGAATCTTCCTAATTTTAGTCTTTCCCAAATCTGCCTCACAGAAAGTACCACTGAAAACTCAGGGGTCAGGCACAGTTTTTTCTCTACTTTCTCTTATATAGTTTTTTATTAATGGTGGTGGTGGGGAGTAGGGTGGAAAAAGCTTTGTGGTAAGAATATTCTGCTCCACTCAGCAATCCTGAACTTGTTCAATCAAGCGTACAACCAACAATCTTTCTTCATGTAGCAAATATCATTCCTTGAATCTGTCCTAGAATGGGGCAGGTACAGTGAATTTCTTCACTTTTCATTTGTCCCCCACCCCATCCCACTCCAAATATCTCCAAAAGCACTAGGTCAGTGGCTATTTTCTTTCCCACAGGCGGATGTTCCCCTCTGTTCGAGTCAAAGTGAAAGGGCTGGACCCAGGGAAGCAGTACTATGTGGCCATCGACGTGGTGCCAGTAGATTCCAAACGTTATAGGTAACCAGGCCCAAAGGAGGGTACTGCAGGCCAACTCTGGGAATGGGGATTCAGATTTATGGAACCTGAGAATGCTATATTGAAAGCTCTACCATAGGGGGTGGTATTGCTCTCCTATGGACTTTGGGAGTTGAATATTCTCACTCAAATGGAAGTTCAGACTGAGAAGAGCAGTCTTGCTTCTCTTTCTTCTCACTCCTGGAGCAGGTGCCAGTTGGTGTTTCAGTGTACTCCAAACCCTTTGCTTACCCATTGCTCCGGCCTTGGCTGTGCCAACTACAGAGGATATGGACTCAGGCAGCTTGGAAGGAAGTTGTTTGAAGGGATTTAGGGAGAAATGACTGTGCTTCTGGGGCTGTACTGGGCTCTGGGCTGTACTACTTTGGCCTCAGGGTCCTGGAGTGATGTCTTGATTTACCATCTAATGCTAATTTAGCAGTTATCGCATTTAGGTCTATCATTTCTTCCTTCTTTAGCTTCTTTCCTGAAGCGGCGGCCAGGTCCTAGAAATTACAAATAACTTTTCATTTTGAAACAGGCTCCTTACTTAAAGCAGGCTAATAGTGGTCGAATTGATCTAAAGTCAAAAGGTCTTACAGTGCTAGCATCCCAGATGCACGGCTATGCCAGCACTTTGGCTTAGAGGCTATGGGGGTTGTGCAGGAGCTGCCCTTACTCGTGCTGTGAGTGTTCCACTGAACTGGATGTCTAGCCTTTCTAAGAGAGAGCCCGCATCATGCCCAGTGCTGGATTTGAGGGGCAAAGTGAAAGCGCAGCTCAAGAGCCTACTGGAGCTGCAGCTTGTAAATAGAACAAGTTGTTTGCTTCTTGTGTTTGAGCTGGCTTGGGAATGCAGTGCACAGTTAAGTGGTTGAGATTAGAAACAGGGTAAAAATCAGCCCCAAGGCCTCATGGGCTAGATTTTCAGACGGTATTCTGATGTGAAGCCTTGTTGGTGAAAGGGTTTTGAAGGTCACTGGTGGAGGTGGGTTGGACAGACACCCTCCTCACCCTTTTGCTTTCTCTCTGATTCTGATGCTTCTGGCTAGAGACAAGGATTTTTAGTCTGTCTCTGCACAGCAAAGTGGATTAGATCAATTTCTGTTGCTGTTTCTGTGAGGAAATACAAACCAGACTCAAATCCCATGATGTTATACTCGCCCTGGAACTTCATTGCATTTTAATAACATATGTTTGTATACAGTTTGCTTTTTGTCCCTGAACTCCCTTTGGAAATAAAGTTGGATCTTCTACTAGTTGCCTTTGGGATTAGCAGGCAAACCTTGGCAAATGCCATTAGAACTGGATCTGGCAGCCTTTCTCCCACACACCTGGCTTTGGCCCATTTCACCTAAAGCCACACTCTGTGCTTTTTTAGGTATGTGTACCACAGCTCACAGTGGATGGTAGCTGGGAATACAGACCACTCATGCATCACTCCCAGGTTCTATGTTCACCCAGACTCGCCCTGCTCTGGAGAGACCTGGATGCGACAGATCATCAGCTTTGATCGCTTGAAACTCACCAACAATGAGATGGATGACAAAGGCCAAGTAAGTATTTGAAATCCTTTGGACTGAGGAGGGAATGGAGGTGCCAAGGCATCATCAGCTTACATGTCACCCTAGAGAGGTGTGGGATGCTTCTCCCAGATGGTCGTTAGGAACTCTTCAAATTCTGGGCTTGTGACCAAAGTAGCTCCTGTGAGTGCTGAGGTTGGGAATGGTGAGTGAAGGGAGTTTGAAGACCAAATGAGATTTGTTTAAGCCATAATGCCTGGTCTGGGAGTGTGGAAGGGAATGCACTTTGTGGAGCTCTCTTTTGCTTCTCAGCCTCCAGGGCAATCACTGTGGGCTCTGATTACCTTCTCTTAGATGAGCACCTTCTGTCTGACATGGTATGACAGAAATCTCCTCCACAACTCACCTTTATGAAAGAGGTTATTTTCAGGTTACCTGGATCTTGAGTCTTCTTCCCATATGCATCCCGCTCCTGCCATGCCTGGCCTGGCCCTGTGCCAGCCACAAAAAAAGAGAAGGAGGCCCCCGGGATTAGGAGGTGGGGTATGTCAGGTGGCTGCCCTTCATTTACCATAAGCCCAGGGAACTTATAGCAGGCAGTCAGATCCTAGTTATACTTGGGGACATCACATGGTCACCCACACTTGGAAATAGGAAAGGGCTTCATCTGGAAATGGAATCATCGCTGCCTAATGCTGCTGCGATGCTCCTATCTGGAAACCTCTTAGCCCTGAGCATGTCTGTCCAGAACAAAATGTCACAGAAAAGTCCTTGTGTGTGTAACTAAGCCTTTCTGGTTTAGCCTCACTTTTGCATGTGGGCATGATGGGGGTGCCAATGAGATGAAACCAGTGTTGCAGACGGGAAGCCACTTTCTAGGCAAACATTTGATGATTTCTCCTCCAGATCATTCTGCAGTCCATGCATAAGTACAAGCCCCGTGTGCATGTGATGGAACAGGACAGCAAGGTTGACCTGTTCAGGATTCAGTCCCTGCCCACTGAAGGAGTTAAAACGTTCTTCTTTAAAGAAACTGAGTTCACCACAGTTACAGCTTACCAAAACCAGCAGGTAAGGACAACTTGGTCCCAGGAAAGCAGGGCTGGCCCCAGAGGGACTTTCTGGATAGAGGCAAGCTGCACTATATGGATTGAATTTTCCACAATTAAAAAAAATAACATAGTCGTATTGCACTGTCATCAAGGCAAGTTTGATTATGAATTGTGTGGATCTTGTATTAGAAAGGAGAGCAGAACAAAGTGCCAGGTGAGAAAGGAGGTAACCATTCCAAATTCAACTTAACAATATGCTTATATTAGTTGAATGTGCCACATTACACATTGAAGTGTTTTGTGATTGTTGTAACCATTAAAAGCAAGGATGACAATGTTATTACTGAGGACACTGGCTTTATCTTTTTCTTTTTTTTTGAATCCATAGATTACCAAACTGAAAATAGACAGGAATCCTTTTGCGAAAGGATTTAGAGATCCCGGAAGAAACAGGTAAGCAACATTACAATCGTATCTAATATTTATATAGCCTTTTTCATAAGTATTACAGATAAGGAAACTGTGGCTCAGAGACTCAGAGGCCTTAAGTTTTCAAACTAGTAGGTAGTAGGAAAGGAATCTAGTGTTTTGTCTGTAAAATCTTGCCTCCTCCTTTTCCCTCTCAACCCACCTTTAAGATATTGCTTATTCTAGATCCCTGAGGCTTTTATTCAGGGAATAATTACTGTGATTTTTATTCAGCAGTATAGCTATAAAAGAAAAATATTTCAGGTATTGACCCCTAAAAACTATAATGAAATAACTTAAAAGTTTACATAAATCATTATTTTCAGGAATTGAACTCTGGACTTGCTTAAAGTTGAATCTATTTTTCAGGGGTGTATTGGATGGGCTTTTAGAGATCTACCCGTGGAGGCCTTCTCTCACTCTGGATTTTAAAACTTTTGGTGCAGACACACAAAGTAAGAAAAGTTTTATTAATGTTTACTTTTAAATGTTAATGAAATAACAACAGTCAGAACCTCTGTAGCAAATACTACACAAGGGATAAGTTCATGCCAGAAAATGTGTGTTTACACGAAAGTGAGTTTATATTTATCTTGATGAGGAAGTAAGAGGCAAAAAGAGGGGGGAACTGGCTTGAAGGAAAAGAACAGAGCCATGGCAATGGTGGATTTATTGACTTTAGGCTTCTTAAGTTATCATGTATCCCGAGATCTCCAGATCTCACCTGGATTCTTCAGCATCTCACTAGCTCACATTCTTTAGAATCTGCCTGTGGTACATTTGTGGCCTTATTTGCAAATATATTGGATATTGAAATAAATATGTTTCTCATAAACTTTCAGCACATGTTAAAATGATATCCATTAAATTTTACCATCACTTAGTTCTAATTTTCCTTTTACTGTAAGTAGGGAAAATAAATGTTGAAAACAACACTAAGTCATCACAATTAGTTTAATTGCCACAAGCATTAAAAATATTTGCAAGAAATTTGTTCTCATGTAGTGCGTTACATGATTAAATAATAATAATAATTAGACAATGCAAACTTTCTGGTGGAAAAAGGTATATCTTCATGTCTCTGGTGTTTAATAATAAATAAAAGAGTATTTGCAAACAACATAGAATTATTTTACCACTTTTGTCTTTATTCCATTAAAGTTGTTTGTCTTTGAACATTAATGCAAGTTTATAATAGTGGAGAAAATCATCAACATTATAGTTATGTTGAATTTTACATGATACCATAACATTGAAAACAGATCGAGTTTAATCATTTGGTAAAATATTTCACTGGATTGATTGTATTAATTTGGTCTACAAAGTTGCATAGAAAAATGTGAGCACTTTAATAACATCTAGGCAGCAAGCTTTTAAAATATCCAAGTCAACATGAAGTGCACTAAAAAAAAAAGAAACAAACTAAAGATGATTGTTAATTAATAATTTAGAATACACAGTTTTCTTAATTATTTGAATGTCCAGATTGCTCTCAAATTGCAAAGAAAATGGGTACCATTTTTTAAATAATTTTAGAATGCTTAATTATAAAAGATATTTGCCACCTTGTTAATAAAGAATTAGGCTACACCTACACAAAATAGTTAAGAAAAACAACAGCAACACAAAGAAAAAAGGAAACCCACAAAAAAACTTGATCAAGTTTAGTCAATAACCAAATTTTTAAAATTCAAACACGAAAATAAGATGGAAAGTCTAGATTATCCTGGACCTTATAATTAATTATCCTTAACTTTAGTAGATGCTTGGCAAACATAAAAATCACCTGACAACATTATGATGAACTTTTCATCTTTATTTTGATATTTTTAAACTAAAAATTGTCTTTAACAAATGCACTTAAATATCATTTTAGTTTATAAAGATTATTTTCATGTGTTCCAATATTTTTATCAGACTGAAGCTTTCTATAGGATCTCAACCAATTTGTTCAATTTAATCAAATACTCATTTTTGTAAATTTTTTAAAGTTTAAAAACTATTTTTTAACTTGTAAGATATAATTGGCTCTAGGTACTATTTATTTGGGCATCTTTTGTAATTCATTGGATAAATGTCCAAGTGCCTAGCACAGTTCTTGTGCATGGTGAATGCTTAATACATGATACATAATGGTAGTGTTAAAAGTAATAGTGGTAGTAGTAAAGGTATTCTTTTCAACTTTGGTCAGAGGAATGAACATACTCTTTCCCAAAGAAGTTAAAAGAACTGTGAACTCCCAGAAAAGAATGAAGCATGTTTATGGTCATTAGTACTCATTCATTAGGAACATCAATTTCATTGTTCATTGACTGGATTGTCATTCACAGGTGGAAGCAGTGGCTCATCTCCAGTGACCTCTAGTGGAGGGGCTCCCTCTCCTTTGAACTCCTTGCTTTTTCCACCCTGCTCTCTGCCTACATTTCACTTACCTACAAGCTCCCTTGGAACGCCCTGTCCAGAGGTGTATCTGCACAATATCAACCTGCCCCTTTGCTACAAGATTTGCCCAACTAATTTTTGGCGACAGCAGCCTCTTGTCTTGCCTTCTCCTGAAAGACTAGCAAGCAGCAACAGTTCTCAGTGTTTAGCCCCACTCATGATGGAAGTTTCCATGTTATCTTCTCTGGGGATCACCAATTCAAAAAATCGTTCATTTGAAGACTTAAGTGAGCAGTGTCTACAGGCACCTAATTCTTCCAATCAAATGTTGTATGGACTACAGCCACCTGGAAGTATTTTATCACCAAATCCCATTGCCCAGGAAGCAATTGGTTGTTCTTTCCATCCTTCCTATGGTTTTTATAGGTATAACTTCTCAGTGCCATCTAGACTGGTAAATGTTGCCAACCATCTCAAAGTCAAAGTGAATGACAATAGCCAAGTTTCTTTTAGAGAAGGCAAATGCACTCATGCTCATTGGTATCCAACAATCAATCATTACCTTTAATGGAATAATCACATTCCTAAAACAATTACACATAAGCATGTATTTTCTTTATTTGTAGCCAAAGAAAGGTTAAGAGCTGTTTGGTTTTAAAAGCTTTATTATTAGAGGTATTTCTCTGTTACGCATTTAAAGTGCCTTATTAGATGTTCATAAGAAGTTGTTATAGGTCAAATATGACCTGTAACAATCTCTGATTACAATGGCCTTGGGCCTCAAAATAAGATAGTCAATAAATATTATTTGATGAGATAGAAAATTGACTTCAGATGAAACCTTTAATTATAGCGAAGTCAGTTTACCATGTCAACTGCCTCTTACATATTGACAATGACCAAAAGAAGTTGGATTTAATTCCTGTGAAAGCAATGAAACAATTTTAGTTTTATCCATGAATATTATATTCATTGTAATTTTCTAGTAATTGTAGAAAAAATCATTGTTCATTTGTCTTATACTTTACTGTTGAAGAAGCTACTAATCTCAATTTTAAGGTACAAATAAGGACACAAATTTTCAAATATTAATTGTTGCAGCCTAAAGATCATTTAATCCTGAAGGAAAACAAAGATTAAATGAAAAACAAAATATTCTAAATAAATTTGATCTTTCATTTCCTTTTATTTTTGGATCATTCCCAGGTGAAGCTTATTTACTTATTCCTTTAACAAACCTGGTGTTTTGTACAGTTTTCAAAAACAAATTATTGTAGTTCTCCTAAAAGAGTAATAAATTATTATTTTAAGGGAGATAATATTTTGGGTCCATAAATATGAAAATATCATTACATTTGTACTGTTTAATTTCGCTCCTGTGAGTCAGTCATGGTAAATTGGACTAGACAAAAAGTAGCATAAATGAGATTTTATTTTAGTTTATGAAGTTGAAATGTTTCCTTTCACCTGGTCCTAAATTTTCTGAAAAAAAAATGTTAAGTATAACTTACGTATAACTTGTATATCTTTAAAATAAATCAAATTTAAATTTTTATGCCACTAGCTCTACAATTTATTAAGCCAAGGTGCTTCACATCACAATGATATGGCTTGACTTTTCTCAAACTAACCAAACTTCTAAACTGCCTTTTCTGTTTCCAACACATATTAGCAAGAGCATATTATTATTTAATTTTTCTCAAAATGGTTATTCCCTCTTAAGTGTACCTTATAAATGTGCTATTCCTATATATGCATTAAGATTATATTCCTCTTCACTTCTGGGAATAGGGACAGAACAGCACATGGTTACATTTAAACTGAATATTCTAGTCAACATGAAATATTATTTGTAGCCCAAATTAATTAGATACTTGTTATAAAAGTCTTTGAGGCAGGAAATCTGTACTACCCAGGGTTTATCTGTACTAAACCTGGGTTTATCAAATTGGGGATTAAAGCAGCAAGTATACTTTATTTCTGTCTACTCCAAAACAGGTTACTGTTAAAATAAACTACAATTTTTTAAAGCAGAAACTCCCGTATCAAAGTATAATGAAACTTAGCCTGATGGCTTATATGGCAGATACTTGGTAATTAATAACAAAGTATTTAACTGAAAAATCCAGAAAATCTCCAGGTTACTTTTTAATAATTATTTAAGAGAAGGCACTAATTTTGTATCCATTCAAGTATATGTAGCCCATGATTTATATTTCATATAATTTTGTTATATATTAGCCATTTAAAATTGATAATACAGAAATATATTGGCAAAGATGATTAATATAAAAAGGTAAAAGTTTAAATGTTAGAATCTAAACATCTATTTTAAGCTGTTTTTGTATAATGCTTATAAATTGTCATTTCATACTTTCAATTGAATAAGTAACCAAGGGAAAGGCTTCATTGAAAATTAGACTTGGAAGAGACCTCAAGAAGTTCAGTAAGCAGTTCCCTGCTTTCTCAACAAGTTCCTTATCTGCAGGAAGCTGCTAACAACTTTAATTGATGCATAATTAATATTTAGTGTCCTTAGTATTTTATGCTGAATAAATTCTTACTCCTTAATAAGATAGTGTGAAACTTGAGTAACTTGGTAAATTGAGGCTATGGTTATGGAATAAAAACCAAAATCTATGGAATTCTATTAATTTCAACTGAATCAACTAAATATTAGTCTTGATTTAAAAACCTACAAAAATCAAAAGCCACTCTTGGTTAGACAAGGTGTGAAATAGTTAGCAAATGAAAGTAGCCAAATGATACTTAATAGATACCCAAGTCTAATAACCTAAACTGCTATTTCCATTTGGTTTTTTTAATTTTATTATGTTATGTTAATCACCATACATTACATCATTAGTTTTTTTTTTTTTTAAAGATTTTATTTATTTATTTGACAGGGAGAGACAGCCAGAGAGAGAACACAAGCAGGGTAGTGGGAGAGAGAGAAGCAGGCTTCCCGCCAAGCAGGGAGCCCGATGCGGGGCTCGATCCCAGGACCCTGGAATCATGACCTGAGCCGAAGGCAGACGCTTAACGACTGAGCCACCCAGGCGCCCCTACATCATTAGTTTTTGATGTAGTGTTCCATGATTCATTGTTTGCGTTTAACACCCAGTGCCCCATTCAGTACCTGCCCCCTTTAATACCCATCACCAGGCTAACCCATCCCCCACCCCCCTTCCCTCTAGAACCCTGTTCGTTTCTCAGAGTCCATAGTCTCTCATGGTTCGACTCCCCCTCTGATTTCCCCCCTTTATTTTTCCATTTGGTTTTATCATGCATATATATCTATCCCTTCCCCCTTTTAAAATAAAACATCTTAGGGGCCCCTGGGTGGCTCAGTCATTAAGTGTCTGCCTTTGGTTCAGGTCATGATCCCAGAGTCCTAGGATCCAGCCCCGCATCAGGCTCCCTGCTCAGCAGGAAGCCTGCTTCTCCCTTTCCCACTCCCCCTGCTTGTGTTCCCTCTCTTGCTGTCTCTTTCTGTCAAATAAATAAATAAAATCTTAAAAAAAAATTAAAAAAAGAAAAATAAAAAAAAAACATCTTAATTTAGCTGACTTGATGTATAAAATCTGATTCTTAACTTGACCTGGCAATATGACATACCCCAAGTAAATCTAGAGAAAATAAACTTTTCATCAACTTTTTAAAATCTTTATATTGAATCAGTAAATAAGTAAATGTTGCTTTATCTTTGCACAACTCTCAGTCAAGCCTAGACCTGTAGTCAGATTCCTTTGTCAAGAAGGTTCTATTTTGTGGAATAGTCACTCTGAAATCAAGGACTTTCTTTTTCTTTCTTTCTTTCTTTCTTTCTTTCTTTCTTTCTTTCTTTCTTTCTTTCTTTTCTTTCTTTCTTTCTTTCTTTCTTTCTTTCTTTCTTTCTTTCTTTCTTTCTTTCTTTCTTTCTTTCTTTTTCTTTCTTCTTTTCTTCCGGACTTTATTTCAAGTTTGAGCCTAGTTGCAGAACATATGTCTAAGTGGATAAATTCTCTATTAATTACATTTTAAAAACCAATATATAACTTTAGGTAACATAGCTTAGAACATCAAAACTATTATTTCTTTTCATTAAATAGAGGAGATAAACCCACTGGACATTACATTTTGAGGTCCAACATATAACTTTAGATTATATTAGAGTCTTCAAACATTAATATCGTTGTTCCTATTCACTGTACTACAAAAAATGGAGAGTTATATTTTCCCCAAGCTATGAAGGTAAATATTTATGATATTTCACTGCTATTAGGCATGGGTTCTTCATGTGGTCTGGAAATGGGCATGACTTTATCTTTATGAGATTGAAGGGTATCTATGTCATAAAAAGAAATGCACAATTGGGAAAAAAAAGAAATGCACAAGCAGAATTAGCAAGTTATAGTCAGTGAATCAGTCTTTGAATGATCAGAGTTCTATGTGCTGATAACTTCACAAGGTGCCAATGATGAATAAAAATAAGCATGTGTATTGGACATTATGGAAATTTTCCCTTTCAGTTTCCTAATCCTTAATCTTGGGAAAAATTATGGTGTACATAAGGCAGACAACGTGTATCTTTTAAGTGTTATTAGTGTAATTTAGCTAAGTCAGACATCATTGAAATAAACTTTTTGTATAAATACTTAAAATATGTTTTACAAAAATCTACAAACATGCTGATGACAAATTTAGATGTTTTCAGACAATAGAGTTATATGTCCAAGTAAATAGTAGGGTTATATATAGTTATCTCCTTACTAAATCTCAATAAGAAATCTTTTCCTTATCTGAATATTCAATATAATAAATTACAGATGTCACATTGTAATTTATCAAATCAGTGGAGTTTTAGTTTAGTTTTGTTTTAAATAATTTATACTGTTTCTTCTTTCTCCTCAAAAAGAGATGCCAGAAAGAACACCTACTCATTGCATACTTATACTATTAATTATATATACTTATGTGGAAAGACAGATTTAAATATGCTTAGATACATCTAATTGCATGTACTGTCTTGTGAATTGAATTGACAGGGTGGGAGTACAATGTTTTTACTGTAATTTAGAGATATGTTGCCCTTGTGCTGAAAAATCTTCAATTAGCCAAAATAACAATAATATTCTGATATACAGCAACAGTTTGCCAGTTAATTTCACTGGAATTTAACATGTTTATTGGATCAGTTTAAAACAAACCAAATGCATAGCTTAGGCATGGGTGGCAATTGCTTTGATATAAGTGCCTTCGTATACATTTAACTTTCTTAGGTTTGGTTTGCAATTAAATGATAGTTTGTATTAAAACTGTGCAAATAAACATGGTTTAGACTACAACATAAAACAGAATAAATAGATATATAGAACATTGGAAACATATCAGTATTAAAACTATTTACATGTGTAGTGCTGGCCAACTTTTAACATGCTGTTTCAATAAAATATTGAGAGGAAAAAGATTAGTATTGTTTCTTGTCAAAGCTTCAAATGTTCATGTTTACAAATTTGTACTTCACATCAGTATGTAAACACACATTATACTGAGCAGATGTACAGAACATAGTTATAGGAGATTTCTACTTTGTTGAAATGTATACATGTATACTAGATTTATTTTTAAGTACCTAAAAGAGTTTAAAAAATTAAAATTAAATATAATAGAAAAGCTTGAAATCATAGTACAAGTTGTATCATTAAACTCTTTTATCAAATTATATATTTGTTGTTGTTAAACATGACAGAATTTTGATTTTGGACTTAGATCACATACTTTGTACATGACAAAGTATAATGTAGTATTTTAGCTATAGAAAATGGTATAAATAGGGGCGCCTGGGTGGCTCAGTTGGTTAAGCAACTGCCTTCGGCTCAGGTCATGATCCTGGAGTCCCGGAATCGAGTCCCGCATCGGACTCCCTGCTCAGCGGGGAGTCTGCTTCTCCCTCTGATCCTCCCCCTCTCATGCTCTCTGTCTCCCATTCTCTCTCTCAGATAAATAAATAAAAAATTAAAAAAAAAAAGAAAATGGTATAAATAATTCAAAATTTTACTAGAACAAGAAGGGAATAAAATCATGCTTTCATACTGGATAAAAATTAATGTCTTCAAACTAAATATTTTTTGTTTGAAAATTCAGTCTATATTCTATTTTTATGGTCATTTTTTGGGGAAAATGTTGATGTTTTAGTATTTTACCTTCCTTTAAATATTGCCTGAAATTCAGTTTTTATATTTCTTTTGTGACGTGACTATTTTGGGGTCTCTTACCAATTATTCTAATGCCTAATCATACTGTGTTTTTTATTTTATTAAATTTTTTAAATTTTAGGTAAAATTGTCCCATAGAAATACCAACAAATAAAAATTTAAAGGAAGCATAATTTCTTTTTTTTTTAAAGATTTATTTATTTGACAGAGAGAGACACAGCGAGAGAGGGAACACAAGCAGGGGGAGTGGGAGAGGGAGAAGCAGGCTTCCCACGGAGCAGGGAGCCCGATGCGGGACTCGATCCCAGGACCCTGGGATCATGACCTGAGCCGAAGGCAGACGCTTAACCGAATGAGCCACCCAGGCGCCCAAGGAAGCATAATTTCTTAGTAAAACCCAAGTTGAAGTAACAAAGTTACTCACTACTGAACTTCCATAGATATTGTATTTGGCTCAAAGGGAACTCATGCACAGGCCAAATACTTAGCTACATGAATAGCTATTTTGTAAAACTCAGGTTGGATTCTCTTCAAACCATGATGCCAGGCAGAAGAAAGACCTATTTGGCAAAGATACTATCACTTTGAAACCTGTCACCATGATTCTTTTCTATAGTTGTAACATTCATGAGGTGGGGGTGAAGATGGAGTGTCACATTTCAAAAAGGCTCTGTGGATCCTAGCACCACACATAGGGGATCAAGATAAACTAATCCAATTTTTACCCTCAATTTTTATAGTTAAATTCAACAGTCCCTTAGGTGTGCTGAATCAGGGCACTTGCCTTGAACCACTGGCTAGTCAAGATACAGAGCCTTCCAGTGGGTAGAAGGGGTGAAGACCCTAGCTACTATTCACAGAAGAGTGAAACTTCACACACACATATTATGCTATATTTTAGTTGAGTTGTTCATATGCATGTCTCTCCTTCTGGATTCTGAGTGAGGGGAATAATAGTATTTTTAATAACATTTGTTTTCCAACTTTTAAAAATTTATAATTACATTATCAAAAATTAAAAAACACAAAAAGCAAATGACACAAAAAGATCCATAATCACAAGCAGTGTATAGTTTGAATTCTAGTCATTGTGTATGTCTACACACACTGAACATACATTTTTTAAAGTGTTTGAGGTCTTTGATGCTTTTTGATACAACATGGATATTTACCAGTTCAAGGTCCCAAAACTATGAGTAAGTTTGATAACCAAGAAAATACTAACCTGGAAACGTCTGGGTGGCTCAGTGGGTTAAGCATCTGTCTTCGGCTCAGGTCGTGATCCCAGAGCCCCACATCCAGCCCCACATCGGGCTCTCTGCTCAATGAGCAGCCTGCTTCTCCCTTTCCTTGTGCTACTCTCCCTGCTTGTGATGTCTTGTGCACTCTCTCTCTCAAATAAATAAATAAAATCTTAAAAAAAAGAATATACTAAACCAAATTAACAGGATAAAATGTAATCCTGTTTTCACAGACCAGTTTTTCTTAAAAGACAAAAATGGCAACGGTCCTCTGGATAAAGATGTTGGGATTAAAATATTGAATTCCCTTAATGCTAACTTAAAAATTAGAACTAAAACAATAGTGTACAATAAGCATAATGCTTCTAAAATAAGTCATTATTGGATATATACTATCAAAATATTAGTGAGAAGGGAGTATATTTCCATTGAGTTGTATTCTGTGGTATGGATGTACCACAGTTTAACCATTGACCGGTGGATAGACATATGAATAGCTACCAGTTTGGGGCTATGATAAATAAAGCTGCTATGGTCATTTATGTAGAGGTTTTTGTGTGAAGGTTAAGTTTTCATTTCTCTGATTAAATGCTGAAAGGGTGCAATTGTTGTGTTGTATAGTAGTTGTGTGTTTAGTTTTTAGGAAACTGCCAAATAGTACTGCAGAGGTACATTTTAAATTTCCAGCAACAATGTATTAGTTATCCAGTTTATCCTCTACCTGGCCAGAATTTGTGGTTACTTTTGTTGTTTTTGTTGCTGCTGCCACTGCTGTTATTCCAATAAGCTTCTACTGGTAACTTATTGTGATTTTAATTTGTGAAGAATGCTGTTATTCTTTAAATATTTGATGGGTATCACCAGTGAAACCAATTGGACCTGGGCTTCTCTTTTTGGATCATTTTTTGATTACTACTGTAACCTATTTATTTGTTATAGTTCCATTCAGATTTTCTACTCCTCGTCATTGAGTTTTGGTAGTTTGCTCTTTCTAGGAATTTATCTGTTTCATCTAGATTTTCTAATTTGTTGGTATAAAATTGTTTATAATACTCTTTCATGATGCTTTTTTATTTTTGTAATGTTAGTAGTGATTATCCCTGCTTTTATTTCAGATTTTAAAAATGTATTCCTTCTCTCTTTTTTCTTGGTCAACCTAGTTAAAGGTTGGTCAATTTTGTTACTCTTTTCCAAAAGCATCTTTGGTTCATTGACTTTTACTATTATTTTCCTGGGCTCCATTTCATTTATTTCTGCTGTAAATTTCAGTATTTTTTTTTTTCCTGCTTGCTTTGGGTTTAATTTACTCTTATTTTTCCAGTTTTTTAAAGGGAAAGGTTAGATTCTTGATTTGAGATCTTTCTTTAATTTTATTTTTTATTTAAATTCAATTAGCCAACATAGTAGTTTCTGATGTAGTGTTCAATGATTCATCAGTTGTGTATAACACCCAGTGCTCATCATATCAGGTGCCCTCCTTAATTTTAAGTCAGACATTTACAGCTATGGATTTTCCTCTAAGTGCTGCTTTAGATGCATACATTTTAATACATTGTACTTTAGTTTTCATTCATTTAAAAATATTTTCAAATTTCTATTGTGATTTTTTTCACCCATTGAATTTTTGTTTGTTTTTGTTTTCAGTAATGTGTTATTTAATTTCTACATAATGTGTTTTCCCCAAATTTTCTTCTGTTATGGATGTCTAATTGCATTCCATGGTATGATTAGAATTCTTTTAAATATATTGAGACTTTTTAAAATGACCTAGTATATGGTCTATCTTGGAGCATGTTCCATGTGCACTTGAGAAAATATGTGAAAATGTGTATTAGGCTATTGTTGAGTGTTCTATAGAGGTCTGTTAGGTCTAGTTGATTTATATTTTTAGTGTTCTCCATTTCCTTGTTAATCTTCTACTTAATTGTTGTATCCATTACTGAAAACAAGGCATTGAAGTCTTGGACTTTATTGTTAAATTGTCTATTTCTCCCTTCGATTCTATCAGTTTTGGCTTCCTGTATTTTGGGACAGTTTTGTTATGTGCATTTATGTTTATTATCGTTATATCTTTTTATGGAATGAGTATTGTCATACAATGGCCTTCTTTGTCTCTAGTAACAATATTTGTCTCAAAGTATATTTTGTCTGATACTAGTGTACCCACTCCAAGTCTCTTTTAGTCACTGTTTGCATGGTATATCTTTTTTCCATCTTTTTCCTTTAATCTATTTATGATTTTGAATCAAAAGTATGTCTCTCTTGGACAGCATATTGATCATGTTTTTAGTTCATTTTTCAACTTCTGCCTTTTATTTGAAGTGCTTACTCATTTAAATTAAATTTAATTATTGATAAGATATAATCTACATCTATCATTTTGCTTTTTGTTTTATGTCTGACTTCTTTTTTGTTCTATATTATTCCACTAATGCCTCTTTTGTGTTAAATAGATATTTTCTAGTGTCCCATTTTCACCCCCTTGTTGTTTCTTTTATTATGTATTTAATTTTTTTCCCTCAGGGATTACCCTGAGGATTAAATTTAACATTTTATAGCCATTTAACTTGGATTAATACCAATGTAATAGCAATAATATATTTATGTTCCTTTCAATGTCTTCTATGCTATTGCCATACAATTTACATCTGTATGTATTATAAACTGATCTGCATAGTTTTATAATTATTACTTTATAGAAGTGTCTTTACCCTGAGATCAAAACCTAAGCTGAGATCAAGAGTCAGACACTGAACCAACTGAGTCACCCAAGTGTCTCTATAGAAGTGTCTTTTAAATCAGATAGGAAAAAGGTCATAAACAAAAATACATTTATATATATTATATATTTATATATGTAATTACCTCTACCCCAGCTCTCTATTTTTTGTGTGGATTAGAATTATTGTCTGTTGTCCTTTCATTTCAGGTTGAAAGACACTCTTTAGTATTTCTTACAGACCATATCTATTAGTGACAATTTGCCTGTATTTCGCCTTCATTTGTGAAGGATAATTTTGGTGAATATAAAATTATTTGTTAATAATATTTTTCTTTCAGCACATTGAATGTATCATCCTACAGCATTTTATTTTCAATAGTTTCTGGTGACAAGTTCTTTAATGTTGAGGATGCCTTGTAATGTGATGAGTTTCTTTTTTTGCTGCTTTGTCTTTGTCTTGCAAAAGTTTAGCTATGATGTGTCCAGGTGTGGATTCTTTCTGTTGATCTTACTTGGAGTTCACCGGCTTCTTAGATGTATAGATCATTTCTAATTTGAGAAGATTTTGTCTTTTAATTTTTTAAATATTATTTTTGCCCCTTCTCCTTTGGAGACTTTTATTTGCATCTGCTAATACACTTGATAGTGTCCCATTGGTCTCTGAGGGTCTGTTCATTTATTCTTCATTGCTTTTCCTTTCGGCTTCTCAGACCACAAAATCACATTTAACTTGTCTTCAGTTTGCTGATTCTTTTTTTTGCCACTTCCAATCTCCACTTAAGCTTCTGTAGTACTTTATTCATTTTAGTAACTATATTTTTCAACTCCATAAGTTCCTTTTGCTCTTTTTTATAATTACAGTAGCTGATTTAAAGTCTTCATTTAGTAAATATCACATGTGGGCACTTCAGGGACAAGTACTATTGATTATTTCTTACTTGTGTATGAGCCATGTTTTCCTGTTTCTTTTCATGTGTCACATTTTTTTTGTTAATAATTAAACATTTTAAATAATATAACATAGCAACTCTGATGATCAGATTCCCTCTCTTTCCCCAAGATTTGTTGTTGGTTCTGTTAGTTGTTGTTACTGTTCCTGTTTGTTTAGTGGCTTTTTGGGACTAATTTTGTAAAGTCTGTATTCTTTGTTGTGTACTGCCACTGACATTTCTGTTCAGTTAGTTTAGTGGTCAGTTAATGATCGACAGTGATTTCTTTAAATGTTTTGAGCATGGGGTGTTATACGCAAACAATGAATCCTGGAACACTACATCAAAAACTAATGATGTACTGTATGGTGAATAACATAACATAATAAAATAATAAATAAATAAATAAATAAATAAATAAATAAATAAATAAATAAATGTTTTGAACCACTAAGTCTCCCAGCCTTAAGGAGTTGCTCTCTGTGTATGTTGGGGCATGCCTTCAATGTTCAAGCAAACAGTTTACATCTCTGCCTTAGTCTTCACTTTTAGACTTTAGTCTAAACTTTCTGTTTACACAGAGCCTCAAGATTAGCTAGAGGTGAGAAGGAAGGTCTTCTCGGATCTTTCTGGGTATGAACACAGTACTGAGAATGTGTGTAACCTTCTAGATTCCCAGGAATATATTGGAGCTTTTCATAGTCTGCTATGGATATCTCACTCTCCAGTTTTCCCTTTTAAGTTTTTTGGTGAGTGTGTTTTCAGCCCCAACTGTTATTGCTATCTTAGTTATATATGATGTAAAAGAATTGCGGCTGATTGATTTTAGCAAATGTTTTATGAAATGGGCTCTTCCCACTGAATGAAATCTGAGTCATGTCAGATAAAGATAAACCCTGAGAGTACAGATTTTTAGGGAGGAGATGACTAATTTATCAAAAAATAACAATTATCTTGGAATTACACCTTTGAGGACCTCCCAACTTGTTCTTCCCCTCCAGTGATCTGCTAAGCTGTTAATTTTCACAGATAACAATAACTGAGAGGCTATCTGCTTATTTTTTTTAGTTTTTATTTAAATTTTAGCTAGTTAACACACAGTGTAATATTAGATTCAGTTGTACAATTAAGTGATTCAACACACATACAACATCCAGTGCTCATCACAAGTACACTCCTTAATTCCCATCACTTATTGAAACAATTTTCTTAAAGATTTATTTATTTATTTTTAGGGGAGAGGGGCAGAGGGAGAGAGAGAGAGAGAATCTCAAGCAGACTCCTTGCTGAGCGTGGAGCCCAAGGTGAGGCTCAATCCCACAACTCTGAGATCACTACCTGAGCTGAAATCAAGAGTTAGATGCTCAACTGACTGAGTCATCCAGGCGCCCCATAAACCATTTGTTTTTTGTTTTGTTTTGTTTTGTTTTTAAGATTTTATTTATTTATTTGACAGAGAGAGACACAGCGAGAGAGGGAACACAAGCAGGGGCAGAGGGAGAGGGAGAAGCAGGCCTCCCGCGGAGCAGGCAGCCCGATGCGGGGCTCGATCCCAGGACCCTGGGGACCATGACCTGAGCAGAAGGCAGACGCTTAACGACTTAGCCACCCAGGCGCCCCTAAACCATTTGTTTTTAAGAACTTCTGAGTTAGGTGGGGAAGGGAGAGTTGGGAATAGGGAAAAGTAAATAATGTCCCAAACCTCACTGTTCTTACCAAAATTTAGCTGTGGTTTCGGAATAACACTCCTCTGTTGCAAGCCTTTGCTAATTTTCCAGATTTCTAAAAAAGCTGATTTTAACACATTTTTGCTTTTATGGAGGATTAGATTTTTGGAAGTCTTACTCTGCCATTACAAAAGTCCTTCTCAATGTCATCTTTTAAATTACAAATCCAATTTCCATTATAGGTATATGGTTGTTTCAGCTATCTATTTCATCTCAGTTGTTTTCATATTTTGTAGTTTTGGAGGTATTGGTCCATTTATTTTAAATTTTTGAATTTATGAGCATAAAATTGGTTGTAATATTCCATTGCTGTCATTTTAATGGTGGCAGGATCACAAACAATGAATCATGGAACACTACATCAAAAACTAATGATGTAATGTATGATGATTAATATAACATAATAAAATAAAAAAGTGTAAAAAAAAGAATCATTTTACCTTGATTAAAATAGAATAAATCTGCTCTAAAACAGGCAGATTACTTATAAGTAGAATATAACCTCACTTTCTTCTCAGAAAAGTTGTAACTGCCCAGCATTTACTGCAGCTACACTTCAAAGAAAGAGAAACACTCACTTCTTTCTTGTGCTCAAAATGTTCTATTCTGTACTGAAACCTGTGAAATATGCCACCTGTCATGATCAGTTATTGATTCATTCATTTGACAAATATACTTTGAGCATATTCTATACAATGATATGTTCAACAGAATAAAAAAAAAAGTATAAGGCATGGTTCTTATTCTCAAAGAATTTGTAGTCTATTTGGAGAGGCAAGACTTAAACACATTAAAAACAGTTTAAAATAATGTTATAACAGCGTGGGTTAGTTTAGATGCTTAAACTATGGTGGCTGACAAATCCCTGTTTGCACCATATTTAGTATTAGGTAGGTTAGATTGGATTTTTGAGGGTCTTGTCTTTGAGATCAAGCCTTAGAGCTTTAATCTAGCTCCTGATGGGGAGCCATTGGAAGTGTTCAGGTAAGAGAACACTGTAATAATAAGATCTTATCTGGCAGTTTTATGCAGGATGGGTTTGATAATAAATGATCAGTTTCCAGAAATGAGCAACTATAAATCTCACTTTGCTAGGCCTGTTTCTGTTTTTAGTCAAATAAAACTGTATGATCAAAAAATTCTAAAGTTAAAAAAGTTTTTTCAACTTACTCACCTGGAGGCTTTAAAGACCTAATATTAAATTGAGGATGTTTGTTCAGCTATCTGCCACAAGCAGAATTCTGGTTGTTTTTGACATTTTTAGGAGTCTTCAATGCATCTGTATAGAATATGCAATATTTCAGCTTTCAAATAAATATTTTATATTTCAGACTTTTACCGAAATTTGAGTGGAAAAATGTTAGCTATTTCACAGAGAACTTTACATTTCATTAAGTCTGCCTTAAGGTGTTTGAATTATTACTTCTTACTATAAACTCACTTTTAAGACAAGAAGCTGCTCAAAATCTGTTGTATTTGCTAATTTGAGAAGTCTTCGGCACTTTGTGTTTTTGCTTTTCATTTGTTCTTTATTTTACTTTGCAAATCCAAGGAACATAATTCTTATAACAATTCTATTTTTCTTCACAATGATTGTTTCAAATCTTATCCGGTAAGGGGAAGACCTGATCTTCTACAATTTCCTCTAAGTCTAAACTAACAGCTGTAAGCACTTAACTAATCAGCTCAATTCAGCTCACCTGTGTGAGTGATCCTTGACAGCTCCATCTGCTTTGAATCAGGGTATTTTTCTTTTCTTTTAAAAAAAATACTTAAAGGGAAAATATCTAATGAACTTACAAAATTACTTTCAGCCATTTTTAGCATTATTCAACATAGAAAATGTTTTAAAAAAGATACATTTACTTTAATTCACACGTCTAATCAACAGACACATTTTTGTAAAATGTGATACAGATTACAAAAGAGAAATTGAGAAAATGTTAGCTAAAAATAAAAATAAAAAATCGGGATCTAACCTTCTAAAAATACAAATCATTTATAAAAACTAATTAAAATGGCAGAAATTGGGGCGCCTGGGTGGCTCAGTTGTTAGGCGTCTGCCTGTGGCTCAGATTCTGAGTTTGGGGTCCTGGGCTCGGGCCCCACATTAGGCTCCCTGCTCCGCGGGAGGCCTGCTTCTCCCTCTCCCACTCCCCTCTCTCGCTGTCTCTCTCTCTGTTAAATAAATTAATAAAACCTTAAAAAAAAGAAAATGGTAGAAATTATGATATTAAATAAAGTAAATGTTAAATCTCTTAAAAGAGAGGGCAGGTATTTAACATTATATTAGGAATGATTTTGAGATTGAGGAGATTACTCAAGAACAAAACAGTGTCCTTATCATTACTACATAGAAAAGGATCTGCTCTTACTTTCACTTGCATCCTTTGATATTGATCCATACTGCTTCTGTGATGAAGTTCATCACATTTTACAAAAATATCAAAAACCTCACCCAGTCAAGAAAAGCTTTATTTCCCCAGAAGAATAATGCAGAGCTATTGACTATGAAGTACATTTTACATATAGCTAAGTCTAGCTGTAATAAGAACCTTATACGCTGCTAATAAATCATTGAACACTACATCAAAAAGTAATGTTGTACTGTGTGGTGACTAACATAATAAAAAATATTTTAAAAAGTTTCCTTGCTTAAAGTTATTAATAGTCTGGGATAGACTACCTGGCTTCATGTATGGTCCAGGTGCTCCCCCATTAAACTGCAGGGCCAGAAATGATGTGAGGTTAATAGCACCTCTGTCTAGACCAAAGAGAGATCTGCTCCTTTCCTTATTCTGAATTTTCAGATTGTATTAGGATGAGCATAAATGCCAGACCCTTTTTATACCCAAAGAAAGAATTCTTTAGTAACCCAGTTGTTTGAATTTCAAAGAATATAAGGCATCAGGGCTGGAAGAACCCTTTAAATATTATTTAGTGAAGCCCATCATTCATTGTACAGATGGATAAACTGAGGTAAAGAGTGGTGAATAGATTGGCCCAAGGTTTCCTGGGATAGTTTTCTGTTAAATGCCACTGGAGGTTTTCCAGGAAAGTGATCCCCATAAGCCTGTAACACAATTTCTTGTCCTATAGATTATTTGCAAAAACAGGACATTTCTCTTATTATCTGGGTATTGAAGTGATTTGATGACTCTGTAACAAGTATTTTCTTGGGGCACCTGGGTGGCTCAGTGGGTTAAGCATTCAACTCTTGATTTCAGCTCAGGTCATGATCTCAGGGTCATGAGATTGAGCCCCGAATCGAGCTCCATGCTGGGTGTAGAGCCTGCTTAAGATTCTCTCTCTCCCTCTCCCTCTGCCCCTCCCCCAGCCCCATGCTCATGGCTCACTCTCTTTCTCTCTCTTAAAAAAATAAAAAAAGTATTTTCTCTATTAGAAAAAAAGACTTCTCAAACAAATACTATGTTCAGATACACCAGCCTTTGGCAATAACTCAGCACCTGTTTAACTTTAGTGTTCCTTCAAAGCATTTTATTTTCAGAGTTTATCACCAGTTCATCTGGAGGGCTCATTCCAGGCTTTGCTGCACAGACCACCTCTGCCTGAAGACAGTGGGAAGCCACCAAGGGCTCTAAGCAAGAGGCTCAGCTTAGCAGTCTTAGGAAAAACACGGGTCCTCTTTGGGCCTCTTGCTGGCTCTCGCTGTCCAGCAGAGAGAAACTGCTTTTGGCTAATGATAACAAAGTTAGTGGAAGAGCAGAGAGGAGGCACCTTGTGAAGTACAAGTTTCCAGAACTTAAATGGTAATGCCCCCAAAGGAAGAGATGATCTGTTATCTCAGAGAACCATGAGGGTGAAAGTATGAAAGCATGTAATCAAAAAGAACCTGGATTTTGGAGAAGCTGAACTTAACCTCAAGCCATGCTCAACCTTTTCTGAGTTCCACCTAGCAAATGATGACATGGTTGTGTGTGCTTCCCCCACCCTGAGAAAATGGAAGTGCTCTGCACAGGTGCACTTCTCACCCCTCCTCTTTGCAAGAGTTTGAAGTGGACCTACCCTCATCTTCACAGACTGGGTTTGATGCAGAAAATCACAAACTTTGGCCTCAGGTTAGGGAACAAGTGGATGTACACAAATCTGCTTTCCTATTGTGAGAGAAGACCCCTCTCTCCTGGTGCTGCTGACCAACCCGAGCACTGGAGGCTACCTTTGTCCCAGTATGCCTTCTTATAAATGATGACCAGTGATGAAAGAGGAAAGAAGTCTGGGGCTGGTGGGAATGAGCATGCATTCACACACCCTCCTCTGGCTATTACTTAGTCTATAAATTCTAAATACACAAAAGGCTGGGAGAGAGGCTGTGCTCCATATATAAAGAGAAGGAAGAGGTAGGGCTTTAAAAAACTATTACAGTCTGGGGAATGAAGCTTAGTATAGAAGTACTATCCTCAATCAACTAGAATACATGCTTCAGGATCCCAGAGAATGGAGATTGAATAAAAAAAAAAAAATGACTGAGCTCCTGGGTCTAAAACCTGCTTATGATAGAGTCACAGCAGCAATGCTAAGAGGACATTATTTCTCAGCAACATTGGGAAAATCAGAGAAAACAAGCAAAAAGATGCTCACATTAGGAACAGAAAAGCTCTATTTTAGATTGCTCTTTTCTTTTAAGAGAAAATGGCCTGTTTTGAGAGAGCCAAAGAGCGCTAACTAAACAGCCTGGCATTTACTAAGAGGAGAGGGAATAAATACCAAAAAGTGCCCCACAGACTCACTTCTGACAGTGATAAATAAAAATGTACCCCATGCATTGCTAAAAAGAACAATTCTGATTATACTCTATAGGGAATGCTTCTGAAAAATATGTACTTCATTAAAATAAATACACTATAAAGGAACAGCATGTGAAAAGGCTGAGTTGTTTTTACAGAGGCAGTGGTGCCTGCAACATGTTTGAAAATATTTTTATTTTTCACTTGTTTAGCCAAAACACTTTTCTGCTCCTAATCCCATCAACTCATTCAAATATAGCTTTGACTATGCCTTGTTTGGTGTTTCTATAGAGAATATACCTCACCTTTATGCCACATCTCTCCATATTTACCACCCCCTCTGGTGTTGGCCACTGCAAGGACACTACCCATGTGTCTCACAAAGCCTGGACACACTGAGAGACAATAAAAATAGTTAACCTTCCATTAACTGCCTGGTAAGGACCATGTTGTGTCCCTCCATAAAAAAAAAAAAAAAAAAAAAATGTATCCCTGAAGACACTCCACATGTGATATTCCTGAAATAGGAGCCCAATACTTTTATATTGTTTGATTCAAGTGAAAAATTTTAAAAAGCATTTGATTTTCAAAAGCATAAACAGTGAAAGCCTCCTATTGCCTTAGCAACCACATTAGCCAAACAAACTGCTCACTATTTCTTCCTTGACTTGGTCCTCCAAATCATTCCAATATCAATTTATGTAGGAAAACAAGTATAGCTGCTTTATATTTTCCAGAAGGCAGAGTTTTGCTGATTTGCTACATAGGAAAATGTTACATGGCAAAATGTTTTCATGGATTTTTACCAGAGTTTGAAATATAATTGTTACCAATGGATAGAAGTAAATGTTTTCCATAGCAAGAGTAAAGTGTCATGACTAAAACTTTGGAATTATAGCCAGAAGACCTAAATTTAACTGTAGTCCTGCTACTTGTTAGCTATATGAAATTGAGCCAGTTACTTAATCACTTATTTTCAGTTTCCTCAACTATAAAATGGGACAGTAACTACTTCAAAGGGAGGTCACCATGATTACATGAGATAATGCATATCAATATTCTTAGTAACCTATGCAATACTGTAGAAATATTAGATAATATTACTCAGCATCTTTATTTATAATGGGATGATTTTCAATTATGCAAAAGGATGGAAAGAAGACAAATGCATATGGCCAGATCATTTGGTTTTCAGGGATAAGAGCCCAGTTGATTGAATTCTCCTTCAGCAAAAAGATTTTGACCAATTATATTGTTCATAAATGACTTGTGTCCATTGACTTGCTCAGAATCTAAATGGGCTTGTTAAGCAGCAATCTAAATTCAAATAATTATGCTTATGTTTCCATAAGTAAAACCCATTTTTCCTTTTGGGAAAGAAAGCATATATTTTATGACTCAGATGAGAAAGTTGTATTTACTTATCTCATGTTCCACTGATGCCTTCATAGTCATATTCATCTCTGCAATATATATAGAATATATATACATAATATTAAACAGATATATAGATATATAACAAATATAAAATATATAGTATGTATCAGAATAGGCTGATACACAATAGAATATATACATTCTTCTTTGATAAATCACTTTGTCAGTAGCAAAGAAGTATCCTGACGTGCGTGTGTCACTCCACAAAGATAATAGCATTTGCAAGCTTCAATGGCAGATTCCATCCTATCATTCACATGACCCTGGGATACTTTCTTATCCTGGAAAACATTTTCCCTATATAAATATTTATTGGACATACGATTCTCATAAGCTCATTGTGAACATCCAATAAGACTACATGTAAAAGGGAGTTTTATATGCTCCAAGGCTTTGTAGGTAGAAGGTGGTGTTAAAACAATGAATCATGGAACACTACATCAAAAACTAATGATGTAATGTATGGTGATTAACATAACATAATAAAATAAAAAAAATGATGATGATAAAACAGGTTGGGAGAGTTCCAAGAAAAATGTGTTGTAGTATTTGAGCTATGTGGGATGTTTGAGGCCAGTTAGACCAAGCTCTAACCCAGCTCACTGGACTGTCATACCTAAGCCTAATTTTAATATATTCAATGTTAACTTTTAACTCCCTTAGCCCATCAAAATGTCTTTGGACAATGCTTCATACCTCCAGGTAAGTTCTTTTTCAGTTGTTTATATATATTATCAAGATCTGGTTGGGCATAGTTTTTTGTTTTTGATTTTTTTAATTAACCACTACCCTAAATCAAAGGAGTATGAATTTTAAGCACTGTGTATGCCAGTGCTGGGGATTAAAATGGGGGTAAGGCAGTGATCATATCTTTAGGCAGACACAATTGCAGGTTGACATTGTGATAGCATCTCCTACCACACCATATATGGCCAACCACTTTGTCAATATATGAAATTAGACAGTTAATCCACCATTGACAATACTGCTTGTTAACAGTGGTACCTTTAACTCCATGTTGGTCTCAGAAATGTTTGATGGACAGGATGTGTTTGTTTCATGTTTCATTTTCTGTTTTGTCACTATACAAGGTACAGGCTGCTTCAAGGGGAAAAATTGGCTGTTTTTCTCATGACTTAAGGGGGAAGCTGCTTTTTTAGCACTTGTCAGGAGCCTAAACTTTTAGAATTTTTGCCTTGGCATCAGGAACCAAGACTTCTCCTTTGTAAAACCAGGAGGGTGGTGACTCTTGACTTGGACACCCCTATTTATTTGTTTGTTTAAGTACCTATTCTGTGACTGATTAGGAGCTGGAATACAAAGATGAACAAAATGGAAAGTCATTTTTATCAATATAATCCTGCTTGCCCCCAACAAATCAAACCTGTCAATTGGCAACACAATAGTAAACTGAACTCTTAGAGAGCTGGTTCTGCATCTTATTTTTATTTTTGTGCACCCGAAACGTATATACAATTCCTGGTGACAAGTATGTGCTCAGTAAATGTTTAGTTAATGAAGGAAAGAATGAAGAAAATATTTGAAACTCACAAATGGAGATATCAGTAACTGATAAAACTTATGTCATATGCCTTCCAGGGATATGTGCAAAATCAAGGAAAAAGGGTACCTACTACACTTCACTAGCTTGGAGAGAATATACTGGTGGCAATATAGCATAATGGTTAAGAGTATGGGGTTTAGAATTGGGCAGATCTGGCTTCAAATTACCAGTTTCTCCATTACCTGTGACCCTGAACAAATTGTGTAAGCTATCTGCACCTTAGTTTTTTCATCTGCAAAATGGGACAAGTAATACCAATCTCATAGGGTTGTTGAGAGTTTATATAAAATGAGGCATATAAGAAAATTAGCACACTGCCTGCCTCAAAGCAAGTGCTTATTGACATTAAATATACTTCTTAAAATCATACCTCAGGAAGATGCACTATGTATCTCTGGAGAAGGAGCCTATTGGGCTCTCAGGATAGACCTGGGCATCATCTGCCCAGAGGAAGCTCACTATTCTGGCTTGATATCTGCAGGTTCTTTGAAGCTGCCTGAATTGATTGATTGATTGATTGATTGATTGGGGGCAATGGGTAGATGGCTTTTGACTTTCTAGAAATCTAGTCCTCATAGTCATATAGAACAGATCCTAGAACAAAGCTCTTCTTGGGTATATTTTCCAATGACTGATTTCATCAGGCAGACCAAACCATTCATTTCTATTCAGAAAGAAATTTAGACACCCTACTTCCAGGATAAAAATAAAACTTACCTCAACAACTGAAAATGAGAACAAGTGATGATTTGGTAACAAAAGTAAAGTGCTGTGGAGAAAGGAAAAACAAAGTAGACAAAACTCAATTGTGTTGGGACTTAGAGGCTGTGGCATGAAGGAATTATGGTCCAGACCCAGGGTCGCCCCTTGGCAGAAGTCTAAAACATCTTCTGTGCTTTTAGGCTCCATGAACTGGGCACTTCACATATTTCTAAGTAAATTTCTAGTCATGCATTTGCAGTCAGGACTCAGAGATGGATTTAGGTGAACAGAAGAGAGCCCAAGAAATGCCCCAATCTGAGTGTCTTCTATGTGCCAGGTTTTGTGCTAAGCTTTCCATATGCATTACAGATGCACTCCTCAGGTAATTATGCATAGGCTGTTATTAGCTCCATTTTTCAGATAAAGGAATCTTAGGATGGTTTAATGAGACAGCATCACAACTTTTGTGTGGCTGAGTGGGGATTAGAACCTAGTTTGTCTATAGTCAGAAACTGGGTTCTGCATATGACACAATACAATTCTTAAACTAAAAGGATAAAATTCTAAAAGGTGGGATGCATGTATGAACAAAGCTTTGAGCAATAGGCCAACTCTTAAATCTCAGAGCAATTTTATTTAGACAGATGAAAAGAACATGTGGACTTCCATAAATAAAATACAATAAAATACAATCCCTTTTTACCCCCAGACTGCCCTTAGTGTTTTTTTTTTAATAGAGTTCTCTCTGTAGATACCTTTCAATAAAACCTTTCTCTGACTTTTAGTGTGACTGTCAAAGCCCAAAGTACCTAAAAATATCTCCTATAGAGATATCAGGAGATAGGAAAGAAAAGTTGGTCTCCTTCTGTCTCAGTATTAATTTGAGAGAAACTTCAGGATTTATCAAGTACATAGATGCTTTATTGTTTCTTCCCTTGAATCCCTTTCATTCTTTCTGACTTCTGGAACTTAGTCCTCAAAAATACTGGGTAAGAAATAAAAGAAAACATGGATTTCTCTCCACCACAGATGGTTGTGACCCAGTCACTAACAGCTTAATAACAGAGTAAGTGGTTGAATTAGCTCCTTCACTACTTCTACCACCATATATCTTGGTGTTCTTTTAGAAACATTAAGATTCTCCACTAGCATTATTTTTCACTTCCTTTAGTCCCAGCCTTTTACTTTGTCTGAGGCTCTGGCCAGGGAGAGACAAGGGAAAGCCATAAAGGTGGGGAAGTGATTGAATACCCAACAACTCATCCATGTTTTATTCGTGTCTGAGCTGCAAGCATCTGTAGTATCTGACACAAAAGGGACATTCACTAAATGTTGAATTAATGAATTACTATGCAAATGTCAGTCATCAAGCATTTCATATAAAGAGACTAATAAGAGATGAGACTTTTTTACATCATACTTATGTTTAATTAACATTTGCAAATTCATTTGCAAATTGCACACTCTGCAAAATAAAGAGTAATGATTTAAATATTTCAGACCAATTTCAGCCACCATTTACATGTCCTAATTAAGCATAAAGTAGGAATCTCCTATCTGATGTTTGCCCAGTTTGCCTTTTTAAAAATTGAAGTATAGTTAACATACAACGTTATATTAATTTTAGGTGCACAACATAGTAATTTGACAACTTTACACATTACACAATGCTCACCAAAATAAGTATAGTTATCATGTCACCATACAAAGTTATTACAATATTATTGGCTATATTCCTTGTAATGTACTTTTCATCTTGTGACTTATTTATTTTATAACTGAAAGTTTGTAAGTTTGTACCTTTTAATTCCCTTCATCTATTTGCCCATTCCCCCATATCCTTACCCTGTAGCAACCACCAGTTTGGTCTCTGTATTTATTAGTCTGTTTGTTTGTTAATTTGTCTTGTTTTTTTTTTTTTTAGACTCCACATATAAATTAAATCATGTGGTTATTTGTCTTTCTCTATTTTACTTATTTCACTTAGTGTAATACCCTCTAGGTCCATCCATGTTGTCATGAATAACAAGATTTCATTATTTTTATGGCTGAATAATATTTCATTGTATACATTTACCACAGAAAAGATGACACTTTTGGTGGGGCTTGAAGAAGGTAAGGATTAAGGAGGTTTAAAAAAAAAAAAACAAGAAGGATGGAAACTGGGGCACCTGGGTGGCTCAGTTGTTCAGCGTCTGCCTTCGGCTCAGGTCATGATCCCAGGGTCCTGGGATCGAGCCCTACATCGGGCTCCCTGCTCTGCGGGAAGCCTGCTTCTCCCTCTCCCACTGCCCCTGCTTGCGTTCCCTCTCTCGCTGTGTCTCTCTCTGTCAAATAAATAAATAAAATCTTTAAAAAAAATAAAGAAGGATGGAAACTTAGGGCCTGTCTGGAGGTGCATTTTTTTTTTTTTTTATAACTAGCCAACATATAGTGCATTGGTAGTTTTTGATGTAGTGTTCAATGATTCAGTAGTTGTGTATAACACCCAGTGCTCATCACATCACGTGCCCTTTTTAATACTCATCACCTGGTTACCCCATCTCCTCACCCCCCTCCCTTCTGTAACCCTCAGTTTGTTTCCCAGAGTCGAGTCTCTCATGGTTTGTCTCCCTCTCTGATTTCTTCCCATTCAGAGATGCTTTTTGGTTCAACCAGTGCCTGCTTAGCTCTCAAGAGTTTATGTATTTTTTTAGGTGCCTGCATCCAGTGTGCCAGCAGGCGTGTAACCAGAATCTTCAGAACATTTGAAAAGGGCTCATACTGCATAAAAGTCCTGATGAGAGAGGTCCAAAAGAAACTAGTAACAACAGGACTGACACCATTTTTAGGGAAGAAGTGTTACCAGAATTTAGAATAGGCCACCTGGAAAGGAACAAGCGTCTTGGGCAAAGGACCCAGCTGGCCTGCAGTGATCCTTCAAGGAGGGAGCTGACATGTAGTAAGTATTTAATAAATGTTAGCTATAATTTGACCAGTGCAATGCATGTGATTACTTAAAAGCTAAAATTAAATTACTTTTAATTACTACATGCCAGTCATGATTTCAAGTACTTAACATATATTAATTCACCTTAATATTCAAGAGGGTTGCTAATATTAACTCCATTTTATAAGTGATGACACCAAGGCACAGATAATTAAATAACTTATCCAAGATTATATGTCTAATAAAGCAGCAGATCAATAATCTGAATGCGGGTAATTTTGGCTCTAGAACCCAATCCTTTAACCACTATTCTTTACTGCTTAAGCTAGATAGTGTTCTTAGGTCCTGAGGTTGAGGGTAGGCATGGTGTGTGGTCTGCTCCAGCTTATTTTATTCTCTCCTTTTTTCACCCCTTTCCATGTCAGTTGAAGATGGATCGCTGTTTTATTGTCTCTAGGGACCAATTAAAAAAACTTTAAAAATCTCTTTATGATGGTCTACAATCATCAGCCCCTGTCCAATATCTTTCAATAAAATAAATGAGGAAATAGGGGATTGTCGTTCAACACAAAATATCAATAAAAGGAAGATGGTGGCAGTGGTAGAGTGTTGGACAGCCCCAGGCATGACTATGCAAGTAAGTACTAAAAGCCACATTAATCCCTGCAATTAATTTAATGATAATACTTCTGACCGCAATACTCACTAACCACCCAGGGATAGCTATTAAAATCTTTAAAAATGGTTACTTCAACCAGTAATAACTATTCTTTGGTCACTTTTGATATAACAAAAGTTCTAACCCATGAGCTTTAATCCAATTCTTGCTTTTATTTTCACCACTGTCCTTTCAAAAATAAAATGCACCTGTGTTGCAAGTTATGAAAGACATTCTGAAGTTGGACTGTATTGCAGTGATATATTTGGCATTAGATTTTTCTTTTTATATGATTTGCTCTGGTAATTATATGTTATGACTTGTTGCCTGGGATTCATTACAAGATGTCTTTTAATCAGTGTAACCAACTTAAATAGTTGTTTACTATAAGGCAGCTCTTCGAACACAAGGGATCAAGATTGAGGGTTTTATGTGTGTGTGTTTGCACACACATGAATGTATAGCAGTACATGTATGTGTGCATGCTTCTGCATGTGTTGTTTCAGCCAGGCTCATGAAATTTGTGATTTTGTGCTTGCCATAAGTGTAAAAACATTAGGAATGCCATTGGTACAGAATATTAGCCACTTTCCAGTCATAGTGGAAGTATGGACTTGTAATGGGGTGATGCCTACCATGGTAGTCAGTGTCTCATAAGAACCATTTTCATTTACAAAAAGCACCCATTGACACTGACTTGTTTGAGGAAAAGGCTAGCCGCAGAAAACCTTCTGCTCCTATCTTTGAACAGTCCTCTCTTTTGAAATGTCCCAAACTGCTCACTTGCCTCCTCACAGACAACCTAGGATTGTCAACTGTGTCTGAAGACCAATTATAAAGTCTTTATTTTTAAAAAAAATCTTAAAAGTTTGCCAGTCAGACACTGTATCATTATTGCATCCTTTTACTCTATAAAACTTACTTCCTTTTTAGTACCCTTGAATCTCTGCTGGAACAAAAGTTAAGGCAGATGGTTTCCTATGCAACAAGTTTATAAATAAACACTTTGTTAATTTTATCTCAGACTTAGTTTCATCTTTTATACTCTTTTTAAATGTATTCAAAATGAATTCAGCAAGCCTGACTTAAACAAATTCTCAAGACAATTTCTTAGTTTCATTCCTTACAAAAATATAAGGTTACTAGGTTATCACTGTGCATTTCAGTTTACAATTGCCTACATGATATTCTGCCTGCTGGTAACAAGATAAATAAGCATGTTCTAGATTAGATGGCAAGATCTCTTTGCTACTTGCTAAATTTGTCTAGGTACTGGAGCAAATGATGTAGTGAAGTAGTTTGCCATTCTTATACCTAGCAATATACATTTTGTGACTTCTGTTTGCAAATGTAGTGATCCTTTCTATAAAGGGCATCATGAGTAAACCATATATTAATTAATTAATTTTTTGTTTGTTTGTTTTTTGTGTTCAACGATTCATTAGTTGCATGTAACACCCAGTGCTCATCACCACACATGCCCTGCTTAATACCCATCACCCTGCTACCCCATCCTCCCACCCCCCTCCCTTCTGTAACCCTCAGTTTTTTTCACAGAGTCCAGAGTCTCTCATGGTTTGTCTCCCTCTCTGATTTCTTCCCATTCAGTTTTTCCTCTCTTCCCGTGTGGTCCTCCGCACTATTCCTTATGTTCCACATATGAGTGAAACTGTATGATAATTGTCTTTCTCTGCTTGACTTATTTCACTTAGCATAATCCCCTCCAGTTCCATCCACGTCAATGCAAATGGTAGGTATTCATCCTTTCTGATGGCTGAGTAATAATAAAAAATTTAAAAAATGAAAAAAACTAAAAAAAAAAAAAGTAAATATTTTTAGCAACTTTGTCATAGAGAAAGACTTAGGGAAAACTCCTTTTATGCATTCCCACCCCTCCTTAGATTCCAATTATAATGACTGTTGTTCAAAATGGATATATACAATGATTTTTTTCAATGAGTGTTAAGTTTCATGAAAATTTTAATGCTCTCAAGAGGAAAGAAACAATTTCCTATCTCATCCTGGAAAAAAAATAAGCACTAAAATAACACAGCAATGAACCTCTATACTACATTGAAATGAAAAGGTGCAGAGTCAGAAAAGTCTTCTCATGTCTTGTGTCTTATAATTTAATGTTAAAACTATCTTGTAACATACTGGCATTAAATTTGCATGGATTTTTTTTTAAAGATTTTATTTATTTATTTGACAGAGAGATACACAGCGAGAGAGGGAACACAAGCAGGGCAGTGGGAGAGGGAGAAGCAGGCTTCCCGCCGAGCAGGGAGTCCAATGTGGGGCTTGATCTCAGGACCTTGGGATCATAACCTGAGTGCTTAACGACTGAGCCACCCAGGTGCCCCTGCATGAATATTTTAAATAAAATACCTTCTCTATCTTGTGGCCAAATTGTAAGGGAAAACCAGAAACCTTGACTCTATAGACTTGACAGTGTAATTCTTAAGGTTATATGTAACACATTAACACAGCCCTGACCAATAACTGCACTGCCTTATTGTTCTCCTGTGATATGAAATCAAAATGACGTAGAAATGTTTATTCCATAAATGGTGGGCAGCACTTTATTTTTAAAAATATTTATTTATTTTAGAGAGAGAGAGAGCATGAGCAGGAGGGGCAGTGGGAGAAGGAGAGAGAATTTCAAGCAGAATTCACGCTGAGTGTGGAACCAGACGCATGGCTCAATCTCACGACCCTGAGATCAGGACCTGAGCAGAAACCAATCATTGGGTGCTCACCCCACTGTACCACCCAGGTGCCCTGGTGGGCAACTGTTTGTTTATTTATTTATTTAAAAATTTATTTAAATTCATTTTAATTAACATATATTTTATTATTAGTTTCAGAGGTAGGACTCAGTGATTCATCAGTTGCATACAACACCAAGTGCTAATTACTTCAAGTGTCCTCCTTAATGCCCATCACCAGTTACCCCATCCCCCCACCTCCCCTCCAGCAACCCTCAGTTTGTTCCCTATAGTTAAGAGTCTCTTGTGGTTTACCTCCCTCTGTTTTTTCTTATTTCATTTTTCCTTCCCTTCATTTGTTTTCTTTATTAAATTCCACATATGAGTGAAATCATATGGTATTTGTCTTTCTCTGACTGACTTATTTCACTTATTATAATACCCTCTAGTTCCATTCACATCATTGCAAATGGCAAGATTTCATTCTTTATGAAGGCTGAGTAATATTCCATTGTGTGTCCCATACCACTTCTTCTTTTTTTTTTTTTAAGATTTTATTCATTCATTTGACAGAGAGAGAGAGATAGCGAGAGCAGGAACACAAGCGGGGGAGTGGGAGAGAGATAAGCAGGCTTCCTGCAAAGCAGGGAGCCCGATGCAGGGCTCCATCCCAGGACCCTGGGATCATGACCTGAGCCGAAGGCAGATGCTCAACGACTGAGCCACCCAGGCGCCCCCCCCCCCATACCACTTCTTCTTTATCCATTCATCTGTCAATGGACATCTGGGCTCTTTCCATATTTGGGCTATTTTGGACACTGCTGCTATAAACATTGGGGTGCACATGCCCCTTCGAATCACTATGTTGTTTATCCAAAGGATACAAACATAGTAAACAGATAATAAAATCTGAAGGGGTTTGCTGGAAAGCAAAAGGGGGTCTCTCCTTCAACCAAACTGAGAGGCACCTCAATGACAAATTTGTCCAAATAAGCAAAGACAGCTGACCACCTTTTCAATGGATTCAATCACATAGCAATATCTTCACTATGGAGAATTGTTTCTATTTTGGAATTCACAGGTACCATAAGAAATGGCGTTATCTCACATGGTGAATTGAGTTAACCCATTTTAACTGGTCATCTTTATATGAAGATAACTTTTCTTCACAAGACAGTGTTTTGATAGGACTGTTTTGGTCTTTGCGGCTCTTTTAAAATACCCCTGGGACTTGTTTAGCAAATGCATATTAATTCTTTGATCAAGCTGATGATGTTTTTCCTCACTTAAAAATTTGATTTAAAATATTTAATCATCTCAACTCAACATTTTTTGGCTTCTTTTAACCAATTGTTAAATTGAACCAAATCAAATTATTATTTTTTATTATTTAATTTAATTTAATTTTTTTTTAATTTTATTATGTTACTCACCATACATCATTAATTTTTGATGTGGTGATCCACGATCCATTGTTTTCGTAAAACACCCAGTGCTCCATGCAGTACGTGCCCTCCTTAATACCCATCATGCAGCTAACCAACCCCACTCCTCCCTCCCCTGTAAAACCCTGTTTGTTTCTCAGAGTCCATAGTCTCTCATGGTTCATCTTTCCCTCCGATTTCCCTCCCTTCATTTTTCCCTTCCTTCTCTTAATGCCCTACATGCTATTCCTTATGCTCCACAAATAAGTGAGGCCATATGATAATTGACTTTCTCTGCTTGACTTATTTCACTTAGCATAATCTCCTCCAGTCCCATCCATGTTGATGCAAAAGTTGGGTATTCATCCTTTCTGATGGCTGAGTCCTATTCCTTTGTATATATGGACCACATCTTCTTTATCCATTCATCTGTTGAAGGGCATCTCGGCTCTTTCCACAGTTTGGCTATTGCAGACACTGCTGCTATGAACATTGGGGTGCATATGGCCCTTCTTTTCACTGCATCTGTGTCTTTGGGATAAATACCCAGGAATGCAATTGCTGGGTCATAGGGTAGTTCTATTTTTAAATTTTTGAGGAACCTCCACACTGTTTTCCCAAGTGGCTGATTCAACGTGCAGTCCCACCAACAGTGTAAGAAGGTTCCCCTTTCTCCACAACTTCTCCAACATTTGTTTTTTCTTTCCCTGTCCATTTTTGCCATTCTAACTGGTGTAAGGTGGTATCTCAATGTTGTTTTAATTTGAATTTCCCTGATGGCTAATGATGATGAACATTTTTTCATGTGTCTGTTAGCCATTTGTATGGCTTCTTCAGAGAAGCGTCTTTTCATATCTTCTGCCCACTTTTGGACTTGATTATTTGTTTTTTGGGTGTTGAGTTTGAGAAGTTCTTTATAGATCTTGAATACCAGCCCTTTATCTGTAGTGTCATTTGCAAATATCTTCTCCCATTCTGTGGGTTGCCTCTTTGTTCTGTTGACTGTTTCCTTTGCTGTGCAGAAGCTTTTTATCTTGATGAAGTCCCAAAAGTTCATTTTCCCTTTTGTTTCACTAGCTTTTGGAGATGTATCTTGAAAGAAGTTGCTGTGGCCGATGTCAAAGAGGTTACTGCCTATGCTCTCCTCTAGGCTCTTGATGGATTCCTGTCTCATATTGAGGTCTTTCATCCATTTTGAGTTTATCTTTGTGTATGGTGTTAGAGAATGGTCGAGTTTCATTCTTCCGCATGTGGCTGTCCAATTTTTCCAGCACCATTTATTGAAAAGAATGTCTTTTTTCCGTTGCATGTTTTTTCCTGCTTTGTCAAAGATTAGTTGACCATAGAGTTGAGGGTCCATATCTAGGTTCTCTATCCAGTTCCATTGGCCTATATGTCTTTTTTTGTGCCAGTACCATGTTGTCTTGGTGATCACAGCTTTGTAATATAGCTTGAAATCGGGCAAAGTGATGCCCCCAGCTTTGTTTTTCTTTTTCAACATTTCCTGGGCAATTCGGGGTCTTTTCTGATTCCATACAAATTTTAGGGTTGTCTGTTCCAGCACTTTGAAAATGTCATTGGAATTTTGATCGGGATGGCATTGAAGGTATAGATTGCTCTGGGTAGCATAGACATTTTAACAGTGTTTATTCTTCCAATCCATGAGCATGGAATATTTTTCCATCTTTTTGTGTCTTCTTCAATTTCTTTCATGAGTGTTGTGTAGTTCCTAGAGTATAGATCCTTTACCTCTTTGGTTAGGTTTATTCTGAGGTATCATAGTTTTCGGTGCTACTGCAAATGGAATTGTTTCTCTAATTTCTCATTCTACCGTTGCATTGTTAGTGTATAAGAAAGCAACTGATTTCTGTGTATTTTGTATCCTGCCACATTACTGAATTGCTGTATGAGTTCTAGTAATTTGGGGGTGGAGTCTTTTGGATTTTCCACATAAAGTATCATGTCGTCTGTGAAAAGAGAGAGTTTGACTTCTTCTTTGCCAGTTTGAATACCTTTTATTTCTTTTTGTTGTCTGATTGCTGTTACTAGGACTTCTAGTACTATGTTGAACAATAGTGGTGAGAGTGGGCATCCTTGACGTTTTCCTGATCTTAAGGGAAAGGTTCTCAACTTTTCCCCATTGAGGATGATATTCACTGTGCGTTTTTCATAGATGGATTTTATGAACTTGAGGAATGTTACCTCTATCCTTATACTCTGAAGAGTTTTAACCAGGAAAGGATGTTGTATTTTGTCAAATGCTTTTTCTGCATCAATTGAGAGGACCATATGGTTCTTCTCTCTCCTCTTATTAATGTGTTCTATCACACTGATTGATCTGCGAATGTTGAACCACACTTGCATCCCGGGGATAAATCCCACTTGGTCGTGGTGGATGATCCTTTTAATGTATTGTTGGATCCTATTAGCTAGGATTTTGTTGAGGATTTTGGAATCCATATTCATCAGGGATATCGGTCTGAAATTCTCCTTTTTGATGGGGTCTTTGCCTGGTTTGGGGATTAAGGTAATGCTGGCCTCACAGAATGAGTTTGGAAGTTTTCCTTCTGTTTCTATTTTTTGAAACAGCTTCTGTAGAATAGGTATTATTTCTGCTTTGAATCTTTGGTAGAATTCCCCAGGGAATCCATCAGGCCCTGGACTCTTGTTTTTTGGGAGGTTTTTGATCACTGCTTCAATCTCGTTACTGGTTATTGGCCTATTCAAGTTGTCAATTTCTTCCTGTTTCAGTCTTGAAAGCTTATAGGTTTCCAGGAAGGCCTCCATTTCATCCAGATTGTTCAGTTTATTGGCATATAGTTGTTGATAATAATTTCTAATAATTGTTTCTATTTCCTTGGTGTTAGTGGTGATCTCTCTCCTTTCATTCATAATTTTATTAATTTGGGTCCTTTCTCTTTTCTGTTGGATAAGTCTGGCCAGTGGTTTATCGATCTTATTAATTCTTTCAAAGAACCAACTTCTAGTTTCGTTGATTTGATCTATTGTATTTCTGGTTTCTAATTCATTGATCTCTGCTCTAATTTTCAGTATTTCTCTTCTAATGCGTGGCTTAGGCATTGTTTGTTGCTTTTTCTCTAGTTCTTTAAGGTGTAAAGTTAGTTGGTGAATTCGGGATTTTTCTGTTTTTTTGAGTGAGGCTTGGATGGCTATGTATTTCCCCCTTAGGACTGCCTTTGCAGTATCCCATAGGTTTTGGACCAATGTGTTTTTGTTCTCATTGATTTACATGAATTGTTTAAGTTCTCCTTTGATTTCCTGGTTGACCCAAACATTCTTGAGCAGAGTGGTCTTTAGCTTCCAAGTGTTTGAATTTCTGCCAATTTTTTTCTTGTGATTGAGTTCCAGTTTTAGAGCATTGTGGTCTGAGAATATGCAAGAAATAATCTCAATCTTTTGGTGTCAGTTGAGACTTGATTTGTGACCCAGTATGTGGTCTGTTCTGGAGAAAGTTCCATGTGTGCTCAAGAAGAATGAGTATTCTGTTGTTTTATGGTGGAATGTTCTGTAAATATCTATGAGGTCCATCTGGTCCAGTGTATCATTCAAAGCCTTTGTTTCCTTGTTGATTTTCTGCTTAGATGATCTGTCCATTGCTGAGAGTGGAGTATTGAGGTCTCCTGCAATTAACGTATTGTTATCAATATGACTCTTTATTTTGGTTAACAGTTGGCTTATGTAGATGGCTGCTCCCATGTTGGGGGCATAGATATTTACAATTCTTAGATCTTCTTGTTGGATAGACACTTTAAGAATAATATAGTGTCCTTCTGTGTCTCTAATTACAGACTTTAGTTTAAAATCTAATTTGTTTGATATAAGAATTGCTACCCCAGCTTTCTTTTGAGGTCTGCTGGCATGGAAGATGGATCTCCATCCCTTCACTTTCAGTCTGGATGTATCTTTAGGTTTGAAATGAGTCTTTTGTAGGCAGCATATGGATGGGTCCTGTCTTTTCATCCAATCTGAAGCCCTGTGCCGTTTTATGGGAGCATTTAGGCCATTCATGATGAGAGTGACTATTGAAAGATATGAATTAATTGTCATCATGTTGCCTGTGAAGACATTGTTTTTATAAATTGTCCCTGTAAATTTCTGTTGTAGATCACTCTTGAGGTCTTTCTCCTTTTATAGAACCCCCCTTAATATTTCTTACAGGGCTGGCTTAGTGGTCACATATTATTTCAGTTTCTGCCAGTTGTGGAAGCTCTGCATCTCTCCATCCATTCTAAATGAAAGCCTTGCCAGATAAAATATTCTTGGCTGCATGTTCTTCTCATTTAGTACCCTGAATATGTCTTGCCAGGCCTTTCTGGCTTGCCAGGTCTCTGTGGAGAGGTCTGATGTTATTCTGATGTTCTTCCCTCTGTATGTAAGGAATCTCTTCCCCCTAACTGCCCTTAAGATGGTTTCCTTGGTTCTAAGATTTGCAAGTTTTACTATTACCTTCTGGGGTGTTGGCCTGTTTTCCTTGATCTTGGGAGGGGTCCTCTCTGCCTCTAGGACGCGAATGTTTGTTTCATTCCCCAGATTAGGGAAGTTCTCAGCTACGATTTGCTCAAATACATCTTTTAGCCCTCTGTCTCTCTCCACTCCCTCCAGGATTCCAATTATTCTGACATTGGAATGCTTCATGGTGTCACTTATTTCTCTGATTCTATTTTCATGGATTTTGAGTTGTTTTTCCCTGACCTCCTCTTTTCCCTTTTTATCTATTATATTGTCTTCCAGGTCACTTATTCACTCTTCTGCTTCACTTACCCTAGCTGTTAGATTATCTAGATTGGATTGGATCTCACTGATAGCATTTTTAAGTTCTGCCAATTCAGCTTTCATTTCTGCTCTTAGAGACTCTATGTTGCCATTAATTGATTTCTCCATTCTAGCGATTGTCTTCACAATTGCTAGCTTGAATTCCATCTCCGACATCTTGGTTATATCTGCATCCATTTGTAATTCTGCAGCATAAGTCATATTCTCTGAGTTTTTTCTATTTTGGGGGTTCCTCCTCCTAGTCATTCTGTTGATGGGTGGTTGAGAGAATGTATCGAGTCCAAATTATTGACCAGAACCCAAGCAAGATGCACCTGTTTTCTAGGGACCTTAGGGTTGCTGGCCTCTTGTTTTTCCAGCCTGTCTTGTAGGGGAAGGGCCTGCTGCGCTGTTACTCAGGCAACCCTGTTTGGGCGGAGTTGCCCTGCCCCCCTGTCGTGGGGAATGCGCTCAGTGGGATTCAGTTTTTGGGACTTTTGTTCTCTGGCAGCTTTCCCTGGTGGCTTTCCATGTCTCTTCCACGAGTAAGAGCAGAAGAGACCATTTCCAACCCTCTGCCTCAGAGCAGAGAGATTGCAGTCTGTTCTTCAATGAGCTCTCTAGGCCACACTGTCTCCGTTTCTGTCCGTGCTGCTATAAACTGCAGCGTCCTGGGTTGTGCACCCCTTCACAGCCCTCCCAGTCCTGCCTCCTGGTCAGGGCACGTCTCTGCCCTTTGTGCTTCTGAAACCATCAGCCGCTGCTAGTTCGCAAGCGCAACATTGCCGCTCTGGGTTTCCGCCCCGGGGGCTGCCCTAAAGTCCTTTCCCCGCCACTACTGGTCTGCAAGTCTGTGCCCCATCCCCAGTGAGCGAGGTTGTCCCTCACTGCTGGTGTAGGATCCCCATGGCCAGGCTCCCTCCTGCTGCCGTTTATCCTCTGATATGTGCCCACGGAATCACTGCTCCCCACTTCATACCTTGAAACCAACCACCTGCGATATTCTGTTTGTAGAGATCCTGATCTTCTTACATCTCAGGCTGATTTCGTGGGTGCTCAGAGTGGTCTGGTAGATATCCATCTCAATTCTGGGGACCAGTTGAAATAGGGTCCCCTACTCCTCCGCCATCTTTCCTTCATTCTCGAACCAAATCAAATTATTGATAAGTGTCTTATTCCAACATGTGCACCTGACATGTATTTTTTTGAAATAAGATATTTCTCCTTGAACAGACACCTGCCAATCAACAGTTCTACATGAGGAAATCCCATAACTGCCTAAGGACAACTTGATGATATAAGTCTGAAAATTGATCGTCAAGATGTTCAATGTCTTTGGGGGTGGAAGAAGGGCACCTGTGGGGAATCAAGAATTGCAAGAGTTCAAGGTGTTCTTAACTTATTTTCCAGTTCCATCCATATTATCAATATGCCACTGTACAAGGAACTGCTGACTGCAAATGGCACAGAAATTTAGTAATTCCAACAAAGCTTGCTAAGTCACATTGTTCTGTTGGGTTACTAAAACAGTAGGAACTCATCCCAAAATATCCTGAACAACATCTTTGACACTCAGCAAGATGCATTATCATTGGATATGATTGATTAAAGGGATGCTTGGAGAAGGTCAGAAAGACTGGCAGACAGTTGAACAATATTTGCAGTTTGTACTGTATCTTATTCCACTGAAAACAAGATTGAGAATATAAGCAAAATATTTCAGAATGCCACTCTGTGCTTCAGAGAGAAGAGGTCTACAGAGTTCTGGGCCCTAATAAGCCCTTCACTCCCCTGGAGCTGATGTTAGAGCCTCATAAATTGGATTTTCCAAGGCAGACTCTGTTGGCCCTCTGGGAATGGCAGCATGGCAATAGAGGCAGACTCAGTGGAAAAGGGAGGATTACACTCAGCTCATGATTAAATAAATAAATAAATTAATTAATTAATAATAAATAAATAACTGTAGTACGTTTATAGTTGAGTCATTCCATAACAACATCTTCCCCCTAGTTTCACAGATAAATTGTAAAAGTTCCCCTTTGTCTATGGAGTCACATTTCCCCCTTGACTACCTATTTGTGACTCTTCCTGCTTGCCCTTGATTTTCATTTCAACTCATTTCATGAGGATTCAAATGTTGATGCTTAGAGAGGTGTAAAAGAATGATTTGTCTCTGGCCCTGTACTACACTAAAAGGTGGCACTGATTCAACCTGCCTCCTACCAAACATTATCTTACTACAACCTTATATCAACAAAAGGTTCTCCACAATTAGCTACAGTTTATCACTTGATGTGTGTCTTACCACGTGCTGATAGTTGGATGTCATCAATATTTCATGACAAATAAAAATCTGCTCTCTTACATTTGGCAAACATTAATTTTACCTTCTTTCCCATTTTTGGCACCAAATACAACCTTACATCTACTTGAATCTTCCTTAACAGTTTTCTTTAGCATAGTTTCAGCTCAGGGATGTGTAATTGTTCAGTAAATGGTATTTTAGGATAGGCCAAAGCAAGAGAAAAATATTTTTGATGGTTTGTAAATTCTTTTTTAGTAAACTGGTGTTTTAGTGCGAGATGAAGTGGCTTCCAAGAAGGTTTAAGATCCAGATGTTTGGTTCAGATGACTTTAGTCATGAGTATCTGGGATTGCTGTTCCACAAAATATTTAATATATTTAAGGTGTAGTAAGTACATCTACATCCTTAGTCAGTATGTTTAGAGCATTGTGCAAGATATATGACACATAAAACATGAACCCAGCTCTCAAGTAATTACAAACAAAATAGAAAAATTGAGAATGTTCTTAGAATTATTAGGTAAAGTGAAGATGTTAAGTGCAACAAGAATTCATGAGCACTGGATGTTATACACAACTAATGAATCATTGAACACTACATCAAAAACTAATGATGTACTGTATGTTGGCTAATTGAACATAATAATAAAAAAAAGAAGTCAGAATAGGAAAAAAATGTGATTCTTCTAAACTGCATTATTTAAGATAGGTTTCCACAAGGAGGTAGGATTTGAAGTGTGCCTTGAAGGTTGGGTAAGAGTTGAATAGGTGGAGGTGAGTACAGTGTATGAAGGGACAGGAGCAGCCTGAGCAAAAACAGAGATGGGAATCACAAGGACCACTTGCTGAGGGTAAGAAAGTAATATTTGAGTAAAAATTGCAGTAAAGACCAGTCTTGTCCAAAAGCACTAATTGATCTTACATGCTCAGGTCCTTAAAAAATTAAGCTATGACCTAAAACAAGCTCATGTTATCTTAATAGTGTTATTATGCTAATAAATGGAGTGGGGGAAAGTAAGAATTCTTTATTACTAAATAACATTTTATATTCAATGGTAAGTCTACACCAGTGGTTTCCAACTTTAGCTTGCAGCAGAATCAGTTGGGGGGGCCTGTTAAAATACACATTGCTGGATCTCATCTCCAGAGTTTTTTGATTCAGTTGGTCTCTGATGGTTCTGGACAATTTGCATTTCTAATAACTTCTTAAGTGACACTGCTGTTGCTGATCTGGGGACCACACTCTGGGAGAAGTATTTAAATCAGAGAAAACAGCTAGTGCAAAGACCTTGAGATTCAAATTAGCTTGGTGTGATTAAGAAATAATGAAGCCTTTTTGGTTAGAATAGATTGAGCTAGGGGGAGAGTAGCAGGTCAGAAAGATAAGGGGGGGATGAGGTCAGAGAAGTAACAGGGATTAAAACCTGGAGGGCATTATCAGGATTTTGGTTTTTATTCTGAAATTGAAAATGATTTTATTTCTATTTTAACAAGTCTCTCTTGTTGCTGTAAGAATAGACTTAAGGAGAGCAAGGTAGATCATCAGAAAACCAGTTAGAATATTGCAGTAATACAAGCCTGAGATAATTAACTGAGGTGCTAGTAATGAAACTCGTGAGAAGCACTGGACTCTGTACATACTTTGAAAGCAGAGCCAACATGATTTTCTGAAAACAATCAAAGGTGGAAGAGTAGGGGACCCTATTCCAACCAGTCCCCAGAATTCAGCTGGGTATCTATCAGACCACTCTGACCACCCATGAAATCAGTGAGATGTAAGAAGATAGATCTGGTTCTCTACAAACAGAATATCGCAGGTGGTTGGTTTTGAGGTATGGAGTGGGGAGCCGTGATTCCACTGGCAGATATCAGAGGATAAACGGAAGGGGGAGGGAGCCGTGGCGACCCTACACTACCGGTGAGGGATAGGCTCCCCCGCTGGGGACTGGGCACATACTCGCAGACCAGTAACCACTGGAAAAGGACTTTAGGGCAGTCTCCCGGATGGAAACCTGGAGTGGTGGGACCATGCCTGTGAACTGGGAGTGGCTGGCAGTTTTAGAAGCACAAAAGGAAGAAATGTGCCCCGACCTGGAGGTGAGGACTGCAAGCGCAGCTGAGGGGTGCACAACCCAGGAAACTGCTGTTTATAGCAGCACAGACAGAAATGGAGATTGTGTGGCCTGGAGAGCTCACTGAAGAACAGATTGCAATCTCTCTACTCTGAGGCAGAGGGTTGGAAATGATCTCTTATGCTCTGACTCTCAAAGAGATGCAGAAAGCCACCAAGGAAAGCCAGCAGAGAACAAAAGCCCCCCAAAACCGGTTTTCACTGAGCCCATCCCCCATCACAGGGGGCAGGGCAACTCTGCTCAAACAGGGTTACCCAAGTAACAGCCCTGCAGGCCCCTCCCCCAGAAGTCAGGTTGGGAGAACAAGAGGCCGGCAGCCCTAGGGTCCCTATAAAACAGGTGCATCTTGCTTGGGTTGTGGTCAATAATTTGGACTCTGTATGTTCCCTCAACCACCCTTCAACAGAATGACTATGAGGAGGAACCCCCCAAATAAGAAAGACTCAGAGACTGTGATTTATGCCACAGATTTACAAATGAATACATATATAACCAAGATGTCGGAGATGGAATTCAGGGTAGCAATTAATAGAAATCTATTAATGACAACATAGAGTCTCTAAGGGCAGAAATGAAAGCTGAATTGGTAGAACTTAAAAATGCTATCAATGAGATCCAACTTAATTTAGATAATCTAACAGCTAGGGTAAGTGAGGCAGAAGAACGAATTAGTGATCTAGAAGACCAATTAATAGATAAAAAGGGAAAAGAGGAGGCCAGTGAAAAACAACTCAGAATCCATGAAAATAGAATCAGAGAAATAAGTGACACTACGAAATGTTCCAATGTCAGAATTATTGGGATCCCTGAAGTGGTGGAGAGAGACAGAGGACTAGAAGATCTATTTGAGCAAATCATAGCTGAGAACTTCCCTAATCTGGGGAATGAAACAAACATTTGCATCCTAGAGGCAGAGAGGACCCCTCCCAGATCAAGGAAAACAGGTCAACACTCCCACGTGTAATAATAAAACTCACAAATCTTAAAACCAAGGAGACCATCTTAAGGGCAGTTAGAGCAAAGAGATTCCTTATGTACAGAGGGAGGAACATCAGAATAACGTCAGACCTATCCACAGAGACCTGGCAAGCCAGAAAGGGCAGGCAAGACATATTCAGGGTATTAAATGAGAGGAACATGCAGCCAAGAATACTTTATCCAGCACGGCTGTCATTTAGAATGGATGGAAAGATACAGAGCTTCCAAGACTGGCAGAAACTGAAAAAAATATGTGACCACTAAGGTGGCCCTGCAAAAAATATAAAGGGGGGGGGGGCGCCTGGGTGGCTCAGTCGTTAAGCGTCTGCCTTCGGCTCAGGTCATGATCCCTGGGTCCTGAGATCAAGCCCCACATTGGGCTCCCTGCTCCACAGGAAGCCTGCTTCTTCCTCTCCCGCTCCCCCTGCTTGTGTTCCTTCTCTCGCTGTGTCTCTCTCTGTCAAATAAATAAAATCTTAAAAAAAAAAAAAAGAAAGAAATATTAAGGGGCGTTCTATAAAAAGAGAAAGACCCCAGGAGTGATATAGAACAGAAATTTACAGAGAAAATCTATAAAAACAAGATAATCACAGGCAACATGATGACAATAAATTCATATCTTTCAATAATCACTCTCAAGGTGAATGGCCTAAATGCTCCCATAAAACGGCAGGATCCAACTGTATGCTGCACACAAGAGACTCATTTTGAACCTGAAGATACATCCAGACTGAAAGTGAAGGGATGGAGATCCATCTTCCATGCCAGTGGACCTCAAAAGAAAGCTGGGGTAACAATTCTTATATCAGACAAATTAGATTTTAAGCTAAAGACTGTAGTTAGAAGCACAGAAGGACATTATATCATTCTTAAAGGGTCTTTCCAACAAGAAGATCTAACATTTGTAAATATCTATGCCCCCAACATGGGAGCAGCCATCTACATAAGCCAACTGTTAACCAAGATAGAGTCATATTGATAACAATATGTTAATTGTAAGAGACCTCAATACTCCACTCTCAGTAATAGACAGATCATCTAAGTAGAAAATCAACAAAGAAAGAAGAGCTTTGAAGGACACACTTGACCAGATGGACTTCATAGATATATACAGAACATTCCACCCTAAAACAACAGAATACTCATTCTTCTCCAGCGCACACAGAACTTTCTCCAGAATAAACCACATACTGGGTCACAAATCAGGTCTCAACCGATACCAAAAGATTGAGATTATTCCCTGCATATTCTCAGACCACAATGCTCTAAAACTGGTACTCAATCACAAGAAAAATTTTGGAAGAAATTCAAACACTTGGAAGCTAAAGACCACTCTGCTCAAGAATGTTTGGGTCAACCAGGAAATCAAAGAAGAACTTAACCCCTGGAAACCAATGAGAATGAAAACATATCGGTCCAAAACCTATGGGATACTGCAAAGGCAGTCCTAAGGGGGAAATACATAGCCATCCATGCCTCAAACAAGAAAACAGAAAAATCCCGAATTCACCAACTAACTTTACACCTTAAAGAACTAGAGAAAAAACAACAAACTATGCCTAAGCCACGCATTAGAAGAGAAATAATTAAGATTAGAGCAGAGATCAATGAATTAGAAACAAGAAACACAGTAGATCAGACCAACAGAACTAGAAGCTGGTTCTTTGAAAGAATTAATAAGATCAATAAACCACTGGCCAGACTTACCCAAAAGAAAAGAGAAAGGACCCAAATTAATAAAATTATGAATGAAAGGGGAGAGATCACGACTAACACCAAGGAAATAGAAACAATCATTAGAAATTATTATCAACAACTATATGCCAGTAAACTGAGTAATCTGGATGAAATGGAGGCCTTCCTGGAAACCTATAAGCTGCCAAGACTGAAACAGGAAGAAATTGACAACCTGAATAGGCCAATAACCAGTAATGAGATTGAAACAGTGATCAAAAACTTCCCAAAAAGCAAGAGTCCAGGGCCTGATGGATTCCCTTGGGAATTCTACCAAACATTCAAAGAAATAATACCTATTCCCCTGAAGCTGCTTAAAAAATATATATATATATAGAAATGGAAGGAAAGCTTCCAGAATCATTCCATGAGGCCAGCATTGCCTTAATCCTCAAACCAGGCAAAGACCCCATCAAAAAGGAGAATTTCAGATTGATATCCCTGATGAATATGGACTCCAAAATTCTGAACAAAATCCTAGCTAATAGGATCCAAAAATACGGTAAAAGGATCATCCACCACAAGCAAGTGGGAATTATCCCTGGGATGCAAGGGTAGTTCAACATTTGCAAATAAATCAGTGTGATAGAACTCATTAATAAGAGGAGAAAGAAGAACCATATGATCCTCTCAATTGATGCAGCAAAAGCAGTTGACAAAATCCAGCATCCTTTCCTGATTAAAACTCTTCAGAGTATAGGGATAGAGGTAACATTCCTCAAGTTCATAAAATCCATCTATGAAAAACCCACAGCGAATATCATCCTCAATGGGGAAAAGCTGAGAGCCTTTCCCTTAAGATCAGGAACACGTCAAGGATGCCCACTCTTGCCACTATTGTTCAACATTGTACTAGAAGTCTTAGCAACAGCAATCAGACAACAAAAAGAAATAAAATGTGTTCAAATTGGCAAAGAAGAATTCAAACTCTCTCTCTTCACAGATGACATGATACTTTATGTGGAAAGTCCAAAAGACTCCACCCCCAAATTACTAGAACTCATACAGCAATTCAGTAATGTGGCAAGATACAAAATCAATGCACAGAAATCAGTTGCTTTCTTATACTCTAACAATGCAATGGTAGAATGAGAAATTAGAGAAATGATCCCATTTACAATAGCACCAAAAACCATAAGGTACCTCAGAATAAACCTAACCGAAGAGGTAAAGGATCTATACTTTAGGAAATACAAAACACTCATGAAAATAATGGAAGAAGACACAAAAAGATGGTAAAAGATTCCAGTGTCATGGATAGGAAGAATAAACATTGTTAAAATGTCTATGCTACCCAGAACAATCTGTACCTTCAATGCCATCCCGATTAAAATTCCAATGGCATTTTTCAAAGTGCTGGAAGAAACAATCCTAAAATTTGTATGGAATCAGAAAAGACCCCGAATCGCCAAGGAAATGTTGAAAAAGAAAAACAAAGCTGGGGGCATCACGTTGCCTGATTTCAAGCTATATTACAAAGCAGTGATCACCAAGACAGCATGGTACTGGCACAAAAACAGACATATAGACCAATGGAACAGAATAGAGAGCCCAGATACAGACCCTCAACTCTATGGTCAAATAATCTTGGACAAAGCTGGAAAAAATATACAATGGAAAAAAGATGGTCTCCATGGGAGACAGGAATCCATCAAAATCCTAGAGGAGAACATAGGCAGTAACCTCTTTGACATCGGCCACAGAAACTTCTTTCAAGATACATCTCTAAAGGTTAGTGAAACAAAAACAAAAATGAACTTTTGGGACTTCATCAAGATAAAAAGCTTCTGCACAGCAAAGGAGACAGTCAACAAAACAGAGGCAAACCACAGAATGGGAGAAGATATTTGCAAATGATACTAAAGACAAAGAACTGATATCCAAGATCTATAAAGAACTTCTCAAACTCAACACCCAAAAAACAAATAATCAAGTCAAGAAATGGGCAGAAGACATGAACAGACACTTCTCTAAAGAAGGCATAGAAATGGCTAACAGACTACATGAAAAAATGTTCATCATTAACCATCAGGGAAATTCAAATCAAAACCACATTGAGATACCACCTTAAACTAGTTAGAATGGCAAAAATTGACAAGGCAAGAAACAACAAATGTTGGAGAGGTTGTGGAGAAAGGGGAACCCTCTTACACTGTTGATGGGAATGCAAGCTGGTACAGCCACTTTGGAAAACAGTGTGGAGGTTCCTCAAAAAATTAAAAAGAGAGCTCCCCTATGACCCAGCAATTGCACTCCTGGGTTTTTACCCCAAAGACACAGATGTAGTAAAAAGAAGGGTCATTTGCACTGTAATGTTCATAGCAGCAATGTCTGCAATAGCCAAACTGTGGAAAGAGCCAAGATGCCCTTCAACAGATGAATGGATAAAGAAGATGCAGTCCATATATACAATGGAATATTACTCAGCCATCAGAAAGGACGAATATCCAACTTTTACATCAACATGGATGGGACTGGAGGAGATTATGCTAAGTGAAATAAGTCAAGCAGAGAAAGTCATTTATCATATGGTTTCACTTATTTGTGGAGCATAAGGAATAGCATGTAGGGCATTAAGAGAAGGAAGGGAATAATGAAGGGGGGGAAATCAGAGGGAGAGATGAACCATGAGAGACTATGGACTCTGAGAAACAAACAGGGTTTTAGAGGGGAGGAGATGGGGGATGGGTTAGCCCAGTGATGGGTATTAAGGAGGGTATGTACTGCATGGAGCACTAGGTGTTATAGGAAAACAATGTATGTTGGATCACTACATCAAAACTAATGATATATTGTATGGTGACTAACATAACATAATAAAATTTTAAAAAAGTAAAATAAAATAAATCATCTGCTCAAAAACTGAAAAAAGAAAGAAAGCAATTAAAGATGACTCCAGTGTCTTTGTTCTGAGGAACTGGAAGATGGAACTTCCATCAACTAAAGGAAGTCTGTGAACAGAGCAGATTTGGAGGGGAGTTTGAGATTTTTAGACTCATGAAATATTACAACTAGAAGGTCCCACAGAGATTAGTAGCCCAGTGAGGGATAAGATTTTGACCAAAATCAGGGCGCCTTGGTGGCTCAGTCGTTAAGAGTCTGCCTTCAGCTCAGGTCATGATCCTGGGATCCTGGGATCGAGCCCCACATTAGGCTCCTTGCTCAGCAGGAAGCCTGCTTCTCCCTCTTCTTCTCCTCCGGCTTGTGTTCCTTCTCTCACTGTGTCTCTCTCTGTCAAAAAAATAAATAAAATCTTAAAAAAAAAAGAATTTGACCAAAATCACATATCTGGACAGAAGCAGATCAAAAATTAAGACTCGATGTATGTCTTATATCTCCAAGAGTCTCAGCACTGTGCTAGGCACACAATAAGCACTTTCTAACGACTTGCTGAAAGCTCTTTGGAGGGATACTTAGTTTAGCACTCTTTTTAAAAAAATATTTTATTCTTTCTTTCTTTCTTTCTTTCTTTCTTTCTTTCTTTCTTTCTTTCAAGAGAGAGAGAGAGAATGCACACAAGCGGGGGGAAGGGTAGAGGGAGAATTGGACTCTCCACTGAGCAGGGAGCCCAATGCAGGACTTGATTCCAGGACCCTGGGATCATTACCTGAGCTGAAGGCAGATGCTTAACTAATGGAGCCACCTAGGCACCCCTTAGTTTAGCACTCTTAACCAATGTAGATTTGGGGTAAATATCAAATCAAATTCTTTCAGCAATAATTTGTATAAGGTGGTCTCTATAAGGATTTTAGGATATATATATATATATATATATATATATATTAACTAAAGAAGGTCCTCCCAGTCCTCAGCATCACATGTTAAGCTAACTTCCATTATGAGGGTTTGGTGTCTTGAAACTTATCTACTGGCCAGCAGCAGAGATAAGGTCCCTAAACGTTGAATCTAAGTAAGATAATTAAGGTATTCTTTATGACAGTTGTGTGAGTACTATCTGGGGACTCAGAAGACCTGAGTTCTGGTCTCATATTTGCTCCTATCTCTCTGTGTCTGGGCAAGTCACTTCTCCTATTTGTGTACAGTTTCCTCACCTGTAAAACTAAAGTGTTGTCTACATGACCTCTATATTTACTTAAAAGGTTTGAAATTAGATTTCCAATTTCATTGGTTTAGAAGGAATTCATGACTGAGTTTTCCTCTTCCTCAGAGGTTTTCATGTATGTCTAGAAATACATTTACTTAAACAACTAGACATCAATTTTGAGTTCAGCACCCTTCATTGGAAAAGGTCAGACCTAAAAAACACAGTACTTACAATAGTAAGTATACTGAACTTTGAATCAGAGTCTTTAATCCTTTCTCTGACTCCACCATTGGCTCACTGTGTGACTTAACTATGTCATTTTATCTAAGACTTCAGTTTTCTTCTTGTTTGAACAGGACTACTGCTTGTACCTCCCACATTACAGGGATTTTATGACGATTTAATGGGATAAGAGATGTAAAACATTTTTGAAGATAAACTGTTTTAAAAATGAAAATTGGTGTGGTACATAACAACAATAACCATAACAATAATAATTCACATTTATTATTTGCAGTATTTTCTCACTACATCAAGCACTTGCTCCATCATTTTGCTAAGTGTCATTTTCTCAGTAAGGATGTGGCTGACCACTCTGTTTATAATTACACACCTCCATTCATGTTCCCATTACCCATACTCAGTTTTAGTTGGCATGGCACTTAGAACCTGCTAACATCCTGTATAATTTAATTCTATTTGTTATTGTCTATATCTGCCCACAGGAATGTATAATCCATGAAGAAAGGGATTTTATGTGTTTTGTTCCCTCCTGTTTCCTCAACACCTACAACTGTAAACTAATACATAACAAACACAGTAAATATTTGCTTAATAAGTGAATTATGCCAGATAAACCTGGTTTCTTCCCATGTAGGTACTTATAGTATTAGCTTGTGTGAAGTCACCGTATTTACTATTTATATCCAGCAGAAATCATCCCTGTTCTGTGCAGGCAGCTAGTTGATGATCCTGCTATCTTAGAAGGTCCTAAGGCAAGACAACTCTTTTCTTTGGATGTAATCAGAATTTTCTGTTATTTGCAGTATAATTAACATATAGTATTATATCAGTTTCAGGTATACAATATATTGATTCAACAGTTCTATACATTACTCAGTACTTATCATAATCAGTGTACTCTTAATCCCCTTAACCTGATTAACCCATCCCGCAGCCCATCTTCCCCTCTGGCAACCACCAGTTTGTTTTCTATAATTAAGAGTCTGGTTTTTGTTTGTCTTTTTTCTTTGTCTTGTTTTGTTTCTTAAATTTCACATAAGAATGAAATCATATGTCATTTGTCTTTCTCTGACATTTCATTTATTATTATACCCACTAGATTCATCCATGTTGTTGCAAATGGCAAAGATTTCATTCTTTTTATGGCCAAGTAATATTCCATTGTATATATATGGTTCACCTTCTCTATGCATTCATCTATCAATGGAAACTTGGGTTGCTTCCATACACTGGCTATTGTAAATAATGCTGCAATAAACATATGGGTGCATATATCTTTTTGAATTAGTGTTTTTGTTTTCTTTGAGTAAATATCAGCGGTGGAATTACTGGATCATATGGTAATTCTACTTTTAATTTTTTGAAGAATTTCCATACTGCTTTCCACATGAGAAATTTAAAGAGCTTTTCCCCTAAGATCAGGAACAAGGTAAGGATGTCCACTCTTACCACTTTTACTTAACATAATCAGGCTTTTGAGGCTACTCTGCCATGAAATTTAGCCTTATGGTTAGATGAGATAGATCATTACTATCTTCTGAGGGAGATTGCTTAATGTAATGTTTCACCTTGTGGTCCAATACTATCTCTACCATTCATTAACCACGTGACCTTAATCACAGTACTTGAATTTCTTCAGGCTTCTGTTTTCTCATCTATGTAATGGGGCTTTACAGTAGAGCCTTCCTCATAAAGATGTTGGATGACAAAATGGGACATTATAGAGAGAGCACTTGACACAGTGGCTGGAATATTGTAAAAGCCAAAGAAATAGTCTTATTTAGGTAATGCCAATGGGAGGAAGATGAGTTCTAGAAAGACCCTCTAAGTTTCTCCTTCACAATTGCAAGGATGTGTGATCTTCTTTTTTTTTTTTTTTAAAGGTTTTATTTATTTGACAGAGAGGGAACACAAGCAGGGGGAGTGGGAGAGGGAGAAGCAGGCTTCCCGCAGAGCAGGGAGCCCGATGTGGGGCTCGATCCCAGGACCCTGGGACCATGACCTGAGCCGAAGGCAGACGCTTAACGACTGAGCCACCCAGGCGCCCCAAGGATGTGTGATCTTCTATAAACATACTCCTATCCCCCAAAAATGCAAAATCCATAGGAATTTATCTATAGAATCTGAGAGTATGTGTATATTCCCATATTTAGGTACTTGATGGGGAAGGGGAGTGGAGGAGTAGCAGTTAGAAGGGACACAAAAGGAGGCTGAAATTCTGAAAATTGACTTCACCAACTTCACAAGATTGTGCTGGCTGGCTTTGATGATTGGAGTTTGGTCCATGGTACTTAAGGAAATAATCCTAAAACAAGTACTCCACTATAGAGGGTGCTGGGATTATATAATCTATGCTGTGAATTGGAAGCTTCTCTCAGCCAACATGGTATTCATGGTTGCCAAAAAGTAGGCAAAAATCTCCCTTCAACAAACTTAATATATGCTTTGGCACCTAGACATAAACTTTCAGCCCTCCTTTAGATGAGACCTTAATTTAGAAACAACATTGCAACCACAAATACATGGAGGTTAAAGAACATCCTACAAAGATTGAATGGGTTAACCAGGAAATTAAAGAAGAATTAAAAAAAAACACATGGAAGCAAATGAAAATGAAAACATGACAGTGCAAAACCTTTGGGATGCAGCAAAGGTGGTCCTAGGATGGAAGTATATAGCAATACAGGCCTTCCTCAAAAAGCAGAAGAATGAAACTGGACCACTTTCTTACACTGTACACAAAAATAAATTCAAAATGGATGAAAGGCTTAAATATGACACAGGAATCCATCAAAATCCTAGAGGAGAACACAGGCAGCAACCTCTTTGACCTCAGCCACAGAAACTTCTTAATAAACATGTCTCTGGATGCAAGGGAAACAAAAGCAAAAAAATGAACTACTGTGACTTCATCAAGATAAAAAGCTTCTGCACAGGAAAAGAAACAATCAACAAAACTAAAAGGCAACCAATGAAATGGGAGAAGATATTTGCAAATGACATATCAGATAAAGGGTAGCATCCAAAGTCTATAAAGAACTTATCAAACTCAACACCCAAAAAGTAAAAAAAAAAAAAAAAAAAAATCCATTTAAGAAATGGGCAGAAGACATGAACAGACATTTCTCCAAAAAAGACATACAAATGGCCAAAAGGCACATGAAAAAATTCTCAACATCACACGGTGTCAGGGACATACAAATCAAAACCACAATGAGATACCACCTCACATCAGTCAGAAGGAGTAAAATGAACAACTCAAGAAGCAACAGATGTTGGCAAGAATGTGGAGGAAGGGGAACCCTCTTACACTGTTGGTCAGAATGCAAACTGGGGCAGCCACTCTGGAAAACAGTATGGAGGTTCCTCAAAAAGTTAAAAATAGAGCTACCCTATGACCCAGCAATTGCACTACCAGGTATTTATCCAAAGGATACAAAAATAGTGATTTGAAGGGGTACATGCATGCCAATATTTACAGTAGTACTATCCACAATAGCCAAAATATGGAAAGAGCCCAGATGTCCATCAACTGAGGAATGGGTAATATATAGGCATATTACTCAGCCATCAAAAAGAATGAAATCTTGCTATTTGCAATGAGGTGGATGGAACTAGAGGGTATTACGCTAAGTGAAACAAGTCATTCAGAGAAAGACAAATACCATATGACTTCACTCTTATGAGGAATTTAAGAAAAAAAAACCAGATGAATATAGGAGAAGGGAAGGAAAAATAAAGTAAGATAAGAACAGAGAGGGAAGCAAACCATAAGAGATCCTTAACTATAGGGGAAAAACAGGATTGCTGGAGGAGAGGTTGGTGGGGTGTAATGGGGTAAATGGCTTATGAGCATTAAGGAGGGCAGTTGTAATGAGCACTGGGTGTTATATGCAAGTGATGAATCACTAAATTCTATCCCTGAAACTAATACTACACTATAAATTAACTAACTTGAATTTAAGTAAAATCTTGGGGGAGAAAAGCAACAATATTGCATTCCATTTATAGATGGGAAATTTCCTCTGGCTTAGAATTTTCTCCTGATTGCTTTCCTTTGTCAAATGTGAGGAGAGGCTGCTTGGTTTAAACACCACCTCCTCAGATTGTGATTGATCACATGCAAAGAAAATGAAATAAACTCCACTTTCACACAAGAAAGAAACCAGTGGGAGATTACTTTTCCTGCTGGAAATCATAACCCAACAAATGTGCTCTCTTCTAGGATTGCAAGCACAAACTGCCACATGTGTGTTTGCTTTTCTTCCAGATGGTGTGTGTTTGGAACTGCTCATGGGAGGTGATTAATCTACAGAGGGGGCATTTGCTTCCTTTGGCCATTTCACTTAGGTAGAGACGAGATGAATTTTAAAGTGAGTGTTCCCTTGGAGAAATGTCTTCTGCCCATTCCTTGACAGATTTTTTGGGTTTTGGGTGTTGAGTTTGATAAGTTATTTATGGATGTTGGATACTAGCCCTTTATCTGATAAGACATTTGCAAATATCTTTTACCATTCCATAGGTTGCCTTTTAGTTTTTTTTTTTTTTATTGTTTCCTTTGCTGTGCAAAAGCTTTTTATCTTTATGAACTCCCAATAGTTCATTTTTACTTTTTTTTCTCTTGCCTTTAGAGACGTGTCTAGAAAGAAGTTGCTGTGGCCAAGGTCAAAGTGGTTGCTGCCTGTGTTCTCTAGGATTTTGATGGATTCCTGTCTCATATTTAGGTCTTTCATCCATTTTGAGTTTATGTGTATGTCTGAAATGTAAATAAAAAAAGAAAGAAAGAAAGAAAGAAAGAAAGAAAGAAAGAAAGAAAGAAAGAAAGAAAGTAATAAATAAAGTAATAATAAAGTGTTTCCATCTATCCACAATGCCTACTCACATGTTATTACTATTTTTGCCTCCAAAAATGGATATGAGTATAGTGGAGTCAAACTCACCCCAAAGAGGTAATCTGAATGAAAATACACCACAAAGGTATAAAGATGAGTTATTCCATTAACTCCTTTGGCTACTAATTAGGAGGAAATATATATCATAATTTCTAAATTACATATATATATATACATATATAATGCTGTTTATTCTGAAATAGAGGACAATGGATGTGTATCCACTACTGGAAGGAAGAACTATAACTACACATACACTTTTCTGGAGCACATCACATGCATTATCTTGTTTAAGACAGACAACAACCCTGTAAGGTTCAGACAAATAACACTCCATTTGGAGATTATCAAACTGAGGCTTAGGAAAGTAAACAATCTGTCCAAAATCTTATGGTTAAAACCAAGACAAGAATTCCAGATTCTTATTTCCTTTAATGTTTGAATAGTCATCTATGAGTGAATTTCCTACCATCTTTCTAAGGTCCCTAGGGAAAAGAACAGTTCTAAATTGACTCTGATAGATATTAACCTACAAAAGCCAAATTTTGCTCTTTCATTTTCTTCTCATTTTGTCTTCTTTCAGGGCATCTATTGTTTTTCTTTGGCATAAAGGATTAGCCAAGTGGTAGAAAATTACACATCCTTAGTATAAATGCAAAATGACAAGGTTTGAAAATTCTAGAGAATGGATCAAATCTTTTTTTTTAATTATGTTTATAAAGGATCAGTTGAAAAGACAAAAATCTAGAGAAAGATTGATGTCTATGAAAAAACAGAGTGGAAGTGAGACATTTAAGCAGCCATAGTGTTATAAATTATGGAAGGAAAAGAAAAAAATGAACCAGTTTGAGTAACACATTAGCAATTTGAGTAACCAGTTTGAGTAACACATTAGCAATCATGGCTGTTACAACATTACCTTTATAGAGCCTTTATTTTTTTTTTAAGATTTTATTTATATGAGAGAGAGAGAGAGTGCACAAGCAGGGGTGAGGGGTAGGAGAAGCAGATTCCCTACCAAGCAGAGATTCTGATGTGGGACTCCATCCCAGGACCCTGGGATCATGACCTGAGCTGAAGGCAGACACTTGACCAACTGAGCCAATCCAGGCACCCAAGCCTTTCTTGATATACAGGCTTCCCATACCCCTTCTTTCAGCATTCTGTTTCCTCACACTGGCCTTTTCACACCACTCCTACTCTCCTGATAGTTTTATGCTTTCACTTCCAGTATCCCAGCTCCATCTAAGATACACATTGCTTCTTGCTACCATGTTTGTTTTAACTCACTAAGAGCTAGAATGTCCTTTCTTTCATACCCATCAAGAAAATGAAAATAATAATTTGAACTGTAAACTCTGCCCTGCCATTTATTGAACTGGGACAACAGACACAGATAAAGTTAGCTGCAAAGTTAACAGGAAATTTCTCCCAAGGATATGCTGCACCTAAAAATGTCCTAACAACCCCCCTTTTTGAGTGACTGCTCTTACTTATTCGCTGAGCAACATAGTTCTCTAAAATCACAGACTACCAAATACTTCGTAGTTCAGAATTATATGAATAAAATGAAATATCCCACTCTTGCCTGGATGAACTGGGTCATTTTGACTCAGAGAAACATATTTGATTTGCAAACCAAGTTCAGAGCTTCAGATAAGGTTTTTTCCTTCCACATCTATTTAATTTGATCCAAGAAAACAGAACCCTGGTTCCATTTTTGCAGTCTAGACCAGATGGTGATCCCTTTACACACAATTCTCCCTTGCTTTGAGCCTAAGAAATCATCATTTCTTGTTTTATATCTGCTCCACCATGCCTGGGCCCTCAACTTGAAAGACAGGGTAAAAGCAACTTAACAGCTGAGATTTTGAATCATATAGAGATTCCTGTATTCACATTTATGGTGCCTGGGCTTAGATAGCTCAAAAACCAGAACTGTCAAACTGAGCCTACACAAGTCTTATCCACTTGGCTTGGCTTTCTCACAGCATACCAGCCTCTAGGTAGTTGAAATTCTTATCTGATGGCTGAGTGCTCCAAGTATGAGTGTTCTATCTAGTAAGGCAGAAGCTGATGGCTTTTTATAACAGCCTCAAAAGTCACACAGCATCATTTGGTATGTCTATATTTAATTTTTTGAGGAAACTCCATACTGTTTCCTACAGTGGTTTTACCAGTTGACATCCCCACCAACAATGCACAAGTGTTGTCTTTTCTCCACATCCTCACCAACACTTGTTATGTCTTGGCTTTCTGATGTTAGCCATTCTGACAGGTGTAGAGTAATGTCTCATTGTAGTCTTGATTTGCATTTCTCTGATGATTAGTGATGTTGAGCATCTTTTCAAGTGTCTGTTGGACATCTGTATGTTTTCTGTGGAAAAATGTCTATTCATGTCCTCTGCCAATTTTAATTGAATTTGTCTCTGTGTGTGTTGAGTCGTATGTTAACCCTTTATCAGATATATCATATGCAAATATCTTCTCCCTTTCAGTGGGTTGCCTTTTAGTTTACTACATCATTGTTTATAGTGGCCAAAATATACAAGCAACCTAAGTGTCCAACAATACATGAATGGATAAAGACGTGGAATAATATTCAGCCATAAAATGGATGATATCTTGCCATTTGCAACAACAACATAGATGGACCAAGAAGGTATCACACTAAGTGAAATACTGAGAAAGACAAATACCATGTGATTTCACTCTTATATGCAATCTAAAAAACAGAAAATTGTTTTTCTGTGTCTATTGAAATAATCATTTTGGTTCTTATAATTTCTTTCATTAATGTAAGAACATGTTGGGGCCCTGATTGGCTCAGTTAAGTGTCTGCCTTCAGCTTGGGTCATGATCCCAGGGTCCTGGGATAGAGCCCCACATTGGGCTCCCTGCTCGGCGGGGAGTCTGCTTCTCCCTCTGTGCCACCTTCTGGCTCATTTTCTCCCTCTCTCTCTCAAATAAATAAACAAAATCTTTAAAGAAATGTTATCTAACATGTTGATTGATTTCTGAACATTGAACCACCTTTGCAACCCAGAAATAAATCCCACTTGATCTTGGAGAATGATGTTTTATAATGTATTGCTGGTTCCATTTTGCTAGTATTCTACTGTATCCATCAGGGACATTGGCCTGACATAGTTCTCTTTTTAGTGGAGTCTTTATCTGGTTTTGGTATCAGGGTAATGCTGGCCTCATAGAATGAATAAATTTGGATGTTCTCTTTCCTTTTCTGTTTTTTTGGAATAATTTTAAAAGAATAGGTATTAACTCTTCTTGACTTGTTTGCTAGCATTCTCCTGTGACTCCATCTGGCCCTGGACATTTGTCTGTTGTGAGATTTTTTATTACTTTTCTAATTTCACTGCTAGATATCAGTCATTTAAAGTTTAAAGCTTTCTATTTCTTCCTGTTTCAGTTTTTGTATGTTTCCAAGTTTTCCAGTTTTTTTGGCACATAGTTTTTATAATATTAGAGATTCATTTTCCCAGCATCATTAATTGAAGACACTGTCCTTTTCCCATTGAGTATTTTTGACTCCCTTGTCAAATATTAGTTGACTGTACATGAGGGGTTGACTTCTGGTATCTCAAATCTATTCCACTGGTCTATGTATCTATTTATATGCCAGCATCATATTGCTTCGATTATTTAGTTTTGTAGTGTAGTTGGAAATCAGAAAGTTTGATGCCTCCAGGTTTACTTTTCTTTCTCAGGATTGCTTTGGCTATTAGAGGTCTTTTGTGATTCCATATGAATTTTAGGATTTTTTCCTATTTCTGTAAAAAATGCCACTGGAATTTTGATAGAATTGGTATTAAATTTATGGGTGATTTCAGGGCAATATGGAAATTTTAATAGTATTAATTTTTTTTTTGTCCATGAACATGGGATACATTTCCATTTATTGTGTTTTCTTCAATTTCTTTCATCAAAATCTTGTAGTTCCCAGTGTACAAGATACTTCACCTGCTTGGTTAAATTTATTCTTCAATATGTTATTATTTTTGATATTATTGTTTTCTTAATTTTTTAGATATTTTGTTGTCAGTCTATAGAAAGACAACAAATTTCTGCATGTTGATATTGTATCCTGCAACTTTACTAAATTTGTTGATTATTTCTAACAGTTTTTTGGTTAAGTTTTTAGAATTTTCTTTATTCAAGAGCAGATTATTTGTTGGTAGTCACACTTGTGGTGAGCATAGCATAATGTACAGGCTTGTTGAATCACTATGTTGTCCATCTGAAATTAATGTAACATTGTGTGTCAACTATACTTCAGTTAAAAAAAATCAGAATACTCACAAATAAATACAATTTTACCTTTTCCTTTATAATTTGGATGTCTTTTATTTTTTTCTTGTCTGATTGCTTTATATGTCTTCCCATACTATGTTGAATAAGAATCATGTTAGTGAGAACCCTCTTATTGTTCCTGATCTTAGAGGCAAAGGTTTTAAACTTTCATGGTTCAGTATGATGTTAGCTGTGTGTGTGTCATATATAGGCTTAATTATGTTGAGGTACATTCTTTCTATACCCAGTTTGTTAAACGTTTTTATCATGAAGGGATGTTGTATTTCATCAAATGTTTTTCTGCATCTATTGAGATGACAATGCAATTTTTATCTTTCATTCTATTAATGAGGTGTATCATACTTATTGATTTGTGTATGTAAAACTATCCTTGCATCCCAGGGATAAATTCCACTTGTTCATGGTATATGATCCATTTACTGTGAGGTTGAATTTGGTTTGCTAATATTTTGTTAAGAATGTTTGGATATGTGTTAACCAGTGTTATTGACCACTAATTTTATTTTCTTTTATAGTCTTTATCCAGCTTTCATATCAGGGTAGTGCTGGTCTCATAAAACGAGTTTTGGAGCATTTCTTCTTCATTTTTTAGAATAGTTTGAGAAGGATTAGTGTTAATTCTTCTTTAAATGTTTAGTATACTTCACCAGTGAAACCATCTGGGTATTTTTGTGTTGAGAAGTGTTTGATTAACAGATTCAAACTTATTTATTATTGGTCCATTCAAATATTCTAGTCTTCATAATTTAGTCTTGTAAGTTGTAGATTGTTTAGAAATTCATGCATTTCTTCTAGGTTATCCAATTTGTTGGCATATAATTATTTATGTAGTCTCTTATAATCCTATATATTTTTGTGTTATCAGTTGTAATGTCTCCTCTTTCATTTTTTTAATTTTATGTGACAGCTCTCTTTTTTTTCTTAATCTAGCTTACAGTTTGTAAATCTTGTTTATTTTTTCAAAAGAACATCTATTTTTGATTATCTTTTTTTCTGCTATTTCATTTACTTCCACTCAGATCTTTGTTATTTCCTTTCTTCTGCCAAAGGTAGCAGGTTTAAAAATAAAACAAACAAACAAACAATAAAAGATCCTAACAATATTCAGGCTAAATAACATGGGAACCTGATTTCAAAGGAAAGATGTAGCCAATGGCCAGAAATTCAAAATGTTTTTTCTATTCTTCATTTGTTAATTAATTAATTGCTCAACAGATATTTATTTAAAGCCTGCTATGAGCCAAGTAAAGTGCCAGACACTTTGGATATGCATGACCTCTATCTTCATGGAGTTTACAAGCTAGTGCTGGGAGAAGTGAAAATAAAACAATGACACAATTAATACATAAGAAAGGCAGAACCAGGGGGGGAAAAGGAGTTTGAGAAGGAGAATTTCAGTCTCTTACACTCTTGTAAATATTGAGAGAAATTATTTGTGTGCCCTGTTGTACTGTGTGAAATACCAGAATTAAAGATTCATTTTGTGTGTGTGTGGGGGGGTCTTGAAAATTTGTCAGTGTCTCAAGCTTTTTTGTTAAAAAGAGAAAAACAGCTGCCCAAGTTACTGTGCTACTCAAAAAGCTTCCAAATATCACCAAGTAATGACGTTCTGCCATATCCTATTTCAAAATTATTTCCAGGCAATAATATGTAACCATGTGATTTATAAGATATATTAAATTTGGCCAAGATCAGTGAGAGTAACAACTGGCAATAAACATACTTAAAAGCTCTCAATAATGTGGGTTCAATGTAACTCTTTCACATTAACCAAATTACTTCTCCAATGATTTCGTCTTTAGTCTTTTGAACAGACTCCTCTCACACTGTTTACCAGACCTCCTTCAAGATTAAGTGAGCTCAGTTATATGTGGCTCCATTCCTAATTACTGTTAACTTCATTTATATATCTTTCCCCTTTATGCTTATAATTATAAAGTGAGTCTTATTATCAAGGTACTCGGGAATGACTCTTGATTAATTTGGCTTTCACTGAAACTTTCACTCTATTTGGTACACCACCTACTGTATTATTGGCTTCCCTTGTTATTGTGGTCAAAATAAAACAAAACATTCCACAGTTCTCTTGACTCTTTGGTTTTATTTGTTTTTCCTTAAGGTCACACTGATTTGCATACTTGCCTAAATTTATTAATTCCATTTATTTCTCCAATCTGATTTTGATAACATTCTTTCCTCTAATATGATAGAGTGCTCTTGCAATCAATATGACCATTCAACAGTTTATTCTTCCTTAAATACCTTTCCTCCAAAAGTAGGTTTATTTTAGCTATTTTTATAGCCATTTCAATATAACCTAATGTTTAATTTAGCACAAAGTAGTCACTTTTTGAGTGCTACTGGTAAATTAATCATTTAATACATTATGGAGTAGTTTTTGCTTTTGGGGAGCAAACCATTTTAGGAATAGGCCTAGAGGTGGAAAATGCATGAGTAGGAGGTATAAATAGGGAAGTTTCTATAACAAAGACTAACTTTCCCAACTTCATGATTCTACTTTGCATTGGTACTTCCCTCCCAGGGAACATTTTATGCTGTCTGCATTTTTTTCTTTCTTTCTTTTTTTGTAGCAGAAAAATTCTGGCCTTGTAGAATGAATTTAGAAATATTCCTTCCACTTCTGTTTTTTGGAGTACTTTGAAAAGAATAGGTATTAATTCTTCATTAAATGTTTGATAGAATTCGCCTGTGGTCTTCTGATCCTGTACTTTTGTTTGTTAGGAGTCCTTTGATTACTGAGTTAACTTCATTGCTAGTAATCAGTTTGTTCAAATTTTCTATTTCTTCCTGATTCAATTTTGGATCACTTTATGTTTCTAGAAATTTATTCATTTCTATATTGTCCAATTTGTTGGCATATAATTTTTCATAATCTCTCACAATTCTTCGTATTTTTGTGGAGTCAGTTGTTATTTCTTCTCCTTCACTTCATATTTTAATTGAGTCCTCCTTTTTTTTTTTTTTTTTGCTTTTTAATCAGTCTGGCTAAAAGTTTATCAATATTGCTATTAGCTTTTTTTTTTTTTAACAGCTCTTGGCATCATTGACTTTTTCTATTGTGCTTTTTTTTTACATTAGTCATAAAACTAGTTCTCTAAATATATCTCCTCAGGCAAAAGAAACAAAAGCAAAAAAAAAAAAAACACACAAAAACGATTGGGACTTTAACAAAACAAAAACTTTTGCACAGCAAAAGAAATCATCAACAAAACAACAAGGCAATTTTCAGAAAGAGAGAATATTTGCAAATGACTTATCAGATAAGGGGTTAATATCCAAAATAAGTAAACTTATACAACTCAATACCAGATAAACAAATAATCTGATTAAAAATGGGCAGAGGAGAGAATTAGACTTTTTTCTTTTCCAAAGAAGACATACACATGAACAACAGAAACATGAAAAGATGCTTGACATCACTAATCATCAGTGAAATGCAAATCAAAACCACACTGAGAAGGGGGGAAAGATAGCAGAGGAGTAGGGGACTCCATTTCAATGGTCCCTGACTTTAACAGGATATCTATCAAACCATTTTGAACACCCACGAAATCAGCCTGAGATGTAAGAATATATATCTGAATCTCTACAAGCAGAGAAACGACTGCTTTTTGCAAGGTAGGCAGGGTGGAGTCGTAAATCTGCAGGGAGATATCAGAACATTAACAGAAGAGGGAGGGAGCCTCCATAAGCTGGAGCCTGGAAAGTGATATAACACAGGAATGCAAAATCAGAACCCCTTAGAAATCTGCTCTAGGGAGAGATATCCCTCTCTGAAGGGGCTCTAGAAATGAAAAAGCAGAATTCTAGTTGAGGCATTGTGGTCTTGGGATCCGAGGAGTCACAGAGCAAAAGGGGGTACCTGAACCAGTAGAATGCCCAAACAGTGAAGCTGGGAAGCAGGTTATGGTCAGCAAGCCCAGGAAGGGACTCTCAGCTTGGGTCACAATAAACCACGAGCTGGCCAGTCGGTAATCGCTCTTTTCCTGAGCAGCCTGAAAAAGACTGGAACCTGTGAAAACAACTGGACAAAATCTCACAGGGCAGGAGTGGCCTGGGAAGTAAATTACTGAGACACCCAGACATGATCCAGGAGCTTTGGGTGCGCCCATGAGCCCACGGCCACTTGCAGTTTTAGAGTCAGAAAGGGCAGTGGCACTCCCGGGCCCCTGGGACTATGCTTGAGAGAGTTGCATTGGGCGTGCACGGCAGGAGGCTGTGGTTTTTGGTGCATAAAGAAGTGGAGACTGATTGTCCTAGAAAGTTTATTAGAGGGCAGACTGCAATCTTTCTGCTCTGGGCCGGAGGTTTGGGCACAGCCACTTTTGCTCTGATCCTCTGAAAAGGTGCAGAAAGCATCCAGGGAACAAAAGCCACACAGAGGGCCAGTTTGCACTGAGTCCATCCCCCTGACAGGGTGTGGGACAACTCTGCCCAGGAAGAGATACCTGAGAAAAAGCACAGCAGGCCTCTCCCCCAGAAGACAGACTTTAAGAACAGGTGGAGGGCAAGCCTATAGATCCCAAAAGACTATAAAATTCTAATGCCAGGGGAAAATAGTATATTGAGCTCCAGGGTGGATCTTGTTTGGGTTGTGGTTGATATTTTGGACTCTGTTCATTGGCCCACCCATTGTTCTATCAGCAGAATGACTAGGAGAAGGATCTCACAAAAAAAAAAAAAAAAAAAAAAAAAAAGAACAAGAGGCAGTGTTCTCTGACAGAGCTAATCAATATGGATATAATTAAGATGTCAGAGATAGAATTCAGGATAGCAATCATAAAGTTAATAGCTAGGTTAGAAAAAAGCATAAGTGACAATATAAAATCTCTAAGGGCAGAAATGAGATCTAATTAGGTGGAACTTAAAAATGCTATGAATGAGATGCAGTCCAAACTGGATACTCTAACAGCTAGGGTCAAGGGGGTGGAAGAGAAAGTAAGTGATCTAGAGGACAGGTTGATGGAAAGGAAGGAAACTGAAGAAAAGAGAGGGGAAAAAACTCATGCACATGAAAGGAGACTTAAAGAATCTAATGATACATTGAAAAGAACCAATATCAGGATCATCACGATCCAAGAGGGGGTGGAGAGAAAGAGAGGGCTTGAAGGTATATATGAGCAAATCATGGCCGAGAACGTTCCTAATCTGGGGAAGAAAACAAGCATTCATGTCCAAGAAGCAGAGAGGACTCTTCCCAAAATCAATAAAAATAGATCAACATCCCGACATATAATACTGAAGCTTGCAAATCTTACAGCCAAAGAAGCTATTCTGAAAGCAGCTAGGCAGAAGAAACTTTTTTTTTACATACAGAGGGAGGAACATCAGAATAACATCAAACCTATCCACAGAAACCTGGCAAGCCAGAATGGGCTGGCAAGACATATTCAGGGTAATGCAGCCAAGAATACTTTATCCAGCAAGTCTGTTATTCACAATGGAAGGAGAGATAAAAAGCTTCCAGGACAGACAGAAACTGAAAGAATATGTGACGACCAAGCAAGCCCTGCAAGAAGGGGGATTCTCTAAGTGAAGAGAGACCCCCCCAAGAGTAATATAGACAAGAAAGTGACAGAGACAATCTACAAAAACAGGGACTTTACAGGCAATACAATGGCACTAAATTCATTTCTGGAACAGAAATAAATGATGTAAGAACAACAACAAAAAAAAAGGAGAACAGATCAATGAAACTAGGAGCTGGTTCTTTGAAAAAATTAATAAAATTGATAAACCCCTACCCTGACTAAATTCATATCTTCCTATAGATACTCTGAATGTAAATGGATTGAATGCTCCAGTCAAAAGACACAGGGTACCAGATTGGATAAAAAAACAGGACCCATCCATATGCTGTCTACAAGAGCCTGATTTTGAACCTAAAAACACCTCCAGGTTAAAAGGGATGGAGAACCATGTACCAACTAATGAACCTCAAAAGAAAACTGGGGTAGCAATTCTCATATCAGACAAATTAAATTTTAAACCAAAGACTGTAGTAAGAGATGTAGAGGGACACTATATCATACTTCAATGGTCTATCCAACCAGAAGATCTAACAATTGTAAATATCTACACCCCCAACACAGGAGCAACCAATTATATAAACCAATTAATAACCAAAATAAAGAAATATATATAACAAATTAATAGTAGGAGACTTCAATACTCCACTCACAGCAATGGACAGATAATCTAAGCAGAAGATAAAAAAAAAAAAAAAAAAAAACAAGAGCTTTGAATGACACATTGGACCAGATGGACTTCACAGATATGTAAAGAACATTCCATCCTAAAATAGCAGAATACTCATTCTTCTTGAGTGCACATGGATCTTTCTCCAGAATATATCACATGCTGGGTCATAAATCAGGTCTCAACAGATACCGAAAGCTTGAGATTATTCCCTGCATATTTTCAGACCACAGTGCTTTGAAATTGGAACTCAATCACAAGAAGAAATGTAGAACAAACTCAAAAACTTGGAGGTTAAAGAGCATCCTGCTAAAGAATTAATGGTCAACCAGGAAATTAAAGAAGAACTTAAACAATTCACTGAAACTAATGAGAATGAAAACACATCAGTTCAAAACCTATGGGATACTGCAAAGGTGGTAGGAGAAAAATACATAGCCGTCCAAGCCTCTATCAAAAAAATTAGAAAAATCCCAAATTCACAAGCTAACCTTATACATAAAGGACCTGGAGAAAGAAAAGCAAATAAAACCTAAACCAAGCAGGAGAAGAGGAATAATAAAGATTAGAGCAGAAATCAATGAACTAGAAACCAGAAAAACAGTAGAACAGATCAACGAAACTAGAAGTTCATTCTTTGAAAGAATTAATAAGATCGATAAATCTCTGGCCAGACTTATCCAAACGAAAAGAGAAGGGATCCAAATTAATAAAAAAACATGAACGAAAGAGGGGAGATCATGACCAATACCAAGGAAATAGAGACAATTGTTAGAAATTATTACCAGCAACTATATGCCAATAAACTAGGCAATCTGGAAGAAATGGATGCATTCCTGGAACCTTATAAACTACCAAGACTGAAAAGGAAGAAATAGACAATCTGAACAAACCAATAACCAGTAACAAAATTGAAGCATTAATCAAAAACCTCCTAAAAAACAAGAGTCCAGGGCCAGACAGCTTCTCAGGGGAATTCTACCAAACATTTAAATAAGAAATAATACATAGTCTACTGAAGCTGTTTCAAAAAATAGAAATGGAAAGAAAATTTCCAAACACGTTCTATGAGGCCACCCTTACTCTGATCCCAAAACCAGACAAAGTCCCCACCAAAAAGGAGAATTACAGACCAATATCCCTGATGAACATGAATGTCAAAATACTCACCAAGATCCTAGCCAATATGATCCAAAAGTACATTAAAAGGATTATTCACCAGGAACAGGTGGGATTTATTCCTGGGATGCAAGGGTAATTCTACATTCACAAATCAATCAACATGATAGAACACATTAATAGAAGGAAAGACAAGAACCATATGATCCTCCCAGTTACTGCAGAGAAAGCATTCGACAAAATACAGCAAATTTTCTTGATTAAAACTTTTCCAAGTGTAGGGATAGGGGGAATATACCTCAATATCATAAAATCCATCTATGAAAAGCCCACAGCGAATATTATTCTCAATGGGGGAAAAACTGAGAGCTTTTCCTTTAAGGTCAAGAACAAGACATGGATGCCCAGTCTCACCACTATTGTTCAACGTAGTACAAGAAGTCCTAACCTCAACAACGAGACCAAAAAAAAAAAAAAAAAACAAAAAAACAAAATGAAAAAATAAATAAATAAATAAAAGGCATTCAAGTTGGCAAAGAAGAAGTCAAACTCTCTCTTTTCACAGATGACATGATAATTTAGGTGGAAAATCCAAAAGACTCCACCCCAAAATTGCTAGAACACATACAGCAATTCAGCTACATGGCAGGATACAAAAATCAATGCACAGAAATCAGTTGCATTTCTATACACTAACAATGTGACTGAAGAAAGAGAAATTAATTGGTCCCATTCACAATTGCACCAAATCCATCAGATACCTAGGGATAAACCTAATCAAAGAGGTAAAGGATCTGTACACTAGAAACTACAGAACACTTATGAAAGAATTTGAGGAAGACACAAAGATGGAAAAGCATTCCAGGCTCATGGATTGGAAGAATGAACATTGTTAAAATGTCTATGCTGCCCAGAGCAATCTAAACATTCAATGCAATCCCTAGCAAAATACCATCTATATTTTTCACAGAGCTGATAGAAACAATCCTAAAACTTTTATGGAACCAGAAAGGACCCCGAATAGCCAAAGGAATGTTGAAAGAGAAAACCAAAGCTGGTGCACCACACTGCCTGACTTCAAGCTATGCTGCAAAGCTGTGATCATCAAAACAGCATGGTACTGGCACAAAAACAGACACATAGATCAATGGAACAGAATAGAGAACCCAGAAATGGACCCTCAACTATAGGGTCGACTAATCTTCGACAAAGCAAGAATGAATATCCAATGGAAAAAAAGACAGTCTCTCCAATAAATGGTGCTGAGAAAACTGGACAGCCACATGCAGAAGAATGAAACTAGACCATTCTCTTACACCACACACAAAGATAAACTCAAAATGAATGAAAGACCTCAATGTGAGACAGGAATCCATCAAAATCCTAGAAGAGAGCACAAGCAGCAAACTGTTGGACATTGGACAAAGCAACTTTTTGCCGGATATGCCTCGAAAGGCAAGGGAAACAAAAGCAAAAATGAACTTTTGGGACTTCATCAAGATAAAAAGCTTTTGCACCGCAAAGGAAACAACCAACAAAACTAAAAGGCAACCTACGGAATGGGAGAAGATATTTGAAATGACATTACAGATAAAGGCTGGTATCCAAGATCTATAAAGAACTTCTCAAACTCAACACCCAAAAAACAAATAATGCAGTCAAGAAATGGGCAGAAGACATGAACAGACACTTCTCCAAAGAAGACATACAAACGGCTAACAGACACAGGAAAAAATGCTCCACATCACTTGCCATCAGGAAATTACAAATCATAACCACAATGAGATATCACCTTACACCAGTCAGAATGGCTAAAATTAAGAAGTCAGGGAACAACAAATGTTGGTGAGGATGTGGAGAAAAGGGAACCCTCTTTCACTTTTGCTGGGAATGCAAGCTGGTACAGCCACTTGGAAAACATTATGGAAGTTCTTCAGGACCTTAAAAACAGAGCTACCTTATGACCCAGCAATTGCACTTCTAGGTATTTAACCCAAAGATATAGATGTAGTGAAAAAAAGGAGCACCTGCACCCCAATGTTCATATCAGCAATGTCCACAATAGCCAATCTGAGGAAGATGCCAAGGTATCCCTCAACAGGTGAATGGATAAATAAAATGTGGTTCATATATATGATGGAATATTACTCAGCTATCAGAAAGGATGAATACTCACCATTTGCATCAACATGGATGGAACTGGAGGGGATTATGCTAAGTGAAATAAGTCAAGCAGAGAAAGACAATTATCATATGGTTTCACTCATATGTGGAATATAAAGAATAGCCCAAAGGACCATAGGTGAAGGGAGGGAAAACTGAATGGAGAGAAATCAGAGAGGGAGACAAACCATGAGAGACTCTGGACTCTGGGAATTAAATTGAGATTTACAGAAGGGAGGGACTTGGGGGATGGGGTAACCAGGTGATGGGTATTAAAGAGGGCACGTCTTTTTTTTTTTTTTTTTTTAAGATTTATTTATTTATTTATTTGAGAGAGAGAGAATGAGAGAGCAAGCACATGAGAGGGGGGAGGGTCAGAGGGAGAAGCAGACTCCCTGCCGAGCAGGGAGCCCGATGCGGGACTCGATCCAGGGACTCCAGGATCTGACCTGAGCCGAAGGCAGTCGCCCAACCAACTGAGCCACCCAGGCGCCCAAAGAGGGCATGTCTTGTGATGAGCACTGGATGTTATACACAACTAGTGAATCATTGAACACTACATCAAAAACTAATGATATACTATATGTTGGCTAATTGAACATAATAAAAAATAATAATAAAATAAAATATTAAAAAAATAAAAAAATTAAAAAGTGGGTGAGATAGAATAAAATGAATAATATCAAGAGATATTAAGTTTACTCCATTGCACAATTATCTCCCAGAATGGACCCATTATATGTATCTGTGACATATTTGTACATCTGGTGCCCTAGCGTTTGTGGCTGCCACAGAGGGGTTGCCCCTTGACTTCCTGGTTCTTGTTGTCAGGGAGCCTTGTGATCCTGGGTCACATGGGACTCTAACAATCAGAGAGACAGTTCTTGGCAGACTACAACCCATAGGGTACTACACAGACAACAGACTGAAAACACCAGTCTTTCTGGGAAAGAAACCTATTTGCTTCTGGGAAAAAAATCCAAGCAGATTTTTTTCTGAGGGATTGTGGACAGGTAGATGTCATCATTTTACTCCCCTTTGCCTTGCTACAGCTCACCAGTATCACACAGCGAGGAACCAACATACTGTCTGGAGTCCGAATTTTTTTCCTTCCACCCTAAGGAAACAACTTGATCATCTGCCTCTGGTGGCCACTGGAGTTATGTTTGTAATTGCAGAGAACTGTATATGTTTGCATAATTTAAAAGCTGCTACTTAAGGTTCTGACTTCCAATCAGCCTGAATCTTGGTGTTGAAAGAGATTCTACATGTTGGGATATTGATAGGTCTTGGCACATCCTCAATTACTGGGAGCTTTTAAAAATATGATAACCTGTGGGGCACCTGGGTGGCTCTGTCAGTTAAGTGCCCAACTCTTGATTTTGGCTCAGGTCTTGATCTCAAGTTTGTGGGTTCAAGACACACATCAGTTCCATGCTCAGTGGGGAATCTGTTTCTCTCCTTCTCCCTTTTCCTCGGTTCTTCTCCCCTCTAAAATAAACAAATAAATCTTTGAAAAATACGATAGGCTGCTTGGACTAGCACAAAGGTTTGAGAGATAACCAAGAGCTAGAGCAAGGTATAATGACAAGTTTTATCTCTTACACAATGCCACTCCTTTAAGACTGCAAGCACTGGTTATTTCATCTAATGCATGGAAACCAACACAGAGAGTCAATTGAAACGAAGAAACAGAAAAAAATATGTTCCAAATAAAACAAAATAAAACCTCAGGAAAAAAAATACATAAAGAAACAGAGATGAATAATTTACCTGATAAAGAGTTCAATTTAATGGTCAGAAAGATTCCCACCCAGCTCAGAAGAATAGATGGACACATTGAGAACTTCAAATAAGTGATAGACATATAAGAACATACCAAACATAAGTCACAGAACTGAAGAATACAATAAGTGAACTAAAAAACATATGAGAGGTTCAATTGAAGATGAGATGAAGCAGAAGAAAGAGTGAATTTGTAAACAAGACAACGAATTCACTGAAACATAGAGGAAAAAAAACTTAAAAGTGAAGAAAGCTTATGGGATTTAGGGGACAACATGAAGCAAACTAATATTTTCATTATAGAAATCTCTGAAGGGGAAGAGAGAGAAAGAAGAAGAAAAATTGTTTAAAGAAATAATGCCTGAAAGATTCCTTAACCTGTGGAAGGAAACATATGCCCAAATCCAGGAAGCCAGAGAGTTACAAATTAGTGGAACCTAAAGAAACCCACACTGAGACACATTATAATAAAATGTCTAATGCAAAATACAAGGAGAGAATATTAAAATCCACAAAAGAAAAACAAAACGAAACTTTTTTTTTTACCAAAAATAAAACTTCCATAAGACTACAAACACATTTTTCAGCAGACACTTTGAAGTCACAATATATAAAAAAGGCTGAAATAAAAACTAATCTCAGCCAAGAACACCCTATCTGGCAAAATTATCATTCAGAATTGAAGACGACATAGTTTACCAGACAAGGACAATCTAAAGGATTTTATCACCATGAAACTGACCTTAGAAAAAATGGTAAAAGAGCTTCTTTAAGCTGAAAGGAAAGGATGGAATTCATAACAAGAAAACATATGGAATAATAAATGTCACTGGAAAGTTGAATACATAATAAAAGTATGGGATTAATCACTTATAAAGCAAGTATAAAGGCTAAAAGACAAAATGAGTAAAATTATAACTACAATAATTAGCTAACAGATACACAAAATAATAGTATGTAAAATGTGACGTCAAAAACATAAAAGTGGAGGAAAGAATAAATATATATAGCATATTTAGGACGCAAACTGAAGCTCTTATTGACTTAAAATATACTATTATAGATATAATTTGTAATATGTAAGCCTTGTGGTACCTACAAAACACAATTCTATAGTAGATACACAACAGATAAAGAAAAAGGAATCGAAGAATACCACCCCCCAAAAAGTCATGAAACCAAAAGGAAGAAGACAAGAGAAGAATAAAAGAGCAGATAAGAAAAACAAAACAGCCACAAAACCATTTTTTAAATGGCAATAAATACAACTTATCAATAATTAATTTAAATGTAAATGGACTTTCTTAATAGTGAAAGGATGCTTAGAGTAATACCAAGCCTCATTTCTTCATGGGGTTGTTGTGAGGCTCAGAAAAGATATTGTCTGTTAAAGTTCTATATAACCTATAAACTTTGGCAAAACATGTTTTATGATTACTGTTGATATCATCATCTTCATAGTAAACAGCTATTTTGCAACTGAAATTATTTTGAATTTCTCGGAAATATTCATTATCATTACACTTAAATAACATTTTAGAAACATCTAGTTTAGTGCATTTTATAAGAATGAAGTTATTTGTGAGGAAGACTTAAATATTTAATATCAAATTTAATGTTACAATTTATATAAAATAAAATCCACATTTATTAAGTTTATAAGTTGATTACTTAGTCAAATATATAAACTGAGTTATCACAACAGCAATAAATTGTGAAACATTTATATGTCTTCAGAATTTATTTTTCTTTTGCAGCCAATTTCCCCTCCTTCAAGCAACTACTGAATTGATTTTGATCACACTTAGCTTTTCTTATTTTGGAATTCCACAAAATAGAAACATCTTCTGTGCATTCTTTTGTGTCTAGATTCTTTTTATGGATAATTTTTGTGAGATTCATCCATGTTGCATATATCAATAGTTTGCTCTATTTTGTTATTGAATAGTTTTATTTAAAAAAAGATTTATTTATTTTAGAGAGAGAGCGGGAGTGGGAGGGACAAACGGAGAGGGAGAGAGAGAATCCCAAGCAGACTCCCCACTGAGCACAGGGCCAGACAGGGGGTTTGATGTTACAACCCCAAGATCATGAACTGAGCCTAAATCAAGAATGGAACACTTAACTGACTAAGCCACCCAGGCGCCCCTTGAATATTTTTCTATTGTGCTAATAAACCAGAATAAACTTTTAACTCACACACACAGAAATAAATGTAAATGGACTAAATTCTCCCATCAATAGACAAAGAATGGGGGTAAGCTATTATGGTGGCATAGTAGGAAGACCATATGCTCGTCTTGTCCTTAGAGCACTAGATAACTACAAAATCATTCTGAATACCCATAAAATTGACCTGAGTACTGACAGAATAAATGAACAACTAGAGGGAGAGAAGAGGCCTGACCAAGGAAGGTAGGAATTATGAAGATGTGGTTTGGGGGTGAAATAGATTTTGGGTGCTGTGGAGGGGAGGGAGCCCTAGATGTGGAGAGAGGCAAGAGAGAGAGAAACCCACAGGGGAAAGCACAAGGAGAACCCTTCCTCATATGGATATATCCCATACACTAAGGAAAGGAAAGGGGCTGATTTTCAAGAGTTTTTGCAACTGGTGGGGTTCAAAGACTGGAGTTTTAAAAGTCAGAGAGCTTGGCTGGGATATATCTCAGAGGACACTGCCTTACTCCTGGAGAAAAGGCAGACAAGCAGACTGGGGGCAGATGACATGATCTGAGACGTGCCTAAGGCTCACAGGGGAAACATTGTTCACTTTTCTTGTCGTGCATCTGTGAGAGGTGGTGTTCACAGAGATGCCTTTCTGGGGACAAAGGAGCTAGAGGAGGACATTTTTCTCCCTTTCCCCTTGGCCTAGATGCAGAACCACCAACTGAGGGTGGCTAAACTGGACACTGGCTACCTAGCCTGCTTCCTGTAGGTCCCACATCACTGCACTCTGGCATGACTGTCTTTTTGCTTGGGCTTGCATCAGTTCCAACAAGGTGAGACCCTCTCACAGAATAATAGTGCAGGACCCCAACACAGCACATCCCTAAATTTTGGAGTTTTAAAGGTCAGCAGGCTAGGCTGGGATAGAGCCCAAAGTGTTTTACACTGCACCCGGCAGGCAAAGAGCCCAGAGACAGACAGTATGAAAAAGGAAACATGAAAAATGAGTGAGGTGCATGGTGGGGAGAGATTATTTGCTCTTCTGGGAGTGCTTCCCTGAGAGCATCAAACACACACACTCTTCTCCAGGGAAAAAGGAGCTATCTGATGCCATTTCCCTCCTCCACCCCTCAGCATAAACCTCCTTCAGTAAATAGCACAGCACTGACACTGGTTGCCTAACCTGCTCACACCAAGTTCCACCTCCCTGTGCTCTGCCCATACTGCTTTTCTTTTCTTTTTTTTTTTTTTAAAGATTTTATTTATGTATTTGACAGAGAGAGACAGCGAGAGAGGGAACACAAGCAGGGGGAGTGGGAGAGGGAGAAACAGGCTTCCCACGGAGCAGGGAGCCCGATGTAGGGCTCGATCCTAGGACCCTGAGATCATGACCTGAGCCGAAGGCAGACGCTTAACGACTGAGCCACCCAGGTGCCCCCATACCGCTTTTCTTGAGCAACTGTGCCTAAATTCCAGTGCAGTGTGTCCCTTCCCCAGAAAACCAACAGAAACCACTGCATACACCACGTCTCCTGACCAGAGAGTTCTGCAGGGCTTCAGTTGTAGTGGAAATAACATCAAGTCTCATTTAACAAGTAGACCAGAGCATACCTACTTAAAACTTGCCACATTCTGGCAAATGTCCAAACACTGCCCATCACAGAAAAAGAGAGCTTCTGCAGATGACTGGGTTGAAGGATAGAACAGATAAAACACAGCAGCAAAGTGCACACAGCACAAAACAGAGACATTCCCTGAAACACCAGGCCCTGAACATTATATGACCTCTCCTTTAAAAAGCCATTACCCTCAGGAACAAGAAATATTACAGGTTTTTCAAACACACAGAAGACAGAGACCTAGCCAAAATGTCAAGATAGAGGAATTCTTCCCCAAAAGGAACAAGATAAGGTGATGACCAGAGATTTAATCAAAAGAGATATAAGTAATATGCCTGATGGAGATTTCAAAACAGCAATCATAAGTGTACTTGTTAGGCTTGAGAAGAGAATGGAAAACTTCAGAGAGGCCTTTACTGCACAGATAAAAGAGTTTAAAAATATTAATGAAAAGTACAATTACTGAGATTCCAAAGAATCTACTGTCTGTCTCTGGTTGTAATGACCACAAAGGTAAAAGAAACAGAGGAAAAAATAATTGATGTAGAAGATAAAATAATGGAAAATAATGAAGCTGCACAAAAGAAAGAAGAATTATGGATCATGACAGTAGACTTAGGGAAATGAGTGACTCCATCAAACACAGTAACATTCATATCATAGGAGTCCCTGAAGAAGATAGAGAAAAGGGGGCATAAAATATATTTGAGAAAATAATAGGAGGAAACATCCCTAGTCTGGGGAAGGTGACAGATATCTAAATCCAGAGGCACAGAGAACTCTTATCAAAATCAACAAAAGCAGGCAAATGCCAAGACATATTGTAAGTACATTTGCAAAATATAGAGATAAAGAGAAAAAAAAAATCCTAAAAGCAGCAAGACAAAAGTGGTCCCTAACTTACAAGGGAAGACCCATAAGGCTAGCTGGAGATTTCTCAACAGAAACTTGACAAACCCAAGGCAGTTCCATAATATATTCAAAGTGCTGTATGGGAAAAGACTGCAGTCAAGAATACTCTATCAATCAAACAAGGCTATCATTCAGAAAAAAAAGGAGAGATAAAGAGTTTCCCAGATAAACAAAAACTAAAGGAGTTCGTGACCATAAAACCAGCACTTCAAGAAATATTAAAGGGGACTCTGAGTGGAAAGGAAAGACAAAAAGTGACAAAGACTAGAAATGGATAGAGAAAATCTCCAGAAACAATGGCAAAACAAGTAATAAAATGGCACTAAATGCAAATCGATCAATAATTACTCTGAATGTAAATGTACTAAATGTTCCAATCAAAAGACATTAGGTGTCAGAATGGATTAAAGAAAATCCATCTAATACACTGCCTACAGGAGACTAATTTTAGACCTAGAGACACCTGCAGATTGAAAGTGAGAGGGTGGAGAAATATTTATCATGCAAATGGACACCAAAAGAAAGCCTGATTAGCAATACTTATATTAAGCAAACTAGGTTTTAAACCACAGACAGTAACAAGAGATGAAGAAGGACACTATATTATAATAAAGGGGACTATCCAACAAGAAGACCTAACAGTTGTAAATATTTATGCCCCCAACGTGGGAGTACACAGATATATAAAACAATTAATAACAAATATAAAGGAACGCATTGATAATAATACAATAGCACCCATTTACAACAATGGACAGATAATCTAAGCAAAAAATCAATGAGGAAACCATAGCTTTGAATGACACACTGGACTGGATGGACTTAACTGATATATTCAGAACATTTCATCATAAAACAGCAGAATACATATTCTTTTCAAGTGCACATAAGATATTCTCCATACTCCATAGATCACATACTAGGTCACAAACCAGGTCTTCACAAGTACAAAAAGAATGAGACCACATCATGCATCTTTTCTGACCACAATGCTATGAAACTTGCAATCAACCAAAAGAAAATTTGGAAAGACCACAAATACATAGAGGTTAAAAAAACATGCTACTAAAGAATGAATGAGTCATCCAGGAAAAGAAAGAAGAAATAAAAATATACACATAAACAAATGAAAATGAAAAAAATGTGAGTCAAAAACCTTTGGCCTGCAGCAAAAGTGGTTCTAAGAGAGAAGTATATAGCAGTACAAGCCTACCTCAAGAAGCAAGAAAAAACGAAATGAACAACCTGACACCTAAAGGAGCTAGAAAAAGAAAAACAAATGAATCCTAAAGACAGCAGCAGAAGAGAAATAATAAAGATTGGAACAGAAATAAATGATGTAGGAACAACAACATAAAAAGAGGAGAACAGATCAATGAAACTAGAAGCTGGTTCTTTGAAAAAATTAATAAAATTGATAAACCCCTACCCTGACTTATCAAAAGGAAAAGAGAAGGGAACCAAATAAATAAAATCACAAATGAGACAGGAGACTTAACAACCAACACCACAGAAATAAGAACAACTATAAGAGAATATTATGAAAAATTATATGCCAACAAATCGGACAATCTGGAAGAAATGGAAAAATTCCTAGAAACATGAACTACCAAAACTCAAACAGGAAGAAATAGAAAACTTGAGCAGACCAATAACCACCAAAGAAATTGAATCTACTAAAAAATCTCCCAACAAACAAAAGTCCAAGGTTTGATGGTTTCACAAGGGAATTCTACCAAACATTTATTTTTATTTTTATTATTTTAATTTAAATTAAATTAGCCAACATACAGCACATCATTAGTTTTTGGTGTAGTGTCCAATGATTCATTAGTTGCATATAACACCCAGTGCTCAGCACATCACGTGCCCTCCTTATTGCCCACCACCCATTACCCCCTCCCCCACCCACCTCCCTTTCCACAACCTTCAGTTTGTTTCCCAGAGTCAAGAGTATCTCATGGTTTGGCTCCACCTCTGATTTCTTCCCATTAAGATTTTCCTCCCTTCCCCTATGATCCTCTGCACTATTTCTTATCAAACATTTAAAGGGGAGTTAAAACCTATTCTTCTCTAACTATTCCTAAAAATAAAGATGTATGGAAAACTTCCAAACTCATTCTGTGAATCCAGCATTACCCTGATTCCAAAAACAAGGACTCCACTAAACAAGAGAACTATAGGCAAATATCCTTGATGAAAATGGATGCAAAAATTCGCAACAAAATACTAGCAAATTGAACCCAACATTACATTAAAGGAATCATAAACCGCGATCAAGTGGGATTTATTCCTGGGCTGCACAGGTGGCTCAATCTTCACAAATCAATCATCATGATACACCACATTAATAAAAGAAAAGATAAGAACCACATGATCCTGTTAATAGTTGCAGAAAAAGTATTTGATGAAGTACAACATCCATTCATGATAAAAGTCCTCAACAAAGCAGGGATAGAGGGAACATACCTCAACATCATAAAGGCCTTATATGAATAACCCACAGCTAATATCATCCTCAGTGAGAAACAACTGAGAATTTTCCTCTATGGTCAGTCCAAGAAAAGACAAGTACAAGACATAGTACTGGTAGTCCTAGCCTCAGCAATCAGAAAGAGAAATCAAAGGTATCAAAATCAGCAAGGAAGAAGTGAAACTTACACTATTCGCAAGTGACATGATTCTCTATAAGATAACCCAAAGGACTCTAGAAGAAAGTTCTAAAATATTGCTTGAACTGAAACATGAATTCAACAAGTCACAGGATACAAAATCAATGTACAAAAATCTGTTGCATCTCTAGACACCAATAATGAAGCATCAGAAAGACAAAAACAAGGAATCAATCCCATTTACAATTGCACCAAAAACCATAACATACCTAAGAATAAGCCCAACCAAAGAGATAAGGGTGTGTTCTGTGAAAAGTATAAAACACTGAAGAAATAAATTGAAGGTGACACAAAGAAATGGAAAAATATTCCATGCTCATGGATTGGAACAGCAAATATTGTTATAGTGTCTATACTACTGAAAGAAAAATACATATTTAATGCAATCTTTATCAAAATATGACAAACACTTTTCATAAAGCTAAAACGAACAATTCTAAAATTTGTATGGGACCACAAGGACCCCAAATAGCCAAAGCAATTTTGAAAAACAAACAAACAAAAAAAGAAAGCTGAAGAAATCATAATTCTGGACTGAAAGTTATATTACAAAGCTGTAGTGATCAAGACAGTATGGTACTGGCATAAAAACAGACACATAGATCAATGGAACAGAACAGAGAGCCCACAAATGGACCTACAACTATATGGTCAACTAATCTTTGACAAGGCAGGAAAAAATATCCAATGGAAAAAAGACAGTCTCTTCAACAAATGGTGTTGAGAAAACTGGAGAGCAACATGCAAAAGAATGAAACTGGACCACTTCCTTACACCAAAAACAAAAATAAATTCAAAATGGATAAAAGACCTAAAAAATGAAAATGAATGCAAAAATGTCCAAAACTTTTAGGATGAAGCAAAAAGAGTCATAAGAGGGAAGTATATAGCAATACAGGCCTACCTCAAGAAGTAAGAAAACTTTCAAATAAAAAACCTAACGTTACACCTGAAGGATCTAGAGAAAGAACAACAAAAGAAGACTAAAGCCATCAGAAGGGAAATAATAAAGGTTATAGCAGAAATAAATGGTACAAAAACTTAAAAAAAATAGGCCAGATCAATAAAGCCCGGAGTTGGTTCTTTGAAAAAATCAATAAAATTGAAAAAGCCCTAGCCAGACTTATGAAAAAGCAAAAAAAAAAAAAAAAAAAAAAAAAAAAAAAAAAAAGAAAGGACCAAATTGAAAAAAAAAAAATCACAAATGAGAGAGGAGAAATAACAACCACACCACAGAAATAAAAACATTTATGTGATGAAAAGTTATATGCCAAAACTTGGACAACCTGGAGGAAGTGGAGAAATTCTTAGAAACATATAAACTACCAAAACTGAAACAGGAAGAAACAGAATACTTGAACAAGCCAATAACCAGCAAAGACATTGAATCATAATCAAAAATCTCCCAACAAACAAGAGTCCAGGGCCAGATAGTTTCACAGGCAAATTCTACCAAATACTTAAAAAAGAGTTAATACCTATTTTTCTCAAACTATTCCAAAAAATAGAAATAGAAGGAAAACTTCTAAATTCATTCTAGGAAGCCAGCATTACCCTGATACCAAAACCAGATAAAAACTCCACAAAAAGAAAAGAAAGAAAGAAAGAAAAGAAATGAAAAGAAAAGAAGAGAAAAGAACTACAGGCCAATATCCCTGATGGACATGCATGCAAAAATTCTCAATTAAATAGTAGCAAACAGAATCCAACGTTATATTAAAACAATCTTTGACCACAATCAAGTGGAATATATTCCTTGGCTGAAAGTTTGGTTCAATATTCGCAAATCAGTCAACGTGATACACTGCATTAATAAAAGAAAGGATGAAAACCATATGTTCCTCTCAATATATGCAGAAAAAATCATTTGACAAAGTACAGGATCCATTCTTGTTAAAAACCTTCAACAAAGTAAATTTATTGGGAGCATACCTCAACATTATAATGGCCATATACAAAAGACCCACAGCTAATATCATCCTCAGTGGGGAAAAACAGAGTTTTTCCTCTATGGTCAGGAACAACACAGGGATGTCCACTCTCACCACTGTTATTTAACAAGTAGTGGAAGTCCTAGCTTCTGCAGAGAACAGAAGGAAATGAAAGGCATCCAAATCAGTAAGGAAGAAGTCAGATTTTCCCGATTTGCAGATAACATGATTCTCTGTATAGGAAACCCGAAAGACTACACCAAGAAGTTGTTAGAACCAATACATTTATTCAGTAAAGTCACAGGATAGAAAATCAACATACAGAAATTTGTTGCATTTCTACATACCAATAATGAAGCAGCAGAAAAATAAATCAAGGAATTCATCCCTTTTACAATTGGACCAAAACCCATAAGATACCTAGGAATAAACCTAACCAAAGAGTGAAAGAGCTGTACTCTGAAGATGATAAAACACTGATGACAGAAATTGAAGATGACACACACAAAAAAATGGAAAAACATTCCATGCTCATGGACTGGAAGAACAAATATTGTTCAGATGTCCATACTACCAAAAGCAATCTACAGATTTAATGGAACCCCTATCAAAACACCAACATAATTTTTCACACAGCTAGAACAATCTTAAAATTTGTGTGAAACCACAAAAAAACCCAAATGGCAAAGCAACCTTGAAGTACAAAAACAAAGCTAGAGGCATCACTATTATTTTCTTCAACTTATATCACAAAGCTGTAGTCATCAAGACAATATGGTACTGGCACAAAAATAAACACATAGATTAATGGAACAGAATAGAAAACCCAGAAATTAACCCACAACTATATGGGCAATTAATCTTTGACAAAACCCAAAAGAATGTCCAAAGGGAAAAAGACAGTCTCTTCAACAAATGGTGGTGGGAAAACTGGATAGCAACAGGCAAAAGAATAAAACTGGACTCCTGTATTACACCATACAGAAAAATAAATTCAAAATGAATGAAAGACCTAAATGAGAGACAGGAAACCATTAATATCCTAAAAGAGAACACAGGCAGTAACCTCTTTGACATTGACCTGAGCAACTTCTTACTAGATATGTCTCCTGAGGCAAGGGAAACAAAAGCAAAAATAAAGTATCGAGACTTCATTAAAGTACAAAGCTTCTGCACAATGAAGGAAACAATCAACAAAACTAAAAGCTAATCTACAGAATGGCAGAAGATATTTGCAAATGATGCATCTGATAAATTTTAAATATTCAAATTATATGAAGAGTTTATCAAACTCAACACCCAAAAAACAAATAATTCAATTAAAAAGTTTGCGGAAGAAATGCAGAGAAATTTTTCCAAAGAAGACATATAGATGGCTAATAGGCACATGAAAATATGCTCAACATCACTCATCATCGGGTAAATACAAATTAAAACTACAATGAAGTACCACCTCACACTGGTCAGAATGGCTAAAATCAGCAACACAAGAAAGAAGAGGTATTGGCAAGGATATGGAGAAAAAGGAACCTTCTTACACTGTTGGTGGGAATGCAAACTGGTATAGCCACTGTGGAAAACAGTATGGATATTTCTCAAAAATTTAAAAATAGAATTACCCTATGATCCAGCAATTGCACTACTAGGTATCTACCCAAAGAATAAAAAATACTAATTCAAAAGGATATGTGCACCCTGATATTTATAGCAGTGTTATCTACAATAGCCAAATTATGGAAAAAGTCCAAATGTCCATCAACTAGATGAATGGATAAAGAATATGTGGTTTATATATACACAATGAAATATTACTCAGCCATAAAAAAGAATGAAATCTTGCTATTTGCAAAGACACAGAGAGAGCTGAAGAGTATTACGTTAATCACAATAATTCAGTCAAAGAAAGACAAATACCATATGATTTCACTTGTGTGGAATTTAAGGAACAAAACAAATGAGCAAAAGGAAAAAAAGAGAGAGAGGCAAACCAAGAAATAAACTCTTAATTATTAAGAACAAACAGATGCTTACCAGAGGGGAGTTGGGGTTATGGGTTAAATAGTTTATGGGGATTAAGTAGTGCAGTTGTTGTGATGAGCACCAGATGTTGCATGGAAGTTTTGAGTCACTGAATTTTACACCTGAAACTGATATTACATTGTATCTTAACTAACTGGAATTAAAATAAAAACCTTAAAAACTAAAACAAAACAAATAAAAAGTGAAAGTGAAGGGGTGGAAAAACATTTATCATGAAAAAGGAAGTGAAAAATAAAGCTGGAAGTAGCAATACTTATATCAGACAAAATATACTTTAAAAGAAAACTGTAGCAAGAAACAAAGAAAAACATTACATAAAAATAAAGGGAATAATCCAGGAGTGTACAACAATTATAAATATCTATGTACTCTACATTGGAGCACACAAATATGTAAAGCAATTATTAACAGACATAATGGAAGAAGTGGATAGTAATACAGTAATAGTAGGGGACTTTATAACCACACTTACATCAATGGATGTCATCCAGTCAGAAAATCAACAAGAAAACAGTCACTCTGATTGAGACATTAGATAAGATGGTGCTAACAGATATATTCAGAACATTCTATCTTAAAACACCAGAATACACATTTTCTCAAGTGCACATGGAATATGCTCAAGAATAGATCAGATGTTAGGTTACAAAACAAGTCTCAACAAAATTGAAAAGTTTGAAATTATATCATGCATCTTTTATGACCACAATGTTATGAAACTAGAAATCAATCACAAGAAAAAATCTGGAAAGAACACAAATATATGGGGCTTCAATAACATACTACTAAATAATTAATGGGTCAATCAAGAAATCAAAGAGGAAATCACAAATACATGGAGAAAAATGAAAATGACAACACAGTGGTCCAGAATCTTTGGAATGCAGCAAAAGATGTTCTAATAAGAATGTTTATAACAATGCAGGTCTACCTCAAAAAAAAAAAAAAAAATCTGAAATGAACAACCTAACCTTATAGCTAAAAGAGCTACAAAAAGAAGAACAGTCAAAGCTCAAATACAGTAGAAGGAAGGAAATAATAAAGATTAGATAAAAAATAAATGAAATAGAGACTAAAGAAATCAATAGAATGGATCAAAAAAAGTAGGAGCTGTTTCTTTGAAAAGATCAACAAAGTGAAAAACTTTTAGCCAGACTCATAATTAAAAAAAATTAAATTAAAACAGAAATGAAGAAGAAACGCCAACATTCCTACAAGAATACAAAGGATTATATAAGAGAATATTATGAAAGATCATGTACAAATAAATTGGACAATTTAGAGGAAATGTATAATTTCTAGAAACATATAATCTTACAAAACTGAATCAGGAGGAAATAGAAAATTTGAACATACTTATTACTAGCAATGGAATTGAATCAGTAATCAAAAAACTCCCAGCAAACAAAAGTCCACAATTAGATGGCTTCACAGGTAAATTCCACCAAGCATTTTAAGAAAAGTTAATACTTATTTCTCACAAATATTCCTAATAACAGAAGAGGAAGGACTACTTCCAAATTTATTTTCTGAGTTCAGCATTATCCTAATACCAAAAACAGATAATAACACTTACAAGTAAAACAAACTACAGGCCAATATAACTGATGAACATAGATGGTAAATATCCTCAACAAAATATTAGCAAACTGAATCCAACAATGCACTTAAAAATTTTCTACCAGAATCAAGTGAAATTTATTTCAGGGATGGAAAGGTGATTAAATATTTGCAAATCAATCAATGTTAACAAAAGAAAGGATAAAAACCATATGATCATTTCAATGGATGCAGAAAAGAGTATTTGACAAAGTACAACACTCATTCGTGATAAAACTCTCAACAAAGTATATTTAAAGAGAACATACCTCAACAAAATAAAGGTTATCTATAAAAAACCCACAGCTAATACCCTACTCAATGCTAAAAATTGAGCCTTTCTTCTAAGATCAGAAACAAGACAAGGATGTCCACTCTTAAACCTTTTACTCAACATAGTATCGAACTCCTAGTCACAGCTATCAGACAACAAAAACAAATTTTAAAAAATCCAAATTAGAAAGAAACGAGTAAAATTTTCACTATTTACTGATTACATGATTCTATATATGGAAAACTTTAAAGTCTCTATCAAAAAAACTAGTAGAACTGGTAAATGAATCCAGTAAAGTCACAGATTAATATACAGAAATTTGTTGCATTTGTATACACTAATAATGAAGTAGCAGAAAAAGAAATTTAAAAATGAATGCCATTTGTCATTGCACAAAAAATAATTAAAAACCTAGGAATTATTTTAAACAAGGTAGTAAAATACCTGTACTCCAAAAACTATAAAACGTTAATGAAAGAAATTGAAGATGACACAAACATATGAAAAGATATTCCATGCTCATATATTGCAAGAACCAGTATTGTCAAAATGTACATACTACCCAAAGCAATGAACAGATTTAATCCCTATCAAAATACCAAGAACATTTTTCACAGAGCTAGAACATATAATAATAAAAGTTGTATGGAACCAAAAAAGAACCCAGGTAATGAAAGCAGTTCTTTTTTAAAAACATTTTATTTACTTATTTGAGAGAGAGAGAGCACACAAGCAGGGCGAGCAGCAGGCAGAAGGAGAGGCAGAAGCAGGCTCCCCACTGACCAGGGAGCCCAATGTGGGGCTCAATCCCAGGACCCTGGGATCATGACCTGAGCCAAAGACAGACGCTTAACTGACTGAGCCACCCAGGTGCCCCATGAAAGCAGTTCTTGAGAAAGAACAAAGGTGAAGGTATCCTAATTCCATATTTCAAGATATAGTACAAAGCTGTAGTAATTAACAAAGTATGGTACTGTCACAAACAGATGCATAGATCAATGGAAGAGAATAAGGCATCCAGATACAAACCTGCTGTATATGTTCAATTAATTTACAGCAAAGGAGGACAGAATATACAATGGGAAAAAAACAGTCTCTTCAACAAATGGTGCTGTGAAAACTGGACTACATGGAAAAGAATGAAACTGGGCCACTTTCTTACACCATATGCAAAAATAAACTCAAAAGTGGTTAAAAACCTAAATATGAGATGTGAAACTATAAAACTCCTAGGATAAAACATAGGTAGTTTTTTTGTGTTTTGTTTTTGTTTTTTGTTTTTTACAACAGCCATAGAAATATTTTTCTAGCATGGCTCCTGAGTCAAGGGAAACAAAAGCAAAATTAACTGCTGGGACTGCACCAAAATAAAAATTTTTGCACAGTGAAAGAAACCTTCAGCAAAACCAAAAGTCCATCTATTGAATGTGAGAAGATATATGCAAATGATATATCTGAGAAGTGATTCCTATCTAAAATATATAAAGAACCTATACAACTCAACACTCAAGAAACAAATGATACAATTAAAAGCTGAATGGAAGGCATGAACAGATATTTCTCCAAAGAAGACATACAGATGACCAACAGACACATGAAAAGATGCTCAAAATCACTAATCATCAGGGAAATGAAAATCGAAATCACAATGAGATATCACTTCACACTTGTCAGAAATAACTAAAATCAAAAACCAGAAATGACAAATCATGGCAAAGATGTGGTAAAAAAGGAACGCTCATGCACTGTTGGTGGGAATACAAATTGGTGCAGCCACAGTGGAAAACTTTATGGAGATTCCTAAAAAAATAAAAATAAAAATAGAATTACCATATGATCCAGCAATTCCACTACTCCTGGGTATTTACCCAAAGAATACAAAATCACTAAATCAAAAAGATATTTATCCTATGTTTATTGCAGCACTACCTACAATAGCCAGATATGGAAGCAATCCAAGTGTCCATTGATAGATGAATAAATAAAAATGATGTGGTATACATTACAATGGAATATTACTCACCCATAAAAAAGAATGGGATCTAGCTATTTGCAACAAAAGGGTGGACCTAGAATGTATAATGGTAACTGAAATAAGTGCAAGATAGTAAGACAAATACCATATAATTTCACTCATATGTGGAATTTAAGAAACAAGGAAAGGAACAAATTTAAAAAGAGACAAAAAAACAGAGTTATAAATACAGACAACAAAATGGTGGTTACTAAAGGGATGGTAGGTGGAAGGACTGGTTAAATAGATAAAGTGGATTAAGAGTACACTTATCATGATAAATACTGAGTAATGATTAGAATTGTTGAATTGTTACATTGTGCACCTGAGACTAATACAACAGCATGTTAATTATACTTCAATAAAAATGTAAAAATAAAATAAATAACCAAAAGCTGACCATACCAAAGATAAAATAATGTTTATTAATAAATTCTTAAACACAGTTTGAATTTAAAGATAATTTCAATACATTATGATTTTCACTAATTAATTATGTATACATAATGATCACTGATGCATTACACAATAATAATTTTCTTAAAAAATAATTTTCTTGTGCATTTTTATTTTTTTAATTTATTATATATATATTTTATTTTATTATGTTATGTTAATCACCATACATTACATCATTAGTTTTAGATGTAGTGTTCCATGATCCATTGTTTGCGTATAACACCCAGTGCTCCATGCAGTACGTGCCCTCTTTAATACCCATCACCAGGCTAACACATCCCCCCACCCCCCTCCCCTCTAAAACCCTCAGTTTGTTTCTCAGAGTCCATTGTCTCTTAAGATCAAGCCCTGCACCAGGCCCCCCGCCCTGCATTTTTCCCGTCCTTCTCTCTTCTTCTTTTTTTTTTTTAACATATAATGTATTATTTGTCTCAGAGGTACAGGTCTGTGATTCAACAGTCTTACACAATTCACAGTGCTCACCATAGCACATACCAATGTCTATCACCCAGCCACCCCAACCCTCTCACCGCCCACCACTCCAGCAACCCTCAGTTTCTTTCCTGAGATTAAGAATTCTTCATATCAGTGAGATCATATGATACATGTCCTTCTCTGATTGACTTATTTTGCTCAGCATAATACCCTCCAGTTCCATCCACGTCGTTGCAAATGGTAAGATTTCATTTCTTTTGATGGCTGCATAATATTCCATTGTATATATATACTACATCTTCTTTATCCATTCATCTGTCGATGGACATCTTGGCTCTTTCCAAAGTTTGGCTATTGTGGACATTGCTGCCATAAACATCGGGGTGCATGCACCCCTTCGGATCCCTACATTTGTATCTTTGCATTTTTAAAAGATTTTTTTTAGAGAGAGAGAGAAAGAAGCAGACACCCTGCTAAGCATGGAGCCTGATGCAGGGCTTGATCTTACGACCCATGAGATCATGACCTGCACCGAAAACAAGAGTTGGAGGCTCAACTGACTAAGCCACCTAGGTGCCCCAACTTTTTATTCTTTAATAATTACAGACTCACAGAAAACTTCTAAAATAGTTCCTAAAGAGAAGTGTGACTGTCCAAATGGCAGAATGATAATCTACAAAAATCCACTTCATAAAAGCAACAAGAACGTAGGAAAAATATGTCAAAATCAAATCTAGAAAGTAGCCAGTCTTGCAGCAATCCTAAGTATTTATTTATTTAAAAAAATGTTAAATCTTACTCAAACCATCAAGCTTTGTGTTTTATTTATTTATTTATTTATTTATTTATTTATTTATTTATTTATGTTTTGTTTTAATTTGCCCTATTTCCAACTTCTTCTCTCAATCTTTGTACTATCCATTAAAACCAGTAGCCTCACAATTATTCCTTGAAGACCAACAGCCTAGCACTCATGTGAGGAACAGAATTGGTTTAAATCTCCCTGAAAACCCTAATCATAAATAATCATTATTATTTGTCTTGTCTCTAAGTTTCCTTGAAACTCCCACTTAAGATATTGTTTTTATTTGATCTGACTCAAGCCTTGCTTACTGAAAATGGTATTTTCTCCAAAGTCTCAGAAGCAACCAGTAGCAATTTTTTAGTAACACAGCAGCCTATGGTGATGATAATAATTGAAGATGCAGGGGGTGTGTTTGGGGGGGGGTGGGAAGCTGACCAAAAAACTTGAAAATGAAAATCAAGAACAATATATCTACATGGGGCTTTAAAATCTCTTTGTCCTGGAAATCCATAAGGTCATGAATATATACAGAATTGTGTACATGCCAGGAAGGACTGGGAGGCCCCTATCTTTTATCTACATTGACCTTAAAGCTCTGTGCAAGCAGTAAGTAAAAGCCAAGGCAGAAAAAGTAAACTACCTGCCAGAACATTGAACACATACCCAATAGACACACATAAATTCTCAGCATAAGGTGAGATACTTAAAGGACAAGAACACTCAAGAATATCATTGTGATTAATTGACAACTAAACTATCCATGTACATATTTCATTGGCCAAAAAAGACAAATAATACAGACATTACAGAATTCAGAAAAGTCATTAAACACATAAAACAATAGTAGCAACAACAAAAACAACACCAAAAGACAGCAACAAAAACAAAAACTTCAGGTTAGGGATCTGATTTTCAAAACTGCCACACTATACTATTTGAAATGCTAGTTTTCAACAACAAAAAAATATGAAACATCCAAAAAACAAGAAAGTTTGTCCTGTACACAGGAAAAAAAAGAAGTCAATAAAACTTGTATTTGGGGGAGCCTAGAAGTTGGGCTTACTAAACAAGGATTTACATCAGATAAGAATGCATCCAAAGGTCTAAAATAAACCATGTTTAGAGAATAAAAAGAAAGTCAGCTTTTAGGGTCGAAGATGGCTGTGTAGGAAGATCCTGAACTCACCTTCACCCATGAACACACTAAACCTGCAGCTAGTTATGGAAAAACTCCCTCTGAAAAAGACCTGAAAATTATCTGAATAGTTCCTTTACAACAAATGGTAAGAGAGCCCCATCAAGATGGGTAAGAGAGTCAGGGATGCAGTCTCGCCAAAAACTCAACTCTGAGCACAGTGACACACAATTGGTAGGGAACTCACACAACCAAATGTAGCTTCTCCCTTAGGAGTGAGGGGGTTTGTTCCACATTAAGCAACCTCTGACACCTGCAATAGAGAGATAAGCCCCTAAAACACATGGCTTTGAAAGTCAAGGGGACTCACAGCCAGGATACACAAATGGCTGTAGGGAATTGAGATACTTCTTTTTTTAATTTTTACTAACATATAATGTAGTATTTGTTTCAGGGGTACAGGTCTGCGATTCATCAGTCTTACACAATAGAAATCACACACAGACTCACTCACCCTAGAGGTCAATACAAAAGCAGCAATTTGAAAAGCACCTAGAGTATATGTGAAGGAGACTCATTAGTTAAAGTGTCTGCTGGAAGGGCAGTGTTCTGTTGGTACTCTCTCTGGGTACAGAGGCACTGGTGGATGCCATTTTTGCAGTCTCCTACCTTGATAGCTTTGGCAGTCATATTCAATCCTTGTGCCCTCCCATGGCTCTGTGAAAGCCAGCAATCATGCCCTGGACCTGAGCTATCCTGCTGCCATTATTAAGCCAGTCAGTGTGTGCAGCCTGCACAGGGGACACTCTGTATTCACATGGCTCTGGTATCCAGAAAGGCTTGAATTCCTGGGTCCCATGGGACTGTAACAATTGGAGAGATAGTTCTTGGAGAAGTACCACACCCAGGCACTACACAAACAACAGACTGAAACACACTGCACTCTTTCTTTGAAAAAGGACAATTTACATGCTCTCAGACTGCAGCCTGAGGGGCAGACTTCAGTTTTGCCACATGTTGAGACTACAGAGGTGCTCCCAGGGAATGTAGGCCAGGGGACTCCATCTTTGCACTCTCCCTCACCTCACTACTGTTTGCTAGTACCTCCTCATAAGGAGGTTATATATTTATCTTATCCCCAATTTTTGCAACAATCACACAGGGATCACCTGGTCTGAGGACCAGCATCGATTACAATTGTGACCCCACAGGACTGTATATATTTGAATACTTTAAAAGCTTATGACTGAAAAAAAAAAAAAAAACAATAAAAGCTAATGACTGAGAGCCTGTCTTCCAATCAGCCTGAAACTAGGTGCTAGTAGATTACTTCTGTAGGAACATTAAGAGATGTTGGCACACTTTCAGAATGGGAACATATCAAAAATAAATCAGACTTATTAGACCAACCCAAAACTTTGAGAGACATCTAAGAACTAGAACAAAGTTAAAAGATAAGTTTCATCCTCTCACAGGGCAACTCATTCATGACAAGGAGAAGGAGCTGTTTTACATAACACATAGAAACAAACACAGACAGCCAAGCAAATTGAAGAAGCAGAAACACAAATATGTTTCAAATAAAAGAACAAGACAAATGATCAGAAAAAATCCTTAGTGAAACAATAAGTAATTTACTTGATAAAGAGTTCAATGTAAGGGTCATAAAGATGCACACCAAACTTGAGAGATAACTGGATGGACAGAAGGAGAACTTCAACAAAAATAAAGAGACTATTAAAAACTACCAAACAGAAGTCACAGTGCTGAAAAATACAATAACTGAACTTAAAAAAAAGATGCTCTAGAGGAGTTCAATAGCAAACTAAATGAAAAGGAAAGGATCAGTAACCCGGAAGACAAAACAGTGGAACTCACCCCCCCTGCAAAAAGCAATAATAATAATAATAATAATAATAATAATAATAATTAATAAATAAATAAAATAAAAATAAAATTTTAGTTAAAAATAGTGAAGATAGCTAAAGGGATCTATGAGAGAACGTAAACTGGAATACATTTAATTAATGGAAATCCCAGAAGGAGAAAAAAGAGAGAAAGGGACAGAAAAATTACTTCAAGAAATAATGGCTGAAGACTTCCCTAACATAGGGAAAGCAACAGTCGATACAGAAAGACCAGGGAGTTAACAAGAAAGTGAAACCAAAAAGACACATTATAATTAAAATATCAAAAGTTAAGGTTAAAGAGAGAATCTTAAAATAAGTAGAATGGGGGGAGGAGTTAAGATAGCAGAGAAGTAGGGAGACCCTGGGCTTTCCTTCTCCTGGAACACAGCTGTATTGAGATCAGATCACTTAGAACACCCAGGAAATCAATGAGGATTAGGAGGATCTCCACCATGGGAAGGAGACAGCGTGGCAGGCGTGAGATGCATGGAAGTGAATTGGGAGACAGAAAACCTGAGGTGCAGTGGATGGGAGGGTACCCTTTCCACAGGGAGAGAAAGAGAGAGGGGTTGAGAGAGTGTGGTGTTGAGTTCACACAAGAAGAAAACCTCTTGGACCATAGACTGGGAAAACAAGGGAACCGAGTGTTGCAGGTTTTTTGCAGTGAGTGGAGCTCAAACTTAGGTTTTGGAAGTATGGGATATTCTCTGGAGTGGAGTTAGAGCATGTGCTCCTGAAGAAGGAGGGCTCTGGACTGGTAGTGCGCACAAGGTGATGTAGGGATCTCCTGGGTTGCACTGGGAGAGGTCATTCCCCTTCCTGGAGTACATTTGGAAGAGGGCATATTGCCTTTCCAAAGACAAAAGACCCCTGCAGGTGATAGCAAAAAATGTGAACCATGCCGGTATGGGACTGTTTTGTGGAAACAAAGGGCACTAGTCAGAGCACAGAGAGGCTCTAGACTGCAGGAGGAAGCAGATCCAAGGAGTGCCAGCTCCTTTAAGATTTGGAGTTTTGAATGCCAGCCACAAACCAAAGATAAAATGCAGGAAAGCTGTTGCAACTGGTGTGCTATAGGCCCTTGCCTTTCTGTGAGGACTTCCTGAACAATGGGGGGTACAAGATTCCTTGTCAGTGGATGAGAGTGGGGACTCCATTTTACCCTTGCTACCAAAATGGTCAGATTTCAGAGTCCAACACAGCAGCCCCCAGTAGAAGTGGGATCTACTTACATCAACCACCCCCCCCCCCGTGCCTCCTCCCATGCTTGGCAAATGGTTTTTTTACTGGGGCAGGATGGACTCTGAGCCAGTGCAGCAGGAGTTTTCCTCAGAGGAGCAACACAGGTAGCATGCTGGATGCACCAAGTATACTGAGCATACAGTGCCTCACAGCATCCCCTTCAGTTTTGGTGGAAATAAGACCAAGTTGTATTTTTTCTCTCATTTTTTTTTTCTTTCTCTTCTTCCCTTTGGAATTAGGTTTACTGTTTTTGTTTGTTTGTTTGTTTCTTTGTTAGAATATCTTTTTTATTTCCTTTTCTCTATTTTTTGAATCAGCTTTCTTTTTTATTTTATTTTTATTTATTTTTCTTTCCTTCTTTGGAATCAGGTGTATAGTTTTTTTGATTGTCTACTTGTTTGGGTTTTTTTTAAATTGTTGTTGTTGTTCCTTTTCTTCTTCTCTCTCTCTTTTTTCTTTTTTATATCAGGCTTTTCCCCCCCTTTTTATTTCCTCTCTTTTTTTTCTTACTCTCTTTTCTTTTTCAGATTTTTTCAACAAACAAATCAAAGAACACCTAGACAAAAGTCCAAACATTCCCCAACTGAAAGCAAGGAGGAACGGTGCAGAGGATGGACCAGTGGGAAAGAGCAGCCAAAACACAACAGCAAAGTGCATGGAGCATACACCAGAAACACTTCCTGAAGTGCCAGGCCCTGGACAGTGTATTACTTCTTTTTAATATAACATTACTTTGAGGTACAAGAAATATAACAATATTTCATAACACAAAAAAGATAGAAACTTAGCTAAAATGACAAGGTGGAGGAATTGTCATCAAAAGAGAAGTCAAGAAGATATCAGAGCCAGGGACTTGCTCAAAGCAGATATGACCAATATATCTGAATGAGAATTTAGATCAACAGTCATAAGACTACTAGCTGGACTTGAAAAAAGCATAGAAGACACCAGACAAACACTCGCTGCAGAGATAAAAGACCTAAACACTAGTCAGGCTGAAATAAAAAGTGCTCTAACTGAGATGCAAAACAGACTGGATATAATCATAATAAGTATTGAAGAAGAGGGGAGGATAGGTGAAATAGGAGAAAAATTAAGGAAAATAATGAAGCTGAAAAGAAGAGGCAAGGAAAACTATTAGATGACAAAGATAGACTTAGGGAAATCAATGATTCCATAAAGTGCAATAATATCCATATCATAGGAGACCCAGAAGAATAAGAGCAAGAAAAAGGCGCAGAAGGTTTATTTGAATAAATAATAGCTGAGAACTTCCCTAATCTGGGGAAGGAAACAGGTATTCAAATCCAGGAGGCACAGAGAATTCCCCTCAAAATCAACAAAAAAACAGGTCAACACCATGACACATCATACTGAAACTTGCAAATAGAAATATACAGAGAGAATTATGAAAGCAGCTAGGGAGAAAATGTCCTTAAACTACAAGGGTAGACAAATAAGACTGACAGCAGACCTGTCCACAGAGACCTGGCAGGCCAGAAAGGACTGGCCGGATATATTCAAAGTACTAAATTGGAAAAATCTGCAGCCAAGAATACTTTATCCATCAAGCCTGTCCTTCAGAATAGGAGAGAAAGTTTCCAAGACAAACAAAAACTAAAGGAGTTTGTGAACACTAAATGAGCTCTGCAAGAAATATTAAAGGGGACTCTTTGAGTATGAATGAGAGTCCAAAAGTAACAAAGACTAGAAAGGAACAGAGACAATCTACAGGAACATCAAATTCACAGGTAATACAATGTCTTTAAATTCATATCTTTCAATAATTACTCTGAATGAAAATGGACTAAATGCTCCAATCAAAAGACATAGGATATGAAAATGGATAAAAAAAAAAAAAAAACAAGATGCATCAATATGCTGCTTAGAGAGACTCACTTTAGACCCAAAGACCTCCAGCATGAAAGTGAGGGGGTGGAGAACAATTTATCATCCTAATGAAAATCCAAAGAAAGCTGGAGTAGCCATACTTATATCAGACAAACTATATTTTAAATCAAAGACTGGAGTAACAGATGAATAAGGGCACCATATTATAATTAAGGGGTCTATCAAAAAGAAGATCTAACAACTGTAAATATTTATGCCTCTAATTTGGGAACAGAGAAGTATATAAATTAATTAATAACATACTTAAATAACTTACTGATAATAACAGAACAATAGTAGGAGAATTTAACACCCCCTCACAGCAAAGGACAGATCATCTAAGTAGAAGATCAACAAGGAAACAAGGGCTTTGAATGACACACTGGACCAGATGAATGTAACAGATATATCAGAGCATTTCATCCTAAAGCAGCAGAATACACATTCTTTTCAAGGTCACATGGAGCATTGTCCAGAATAGATCACATAGTGGGTCACAAATCAAGCCTCAGCTGGTACAAAAAGATTGAGGTCATACAATGCATATTTTCAGACCACAGTGCTATAAAACTTGAAGTCAACCACAACAAAAAATTTGGAAAGACCACAAATACATGAAAGTTGAAGAACATCCTACTAAAAAATGAATGGGTAACCCAGGAAATTAAAGAAGTATTAAAAACTACATAGAAGAAAATGAAAATCAAAAAATAACATTCCAAAACATTTGGGATGCATCAAAGGCAGTCCTAAGAGGGAAGTATATAGCAAGACAGACCTTCCTCAAGAAGCAAAAAAAAAGGTCTCAAATATACAACCTAAACTTACACCCAAAGGAACAGGAAAAGAAGAACAAACAAAACCTAAATCCAGCAGCAGAAAGAAAATAATAAAGATTAGAGCAGAAATCAATTATATACATGTGATAGCTCTCTGGGCGAGGACCCTCTGCCTTCCCCTAGGAGGGTCATCAAGGGGACGTGTACAACCAGGCGACCGCTTGCCATGCAGGGGCCCTGCAAAGGACAGAAATGCAGTGACACTCCTATTTCCCCTGGGAGGATCAATGTGGGCATGCACTTCAGGAAACTGCAGAGTTTGGCACACACAAAAGTGAAGACAACTTATCCCTGAAGGATTACTGAAGAGAGGGGACCACAATCTTTCAGCTCCAGGAATGGAGATTGGGGTGCAGCCTTTTTTTATTTTCATCCTCTAAAGAGGCACGGAAAGCCTTAAGGGAAAAAAGTCACATAGAACAACCAGAAGCAGTTTACACTGAGTCTGGTCCCCTGGCAAAGGGTGGTGAAACTGCTCAGGCAAAGACACCTGAGAATAAGCACAGCAGGCCCATCACCTGGAAGACCAGATGGAAGAACAGGTGAACATCAAGTTTACAGAGCACACAGGACTGCAAAACTCCAGCGCCAGGGGGAAAGAGTATAAAAATTCCAGGGTTTTTTTTTTTTTTTTTCTCATGATTCTTTTATCATTCAGTTTAAAATTTTCCTTTCCATTTTTTTCTTTTTCAAATACTTTCTCATTTTATCAACTCTTCATTTTTAAGTCTTTTTTTAACTTTAATTGTCTACATTTACAATTTATAAATATATTCTTCATTTTTGGCTTCCTTTCATTATATTCAATTTTATTTTTGTATATATATAACTTTTGTGTTTTTTAAATTTGGGGATTTAGTGTCTACTAACAAAAAGACCAAAATACACCCAGGACCAAGTGGATCACCCTGTTTTGAGCACATGGGAGATTATATTCTACCCCTCCTTTTTTTGTTTTTGTTGTTGTTTTTCTTTCTTCTTTGGTTTCTGACTTCTTTGGATTTGTCTAGTGTGTATTTTGTTTTGGTCATGGTTGATATTTTTGATTTGCTCTCTCTCATCCATTCTTCTTTGGGCAAAAAACTATAAGGAAGAATTCACAACAAAAGGAATAACCAGGGGCGCCTGGGTTGCTCAGTTAGTTAAGCGTCTGCCTTCGGCTCAGGTCATGATCCCAGGGTCCTGAGATCGAGCCCCGCATTGGGCTCCCTGCTCAGCAGGAGGCCTGCTTCTCCCTCTCCCTCTGCCCCTGCTTGTGTTCCTTCTCTCGCTCTCTCTCTGTCAAATAAATAAATAAAAATCTTTAAAAAAAAAGGAATAACCAGAGACAATACTCTCTGCCACAGATTTAATCGATATGGATATAAGTAAAATGTCAGAGATGGAATTCAGGATAACAATTATAAAGTTACTAGTTGGGCTTGAAGAAAGAAAAAAGACACTAAAGAATCTCTTAGTGCAGAAATAAAACCTAATCAGACTGAAATTAAAAATGCTTTAACTGAGATGAGTCTAATTTGCATGCTCTAACAGGTAGGGTAAATGAGGCAGAAGAGAGTAAGTGACAAGGAAGACAAGTTGATGGAAAGGAAAGAAGCTGAGGAAAAGAAAGAAAATCAACTAATGGACCATGAGGGGATGCTTCACGAAATCAGTGATACCATAAAGCAAAACAATATTAGAATTGTTTAGGTGCCAGAGGAAGAAGGAAGAGAGAGAGAGGAATAGAAGGTATATTTGAGCATATCATACCTGAGAACTTCCCTAATCTGGGGAAGAAACAGGCATACAAGTCCAAGAAGTAGAGAGGACCTGTCTCAAAAATAAATAAAAATAAATCAACACCCCAACATATATTAGTGAAGCTTGAAAATTTCAGAGATAAAGAGAAAATCCTGAAAGCAGCTCCAGACAAGAGGTCCATAACCTAAAAGGGTAGAAACATTAGACTGGCAGAAGACCATCCACAGATACCTGGCAGACCAGAAGGGACTGGCATGATACATTCAGGGTACTAAATGAGAAAAACATGCAACCAAGAATATTTTATCCAGCAAAGCTATCATTAAGAATGGAAGGAGAGATAAAAAGCTTCCAAGACAAACAGAAACTAAAAGACTTTGTGATTACTAAACCAGACTTGCAAAGACTATTAAAGGGAATCCTGTAAGCTAAGAGAGAGCCAAAAGTAACATAGACCAGGAAGGAACAAAGACAATATACAGAAACAATGACATTACAGGTAATACAATGGCACTAAATTCATATCTTTCAATAGTTACTCTAAGTGTAAATGGGCTAAATGCTCAAATCAAAAGATACAGGGTATCTGGATAAAAAAGCAAGACCCATCCATATGTTGTCTAAAATAGACTCATTTTAGACCCAAAGACACCTCCAAATTGAAAGTGAGGGGGAGAAGAACTATTTATCATGTGGGACCTCAAAAGAAAGCTAGAGTAGCAATCCTCATATCAGACAAATTAGATTTTAAACCAAAGACTGTAGTAAGAGATGTAGACAGACACTGTGTCATATGTAAAGGGTCTATTCAACAAGAAGATCAAACAATTATAAATATTTAAGCTCCTAACTTGGGAACAGCCCATTATATAAATCAATTAATAACAAAATTAAAGAACACATTGGTATGTAAAGGACTTTAACACCCTACTCACAGCGATGGAACAGTTGTCTAAGCAGAAAGATCAATAGGAAATGAAGGCTTTGAATGACACAGTGGACCAGATGGACTTCACACATATATACAGAGCATTCTGTCCTAAAGCAACAGAATACACATTCTTCTCTTGTGCACATGGAACATTCTCTAGAATAGGCCACATACTGGGTCACAAATCAGGTCTGAACTGATACCAAAAGATTGAGATTATTCCCTGCACATTTTCAGACCATAATTCTTTGAACCTTGAATTCAATCACAAGAGGAAATTTGGAAGGAATTCAAAAACTTGGAGGCTAAAGAGCATCCTACAAAAGAATGAATGGGTCAACAAGGAAATTAAAGAAGAATTTTAAAAAATCATGGAAACAAAAGAAAATGAAAACACAACTGTCCAAAATCTTTGGGATGCAACAAAGGCAGTCATAACAGGGAGTTACATAGCAATACAAGCCTTTCTCAAAAAATTAAAAAAGTCTCAAATACAAAAGCTAAATTAACACATAAAGAAGCTGGAGAAAGAACAGTGAATAAAGTCTAAACCAAGCAGGAGAAGAGAAATTATTAAGATTAGAGAAGAAATCAATGAAATAGAAACCAGAAGAACATTAGAACAGTTCAATGAAACTAGAAGCTGGTTCTTTGAAACAATTAATAAGATCAATAAACATCTGGCCAGACTTATCCTAAAGAAAAGAAAAAGACTCAAATTAATAAAATCATGAATGAAAGGGGAGAGATCACAACCAATACCAAGGAAATACAGACAATTGTTAGAACATATTATGAACAACTATATGCCAACAAATTAGGCAATCTGGAAGAAGTGGATTCATTCCTGGAAACTTATAAACTACCAAGCCTGAAACAGAAAGAAATAAAAAACCTAAACAAAGCCATAGCCAGCAAGCAAATTGAAGCAGTAATCAAAAATCTCCCAACAAACCAGAGTCCACAGCCAGATGGTTTCCCTGGGGAATTCTACCAAACCCTTAAAGAAGAAATCATACCTATTCTTCTGAAGCCGTTTCAAGAAACAGAAATGGAAGGAAAACTCCAAAACTCTTCTATGAGCCCAGCATTACCCTGATCCCAAAACAAAAAGACCCCATCAAAAAGGAGAATTACAGACCAATATCCCTGATGAACATGGATGCCTAAGTACTCACCAATATATTAGCCAATAGGATCCAACAGCCCAACAGTACATTAAAAGGATTATTCACCATGACCAAGTGTAATCTATTCCTGGGTTGCAAGGGTGGTTCAACATTCACAAATAAATCAACATGATACATCACATTACTAAAAGAAAGGACAAGAACCATACAGTCCTCTCAATAGATGGAGAAAAAGCATTTGACAAAATACAGCATCCTTTCTTAATTAAAACTCTCCACTGTGTAAGGATAGAGGGAACATACCTCAGTATCATAAAAGTCATCTAGAAAAAGCCTACAGTGAATATCATTATCAATGGGAAAAAACTGAGAGCTTTTCCCTTAAGGTCACGAACATGACAGGGATGTCCACTCTCACCACTTTTGTTCAAAATAGTACTAGAAGTCCTAGCCTCAGCAATCAGACAACAAAAAGAAATAAAAGGCATTCAATTTGGCAAAGAAGTCAAACTCTCTCTTCACAGATGACATGATACTTTATATAGAAAACCCAAAAGACTCCACCCCAAAAGTGCTATAGCTCATACGGCAATTCAGCAATATGACAGAATATAAAATCAATGCACAGAAATCAGTTGCAGTTCTATACACTAACAATGAGAAAGAAGAAAGAGAAATTAAGGCAACTATTCCAATTACCATTGCATCAAAAACCATAAGGTACTGGGGCACCTGGGTGGCTCAGCGGTTAAGCATCTGCCTTCAGCTCAGGTCACGATCCCAGGGTCCTGGGATCGAGCCCCGCATCGGGCCCCCTGCTCAGCCAGGAGCCTGCTTCTCCCTCTCCTGCTCCCCCTGCTTGTATTCCCTCTCTTGCTGTCTCTCTCTCTGTGTCAAATAAATAAAATCTTAAAAAAAAAAAAAAAAAACATAAGGTACCTAGGAATCACCCTAACAAAAGACATAAAAGATCTGTACTCCAGACACTACAGAACACTTATGAAAGAAATTGAGGAAGACAAAGAAATGGAAAAACATTCCATGCTCATGGATTGGAAGAATAAATATTGTTAAAATATTTATGTTACCCAGAGCAATCTATGCATTCAATGAAATCCCTGTTAAAATACCATCCACATTTTTTAAAGAGCTGGAACAAATAATCCTAAATTTTTTAAAAAAAATATTTATTTATTTATTTATTAGAAAGCGAGCGAGAGAGAAACAGCATGAGAGGGGAGAGGGTCGGAGGGAGAAGCAGGCTCCCTGCTGAGCCGGGAGCCCGATGTGGGACTCGATCCCAGGACCCTGGGATCATGACCTGAGCCGAAGGCAGTCACTTAACCAACTGAGCCACCCAGGCGCCCAATCCTAAAATTTTTATGGAAAAGAATGGCCAGAGAAGTGTTGAAAAAGAAAACAAATCTGGGGGCATCACGTTGCCTGATTTCAAGCTATATTACAAAGCTGTAATCATCAAGACAATATGGTACTGGCACAAAAACAGACACCTAGATCAATGGAACAGAATAGGGAACCCAGAAATGGACTCTCAACTCAATGGTCAGCCAATCTTCAACAAAGCAGGAAAGAATATCTATTGGAAAAAGGAGAGTCTCTTCAAAAAAATGTCCTCAGAAAATTGGACAGCCATATGTAGAAGAATGAAACTGGGCAATTCTCTTACACCATACCCAAAGATAAACTCAAAATGGATAAAAAGATCAATGTAAGACAGGAATCCATCAAAATCCTAGAGGAGAACATAGGCAACCTCTTTAACCTTGGCCGCCACAAATTCTTGCTAGACCCACCTGCAAAGGCAAGGGAAACAAAAGCAAAAGTGAACTATTGGGACTTCATTAAGATAAAAAGGTTCTGCACAGCACAGGAAATAGTCAGCAAAACTAAAAGGCAACCAAGGAATGGGAGAAGATATTTGCAAATGACATATCAGATAAAGGGCTAATATCCACTATCTATAAGGGACTTATCAAACTCAACACCCAAAACAGGAGTAAACCAGTCAAGAAATGGGGAGAAGTCATGAACAGACATTTCTCCAAAGAAGACATGCAAATAACCAACAGACACATTAAAAAATGTTCCACATCACTTGACATCAAGGAAATAGAAATCAAAACCACAACGAGATACTCACACCAGTCAGAATGGCTAAAATTAACAAGTCAGGAAACAACAAATGTTGGTGAGGATGCAGAGAAAATGAAACACTTTTACAGTTGGTGGGAATGCAAGCTGGTACAGCCACTATGGAAAACGGTATGAAGGTTCCTCAAGAAGTTAAAAATAGAGTTACCCTATGACCCAGAAATTGCACTACTAGGTATTTACACCAAAGATACAAATGTATTGATCTGAATGGGCACCCTCACCCCAATATTTATATCATCAATGTCTATAATAGCCAAACTGGAAAAAGCCGAGATATCCATGGACAATTAATAGATAAAGATGTGGCATTTATATACAATGAAATATTACTGAGCCATCAGAAAGGATGAATACTTACCATTTACATTGACATGGATGGAACTGGAGGGCATTATGCTGAGCGAAAGAAGTCAATCAATGAAAGACAATTATCATATGGTTTCCCTCATATGTGGTATATAAGACACAGAGTTGAGAACCATAAGGGAAGGGAGGGAAAATAGAATGGGAAGTCATCAGAGAGAGAGAAAAACCATGAAAGACTCTTAAGTATAGAAAGCATACTGAGGGTTGGTGGAGGGGAAGTGGGTAGGGGGATGGGGTAATTGGGTGATGGGTTTTAAGGAGGACATATGACATAATGAACACTGGGTGTTATTCACAACTGATAAATTATTGAGCACTATATATGAAAATCTCCCAATAAACAAGGGTCCAGGGCAGGATAGCTCCCCAAGGGGAATTGATATAATTGGTATAATCCCAAACACTTAAAGAACTTCCAAACTCATTCTATTAGATCAGCATTACATTGATTCAAAAACCAGACAGAGACCCCACTAAAAAGGAGAATTACAAAGCAATTTCTCTGATGAACATTGTTGCAAAAATTCTCAACCAGATACTAGCTAACCAGATCCAACAGTACATTAAAAGGATTATTCACCATGACCAAGTGGGATTTATTTCTGGTCTACAAGGGTGGCTCAACATCCACAAATCAATAAACTTGATACACCACATTAATAAAAGAAAGGATAAGAATGCTATAATCCACTGAGTCAATGCAGAAAAAAAAAATTTGAGAAAATACAGCATCCTTTCTTGATAAAAAGCCTCAGGAGAGTAGAGATAGAAGGAACATTCCTCTACATCATAAAGGCCACATACAAGAGACTCCCAGCGAATATCACCCTCAATGGTGAAAAACTGAGAGCTTTTCCCGTAAGGTCAGGAACACAACAAGCATGTCCACTCTCACCACTGTTGTTCAACATAGTACTGGAAGTCCTAGCCTCAGCAATCAGACAACAAAAGGAATGAAAGGCATCCAGATTGGCACAGAAGAAATCAAACTTTCACTCTGCAGATGACATGATCCCTATGTAGGAAACCTGAAAGAATTCACAAAAGAAAAAAAAAAAAACTGCTAGAGCTGATACAGGAATTCAGCAAAGTTGCAGGATATAAATCAACACACAGAAGTCTGTTGCATTTCTACACAGCAATAATGCAACAGAGAAAGAAATCAAGGAATTGATCCCACTTACAATTGCACCAAAACCTACAACATACCTAGGAAAAAACCTAACCAAAGAGGTAAAATATCTCTACTCTCAAAAATGTAGAACAATTACAAAAGAGATTGAGGAAGACACAAAGAAATGAAAAAAAAAATGCATGTTCATGGATTGGAACAAGAAATACAGTTAAATTGTCTATACTACCCAAAGCAATCTGCACATTCAATGCAATCCCTATCAAGATAACATCAGCATTTTCACACAGCTGAAACAAATAAATCTGAATTTTTTATGGAACCAGAAAAGACCCTGAATAGCCAAGGTCATGTTGAAAAAAAAAATCTGGTGACTTGACTTTCCAGACCTCAAGCTGTATTACAAACCTATAATCATCAGGACAGCATGGTACTGGCACAAAAACAGACACATAGATCAATGGAACGGAATAGAAAACCCAGAAATGAACCCATAACTATATGGGCAATTACTATTTGACAAAGCCTGAAAGAATATCCAATGGGAAAAAGACAGTCTCTTCAACAAATGGTGTTGGGAAAACAGGAGAGCAACATGCAGAAGAATGAAACTGGACCAATTTCTTACACAATACACAAAAATAAATTCAAAAGACATGAAAGACCTAAATGTGAAACCGGAATCCATCAACATCCTAGGGGAGGTCAAAGGCAGCAACCTATTTGACCTTGGCCACTTCTTGCTAGACACGTCTCCAGAAGCAAGGGAAACAAAAGCAAAAATGAACTATTGGGACTTCATCAAGATAAAAAGCTTCTGCACAGCTAAGGAAACAATAAAACTAAAAGCGAACCTACTGAATTGGAGAAGATATTTGCAAATGACATATCAGATAAAGTGCTAATATCCAATATATAGAGAGAACTTATCAAAATCAACACCTAAAAAACAAAAAACAAAAAAATTCAGTCAAGAAATGGGCAGAAGACATGAACAGATATTTGTCCAAAGAAGATATTGAAATGGCTAAAAGATGCATGAAAAATTGCTGAACTTCATTCATCATCAGGGAAATACAAATCAAAGGCACAATGAAATACCACCTCACACTGGTCAGAATGGCTAAAATTAACAACACAGGAAACAACAGATGTTGGCAAGGATACTGTTGGTTAGAATGCAAACTGGTGCAGTCACTGTGGAAAACGGTATGGAGGTTCCTCAAAAATTTAAAAATAGGGTGCCTGGGTGGCTCAGTCGTTAAGCGTCTGCCTTCGGCTCAGGTCATGATCCCAGGATCCTGGGATCAAGTTCCGCATCGGGCTCCCTGCTCAGCGGGGAATCTGCTTCTCCCTCTCCCACTCCCCCTGCTTGTGCTCCCTCTCTTGCTGTGTCTCTCTCTGTCAAATAAATAAATAAAATCTTAAAAAAAAATTTAAAAATAGAATGACTTAATGACCCAGTAATTGCACTATTAGGTATTTATCCAAAGGATGCACAAAATAGTGATTTGATGGGGCACATGCACCCCATTGTTTATAGCAGCAATGTCCACAATATCAAAAATATGGGCTGAACCCAGAAGTCCATCAACAGATGAATGGATAAAGAAGATATGGTATACATAGATAATGGAATATTACTCAGGCATCAAAGGGAATGAAATCTTGACATTTGCATTGAGGTGGATGGAACTAGAGGGTTTTATGCTAAGGGAAAATGTAAGTCAGAAAAAGACAAATACCATGATTTCACTCATTTTCTCTCATGAAAAATAAAATAAGATTAAAACAAAGAGGGAGGCAAAAGACTCTTAACTCTATGAAACCAACTGAGAGTTGCTTGAGGGGAGATCAGTGAGGGATGGGGTAAATAGGTGATGGGCATTAAGGAGGCACTTGATGTAATGAGCACTTGGTGTTATATGCAACTGATGACTACTAAATTCTACCCCTGAAGTTAATAATACACTATATGTTATCTTACTTGAATTTAAATAATATTTAAAAATAAGTATATATAAAAGTTGTTATATACAAGAAAACACCCTAAGGTTATCAGCTGATTTTTCAGTGGAAACCATGTAGGCCAGAAACTGTATATTCAAAGTGCTGAAAGAAAAAAAATGTCCATATAGGAATATTATATCCAACAATGTTATCATTTAGAATTAAAGAACAGATATAGACGTTTCCCGACAGGCAAAAGCTAAAGGAGTTCATCAGTACTAAACTAACCTTACACAAAATGTGAAGGGATGTCTTTAATCAAAATACAAAGGATATTAATTAGGAACAAGAAAACATATGAAAGTATAAATCTCACTGATAATGGAAAATATATAGTAAACATAATGGATTAAAAACATAAAGCTAGTATAAAGGTTAACAGAAAAGCAATAAAACTTTGTAAAACTACAATAATGAGTTAATAGACAAAATAAAAATGTAAAATTTAACATAAAAAAATAAAACACATGAGGGAGTAAAAATGGAAATTTTATGTGTTCAAAATTAAGTTGCTATCAACTTAAAATATATCGTTATATACATAGGCAGTTATACATGAGCCTCATGGTAACCATGAAAATACTGAAGCTGAACAAAAGAGAGAAAGAAGAATTATACAACATGATAAAAGACATAGGGAACTCAGTGACTCCATTAAACCTAGTAACATTCCTATTACAGGAGTCCCAGAAGAAGACAGCAAACAGGGGGCAGAAAATTTATTTGAATAATGCTGAAAACTTCCCTAATCTGGGAAAGGAAAGAGACATCCAGATCCAGGAGGCACAGAGAATTCCCATTAAAATCAACAAAGCAGGCCAACACCAATACATATAGCAGTTAAAATTGCAAAATATAGTGTAAAAAATCCTAAAAGCAGCAAGTCAAAAGAAATCCTTAAATTACAAGGGAAAACCCATAAGACTAGCTAGAGATTTATCAACAGAAAGGTGTCAAGCCAGAAGGAGGTAGCATGGTATATTCAAAGTGCTAAATGGGAAAAATCTGCAGCCAAGAATACATTATACAGCAAGCCTATCATTCAGAAGAGAAGGAGAGATAAAGAGTTTCCCAAACAAACAAAAATTAAAGGAATTCATGACTACTAAGCCAGCACTGCAAAAAAATATTAAAGGGGACTCTTTGAGTACAAAGGAGAGACCACAAATGACAAGGACAAAGACAAAGGATCAGAGAACTCTCCAGAAATGACAAATAAAATGACATTAAATACATATTTATCAATAAGTACATTGAATGTAAATGGACTAAACAATCTAATCAAAACACACAGGGTGTCAGAATGCATAAAAAAGTAAGACCCATGTATATGCTGCCTACAAGAGACTCATTTCAGATTGAAGACACCTGCAGATTGAAAGTGAGGGTATGGAGAAACTTTAATCATACAAACAGATGTGAAACCAAAGCCAAAGTAGCAATACTTATATCAGACAAAATAGACTTTAAAACAAAGACTGTAACAAGAGACAAAGGGCACTTCATCATAATAAAGGGGACAATACAATAAGAATATCTTAACAATTGTAAATATTTATGCATCCAACATGGGAGCCCCCAAATTTATAAAACAATAACAAAAGTAAAGGGGGTCACCTGGATGCCTCAGTCGTTTATGTGTTCAACTCTTGATTTCAACTCAGGTCATGATCTCAGGGTTGTGGAATTGAGCCCTGTGTCAGGCTCTTCCATGTTGGGTGTGGAGCCTGCTTAAGATTTCTCTCTCCCTCTCCCTTTGCCCCTCTCACTCTCTCTTCCCCTCTCTAAAAATAATTTAAAAAAAAACAACAAACATAAAGGAACTAATCAATAATAATACAATAACTGTAGGGGACTTTAACAGCCCATTTACATCAATGGACAGATCATCTAAACAAAAAATCAACAAAAAAATAATGGCTTTGAATGACACACTGGACCAGATGGACTGAACAGATATATTCAGATAATTTCATCCTGAAACAGGACAATACATATTCTTTTCAAGTGCATATGGGACATTTTCCAGAATAGATCACACATTAGGTCACAAGTCAGGCCTCAATAAATACAGAAAGATTGAAGTCATACCATGCACCTTTTCTGAACAAAATACTATGAAACTAGAAGTCAACCACAATAAAAAATTTGAAAAGATGACAAATATTTGGAAGTTAAACAACATGCTAATAAAGAATGAATGGGTCAATTAGGAAATCAAGGAAGAAATTAAAAAAAAAATACCATGAAACAAATGAAAATGAAAACAGTGTTCCAAAACCTTTGGGAGGCAGCAAAAGCAGTCCTGAGAGGAAAGTATATAGAACAAATGGCCTACCCCAAGAAGCAAGAAAAATCTCAAATAAAGAACCTAACCTACACCTTAAGGAGCTAGGAAAAAAAAAAGAACAAATGAGGCCTAAAGCCAGAAGAATAGCAAAGAAATAGAATCAGTAGTCAAATATCCCCCACAAACAAAAGACCAAGACCAGTGGCTTCACAGGAGAATTCTACAAAACACTTAAGGAAGAGTTAATACCTGTTCTCAAACTATTCCAAAGAAATAGAAAAGGAAGGAAAACTTCCAAAGTCCCTCTATTAAGCAGCATTACCTTGTTACCAAAGACACCACCACAAAAGAGAACTACAGGCCACTATCCCTGATTAACATAGATGCAAAAATACTCGATACTCAATACTTTCCTAGTATTTTACTAGGAAATCAAATTCAACAATATATTTAAAAAATCATTCACCACAATCAAGTGGGATTAATTCACATGTTGCAAGGGTGGCTCAATATTCACAAATTAATAAACATGACATACCACATTAATGAAAGAAAGGATAAGAACCATATGATCCTCTCAATAGATGAAAAAAAAATAACATTTGACAAAGTACAACATCCATTCATGATAAAAACCCTCAGCAAACTGTTTAGAGGGAAGATACCACAGCATAATAAAGGCCATATACAAAAAAATCCACAGCTAATATCATCCTTAATGAGGAACAACTGAGAGCTTTTCTTGTATGGTCAGGAATAAAATAGGGATGTCCACTCTGACTATTTCTATTCAACATAGTATTAGAAGTCCTAGCCACAGTAATCAGAGAACAAAAAGAAAAATAAAAGTCATCCAAATCAACAAGAAGTAAAACTTTCACTATTTGCAGATGACATGATACTCTGCATAGAAAACCCAAGATACTCCACCACAAAACTTCTAGATCGGACAAATGAACTCAGTAAAGTTTCAGGATACAAAATAAACATACAGAAATCTGTTGTATTTCTCTACACCAATAATGAAGCCGCAGAAAGACAAATCAAGGAATCAATCCCATTTACAACTGTACCAAGAAACATAAGATATCTGGGAATAAACCTAATGAAATAGGTAAAAGATCTGTACTCTAAAAACTGTAAAACACTGATGAAAAAAATTGAAGATGACACAAAGAAATGGAAAGGCATTCTATGCCCAATGAGCAGAAGAAAAAATATTGTTAAAATGTCCATACCAGGGGCGCCTGGGTGGCTCAGTCAGTTGAGAGTCTGCCTTCAGCTCCGGTCATGATCTCAGGGTCCTGGAATCCAGCCCCACATCGGGCTCCCTACTCAGTGGGGAGACTGCTTCTCCCTCTCCCTCTGTCCCTCCCCCTCCACTCCTGCTTTGTCTCTCACTCTCTCTCAGATAATAAATAAAATCTTTGAAAAAAAATAAATAAAATAAAATGTCCATACCTCCCAAAGCAATCTACACTTTTTTTTTTAAAGATTTTATTTATTTATTTAATTGACAGAGAGAGAGAGAGAGACAGCGAGAGAGGGAACACAAGCAGGGGGAGTGGGAGATGGAGAAGCAGGCCTCCTGCGGAGCAGGGAGCCTGATGCGGGGCTCGATCCCAGGACCCTGAGATCATGACCTGAGCCGAAGGCAGTCGCCCAACCGACTGAGCCACCCAGGTGCCCCGAAATCTACACTTTTAACACAATCCCTATCAAAATACTAATAGCATTTTTCACATAGCTAGAAGAAACAATCCTAAAACGTGTATGGAATGAGAAAAGTCCCTGAATAGCTAAAGAAATCTTGAAAAAGCAAAGCAAAGCCAAAGGCATCACCATTCTGGAGTCAAAGTTATATTACAAAACTGTAGTGATCAATATAGTATGTAACTGGCACAAAAATACACACATAGTTCAATGGAACAGATAAGAAAACCAGAAATGAACCCACAACTATATGGTCAGTTAATAAAGCGGAAAAGACCAAATGGGAAAAAGATAATCTCTCAACAAATGCTGTTGGGAGAAGTGGACAGCAACATGCATAAAAATAAAATTATATAAAAAAAAAGAAAGTGAACCACTTTCTTACACAACACACAAAAATAACACAAGATGAATTAAAGACCTAAATGTGAGACCTGCTACCTTAAAAATCCTAGAGGAGAACACAGGTAATAATCTCTTGACATTGGCCTTAGCCACTTCATTCAAGATATGTCTCTTGAGGCAAAGGAAACAAAAGCAAAATTAAATTATTGGGACTACACCAAAATAAAAAGCTTCTGCACAGCTGAGGAAACAATCAACAAAACTAAAAGGCAACCTTCACAATGGGAGAATATATCTTAAATGACATATATGATATAGGGCTAGTATCCAAAATATATAAAGAACTTATCAAACTCAACACCCAAAAAACAAATAATTGAATTTAAAAAATGGGCAGAAGACATGAACATCTATTTCTTCAAAGAAGCATACAGATGGCCAACAGACACGTGAAAAGATGCTCAACATCACTCATCATCAGGGAAATACAAATCAAAACTACAAAGATATCACCTCATATCTGGTCAGAATGACAAAAATCAGTAACACAAGAAACAACAGTTGTTGGCAAAGATGTGGAAAAATGGGAACCCTCTTGCACTTTTGGTGGGATTGCAAACTGGTGCAGCCACTAGTATGGAGGTTTTGCAAAAAGTAAAAAAAAAAAAAAAAAAAAAAAATAGAACTACCATATGATCCAGCAGTTGCACTACTAGGTATTTATCCAAAGAATCCTAAAATACCAATTCAAAGGGATATATGCTCCCCAATGTTTATAGCAGGATTATCAACAATAGCCAAATTATAGAAACAGCCTTTGTCCATTGACTGATGAATGGATGATGAAGATGTTGTATACATCTACAATGAAATATCACTCAGCTATAAGAAAGAATGAAATCTTCCCATTTGCAATGAGATGGATGAAGATAGAGAATATCATGGTAAGTGAAATAAGGCAGTCAGAGAAAGACAAATACCATATGATTTCACTCATATGTGGAATGTAAGAATCAAAACAAATGAGCAAAGGGAAAAAAAGAGATAAAAATCAAGAAACAGACTCTTAATTACAGAGAACAAATTGATGATTCCCAGAGAGGTGGTTGGGAAGGGTAGTTAAATAGGTGGTGGGTATTAAGGAGTGTACTTGTCCTGATGAGCACCAGGTGATATAGGGAAGTTTTGAATTAATATGTTGTACACCTGAAACTAATATAAGGCTGTATGGTAACTAACAGGAATTAAAATAAAAACTTTTTAAAAAGCCAAAAAAAGCCCCCTCAAAAATTAAAAAGCATGTGGATTAACTCTGAAAAAAATAATTATTGTTAGGTATGTACTTTTTCTCATTTTACAATTTTCATAATTGTTTATAGTTGTCTTGGTTATTCTCTGTTCTCTTCTTTTTCTCTTGCCCTCTTTCCTTGTGATTGATGACTTTCTGTAGTGTTATACTTGGCTATTTCTCTATTTTTTTGTGCATCTACTAATGTTTTTGTTTCTGGTTAATATGTAGTTCATAAATAACATCTTAAGAATATAGCAGTCTATATTAAGCTGATGGTCACTTAAATTTGAACACATTATATTAGCACTACATTTTTACTCCCCCTTCCTTCTTTTATGTATATATCATATTTTACATTTTTTTAAATATCTGTGTATTCCCTGGCTAATTTTCTTAGATATGATTAATTTTACTACTTTTGTGTTTTAACCTCCATACTGGCTTTATAAATGATTAATCTACTTCCTTTATGTTTGGTTTTACTTGTGAAACTTTTTTCATTCATAATTTTGTTAATTCTAGTAATGACCTTTCTTTTCCAATTTTCTGTAACATTTCTTGCAAGACTGGGTTAGTGGTGATAAACTGCTTTTATTGGCCTGGGAAACATTTTATCCCTGCTTCTATTCTAAATGATAATCTTGATGAATAGAGTACTCTTGGTTTTAGGGTTTTTACTTTCAACACTTAGAATATATCATGCCACTTTCTTCTGGCCTTCAACATTTCTGCTGAAAAATTGGCTGATAGCTTTATGGGGTTTCCCTTGTATGTAAATATTTTCACGTGTTGCTTTTAAAATTCTCTCTTTATCGCTACTTTTTGCCATTTTAATTATTATGTGTCTTGGTGTGGACATCATTCACCTCATCTTGTTTGGGGTTCTCTGTGATTTCCAGACCGAGATGTTTCTTTTTTTCCCCCTCAGATTTCAACTATTATTTCTCCAAATAATTTTTCTGCCTCGTCTCTTTTCTTGCTAGGTTCCTATAATGCAAATATTATATTTGAAGATGTCACAGAGTTCCCTTAACCTGTTCTCATTTTTTTTCTTTGCACTTCAGCTTCTTTTCTTTCCATTACCCTGTCTTCCAAATTGATAATCTGTTCTTTTGAATCTTTTAATCTACTGTTGATACCCTCTAGTGTATTTTTCATTTCACTTACTGAATTCTCTAGCTCTGACTAGTACTTTTTAAAATTTTCTATCTCTCGGTTTAAGTTCTTATGTACCCATCTGTAATTTTCTCAATTCCAGTGAGTATCTCATGGTTATTAGTTTGAACTCTTTATCAGGAATATTGATTATGTCCATTCAATTTAGCTTTATTGCTGTGATTTTGTCTTTTTTTTTTTTATTTGGGACATATTCCTCTGTCTACTCACTTTGTCTAAATCTGTTTGTTTCTATATATTAGGTAAGTAAGTTTTTGTTCCTGGTTTTGAAAGTAGTGGCTTTGTGTAGAAGAGATCCTGTGGTGCCCAATTTGATTCCCTTCCCCCTCCCCCCCCGGGGACACCAGAACCAGGTACTCCAGTGGAGTCCCCTGTGTGAGCTGCATGAGCCCTCCTGTTGTGGCTGAACTGTGATTGCCTTCCATCCAGTCAGCTGCAATGATTCACTCCCTGCTATGAGCACTATGACCAGGGTTTGTTTCCCCATACTTTTGAGAGGCCCAGGTGGGCTTGTCATTTGGAGCTGTATTTCAATCTAGCTGCCTGAAATTAGGTTATCTGCCAAAGCTACATGCCCACTGAAGGGCAGGGATTTTTTTTCTGTGCAGCCAGCTAAGAGGCCAGCAGCAGAAAATCTGGGTGTACTGTTATTTTCCCTCTTCTCCAGAGCAAGCATCATTTTGGTGTGGAACTGGTCCTGGTTGGGGCTGCTGGTCAGTTGTGGCAGGGCAGGAATCACTTTGGAGAGATACCATCCAAGGTGAGTGGGGTGTGTGGAATGGGTCCCCAGGAAAATGACAGTGTGGGGCATGTGGTGCTGGCAAAATAAATAGAGAGTTAGAACTCTCACAGGTGCCTAGCTGTCTAGGCTGGGGGTAGGAAAGAAAAATGGTGCCTGCTAACACTTTTATTCCTGGAGAAATCTGTCAATACCTGCCCCTCTGGCATAAATTCTATTAGCCAATAAATGCCCTTCATGGACACCTCAGGTGTCTTTCAAACTGCTGCTTCTGTGCTTTGTCTCAGGAAAAGTTATTTAGAATACTAGGTCTTCAAGGGTAAAGATTCAGTTTCCTACCTCCCTCAGGATCTTCTTAAGTCAGATGAATTTTAAAGCTCCCAGAGTTGAGTCCCATTGACACTTAAAACTCCTGGAATTAAGTCCTGTTGGTTTTCAAAGCCAGACATTGTGGAGAGTCTCTTTCCCAGTGCATGTTTTCAGTGCCAACGACATTCAGTGTGGGGTCTGATTCTCTCTCTTCTCCATGCTTGTGATGTCTCTCCTATTTGTGATTAGTCACATGTGGGGGTTTGGCTCCCAACTGTGTCTCTGCCCTTCCTACTCTTTTCTATGTTGCCTTCTCTCTGACTAGCCATGGAAGATCTATACTTCCAGTCTTTAGGTCATCTTTAGAGTTATTTTCATAGACGTAGCTATTGCCTCAGTGTATCCTTGGGACAGGTGAGTTCAGGATACTTCTATTTTGTCATCTTTCAAGCCTCTCTACACATAACTTTTATATGTCCCTGGAAACTTAAAAACTCATTGGACTCACTTTATTGTGATACTCACTTTTTTGGGGGTGGTCTGGAACCAAACCTGCAATATTTCCAAGGTATGCCTGTATATGACAACCACATAGGATTTATCTAGGTATGCAAGCCTGGTTCAACATTCAAAAATCAATTAATATAATCCATTACATAAATAGGATAAAAAACAAAATGTACATGATTATATCAATAAATTCAGAAAAGCATTTGACAAAATCCAAACCCATTCATGATAAAAATTCAGTAAACTAGGAATAGAGAGGAAGTACCTCGCCATAATAAAAATAACAACATCAACAATAAACTTTCAGATAACTTCATACTTAATGGTAACAAAATTGTAGCTTTCCCACAAAGATCAGGAATAAGGCAAGGGTGTCCCCTTTCACCATTTATTTTCAATATCAAACTGTAAGTTCTAGCTAATGCAATATAAGAAGAAAAAGAAATAAAGGCACACAAATTGGGAAGGAAGAAAAAAATTGTTGCTGAGTGCAAATGACATGATCATCTATATAGAATATCTGAAAGAATTGACAAATTCCTGGAACTAATAAACAAATATCACAAAATTGCAGGATAAAGTTTAATGTACAAATTAAATCACATTTCCATATACCATTGAGGAACAAGTGAAATTTGAGATTAAAAACATAATATTATTTTATTGTTTTCAGAGTATTGGACTTTCACCTACTTTGTTAACTGAATAGGAATAACTATGTATTTAAACCTATAAAACATTGATGAAAAAATTGAATTATACAAACAAATGGAAATATATTCCATGATCAAGTTTGGAAGAATTAATATTGTTAAAATGTTTATACTACCCAAAGCAATCTATAGATTGGATGCCATTTCTATGAAAATCCCAACATCATTTCTCACAGAACTAGGACAAATGAATTAAAATTTGTATAGAACCACAAAAGACCTCAAATATCCAAAACAATCTTGAGAAAGATGAACAAAGCTGGAGATATCCCAATCCTAGATTTGAAGATATACTACATGCTGTAGTAATCAAAACAGTATGGTCCTGGCATAAAAATGGACCCACAGTTATATAGTTGATTAATCTATGACAAAGGGGGCAAGCATACACAATGGGAAAAAGACAGTCTCTTCAAAAAAGGGTACTGGAAAACCTGGACAACTACATACAAAAAAATGAAATTGAAACACTTTCTTATACCACACACACAAAAAAATAAACTCAAAATGGATTAAAGTCCTAAATATGAGACCTGAAAACATAAAAGTCCTAGAATAGAATATAGGCAGTAATTTCTTTGACATTGACCTGAGCAACATCTTTCTAGATATATTTCCTTAAGCAAAGAAAACAAAAGCAAATATAAGCTACTAGGGTTATACCAAAATAAACTTTTGTACAGCAAAAGAAACCATCTACAAAATGAAAAGTCAAACTAGTGAAAGGGAGAAGGTATTTGTAAATGATATATCTGATAAGGAGTTAGTATCCAAAATACATAAAGATCTTATACAACTCAGCACAAAAAAACAAACAAACAATTTGATTAAAATGGGCAGAAGACATGAATAAACATTTTTCCAAAGAAGACATACAGATGGCCAACAGACACATGAGAAAATGCTCAACATTACTAATTATCAGGGAAATGCAAATCAAAACCAAAGTCAGTTATCACCTTCTGCCTGTCATTATGGCTAGAATCAAGAACACAAGAAATAACAAGTATTGGCAAGCATGTGGAGAAAAGGACACCCTCATGCACTGTTGGTGGGGATGTAAATTGGTGCAGCTACTGTAAAAAACAGTATGGAGGTTCCTCAAAAAATCAGAAATTGAAATATCATATGAAATAGTAATTCCACTCCTGGACATTTACCACTAAAAACCCCAAGAACACTAATTTGAAAAGATTTATGCACCTCTATGTTTATTGCAACATTATTTACTATAGCTAAAATATGGAAGCAACTAAGTACACATTGAAAAATGAAAGGATAAAGAAGATGCAGAACACACACACACACACACACACACACACACACACACACACACACGAACACTACTCAGCCATAAGAAAGAATAAGATCTTGAGATTTGTGCCAGCGTGGATGGACATAAGGAGTATTATGCTAAGGGGAATAGTCAGATACAGAAAGACAAATATCATATGATTTTACATATATGTGAAACATAAAAAACAAAACAAATGAACAAACAGATTCTTAAATGCAGAGAAAAAAATGGTGGTTTCTAGAGGGGAGTGGATGGGGCATTATGAAGTAGAAAAAGGAGGTTAAGAGGTACATACTTTCAAATATCAAATAAATCAGAGATGAAAAGTACAGCATAGGGATTATAGTCAGTAATATCATAATAATATGTTTTAGTGACAAATGGTGACTTCCCATTTGCTCACTCAGTGGTGAGCACTGAGTAATGTATAGAACTTTTGAATCAATATGTTGTACACATAAAACTAATATAACATTTTGTGTTAATTATATTTCAATAAAAATAAGTGATTTATATTTCAATAAAAACAATATCATTTACATTAGCACTGAAAAATAATGAAATACTTGGGTAAAAATTCTAACAATATCTGTACCAGTTATATATAAAGAGCACTATAAAACTCTGACAAAATTAATCAAAGAAGAAATAAATAAATGGAAATATACTTCATGTTCATGAATAGGAAAATTCAATATTGTCAAGATGTCAGTTCTTCCCAAGTCAATCTATGGATTCAATACAATCCCAATCAAAATTCTGATAAGTTATTATGTATATATGGACAAACTGATGCTTTTTTTTAAAAGACTTTATTTATTTGACAGAGAGAGACACAGTGAGAGAGGGAACACAAGCAGGGGAGTGGGAGAGGAAGAAGCAGCCTTCCCCGCTGATCAGGGAGTCCGGTGCAGGGCTTGATCCCAGGACCCTGAGATCATGACCCAAGCCGAAGGCAGACGCTTAAAGACTGAGCTACCCAGGAGTCCCAAACAGATTCTTTTTTAAAAATTAAATTAAAATAAATTTATTTTTATTTATTATTATGTTCAATTAGCCAGCATATAGTACATCATTAGTTTTTGATGGAGTGTTCAGTGATTCATTAGTTGCATATAACACCCAGTGCTCATCACAATACATTCTTTCCTTAATAACCATCACTTAGTTACCCTATCCCCCCACCCCCCTCCCTTCTGTAAACCTCAGTTTGGTTCACAGAGTCCAGAGTCTCTTATGGTTTATCTCCCTCTCTGATTTCTTCCCATTCAGTTTTCCCTCCCTTCCCCTGTGGTCCTCCATGCTATTCCTTCTGTTCCACGTATGAGTGAAATTATATGATAATTATCTTTCTCTGCTTGACTTATTTCACTTAGCATAATCCCCTCCAGTAAAATCCATGTCTATGCAAATGGTGGATATTCATCCTTTCCGATTGCTGAGTAATATTCCACTCTATATATGAACCACATCTTTATCCATTCATCTGTTAAAGGGCAACTTGTATCCTTCCACAGTTTCACTATTGTGGACATTGCTGCTATGAACATTGTGGTGCATGAGCCCCTTCTTTTCACTATGTCTGTATCTTTGGGGTAAATACCCAGTAGTGCAATTGCTGGGTCCTAGGGTAGCTCTATCTTTAACTTTTTGAAGAAGTTCCATACTGTTTTCCAGAGTGGCTGTAGCAGCTTGCATTCCCACCAACAGTGTAAGAGAGTTCTCTTTCTCCACATCCTCTCCAAAATTTGTTGTTCCCTGTATTAATTTTTGCCATTCTAACTGGTGTAGGGTGACATATCATTGTGGTTTTGATTTGTATTTCCCTGATGGCTGGTAATGTTGAGCATTTTTTCATGTGTCTATTAGACATTTGTATGTCTTCTTCAGAGAAGTGTCTATCCATGTCTTCTGCCCATTTTTTGACTGGATTATTTGGTTTTTGGGGGGTGTTGAGTTTGAGAAGGTTTTTTTTTATTTAAAGAATATTTAATATGAGTAATAATATCATTTTTTACAGTGAGTCATTGCAATATATACCTCTAAGGAAAAGTATAAAAACCTGATTATGGCCCTCTGGTTGCAAGAGAAGTTTTTAACAGATTGTGGATACAAGCCCTTTATCTGATATGTCATTTGCAAATATCTTCTCCCATTCTGTGGGTTGCCTCTTGTTTTGCTGACTGTTTCCTTTGCTGTGCAGAAGCTTTTTATCTTAATGAAGTCCCAGAGGTTCATTTTGTGCTTTTGTTTCCCTTCCCTTTAAGACATGTCTTGAGGGCGCCTGGGTGGCTCAGTTGGTTAAGCGACTGCCTTCGGCTCAGGTCATGATCCTGGAGTCCCAGGATCAAGTCCCGCATCGGGCTCCTTGCTCAGCGGGGAGTCTGCTTCTCCCTCTGACCCTCCCCCCTCTCATGTGCTCTCTCTCTCTCTCAAATAAATAAATAAAATCTTAAAAAAAAAAAAAGACATGTCTTGAAAGAAGTTGCTGTGACTAATATGGAAGAGGTTACTGCCTATGTTCTCCTGTAGGATTTTGATGGATTCCTGTCTCACATTGAGGTCTTTCATCCATTATGAATTTATCTTTGTGTATGGTATAAGAACGGTCAAGTTTCATTCTTCTGCATGTGGCTGTCCAATTTTCCCAGCACCATTTATTGAAAAGAGTGCCTTATCCCCATTGGATATTCATTCCTGATTTGTTGAAGATTGGTTGACCATAGAGTTGAGGGTCCATTTCTGGGGTCTCTATTCTCTTCCACTGATGTACGTGTCTGTTTTTGTGCCAATACCATGCTGTTTTGAAGATCACAGTAATATAGCTTGAAGTCAGGCACTGTGATGGCCCCAGCTTTCTTTATTCAACAATTCCCTGGCAATTCGGTTTTCTTTTTTTCCTGGTTCCATACAAATTTTAGGATTGTTTCTTCCAGCTCTGTGAAAAATGTTGATGGTATTTTGATAGGGATTGCTTTGAATGTGTAGATTGCTCTGGGCAGCATAGACATTTTCACAATATTTATTCTTCCAAACCATGAGTATGGAATGTTTTTTTTTTCCATCTCTTTATGTGTTCTTCAATTTCTTTCATAAGTGTTCTGTATTTTGTAGAGTATACATCCTTTACCTCTTTGGTTAGGTTTATTCCTAGGTATCTTATGGTTTTTGGTACTATTGTAAATGCAATCGATACCTTAATTTCTCTTTCTTCAGTAACATTGTTAGTGTATAGGAATACAAATGATTTCTGTGCATTGATTTTGTATCCTGACAGGTTGCTGAATTGCTGTATGAGTTATAGCAATTTGGGGGTGGAGTCCTTGGATTTTCCACATAAAGTATCATGTCATCAGTGAAGAGAGAGAGTTTGACTTCTTTGCTAAGTTGAATGCCTTTATTTCTTTTTGTTGTCTGATTGCTAATGCTAGGACTTCTAGTACTATTTTGAACAAAAGTGGTGAGAGTGGGCATCCCTGTCATGTTTGTGACCTTAAGGGAAAAGGTCTCAGTTTTTCCCCATTGAGAATGATATTCATTGTGGGATTTTTCTAGATGGCTTTTATGATATTGAGGTATGTTCCTTCTATTCCTACACTCTGAAGAATTTTAATCAGGAAAGAATGCTGTATTGTGTCAAATGTTTTTTTCTGCATCAATTGAGAGGATCATATGGTTCTTGTCTTTTATTTTATTAATGTGCTCTATCACATTGATTGATTTGTGAATGTTGAACCACCCTTGCATCCCAGGAATAAATCCCACCTGGTTGTGATGGATAATCCTTTTAATATACTATTGGATCCTATTGGCTAGGATATTGTTGAGTATTTTGGCATCCAAGTTCCTCAGGGATATTGGTCTGATATTCTCCTTTTTAATGTGGTCTTTGTCTGGTTTTGGAATCAGGGTATTGCTGACCTCATAGAATGAGTTTGGAAGTTTTCTTTCTGTTTCTATTTTTTGAAACAGCTTCAGAAAAATAGGTATCATTTCTTCTTTAAATGTTTGGTAGAAATCCCCTGGGAAGCCATCAGGTCCTGGACTCTTGTTTTTTGGGAGGTTTTTGATTATGGCTTCAATTTCGTTACTGGTTATTGGTCTATTCAGACTGTCTATTTCTTCCTGTTTCAGGCTTGGTAGTTTATAAGTTTCCTGGAAAGCACCCATTTTTTCCAGGTTGCTTAATTTGTTGGCATATAGTTGCTGGTAATAATTTCTAATAATTGTTTCTATTTCCTTGGTGTTAGTCGTGATCTCTTCCCTTTCCTTCATGAATTTATTGATTTGGATCCTTTCCCTTTTCTTTTGGATATGTCTGGCCAGATGTTTGTTTATCTTATTAATTCTTTCACAGAAACAGCTTCTAGTTTCGTTGATCTGTTCTACTGTTTTTCTGGTTACTATTTAATTGATCTCTGCTCTAATCTTTATTATTTCTCTTCTTCTGCATGGTTTAGGATTTATTTGCTGTTCTTTCTCCAGCTCCTTTAGATGTACAGTTAGCTCGTGCATTTGGGATTTTTCCGTTTTTTTTTTTTTTTTTTTTTTTTTTTTTGAGAGAGGCTTGGATGGCAATGTACTTCCCCTTAGGACCACCTTTGCAGTATCTGATAGGTTTTGGACCGATATGTTTTCATTCTCATTAGTTTCCATGCATTGCTTAAGTTCTTCCTTAATTTCCTGGTTGATCCAATCATTCTTTAGCAGGATGCTCTTTAACTTCCAAGGGTTTGAATTCCTTCCAATTTTTTTCTTGTGATTGAGTTCCAGTTTCAAGGCATTGTGGTCTGAAAACATGCAGGGAATAATCTCAATCTTTTGGTATCAGTTGAGAACTGATTTGTGACCCAGTATGTGGTTTATTCTGGAGAAAGTTCCATGTGCGTTCGAGAAGAATGTGTATTCTGTTGTTTTAGGGTGGAATGTTCTGTATATATCTAGGAAGTCCATCTGGTCCAATGTGTCCTTCAAAGTTTTTGTTTCTGTGTTGGATCTTCTGCTTAGATTATCTGTCCATTGCTGAGAGTGGAGTGTTGAGGTCTCCTACTATTAATGTATTATCAATATGATTATTTTGGTTAACAGTGGGCTTAGGTAGTTGGCTGTTCCCATGTTGGGGGCATAGATATTTATAATTGTTAGATTTTCTTGTTGATAGACCCTTTAAGTATGATATAGTGTCCCTCTACATCTCTTACTAACATCTTTGGTTTAAAATCTAATTTGTCTGATATGAGAATTGCTACCCTCGCTTTCTTTTGAGGTCCGTGGGCATGATAAATGTTTCTCCTTCCCTGCAATTTCAATCTGGAGGTGCCTTTAGATTCAAAATGAGTCTCTTGTAGAAAGCATATGGATGGGTCCTGTTTTTTTATCCTTACACCTAAAGGAGCTTGGGAAGGAACAACAACAAAACCTAAACCAAGCAGCAGAAGAAAAACAGTAAAGATTAGAGCAGAGATCAATGAAATAGTAAACAGAAAAACAGTAGAACAGATCAATGAAACTAGAAGCTGGTTCTTGGAAAGAATTAATAAGATTGATAAACCACTGGCCAGATTTATCCAAAAGAAAACAGAAAGGACCCAAATTAATAAAATCCTGACTGAAAGGGGAGAGATTATGACTAACACCAAGGAGATAGAAACAATTATTAGAAATTATTACCAGCAACTATATGCCAACAAATTAAGCAACCTGGAAGAAATGTATGCCTTCCTGGAAACTTATAAACTTCCAAGCCTGAAACAGGAAGAAATAGACAATCTGGTAGACCAATAACCAGTAACGACATTGAAGCAGTAATCAAAAACCTCCCAAAAAACAAGAGTCCAGGACCTGATGGCTTTCCAGGGGATTTCTACCAAACATTTAAAGAAGAAATAATACCAATTCTATTGAAGCAGTTTCCAAAAATAGAAATAGAGGGAAAACTTCCAAACTTGATAAGGCCAGCATTACCCTGTTCCCAAATCCAGGCAAAGACCCCATCAAAAAGGAGAATATCAGACCAATATCCCTGATGAACATGGATGCCAAAATACTCAACAAGATCCTAACTAATAGGATCCAACAGTACATTAAAAGATTATTCACCATGAACAAGACTGTTCTTCCAGTCTGTCTTCTGGGGGAGGGGCCTGCTGCTCCTCTTCTCAGGTTTTTGCCTGGGTGGAGTTGTCACACCCCTTGTCAGGGGGATGGGCTTAATGTGAGCTGGTTGGGTGGGTGGCTTTTGTTCCCTGGCATCTTTCAGCGTCTCTTTAGAGGGTCAGAGCAAATGTGGCCATGCGGGAATCTCCAGCCCAGAGCCTCAATGTCACAGTCCACCCCTATCAACAGATCCTCCAGGTCAATCTGTCTCCATCTCTGCACATACCAAACTCCACAGACTCATGCGTCGTCTGGGGGAGGGGCCTGTTGCATTGAGTCTCAAATGTCTTTTCCCCATTTGTAATTGCTCTGTCCTTGCCTGGAGCCAGGCTAAGTAATCTGCTCCAGTTTGTTCTCTGTGGCTTTTGTTCCCTGAAGTCTTTCTGTGCAGCTTTAGAGTATGAGAACGAAAAAGATGGCCTCCCAATCTCTGGCACCACAGCCGAAAGCTCAGGGCCCCACTCCTCTGGGAGCCCTCAGAGAAAAGCAGTCAATCACTCCTCTCTCCCTGCTCTCTGGCCGTACTCTGTGCTCACCCAGCCTGTGAACAAGCATTTCTATCTCAGGCACACACCATTTGGAGTCTTCAAACTCAGCAGGCTCCTGCAGCATGCTCCCCTGCTGCTCATCCCAGGGCAGAGAGGGGGCTTTCCCTGGTTCTGTCATTTTGTTGGGCCCCTGCTGGAAGAGCAAGGGCCCTACTGTGCCATAGATCACAGTTTATGGCAACCTTGGGATGAAAGTCCACTCTTGGGCTCACTCTTTGGGGCTGGCTTCCCTGATCCGATACCTGGGAGCTCTGCTGCACTCAGGCATCCCCGGTCTTCTTGTGACTCTGAGGATCCTGAGATCACACTGTCCCAGTGTTTCACCTCCCACTTAGCTGCCTGAGTGAGGTGCTTCAGCGGAGCAGACTTCTAAAAGTTCCAATTTTGTGCTCCTCTGCTCTATCACTGGCCTAAAGCCGGCTGCCGGAGGCTCCCTCCCACCCACCCCTGGGGGGGTCTATCTTCCCATATATGGCCTTGGGTTCACTTCTCCACACCTCCTACCTTGCAGAAAATGGCCGCTTGTCTATTTGTAGAGTTGCAGTTATTCTTTTCTTTGATCTTCATTTGGCTCACAGGTGTTTAGAATGGTTTGATAGCTCTCTAGCTGAATCCCTGGGCCAGACAAAATTAAGGTCTCCTATTCCTCCACCATCTTGGACTCCTCCCAACAAACTGATTCTAATGTGTGTATGGTGAGGCACAGGACTCATGATAGACCACATAACATTGAGGGAGAATAATAAAGTTGAAAGGATTGACACCACTCCAAGAGTTACTATAAAGCTAAAGCAATTAAGACATTTTGGTATTACTTAAAGAAGAGACAAATAGATCAATGGAACAGAATAGCGAGCCAAGATAATAGACCCATATAGATCTAGTCAACTGATCTTTGACAAAGAAGCATAAGCTATACAAATACGTAAATATATTATTTTCAACAAATTTTTCTGGAACAACTAGATATTTATATGACAAAAAATGAATTTAGACAAAGACCTTACAGTATTCACACAAAGTTAAATCAACATGGATCGCAGACCTAAATATAAAACACAAAATTATAGAACTCCTATATCATAATATAGGAGAAGATCCAGATGACCTTGGGTTTGACAATGGCATTTAAGATGCAACTCCAAAAGCATAATTCATGAAAGAATTGAGAAGTCAGACTTCATTAAAATATATATATATTTTTGGTCTGCAAAAAGTTATGTCAAGAAAATGAAAAAACATACCACATACTGGGAAATATTTGTAAAAGATGTACCTAATAAAGAACTGTCATCCAAAATGTACACAGAACTCTTAAAACTCAACCATAAACAAACAATTCAATTTTAAAATTGCTTAAAGACCTTAACAGACACTTCACAAAACAAGTTATATAAGTGGCAAATAAACATTATAGAAAGATATTCCACATTGTGTGTCATCAGGGAAATGAAAATTAAAACAACAATGAGCTACCAATACTTATTTTTTAGAATAACCAAAACCCAGAACTTTGACAACACCAAATGTTGGGAAGGATATTGATCAGCAGTAACTTGCATTTATTGCTGGTGGGAATGCAAATTATACAGCCACTTTGGAAAACAGCTTGACGGTTTCTTAGAAAAGTAAACACACTCTTACAATATGATCCCGAAATCATACTCCTTGATATTTACCCAAAGGAGGTGAAAATTTATGCTCACATGAAGAGCTGCACATGGATGTTTATTGCAGCTTTATTCATAATTGTCAAAACTTGGAAGCAAACAGAATGTCCTTCAGTAGGTGAATGGATGTATAAACTGTTATTTAATAGTAAAAGGAAATGAGCTATTGAGCCAATGAGAAAGCATTAAAGAACCTTAGGTGCATATTACTAAGTGAAAGAAGCCAATCCAAAAAGGTTGCATTCTCTATGTTTCCAACTATATGGCATTCTGGAAAAGGCAAAACTATAAAAATAATAAAAAGATCAGTGATTACTAAGGATTAGTGAGGAGAAAGGGATGAGTAGGCATAGTCCAAGAAGCAGTGAAACTACTCTGTATGCTACTATATTATTGGATACATGTAATTATAGATTTGCCCAATCCCATAGAATGTAGAACACCAAGAGTAAATCCTAACGTAAACTATGAACTCTTGGTGGTAACAATGTGTCACTGTTGGTTCATCAATTATAACAAATATACTACTCTCACGGGGGATGCTGATGATGATGGAGGCTGTTCATGTGTGGGGGCAGGGAATAAATAGGAAATCCCTGTACTTTCTGCTCAGTTTTGCTTTGAAGTTAAAACTGTTTTAGGACATAAAGTCTATTAAAAATGCAATGTATATTTGAACGAAATTAATAAATATCTACATCAAAGAATGACATCCATGTTCATGGATTGGAATATTTAATGTTTTTAAGATGGTTATGTATGCTTTCCAAATTCATCTACAGTTTCAATGCAATCCCTATAAAAAATACCATTTTTGGGGCGCCTGGGTGGCTCAGTTGGTTAAGCGACTGCCTTCGGCTCAGGTCATGATCCTGGAGTCCCTGGATCGAGTCCCGCATCGGACTCCCTGCTTGGCAGGGAGTCTGCTTCTCCCTCTGACCCTCCCGACCCTCCCCCCTCTCATGTGCTCTCTCAGTCTCTCTCTCTCAAATAAATAAATAAAATCTTTTAAAAAAAAAATACCATTTTTAAAGGCACCAATTGAAGAGCTAATGTTAAAAAATTCATATGGATATACAAAAGACCCAGAATATCCAACAACCTTACAAAATTGGAGTATTCACACTTTCTGATTTCAAATTTTACTGTAAAGCTACAGTAATATAGTTTTGTACTGTGGTACTAGCATACGCATAGACATACACATCAATGGAAATGAATTGAAAGTCTCCAAAGAAAGCATATTACATTTGTGATCTATTGAAATTCACCAAGGATGTCAAGACTATCCAATGAGGAAAGAACAGCTTTTTCAACAAATGGCACTCAAGCTACTGGATATCCACATGTAAAAGAGTAAATTTGGACCTTTACTTGAGATGATGCACAAATATCAACTCAAAATGGATCACAGAGCTTAATGTAAGGGATAAAAAGTATAAAACCCTAAAAAGAAAATATAGGAGTTAATCTTCATCATTATGGATTAGGCAATGTTTCCCTACATATGACACTAAAAGCACAAGTAAAAAAAGAAGAGAATAAAACAAATCGGGTTACATCAAAATTAAAACTTTTCGATTCAAAGTATAACATCAAGAAAGTGAAAATACAACCCACAAAATATGAAAAAATGTATTTAAATTACATATATGACAAGGAATTTGTATCCAGAATATTTAAAACTCTTGCACCTCAACCATAAAAAGACAAATAATCTATTTAAAAATGAGAAAACATTGAATAGACATTTCTCCAAAGAAGATATGCAAATGACCAATAAGTACATGGAAAAAGTGGTCAACATAAGCAGTCATTAAAAATTTACATCAAAATCACAATGAAATACTACTTTGCATCATTTAGAATGACTATAATAAAATAGATATATAATAAAATTCTGGCAAAAACTTGGAAGAATGGGGAACTCATGCATTGCTATTGGTCTGTAAAATTGTGCAGTCACTTTGGAAGCAGTTTGGCAGTTCCTTAAAATCATCATATGGTTACCATATGAAATATCAATTTCACTTCTAGGTCTATAACAAAGAGAATTGTAAGCATATGTGCACACAGAAACTTGCACATGAGTGTCCATGGCAGCATTGTTTTTATATTTTTACTTGTTTTAAGTATAGTTGACATACAATATTATATTGGTTTCAGGTGTACAACATAGTGATTCAGCAAACATACACATTACAAAATGCTCACTACATTAAGTGTAGTTAGTATCTGTCACCATATGAAGTTATTACAATATTATTGATTATATTCCCTAGGCTCTACTTTTCATCCCTGTGACTAATTTATTTTATAACTGGAAGTTTGTACCTCTTAATCTCTTTCATCTATGCAATCCCTTTCACCTATCCCCCCCATTCCCCACCCCTCTGACAAATACCAGTTTGTTTTCTGTATTTTTGAATCTTTTCCTGTTTCTTTCTTTTTGTTTGTTCATTTGTTTTATTTCTTTAGATTCCACATATAAATGTAACCCTGTGGTGTTTGTCTTTCTCTGTCTGACTTATTTCACCTAGCGTAATACCCTCTATATCCAACCATGTCATCATGAGTGACAAGATCTCATTCTTTTTTATGATGGAGTAATATTCTTTGTATATATTATATATGTCATATGTTCTTTATCCTTCTATTGATGGACACTTACGTTGTTTCCATATTGTGGCTATTGTAAATAATGCTTCCATAAACACAGGGGTACAAATGTCTTTTTAAATTAGTGTTTTCTTTTTCTTCAGGTAAATATCCAGAAGTGGAATTACTGGACTCTATGCTATTTCTATTTTTTAACTTTTTTGAGGAAACCTCATACTGTTTTCCATAGGGGCTGTGCCAATTTACATTTCCACAAACAGTGCATGAGGGTTCCCTTTTCTCCACATCCTCCCTAACACTTATTTCTTGTCTTTTTTGTAATCACCATACTAACAAGTGTGAGGTGATATCTTATTGTAGTTTTCATTTGAATTTCCCTGATGATTAGAGATTTTAAAAATATTTTCATGTATATATTTTCCATGTGGATTTCTTCTTTGGAAAAAAATGTCTATGTAAATCCTCTGTCCATTTTTAAATGAGATTATTTGCTTTTTTTGGTATTGAGTTCTATGATTCCCTTATATATTTTAGATGATAACCCCTTATCTAATTCACAGTTTATAAATATTTTCTCTTATTCCAGAGATTGCCTTTTGGTTTTGATTGATTTTTGGCTGTATATAAGTTTTTAGTTGAATTTGTCCCAATTGTTGATTTTTGCTTTTGTTGATATGCTTTTAGTGTCACGTCTAAAAATGGTTGCAAAGGGGCACCTGGGTGGCTCAGTGGGTTAAGTGTCTGTCTTCGGCTCAGGTCATGATCCCAGGGTCCTGAGATCAAGCCCCACATCAGGTTCCCTGATCAATGGAGAGCCTGCTTCTCCCTCTCCTCCCCACCTGTGCACTCTCTGTCAGTGTCTCTCTCTCTCAAATAAATAAAATCTTTAAAATAAATAAATAAATAAATAAATAATAAATAAAAATGGTTGCAAAGACCAATGTGAAGGAGTTTTTCCCCTGTTTTCTTCTAAGTGTTTTACAATTTAAGGTCATACATTTAAGTATTTAATCTATTTTATTAATTTTCATGATTGGTGCAATAGAGAAACCCAGTTTCATTATTTTGCAAGTGACTATCTTGTTATCCCAGAATCATTTATTGAAGAGACTATCATTTTTCTGTTGAGAATTCTCAATTTCTTCTTTAAATATTAGTTGATCATATATGTGAGTTTATTTTTGTGCTCTTTATTCTCTTTCATTGGTGTATGTGTCTATTTTTATACCAGTGCAATACTCTTGATTACTATATCTTTGTAGTACAGTTTGCAATAAGGAAGTATTGTTCTTCTTTCTCAGGATTGCTTTGCTGTGGGAGGCTTTTGTAGTTCCGTACAAATTTTAGATTTTTTTTTCTATTTATGTGAAAAATTCTGTTGAAATTTTCATAAATAGTGCACTGAATAAATTCAGAATAGAATACATGGCTTTGGGTAGCATAGGCATTTGAACAATATTTTTTTTTTTTTCAATTCATGAACATAGGAAATGTTTTCATTTGTTTGTGTCTTATTCAATTTCTTTTATCTACATCTTATATTTTCAGTATACAGATTATTCACCACCTTGTTTAAATTTATTCTTACATATTTCGTTATTTTGATGCTATTGTAAATGGGATAGTTTTATTTATTTCTTTTTCAGATATTTTGTTGTTAGGGTATACAAATGTAACTGATTTCTGTATGTTGATTTTGGGTCCTGCAACTTCACTGAATTTGTTGATTAGTTGTTTGTGTGCATATGTGTGTGTGTGGTCTTCAACATTATCTACATATAGTATTATATTATTTATAAACAGAGACAATTTTTACTTCTTTCTCTCTACTTTGGATGCCATTTATTTATTTTATTGCCTAATTGCTCTGGCTAGGACTTCCAGTACTATGTGGGATAAGAGTAATAAGAACAGTCATCCTTATTTTGTTAATGATCTTTGAGGAAAAGTTTTCAGCATTTCAACATTAGGTATGATGTTATCTGTGGACATGTCATATATAGTCCTGAGTATATTGAGGTATGTCCCTTCTAAACCCTTTTGTTGAGAGTTTTTATCATTAAAAGACATTAAACTATGTCAAATGTTCTTTCTGCATCTGTTGAAGTGATCTTATGATTTTTATCTTTTATTCTATTGATGTTATCTATATATCACATTTGTTGATTTGTGTTTATTGAGTAATCTTTGCAACCCAGTGATAAACCTCATATGATTATATGATCTTTTAAATGTGCTATTGAATTTAGTTTGCTAGTATTTTATTGAAAATGTTTGCATCTATATTCATCAGGGTTTTTGGCCTATAGTTTTCTTTTATTGTCTTTATCTGGCTTTGCTAACAAGAGTAATCTTTACGATATTGAGTCTTCCAGTGCATGAAACAGTTTATCTATTCATTTATTCAGGTCTTTAATTTCTTTACAATTTTTAATTTTCAGCATAGAGATCTTGTATGTTTTTATTACATTTATACCTAGGTATTTCAATTTTTGGAGAGATTGTTAAAAGTATTATAATTTTAATGTTAAGGTCCACATGGTCATTGCTAATATACAGAAATACATTTGATATTTGGCCTTGGATCCTGAAACTGACGAATTCATTTATTCCAGATTTTATGTAGATTCTTTAAGATTACCTACATAGATAAGCATGTTATTTGCAAATAAAGCATTTATATTTCTTCCTTTCCAGTTTGTCTTTTATTATTTTCTTGCATTTTTGTACAGGCTAGGACTTCCAATATTATGTTGAATAAGAGTGGTTAGAGCAGATATCCTTTGCTTTGTTTCTGATTTTAAAGAGACTGGATTTTGTCCCTTATCATTAAGTATGATATTAGCTGTAGGCATTTTACAGATCTTTTTTTCAAGTTGAGGAATTTCTTCTCTATTATTTACTTGCTGAGATGATTTTTTAAATAACAAATACATATTGAATTTTGATGATTTTTTTTCTGCATGAAGTTATATAATCATATAAGTTTTTGTCTTTAACCTGTTGATATATGGTTGATTACACTGATCATATTTCAAATATTTAACCAGCCTTACAGTCCTGGAATAAATCCCACTTTGTTGTGGTATATAATTCTCCTTATTTTTTGCTGGACTCAATTTGCTGGTATTTTGTTGAGGATTTTTGTGTCTAAGGACATGAGAAATATTGATTTTTTACTTTTTGTATGTTCTCCTCATTTGGTTTTGGCATTGGGGTAATACTGTTATCATAAAATGAGTTGGAGTGCACGCCCTCCTCTTAATTTTTGGAAGTGACTGTAAAATTGGAACTTGTTTTTTTAAATGTTTGGTAGATTTCTCCAGTGAAACCATTTGGTCCTGGAAATTCTTTTTTCAAAAGCTTTTTAATTCCAACTTCAATTTTTTTTACATCTTTATAAAACTATTCAGGTTCTCTATTTCTTATTTTGTGAGTGTTGTTAGTTTTGATGTTTGAGAAATTGGTACATTTATTCTAAGTTTTGGAATTTATAAGGAAAATGTTGGTCATAATATGCCCTAATTATATTTTTAATGTCTGTGTTATCTGTAATTATATCACCAGCATCATTCCTGATATTGGTAATTTGTGACTTTCTTTTCATCATGTATTTCTTGTCATAACTTTATCAATTTTATTGGTCTTTTCAAAGAACCACCTGATAAGAATTTATTTTCCCTATTGTTTTTCTGATTTCAATTTCATTTATTTTTGCTCTTGTCTTTATTATATCCTTCCTTCTGCTTGTTTTGAGCTTGTTTTGTTCTTTTTTTTTCTAATTTCTTGAGGTAGAAACATGGTTGATATAAAACTTTTTCTCTTTTCTAATGTAAATATTTATTGCAGTAAATCTCCCTCACAACACTGATTTAGCTACATCCCACAAATTTTGACATGTATTTTTATTTTCATTCAGTTCCAAGTATATTTTCATGCACTTTGAGATAGTATTTTGACTCATCTATTATTTTAGATTATGTTATTTATTTTTCAAATGTTTGGGAATTTTTTTCTTTTTTTATTTATTTGACTTATCCAAGTCAAAGTTGGATTTCATTGTCAGAGAACATACTCTGTATCTTTCATTTTACATCTGTTGAGTTTTTTTTATGGGCTTGGATACAATCTGTCATAATGAACACTCTCATTTGAAAATATCTTTATTTTCCCTTCCTTTCTGAGGGATAGTTTCACTAGTTATAGAACTGAGTGCTGGAAATTTTTTTCTTTCAGAATTTGAGCAATGTTGTGACAGTTCCTTCTGGTCTTCATGGCTTTTTATGAGAAATCTACTGTTATTTGAATTATTGTTTTCATATAAGTAATGCATCATTTCTCTCTGGTTTTTTCAATATTTTTTGTCTTTAGTTTTCAGAAGTTTGTATATGCTGTGTCTTGACATGGATTTTCTTTGGATTTATCATCTTAAATCTGTAGATTTATAGCACTTGTCAAATTTTGGAAGTTTTCATCCATTATTAATTGAAATACTCTTACCTCAAATTCTTTCTTCTCTGCTCTCTGACAACATGAATGTTAGATCTTTTATTTCATTATAGTCCCACCATCTCTGAGACTCAATTTATTTGTTTTGATCTATTTTCTCTCTGTTGTTCAGATTTGGTAATTTTTATTGTTCTGTTTTTGAGTTCACAGATTCTTTCTTTTATTGTCTTCAATCTACTACTTGGCCACACAGAAAGATTATTTATTTCAATTGTTATATTTACTGATTGTATAATTTCCCTTTGATTTCATTTTATATTTTCTATTTTTTGTTGTGATTTTCTGTTTTTCTATTTGTTTCTAGAGTGTTCACAATTGATCACTGACACATATTTATGATTGCTTCTTTAAAATACCTATCAGATAATTCCAACATCTGTGATTGCAATGTTGAGGGGGTGGATGTTCAATTCCCACTGGGACACCATCCTGGCCAAAACAGGGCCCTAACTTGCACTGCCATCATGCCAATGGATAATAGTACAAGACTAACATAATTTCTGTTCTATTGACACCTTCCCAGTAAAAAAAAAAAAAAAAAAAAATGTTGCACTGAATTGTACTGTCTCATTGCCACTGCGTTTGGGTGGCAGTTCAGCTGCTAAAATGAGGGCAAACATGATAGATAACTAACACCACCTTTCACTTGTTCTATCTCTTTTATTTCAGTTATTTGTGGAAGTTGAGTTCCCACTGACTTCAGATTGGGGTAAATAGAGTAACATCAAGCACTACATTGCATGACCTTGTTCTGACTTGTTGCTTTTGGATTATGATGGAAGTTCAGCTCCGTCTAAACCTCATTTACAGCAAGGGAGGAAAAAGAAGAGTACCAACTGGCACTTCCTTACACTATCTTATTCTATTTTAATTTTGCTAGATGAGAATGAAAGCTCAACTTTTCTGTGGTCCCACTGAAACTAGAGGAGTTGAAAGTAGAAAGTCTTGAACTAACTCATTCTACCTTGTTGCTTCTGGGTGGAGTTAGAACTTCAGCTCTCCACAGGGCCCTTCTGACACTGAAGAAAGGTAGGTGGGAAGAGGAGGGACAACTAACAATGCCTCACACTACTCTTTCTACTTAATTTCTGTTGGATGGCAGTGAAAGCCCATCTTCCTACTTGGTCTTATTGACACTACCCAGGTAATGGAATCAAAATGCTGCCTACTATTTCTAGGCAGGGGATAGAAGCCCCACAAATACCACCTTGATAGAAGAATTGGGGAGCCATTTCTCCATTGATGTTTGACTAGCGTGGGCACTGTCAAAAATGCGCTCTGGGGCACCTGGGTGGCTCAGTCATTAAGCGTCTGCTTTCGGCTCAGGTCATGATCCCAGGGTCCCAGGATCGAGTCCCACATCAGGCTCCCTGCTCGGCGGGAAGCCTGCTTCTCCCTCTCCCACTCCCCCTGCTTGTGTTCCTGCTCTCGCTATCTCTCTCTCTGTCAAATAAATAAAATCTTAAAAAAAAAACAAAAACAAAAACAAAAATGCTCTCTGTTCTAATATACCACCTTTCCCAGGTGTTTTGGCTAGAGAGTCAGCTTTCTTTGGGGCTCTTTATATCTGTGCTTATTGACAATTTTGTGTTGCAAGTTTCTCCAGCACACTGTTCAGGATATATGAGAGGAAAACAATAACCAACAGAATGCTTTTCTATGTTGCTCAAGTCCCAAGCTTTCCAGGCTCTTACTCTTCTCTTTTTCATTTTTCAGAGTCTCCCTATGCTATTTTTTTAGTTGTATGAGAAAGGAATTGAGAATTTTGGCCAAAAATAGAATTATCCCATTACATTTTTGAGTAAAATATAGATGTATCTTAAATATTTTATAATACAGAAATAGATTAAGTTTCTTTTATATTCTAGTGGAATTCTTAGTGGAATTCTGTGCAGTCATTCAAATCATATTATCAACTAATACTTATTGACATGAGAAAAATATCATGGTAGAGTATCAGAAGGCAAAATTATATGTAAAATTATGATACCAAATACGTAAGAGATGTGTGTGTGTGCATATATTCCCATGCTTGTGTATGTAAGTTGATGAAAGAAAGAAGGCCAAAAATTTTACAAAAATTATAGTCGTGGATATATTTTGTGTATTGGGATTATGGGTGATTTTTATTTTCTGCTTTATACCTTTCTCTATTTCCAAATGTTCTACAATGAACATGTCTTACTTTCATAATCAGAAAAAAAAAAGTTCTTATTAAATTAGACACTCAATTCTTGACAGAAACATTTTGGTTCTATCAAAGAAAACCTGTTGCCAATGACAGAACTAAGAAGTGAATTTACCCCAATTCACTGTTTAAATCTGTAGAATTCCAGAAGAGTAAGGAGGTTGTGGCGGGAAAGGTAAGCTACAGAGAGAACATAATAATAAGTTCCTAAATCTTGAATTGGAATTATAGAAGTGTTTTTGAGATGTAAAGATGTTTTAAGCAGCTACCATCAAGAAATTTTAAGAAAATTATTTGAATTTTCCTAGGCCAATTTCTCAGATATTTTGGTTATATTTTCTTATGAATTTACTGATTCAGTATTGTTACATGGAAACTCTGGAACCCATCATAGGAAAACCTCAGACTCTGAGATACCCATTTGTTTTATTCTCTTCTGCTTCATTTCACCAGATCTGTCAAAAACCTCAAGGCCAACCAGATATAATTGGTTTTACTGAACAGTACCTACACACAGTTACATGCAAACCTGAAGTTCATTTTATTCTCATAGATAAATTCTTTAATAAGCCCTAATTTCAAGTCAGCAGTGGAAAAGTCAGGTTTAGATAAACATATTATCTTTTCAGTTCAGTCCCACCCACCCCAGTTACATTGGGTTTATAGATAGTTCCTTATATACTACCGATAGTATATAACTCTATAAAATTTTGTTTTTATTATTAGCTAGTTTCTTGTTGCAATTCTGTTTCAAGAGTAGACAAAATTTTACCACTCAAGCTAGATGTATGTGAGGCTGCTAGTTCCTGACTGTAGTAAAGAGGGACATGTGATGCTCATTATTTCTCCCCACTCCTTTCTTTTCTCCTCTACACCTTCACTTAATAAAATGGCTGGTATTTGAGAAGGGACAACTATAAAATTGAGGATCCACATGATAATGGTAGTAAATTTGCTTCTTCTTTTATGTTAGTTCTTGTTGCCTCTCTTTAAGATGCTATACAAACAGACAGAATTATAGACTGTGTGTTTTCTTTGTCATGTGTACATGTGGAATAATGGTGGCTTCTTTTAGGATATTCTGGGAATAAGTAATATGTGTACTTGAGACTGTCTTCTGCTTTAATTCTAAGGCACAAGATTCTCTGTGGCATTTTATTTTTCCTTGCTGCCACTATCAGTGATATTGAAAATATTTCTTGTGTGCTGCCTGCCCCTATATTCAAATTGGTAGCTCTCTGATCCACATTTCCCTTTTAAAGCCCCAGATTCCGTTTTTATTCTCTTGGAACCATGTGATTTGGGGTTGAGTGCTTATATGCAGATGTGGCAGGGAGCTGTGAGGGCTGACTCCCATTTTCTCTTTATCCAGGTACCCTGTACCATAAGTCTTTATACCGGCCTCATATGATACAGTTTTGTGACTCTCTGGATGAGAAGAAAATTTTTGCTCTTTTCTTCAAAAATCATAGAAAATTCTCTTTGGACCAATACTAATTTGGGGAGGAAGCAAGCCAAACATTTCCCACTCACCTTGAGGACAGTGATGGAAAGTATAGCAACTTCTCATTAGCTCTGTTCTCTCCAAGTAGGTGACTTCAGAAAGGAGAGGCATGATATATTTAAAGAGCTGAAAGAGAAAAAAGAAAACAAAAACAAAAACTACAACCAAGAATACTCTACCCAACAAGATTATCATTCAGAATTGAAGGAGAGATAGTGTTTCCTAGACCAAAAAGAATTAATTAATTAATTAAAGAAGTTTATCACCATTAAACCAGGCATACAATAAATGTTAAAGGGATTTCTTTAAGTAGGAAAAAGACCATAATTAGAAGAAAATTATGAATAAAAATATGTAAAATATGACAACATATACACAAAACATGGAGGAGGGAGTAAAAAAGTTCTTTTAGAATGCGTTTGAACTTAAATGACTTCCAACTTAATTCAGACTGCTATATATTCAGGATCCTATGTGTGAACCTCATGGAAATAACAAACTTAAAACCTATACTGGATAAACAAAAAAATAAAGGAAAACAAAGCCAAGCATAACACTACAGTTATCAATCACAAGGAGAGAGGAAAAGAAAAAAAAGTAAACAGAGAAAAACTACAAAAACAACCAGAAAATAATGAATAAAATGTGAACAAGTACATACTTATCAATAATTACTCTCCATATAAATAGTCCAAATGTTTCAATCAAAAGACTTAAGGTTACAAAATGGGTTAAAAAAGAAACAGGACTTATCTATATACTCACTTCAGACCTAAAGTCACAGAGAGACTGAAAGTGAAGGGATGGAAAAAGATATTCTATGAAAATAGGAATGAAAAGAAAGCCAGGGTAGCAATATGTATACCAGACAAAAGAGCTTTTAAACAAATATTGTAACAAGAGATAACGAGGGCATTACATAATGTTAAAGGGGACAATACAAAAAGAGGATATAACAATTGTAAATATATATGCACCAAACATCACAGCACCAAAATACATAAAGCAAATAATAACATAAAAAGAGAAATTGATAGTAATTCAATAGTAAGAGGGGACATTAATATTCCACTTACAGCAATGGATAGATCATCCAGGCAAAAAATCAATGGGAAATATTGCCTTTAAATGATACATTAGACTAGATGGACTTAACAGATATATAAAGAACATTTCATCCAAAAACAACAGAATACACATTCTTTTCAAGTGCATGTGAAAAAGGGTAGATCGCATGTAAAGCAATAAAAAAAGTTTCATTAAATTTAAGAAGATTAAGGTGATATCTGCATCTTTTCTTACCAAAACAGTATGAAACAGAAATCAATAACAATTTTAAAAAGTGGAAAAAACACAAACACATGGAGACTAAACAATAATCAAAACAGAAATAAAAAAGGAAATAAAAATTACGTGGAGACAAATGAAAATGAAAACATAATGGTCCAAAATCTTTGAGATGCAACAAAAACATTTCTAAGAAGGAAAATTATAGCAATGCAGGCCTACCTCGAGAAACAAACAAACAAAAAAATTTCAAATAAACAATCTAAATTTATATCTAAAGGAACTATAAAAAGAACAAACAAATCACAAGTTTAATAGAAGGAAGAAAACAATAAAGAACAGTGCAAAAATAACAAAGTAGAAACTGAAACAAAATAGAAAAAAATAATGAAACTAAGATCTAGTTCTTTGAAAAGATCAACAAATTTGATAAAGCTTAAGCTAAATTCATCAAGAAAAATGGAGAAAAGACACAAATAAATAAAAGCAGAAATGAAAAGGGAGAAGTAAAAACTGACACCACAGAAACACACAAGATTATAACAGAATACTATGAAAATTTATATGTTAGAAAATTGGACAACATAGAAGACATGGGTGAATTCCTATTACATACAGTCTTCCAAGTTTAATCAGAAAGGAATGGAAAATCTGATCAGACATAATTTCTTTACAAGTAAAGACATTTAATTGGTAATCAAAAACAAATAAAAACAAGCACAGAAGTCCAGGACCTCATGGATTCACAAATGAATCCTACCAAACATTTAAGGAAGAATTAATACCTATTTTCCTAAAACTATAGTTAATACATATTATCCTAAAAATAGGAGAAGAAAGAAAGCATCCAAATGCATTCTTTGTGGTTAACATTATCTTGAGATCACAACCAGACAAAGACACTAAAACAAAAGAAAACAAAACACTACAGAGATAAACATAGTTGCAAAAATCCTCAAAAAAGTATTAGCAAACCACATTCAACAATATATTAAGAGGATCCTTCACCAAAACCAAGTGGGATTTAATCTGGGGATGCAAAGGTGGTTTAATATTCACAAATCAATTAACGTGATATACCACATCAACAAAACAAAGGATAAAAACATATAATCATCTGAATAGATACAGAAAAAGCATTTGAAAAAATTTAGCATCTGCTCACAATAAAAACTCTCAACAAAGTGAGTTTAGAGGAAACATACCTTAACATAATAAAGGCTATATATGAAAAGCCCACAGCTAACACCATATTCAATTGTGCAAAACTGAGAGCTTCCCCTCTAAGATCAGGAACAAGACAAGGATGTCCGTTCTCACCACTCTTACTCAACATAGTACTGGAAGTTATCGCCTCAGCAATCAAACCAGTAAAAGGAATATAAGGCATCCAAATTGGTAAGGAAGAAGTTAAATTGTCACTATTTGTACATGACATGATACTATTCATAGAAAACCCTAAAGACTCCACTAAAAAATTATTAGAAGTAATAAGTCAATTCAATAAAGTTGCAAGATACAAAATTAATGCACAGAAATCAGTTGCATTTCTATACACTGATACTGACATAGGAGAAAGATAATTTAAGATGATGATTCCATTTACAATTGAACTAAAAAAAACCCTAAGAATAAACTCAATCAAGGAGGTGAAAGATCTATCTTCTGCAAACTCCAAAATACTGATGAAAGAAATTGAAGACAATACAAATAGATGGAAAGATATATTGTGCTCATGGATTAGAGGAATAAATATTGTTAAAATGTCCATACCACCCAAAGCAATCTACTGATTCAATGCAATCCCTAATAAAATACCAAGGACATTTTTCACAGAACAAGAACAGATAATACTAAAATTTGTATGGAACAACAAAATATACTAAATAGCCAAAACAATCTTGAAAAAAAAAAAAAAAAACAAGTTATCTCAAACCCAGATTTCAAGATACAATACAAAGCTGCAGTAATTAAAACAGTACAATCCTGGCACAAAAATAGACACATAGAACAGAATAGAGAGCCCAGAAATAAACCCATATGTATATGGTCAATTATTTTAGAACAAATAAGGCAAGAATATATAATGGAGAAAAAAGAGTCTCTTCAATAAATAGTGCTGGAAAAACTAGACAGCTACAGGCAAAAGAATGAAACAGGATCACTTTCTTACACTATAGTAAAAAATAAACTCAATATGGAATTAAGACCTAAACATGAAACTGGAGACAAAAACCTCCCAGAATAAAGCATAGGAGTTATCTCTTGGGCACTGGCCTTAGCAACAACATATTTATGGAAAGGTCTCCTCAGGCAAGGGAAACAAAAGGAAAAATAAATTATTAGGACTACGCCAAAATAAAAAGATTTTTCACAACAACAAAAAAAAACCATTAACAAAACAAAAAGGCAACCTACTGAATGCGAGAAAACATTTGTAAATAATATATCCAATGAAGAGTTAATATCCAAAATATATAAAAAACTTATACAACTCAGCAAAGAAGAAAGAAAGAAAGAAGAAAGAAGAAAGAAAAGAAAGAAAGAAGAAGAAAGAAAGAAGAAAGAAAGAAAGAAAGAAAGAAAGAAAGAAAGAAAGAAAGAAGAAAGAAAGAAGAAAGAAAGAAGAAAAGAAAAGAAAAGAAAAGAAAAGAAAGAAAAGAAAAGAAAAGACCCAAGCCCAAATAACCCAATTAAAATATGGGCAGATGACCTGAATATTTTTCTAAAGAAGACATACAGATGGCCATCAGAAACATGAAAAGATGCTCAACATCATAATCATCAGAGAAATGTAAGTCAAAATCATCATGAGATGTCACCTCACAACTGTCTAAATGGTTAAAATAAAGCAAAGAAAAACAAGTGTTGGTGAGGATGTGGAGAAAAAGCAACCCTGCACAGGTGGTAGGATTGTAAACTGGTGCATCTACTGTGAAAAACAGTATGGAGTTTCCTCCAAATATTAAAAATAAAAATACCATGAGATCCAATAGTTCCACTACTGGGTATTTACCCAAAGAAAACAAAAACACTAATTTGAAAAGATATATGCAACTCAATATTTATTGTAGCATTATTTACAATAGCCAAGATAGGGAAGCAACCCTAATGTCCATTCATAGATGAATATGTGAGATATATAATATATAAATGTTATATAAAATATATATCTCACATATTCACACAATAGACTATTACTCAGCTATAAAAATGATATTCTGCCATTTGCAATAACATTGATGGACCTAGGAAGTATTATGCTAAGTGAAATAAGTCAGGCAGACGAAGACAGATACCATATAATTTCACTTAAATTGGAAATCTAAAGCCAAAACTAATGAATTACAAACAAAAAGGAGAAACAGACCCATAAATTCAGAAAACAAAGTGATGGTTTCCAAAGGAGAAGGGTGGGAGTGATGGGCAAAATGGGTGAAGGGAAGTAGGAGATATAGGCTTCTAGTAATGGAATTAATAAGTCATGGCAATAAAAGGTACAGCATAGGGAATATAGTCAATGGCATTGTAATAGTATTGTATAGTGACTGATGGGGGCTACATTTGTGGTGGATGTAGCATAATGTATAGACATGTCAAATTATTATGATGTACATTTGAAACTAAGGTAATATTGTGTTTCAACTATAATTCGATAGAAAATTAATTAATTAATTAATTAATTAAAAAATTTTAAAAAGCCAGCTGAGGAAAGAAGTCAAGCATTCCAGGAAGAAAGAGAGCAGCTTATGTAATGATATTTTACTTAAAGAGACCATGAGACTTTCTGAGGCATCAGTTTTGTTTAAATTTGTTGATAACCCAGCAAATTATATACCACTATTCCTCTTTTATAGGTGAAAGTTGAGTTGTTTCACAGCATAGATTTTCAAACAATTTGGATGCAGCATACTGACGTGCAAAGAAAAATCAATCCCTTCAACCTCTGGGGTGATCAGGAGAGATGTGGAAAACAGGATTCTCCAAATCTCTGGCCATGTGCAGCCATTTTGGCACAAATTTCCCTATACTTTAACCCAATATGCTGCACAAACATCATTATCTTTTATGTGTCCCTAATGCAAAAGGAAAAAAAAAAAGTTTGGGAATCTTTGGCTTAAAAAATTAAGTGTCTTAAGTAATAGGTATAGCCATAATTATAATGCAGGATCTGGCTTGGTATCAGGTCCTTCTCCCTACCTCACAACATATTGTACATTTGGGAAGATTTTTGCTCGGGACTCTAGAACTTCACATTGCTGCTTAGTGAGCATATTTCCTTCTCACTATTTGACAGGACGTAAGATATGAGCACTACAAGAAACCTTAGAGGTCCCATAGTCTCACCCTTTCTGGAGTATACCATAAAAGAGGTCCAGAAGTTGCCTTTTAATAATTATTTCATGAAGTTGATTGATTCCTTAAAAAACATTAAGAATAGTTCATCAACAAAACCTGATCATAAAGATTACTGAGGGAAGAGTTAAGATAGTGGAAGAGTTGGGAGACCCTGGGCTTGCCTCATCCCTGGAAAACAGCTAGATAAATATCAAATCATTTTGAACACCCAAGAAACTGATCCAAGGATGAAGAAAATAAAAATGAACAACTAGAGCTGAAAAAAGAAACCCCATCACATTGTGAAAGGTAGGAAAAGGCGGAAAGTTGATTTGGGGGAAAGAAGAGCTGCAGGTGCTGTGATGGGGAAGAAGCCCTAATCACAGAAAGAGGAGAAAGAGAGAAGGAGAGAGAGAAAGAGTGGAAGTGCATGCAGGGATTTGCACAAGAAAAAGTCTTCACCAATAGCATTGACTGGGAAAAAGAGAGTTTTGGAATATTGCAATCTTTTATAAACAGTGGAAAGCAGAGTCTGAAGTTTTGGAGGTCCACCACATCAGTGGTGCTCTGGTGGGGAAGGAGGGCAGAGACCCTGGAGTGGACAGCGCGGTCTGAGGATCCCCTGGATCACACAGGGAAAGGCAGTTTCCCAGCTTGGAGTGCATCTGGGAGAAATGGTGTGACCTCTCCAGGGCCAAGGGATCAGTGAGCCCCATTGAATAGCCACTTTCATTAGCATAGAAATGGGGTGCTGGTGGAGGGCAGCCAGCCTTGATACAAACTTGCAGCTGAGCTCTGCCAGAAACTCTGAGGGGCTGTGTGAGTACATGTCTAATTTCTGGTACAAAGCAAGCAGGAAGCTGCAGTTTGGAAAGACCTTCCCCCAGGGGATTGACGTGGGTGCGCACCTTAGAAGATCTCTAAAATATGGAGTTTTAGGACACAGCTGCATGCTTAAGATAAAATACAAGAGGGCAGTGGCATGGGAAGGAACAGTTCCCCTGCTTGGTTTGCATTTGGGAGAGGCAACAGGGCCTCTCCAGGGGAACACCGTGGGTCTATGATTCAGGAGTCCCTAATATTTGGAATTTTGAAACCCAGCCTTAGGCCTGAGATAAAACAAAGGAAGGCTGTGCCTCCTTGTAGGTGGACAGTTTGGATGCAGACAGTGTGAAGGCAAGGATCTGACAGAAACCAGGGACATAAGAGGGGTGGGTGTTTGCTCTTCTGTGATGGCTTCCTGAAGACAGGCAGGCATGAACTCTCAGCTCTAGGGTCAAGACAGCAGTGCAGTGCCATTTTCCGCACTGCACAGCAGTTAAACAGCTCCTCCTAGTGCAGAATGGAGCCAATTACACCAAGCCCTGGCAGGTGCATCTCCACTAGGGCAAGTCTGCCTAAGACTTAATCAGTGCAGCAGGCCCCTCCACCAGAAGACCAACACACACCCCTTGCATGCACCAAATCTGATCATAGAGTCCTATACACATCAGCTCTAGGGGAAATAGGATATAGCTTTCTTTTCATTCTTTTTATTTTTTATTATTTTTAAATTTTTAAATATATTTTTATTTTTTCCTTTTCTTTTCTTTTATCAGGACAAAATGACAAGATAGAAGGAATTCTCCCCAAAAGAAAGATCAAGAAGAAACCACAGTCAGGGATATGCTCAAAACAGATATAATAATATCTGAACAAGAATTCAGAAAAACACTCATAAGAACACTAGCTGGGCTTGAAAAAAAAAAAACAAAAAACATAGAAGACTCCAGAGAAACCCTTGCTTCAGAGATACAACAACTAAAACCTAGTCTAGCCAAAATTAAAAATTCTATAATGGAGATGCAATCCCAACTGGATGTAATCACAATGAAGTTACAAACAGCAGAGGAACAAATAAGTGATATAGAAGATGAAATTATGGAAAATAATGAAGTTGAAAAGAATAGGGGAAGAAAGCTATTATATCATGAAAATAGACTGAGGAAACTGTAATTCTATAAAGAGGAAATAATATCCATATCTTAGGAGTCCCAGAAGACAAGTGAGGAAAAGGAACAGAAGATATATTTGAACAAACTATAGCTGAGAACCTCTCTAATCTGGGGAAGGAAACAGGCATTCAAGTCCGAGAGGCACAGAGAACTCCTCAAAATAAACAAAAATAGGTCAATACCAAGACATATCATAGTGAAACATGCAAAATACAAAGATAAAGGGAGAATTCTGAAAGCAGGTAGAGACAAAATGTCCTTAACCTAAAATCCTAGACACATAAGGTTGGCAGCAGACTTGTCCACGGAAACCTGGCAGGCCAAAAGAATGTGGCATAATATATTCAACGTGCTAAATGAGAAAAATATGTAGCCCCAAATACTTTATCCAGCAAGGCTGTCATTCAGAATAGAAAGAGAGATAGTTTCCAAGACAAGCAAGAACTGAAAGAGTTTGCGACAACTAAACCACTCCTGCAAGAAATATTAAAGGGAACTCATTGAGTGGGGACAAATGAAGACCAAAAGCAACAAAGACTAGAAAGGAACAGAAAATATCGCCAGAATCACCAATTTTACAGGTAATGATGGCAGTAAATTCATATATTTCAATAATCAATCTGAATGAAAATGGACTAAATGCTCCAATCAAAAGACATAGGGTATCAGAATGAATAAAAAGACAAGGTCCATCTATATGCTGCCTACAAGACACTCATTTTATATCTAAAGAGACCTGCATATTGCAAGTGACAGGATGGAGAACCATTTATCATGCTAATGGACATCAAAAGAAAGCCAGAGTAGCCATACTTATTTCAGACAAACTAGATTTTAAACCAGTCTGTAACAAGAGATGAAGGGCACTATATCATAATTAAGAAATTTTCCATCAAGAAATCTAACAATTTATAAATATTTATGGCATAAATATTTATGCCCCCAACCTGGGAGCACCCAAATGTATGAATCAATTAATAATAAACACAAAGAAACTCATTGATAATAATACAATAATAGTAGAGGACTTTAAAACCCAACTTGAAAAAAATGGACAGATAATTTAAGCAGAAAATCAGTAAGGCAGCAATGACAATGAATGACACACTGAACCAGACGGACTTAACAGATATATTCAGAATATTTCATCCTAAAGCAGCAGAATACACCTTCTTTTTGAATGCACATGGAACATTCTCCAGAATAGATCACATACTGGGTCACAAATCAACCCTTAACAAGTAGAAAAAGATTGAGATCATACCATGAATATTTTCAGACCACAATAATATGAAACTTGAAGTCAACCCCAAGAAAAAAATTGGAAAGACCACTATACATGGAGGCTAAAAAACGTCCTACTAAATAATAAAAGGGTTAACCAGGAAATTAAAGAAGAAATTAAAAAGTACATGGAAACAAATGAAAATGAAAGCATGACAGTCCAAAACCTTTGAGATGCAACAAAGGCAGTCCTAAAAGGGAAGTATATTACAATACAGGCCTAGCTCAAGAAGCAAGAAAAATCTCAAATACATAACCTAACCTTATACCTAATGGAGCTAGAAAAAGAATGGTAAATTATGCTAAGTGAAATAAGTCAAGAAGAGAAGATAATTATCATATGGTTTCACTTATATGTGGAGCATAAGGAATAGCATGGAGGACATTAGGAGAAGGAAAGGAAAAATGAAGGTGGGAAATCTGAGGTGGAGATGAACCATGAGAGACTATGGACTCTGGGAAACAAACTGAGGGTTTCAGAGGGGAGGCGGGTAGGGGGATGGATTAGCCTGGTGATGGGTATTAAGGAGGGCACATATTGCAATGAGCACTGGGTGTTATACACAAACAATGAATCATGGAACACTACATCAAAAACTAATGAAGTACTGTATGGTGACTAACATAACATAATTAAAAAATAAATAAATAAAGCCTAAAGCCAGCAGAAGGGAAATAATAAGACTTAGAGCTCAAAAAATGATATTGAAAAGAAGAAAACCTGTAGAACAGATCAAAGAAACTAAGAAAGACCTAGTTCTTTGAAAGAATTAATAAAATTGATAAGCCCCTAGCCAGACTCATCAAATAGAAAAGAGAAAGGACTCAAGTAAATAAAATCACAAATGAAAGAGGAGAAATCATAACCAACACCACAGAAATACGAACAATTATAAGAAGATATTATGAAAACTTATATGCCAATAAACTGGGCAATCTGGAAGAAGTGGACAAATTCCTAGAAGCATACAAATTACCAAAGCTGAAACAAGAAGAAAGAGAGAATTTGAACAGACCCATAACTAATAAAGAAATTGAATTAGTAATCAAAAGTCTCCCAACAAACAAAAGTCCAGGGCCAGATGGCTTCCCAGGGGAATTCTACCAGACATTTAAAGAATAGTTAATACCTAGGGGCGCCTGGGTGGCTCAGTTGGTTGGGCGACTGCCTTCGGCTCAGGTCATGATCCTGGAGTCCCAGGATCAAGTCCCGCATCAGGCTCCCTGCTCAGCGGGGAGTCTGCTTCTCCCTCTGACCCTCCCCCCCTCGTGCTCTCTCTTCCATTCTCTCTCTCAAATAAATAAATAAAATCTTAAAAAAAAAAGAATAGTTAATACCTATTCTCAAATTGTTCCAAAAAATAGAAATGGAAGGAAAACTCCCAAACTCCTTCTATGAAGCCAGCATTACCATGATTCCAAAACCAGACAAAGACCCCACTAAAAAGGTGAATTACAGACCAATATCCCTGATGAATATGGATGCAAAAATTCTAAAGAAGATGCTTGCAAATCAAATCCAATGGTACATTAAAAAAATTATTCAGGGGTGCCTGTGTTGCTCAATCAGTGAAGTGTTTGCCTTCGGCTTGGGTCAGGATCCCAGGGTCCTGGGATCGAGTCCCATATTGGGCTCCCTGCTCAGCGGGGAGTCTTCTTCTCCCTCTACCCCTCCCCCCTGCTAGTGATCTCGCTCTCTCTCACACACACACTCTCTCTGCCTCTCTAAAATAAATAAATGAAATCTTTAAAAAAAATTTTCAATATGATCAAGTGGTACTTATTCCTGGGCAGAGGGGTAGTTCAATATTTGCAAATCAATCAACTTGAAACACCACATTAATAAAAGAAAGGACAAGAACCATATAATCCTCTCAATAGATAGAAGAAAATGATTTGACAAAATACAGCATCCATTCTTGATAAAGACCTTCAACAAAGTAGGAATATAGCTTAACATCATAAAAGCTATATATGAAAGACCCACAGCTAATACCCTCAATGGGGAAAAACAGAGCTTTTCCTCTAAGGTCAGGAACAAGACAGGGATGTCCACTCTCACCATTACTATTTAACATAGTACTGGAATTTTGGTCTCAGCATTCAGACGACAAAAGGAAATAAAAGGCATCCAAATCAACAAGGAAGAAGTCAAACTTTCACTATTTACATATGACATACTCTATGTATAAAACCCAAAAGAATCTACTAAAAACTTGCTAGAACTAACACATGATTTCAGCAAAGCCATAGGATATAAAATCAATGAACAAAAATCTGTTGCATTCCTATCACTAATAATGAAGCAACAAAAAGCAAAATCATGAAATTGAACCCATTTATAATTTCACCAAAAACCATAAGATACCTAGGAATAAACCTAAACAAAGAGGTAAAAGATCTATGCACTGAAAACTACAGAACAGTTATGAAAGAAATTGAAGAGGATATAACAAATGGAAAAACATCTCATGCTCTTGAATTAGAACAAACATTTTAAAAATGTCTGTACTACCCAAAGCAATATACACATTTGATGCAATCCCTATCAAAATACCAGCAGCATTTTTCACATAGCTAGAACAAATAATTTTACAATGTGTATGGAACCACAAAAGACCCTGAATGCCCAAAGCAATCCTGAAAAAGAAAAGTAAAGCAGAAGGCATCATGATTCCAGATTTCAAGCTATATTACAAAGCTGTAGTAATCAAGACAGTAGGGTACTGGCACAAAAACGGAAACATAGATCAATGGAACAGAATAGAGAATCCTGAAATGGACCCACAACTATATGGTAATCTTTGACAAAGCTGAAACAAATATCCAATGTGTAAAAGACTGTCTCTTCAACATATAGTTTTGGAGAAACTGGACAGCAACATGCAAAAGAATGTAACTGGATCACTTTATTACACCATACACAAAAATAAATTCAAAATGGATGAGAGATCTAAGTGTGAGACAGAAAACCATCAAAATTTTAGAAGAGAACACAAGCAGTAACCTCTTTGACCTTGGCGGTAACAATTTCTTAGTAGACAAGTTGCCAGGAGCAAGGGAAACAAAAGCAAAAATGAACCATTGGGACTTCAGCAAGATAAAAAGCTTCTGAAGAGCAAAGGAAACAATCAATCAAACTAAAAGGAAGCTTGCTGAATGGGAGAAGATATTTACAAATGAAGTATCAGATAAAGGGTTAGTATCTAAAATCTATAAAGAACTTACCAAATTCAATACCCCCCAAAACAAATAATCCAGTTAAGAAATGGGCAGAAAACATTAATAGAGTTTTTTTCCAAAGAAGATATCCAGATGGTTAACAGACTCATGAAAAGATACTCAACGTCATCCATCATCATGGAAATACAGATCAAAACCATGATGAGATACCACTTCACCCCTGTCAGAATGGCTAAAATTAACAACACAGGAGCCAACAGGATTTGGGGAGGATATGGAGAAAGGGGAACCCTCTTGCAGTTTGTGGGAATGCAAATTGGTGCAGCCATTCTAGAGGACACTATGACAGTTCCTCAAAAAGCTAAAAATAGAACTACCTTATCATCCAGCAATTGCACTACTAGATATTTATCCAAAGGATATAAACCACACATTTGAAGGAATATGTGCATCCCAATGTTTATAGCAGTATCATCAACAATAGCCAATCTGTGGAAAAAATCCAAATGCCCATTGACTAATGAATGGATTAAGAAGAAGTGGTATATAGGCATCCAAATCGACAAAGAAGAAGTCAAACTCTCACTCTTTGCAGATGATATGATACTTTATGTGGAAAATACAAAAGACCCCACTCCAAAAATGCTAGAACTCATACAGGAATTCAGTAAAGTGGCAGGATATAAAATCAATACACAGAAATCAGTGGCATTCCTATACACCAACCAACAACAAGACAGAAGAAAGAGAAATTAAGGAGTCAATCCCATTTACAATTGCACCCCAAACCATAAGATACCTAGGAATCTAACCAAAGAGGCAAAGAATTGAGGAAGACCCAAAGAAATGGAAAAACATTCCATACTCATGGATTGGAAAAAAAATATTGTGAAGATGTCAATGCTACCTAGAGCAATCTACACATTCAATGCAATCCTTATCAAAATACCATCAACTTTTTTCAAATAAATGGAACAAATATTCCTAAAATTTGTATGAAACCAAAAAAGATCCCAAATAGCCAGAGGAATGTTGAAAAAGAAAAGCAAAGCTGGTGGCATCACAATTCTGGACTTCAAGCTCTATTACAAAGCTGTCATCATCAAGACAGTATGGTACTGGCACAAAAACAGACACATAGATCAATGGAACAGAATAGAGAGCCCAGAAATGGATCCTCAACTTTATGGTCAACTAATCTTCGACAAAGCAGGAAAGAATGTCCAGTGGAAAAAAGACAGTCTCTTCAACAAATGGTGTTGGGAAAATTGGACAGCCACATGCAGAAGAATGAACCTGGACCATTTCTTTCACCACACACAAAAATAGACTCAAAATGCATGAAAGACCTAAATATGAGACAGGAGTCCATCAAAATCCTAAAGGAGAACACAGGCAGCAACCTCTTCAACCTCAGCCGCAGCAACTTCTTCCTAGAAACACCACCAAAGGCAAAGGAAGCAAGGGCAAAAATGAACTATTGGGACCTCATCAAGATAAAAAGCTTTTGCACAGCAAAGGAAACAGTCAACAAAACCAAAAGACAACCGACAGAATGGGAGAAGATATTTGCAAATGACATATCAGATAAAGGGCTAGTATCCAAATTCTATAAAGAACTTCTTAAACTCAACACCCAAAGAACAAATAATCCAATCAAGAAATGGGCAGAAGACATGAAGAGACATTTTTCCAAATAAGACATCCAAATGGCCAACAGATACTTGGAAAAGTGCTCAACATCGCTCGGCATCAGGGAAATCCAAATCAAAACCTCAATGAGATATCACCTCATACCAGTCAGAATGGCTAAAATTAACAAGTCAGGAAATGACAGATGTTGGCGAGGATGTGGAGAAAGGGAAACCCTCCTACACTGTTGGTGGGAATGCAAGCTGGTGCAGCCACTCTGGAAAACGGTATGGAGATTCCTCAAAAAGTTGAAAATAGAGCTACTGTACAACCCAGCAATTGTACTACTGGGTATTTACCCCAAAGATACAAATGTAGGGATCCAAAGGGGTATGTGCACTTCGATGTTTATAGCAGCAATGTCCACAATAACCAAACTATGGAAAGAGCCAAGATGCCCACTGACAGATGAATGGATAAAGAAGAAGTGGTATATATATACAATGGAACATTATGCAGCCACCAAAAGGAATGAAATCTTGCCATTTGCAATGACGTGGATGGAACTGGAGGGTGTTATGCTGAGCGAAATAAGTCAATCAGAGAAAGACATGTATCATATGACCTCACTGATATGAGGAATTCTTAATCTCAGAGGGTTGCTGGAGTGGTGGGGGGGTGAGAAGGATGGGGTGCCTGGGTGATAGACATTGGGGAGAGTATGTGCTATGGTGAGTGCTGTGAATTGTGTAGGACTGTTGAATCACAGACCTGTACCTCTGAAACAAATAATACATTATATGTTTAAAAAAAAGAAGAAGAAGATAGCAGGAAGGGAAAATGAAGGGGGGGAAATCGGAGGGGGAGATGAACCATGAGAGACTATGAACTCTGAGAAACAAACTGAGGGTTCTGGAGGGGGTTGGGGTGATGGGTTAGCCAGGTGATGGGTATTAAAGAGGGCACGTACTGAATGGAGCACTGGGTGTTGTACACAAACAATGAATCATGGAACACTACATCAAAAACTAATGATATATGGTGATTAACATAACAGAATAAAAAAAAGAAAAAAGTGGTACATATATTATACAATGGAATACTACTAAGCCTTCAAAAAGAATGAAATCTTGCCATTTGCAACAACATGGATGGAGCTAAAGTGTATTATGCTAAGTCAAATAAGTCAACCAGAGAAAGATGAATACCATAGGATTTCACTCATCTGTGGAATTTATGAAACAAAATGGAAGAAACACTAAAATTGTTTCAGGATAACATAAAGTGTGGAAGAACATATGGGAAGGAGTAAAAAGAGAGAGAGAGAGAGGGAAACAAATCATGAGAGACTCAAGTACAGAGAACAAACTGAGGGTTGATGGAGGGAGGTGGGTTGGGGATGGGATAGATGGGTGATGGGTATTAAGGAGGCTACTTGTTATAATGAGATTTAGTGATAAACCACTGAACTCTACTCCTGAAACCAATATTGAACTGCATGTCAACTAATGAGAATTTAAATAAACATAAATAAATAAAACAAAGCAAAACAAAACAAAAACCTAGAAAATAACAAGTATTGTTGAGGATGTGGAAAAATCAGAACCTGTTTACTGTTGATGGCAATGTAAAATGTTATAGCTGATATGGAGAACAATAGAGTGGTTCATCAAAAAATTAAAATTATAATTACCATATGACTCAGCAATTCCATTTCTGGGTATAAACCTGAAAGAATTAGAAGTAGGGACTCAGATATTTGTACACATGTGTTCATCGCAGGATTATTTGAAATATTCAAGAAGTGGAGACCACCCAGATGTTCATTAATGGATGAATGAATAAAGAAAATGTGATATATACATACAATGGAATATTATTCATTGTTAAATAGAAGGAATTCTGATCCATGCCACAACATGGGTGAGCCTCAAAAACATGATGCTATGTGAAACAAAGCAGTCACAAAAGGACAAATCCTGTATGATTCAACTTTTATGAGATAACAAGAATAATCAATGTCATAGGGACAGGAATTAGAATGGTGGTTGCCAGGGTCTGAGAGGAGTAGGGAATTAGGGAGTTAGTGTTTAATGGGGACTGGGTTTCAGTTTAACAAAATGAAAAGTGTTCAAGAGATAGATGGTGGTAACAGTAGCAGAACAATGTGAATGTACTTAATAGCACTGAAGTGTATACTTTAAAATGGTTAAAATGGTAAATTTTGTTATGTACATTTCATTACAATTTTAAAGATAATACATAAGTGGGTAGTTCAAAAAATATCACTGAAATAACTGTTTTAAGACGTTTTTAAAATTGCAGTTTTAAAGTTATAATTTTTATTCAGTTGTTATATTCACATCATAGAAGATGTGATGTTTCTTTAGTATTCCTTTAAAAAAGGAAGTCAACCACTGTTAACTGTAAAAAGAAGTTAAATCAGCATAGTCAATGTTTATTATAAAGCTGATTTTTTTAATACTCCTTATATCAGAGGATCATGGGGCCTACTTGACACCACTAACAAGGAAAGGTTTTCAGAAACACTAAAATTGTTTCAGGATAACATAAAGTGTGGACTGTGCTTTCCTGCCTTCAAGCCATATTCCCACTATTCTCTCAGCCTGAAAATAAGACTCTTTCCTCATCTCTATCCATCCAAATGTATTTATCTATATTTTAAGGTTTACCTCCACATTCCTCATCATGAATGCTTTCTTAAGCACATGCATACAGATTGAAGATCATTACCTCCAATAAATGTCCACATTTTATGTGTTTTATTAAACACATTACATTTTTAGTAAATATTTTGTATTTTCTGAAAACATGTCCTTATTTTATCAATGTTTCATCTCTTACTAGAAAGTTCTTTGTACATAGGATTGTCTAAACTCTATCCTCCACAGCACAGCCTACTCCATACCTAATTCTAGAGTGAAGTAAGTGCTTAATAAATGTTTGTTAAAATTTAAATTGAACTAAATTTCCACATGATAGAGTTGCCTTCATTGTTAAGCCCAGATCAGAACACTCTAGATCTTAAAGATTTCTCTCGAGTTTATCAGTATTATAAGAACTTGAAAACAATGTTCTAAATTGGTTATCATTGTAGAGAGATATTTACATTTTTAAAAGATTTATTTATTTATTTATTTATTTATTTATTTATGAGAGCGAGCGAGAGAGAGCATGAGCAGGGAGAGGGAGAAGCAGACTCCCTGAAGAGCAGGGAGCCCGATGCAAGACTCCATCCCAGGACCCTGGAATCATGACTTGAACTGAAGGCAGATGCTTAACCGACTGAGCCACCCAGGCGCCCAGGATATTTACATTTTAAATATAATCCATAATATAATCTTGACAACTCTACTTTTTTTTTTCTCTACACCTACTGTCCAGAAAGTAAACATTCCCTTATGTCAGTCTATTTATCTATGTATCATTACTCAATAAATTATTAAATGATAAAAGTGGCTTAGACATCAAATGAGTTGGATTTTGTGTGTTAAGGTAAAAGGAGCACTAAGTTTGGATTCAAGAAGACTCAGAGTATCACTCTACCAATAATTAACATGCTTAATTCAACATAGCTTTCTGGGGTGAAATTTATTTCTGTGTTAAAAAATTATAATTCTCATATGTACTTTGTAGACTACTGAAATTACATTGATTTATTCATTAATTCATAAAATACTTATTCAGGTTTTGCTTTGTGTCAGGCACTCGTAAGAACAAGGAAAATAAGCAGTGAATATGACCAAAAAGGTCCCTGTTCTCATGGACATTCCATTCTAATCTGGAAAAAAAAGGTAATGAACTAGCAAACAATAAAGAAAATATAAGATGGCGGGCGCCTGGGTGGCTCAGTTGGTTAAGTGACTGCCTTCGGCTCAGGTCATGATCCTGGAGTCCCTGGATCAAGTCCCGCATCGGGCTCCCTGCTCGGCAGGGAGCCTGCTTCTCCCTCTGACCCTCCCCCATCTCATGTGCTCTCTCTCTCTCTCTCATTCTCTCTGTCTCAAATAAATAAATAAAATCTTAAAAAAAAAAAAGATGGCAATGAATTATATCAATAAAATAAACTAATATCATGTGACTAATATCAGTGACAAGGGGTTAACACCAATTAAGACTGAGTGCCCAGAAAATTGCTAACTGAAGGGACATTTGATCTGAGACATGATTGGAAAGGAGAAGGTGATGCAAAGAGCTGAAATCAGAATGTTTCAGACAGAAGGAAAAGAAAATGAAAAGTGCATTATGTAAGAATAAGTTTGGCATATTCTGGGTACAAAATTATGGTCATTGTGCCTAGAGCAAAGTAACAGAGGCAATGGCAGAAAATGAGGACAGAGTAATAAGCATAATCCAGATTACTTAGGATTTTATATGCCAAGGTAAATAGCATTAAATTATTCTAGGTATCATGGGAAGCCAACAGGGGGTGTTAAGTTGGGGAGTGATGAAATCTTATTTACATTTTCTCAAGACTATCTTGACTATGGAGAAAGAATTAATTATAACTGGCAGCACATAGCCTAAGTGGATGATGACTATCAATAAGGCATCCACTTTTCACTCTGAAAATCATACGATTACTCAATACAATTTTAACAAATAAAAATTTTAAGACATAGATGAGCTAAAAAGAAATGCAAGGAAATCCCCAAATGTCAGAAATAAATAAGGATCTCAATGTTCCTAGCAGCAATGTCCACAATAGCCAAACTGTGGAAGGAGCCAAGATGTCCTTTGACAGATGAATGGATAAAGAAGATGTGGTTTATATATACAATGGAATATTACTCAGCCATGAGAAATGATGAATACCTACCATTTACATCAACAAGGATGGAACTGGAGGGTATGGTGCTAAGTGAAATAAGCCAATCAGAGAAAGACAATTGTCATATGATTTCACTCATATGTGGAATATAAGAAATAGTGCAGAGGATCATAAGGGAAGGGAGGGAAAACTAAATGGGAAGAAATCAGAGAGGGAGACAAACCATGAGGGACTCTTAACTCTGGGAAACAAACTGAGGGTTGCTGAAGGGGAGGTGGGTGGGGGTATGGTGTAACTGGGTGATGGGCATTAAGGAGGGCCTGTGCTGTGATGCGCACTGGGTGTTATATACAACTGATGAATTATTGAACACTACATCTGAAATTAATAATGTACTATATGTTGGCTAATTGAATTTAAATTTAAAAAAGAAATAAATAAGTATCTCAAAACCATAATGGTGAATACATAATATGACTTGTCATAGACCGGGAAGTTAGAGTTTAAGTTGTAAAGTGGCCTTGAATTTGTGCAAACAATTGAAACTAAAGTTATTTGCATAAAACTGAGACACTGAAAAACTGCCATCTTGATGAAAAGCAGACTAGAAAACCCTATCCACACTGGGCAAGGAATCAGCCAGGAAGTTATCACCTGGTCACTACTGTGAAAGCAAAACAGAAACTCCTGTAAGAAATACTCCCCCCAAACTATGCTATGATTGTACATAGGATTCATGTTTAAATTAATTTTATGGCTTTGGAAAGCAAAGACGAAGAATGAGTATGAAAACTGACTTAACACCAGAGAAATCACTAAGACCATAGCAGAAACATACAAAGAATAATTCTGTTTGGATTCTTTAACAATCCAGGTCTCTCTGGACATGCTTAGCAAATAAGTCAATGAATGAATGAATAGATGATGATAGATAGATAGATAGATAGATGATAGATAGATAGATAATAGATAGATGATAGATAGATAATAGATAGATGATAGATAGATAGATAGATAGATGGATAGATAGATAGATAGATAGATAGATAGATAGATAGATAGATAGATAGATATAGATAGATAAAATAAGCAAGCACAAACTATGCTAGCCCACATTTAAAATTTAAAATTGCATAAGTAAAATATTAACAATGCAAGAGAATGAATACACACACACACGTGTGAAAATTAATGACAAACATTTAAGATAATAGAATATTCTGGAAAGAACTCTGAAATAAGTACATTTTCTTCTTTTTTTTTCAATTGGGTGTATGGAGTGCAATCTCAGCTTTACCATTTCTTTTTTTTTTTTTCTGTGAAATTTTTTTTTTAATTTTCAGGTTTTTATTTAAATTCCAGTTAGTTAACATACAGTGTAATATTAGTTTCAGAGTATTATTTAGTGATTCTTCCCTTACATATAACACCCAGTGCTAAGTATGTTTAAAATTATAAAGGGATTCAAGAGGGAATGTATGTCATAATGAAATAGGATACTATGAAAAAAGAGGCATATTTCTTTTATTTTAATTTTATTTTATTATGTTAATCACCATACATTACATCATTAGTTTTTGATGTAGTTCCATGATTCATTGTTTGCATATAACACCCTGTGCTCCATTCAATACATGCCCTCTTTAATACCCATCACCAGGCTAACCTATCCCCCCACCCCTCCCCTCTAGAACCCTCAGTTTCTTTCTTAGAGTCCATAGCCAAAAGAGGCATATTTCAAAAAAGAATAAAATATAAATTTTATATATGACACTCATTAAAATTAAAATTAACAGAGTTTTCTTCAAGCTGGTGACATAGGAAGAACCTGAACTCACCTCCTCCATGGACACATCTATTTTATACCTATTTATAGAGCAATTCTTCCCAAAGAACTGAGGGCTGACTGAACAACTTCTATACAACAAAAGATAGAGACACCACATAGAGAAAGGCAAGAGAGATGGAGGCATGGTAATGAAAGGCATCCCTGCCCCTGAAACTGAGAAACTGTGAGCAGATTTATCTTCCCTGGAGCACAGGAAATAAAGCTGAATTTTAAAAGAGCAATTACTATGTAAGGGAACCAGCCAAGAACCCTGCCAAGTGGTGGGGGAGCTAAGAGAACTCTCTCCAGCTCAGAGGCCCAGTGAGCACCATGAATTATGCTTCCCCTCCACCTTGTTGTGCAAATAGGGTCAGGGTGTGAATGCTCTAGCCAGTTTACTGCATCAGTGAGCCCTAGGCCCCTAGCCTACATCACTCTCACCCATCCCACCATGGTGGCCCCAGAGCAGCACACAGCTGGTCAGTGCTGACTATAGCTCCAGCCATTGAACCAAGGTGACACAGGTACAATGTACCTTAAAACACTCCAGGACTGCACTACTTCAGGTTCAGATGGCTTGCTAGGGTATTCCTGGCAGAGATCATTCCAGGATTTCTTGATTCATGCCTGCTTTGGCTCTAGCCACCCCTACAGTCTGCTCCCTGTGTGGAGTGTCCCAGGACACCATGGCTTGTACCCATGTCAACTTCAGCTCCCTGCTCAGGACACCTCCTGCATGGAGAACCCCAGGACACAATGGCCTGAGACCAACCTTGGTTCCAGGCACCCTACAAGGGTACCCTATGTGCAGAGAGTCCTGAAACACCCCACATTGCACCTACTTCAACGTCAGCTATCCTGCCAGGGTGAATCTGTGTGTAGAGTCCAAAGAATGCATGGCTTGCACCCACTTCAGCTTTAGCTGTCCTACCTGTGTGCCCTCAGTGTGGAGAGACCAGGGACCACCCTCCAGCCTGCATCCACTTCAGCTTCAGCTGTCGCACAAAGGCACACTCTGCACAGAGAACCTCAGGACCACACGGCCCACATGTAATTTAACTCCACCAGACCAGACCCAACACAGAGTGCCCTAAAATCCCCAGCCAACAAAAGCCACTGTTCCAACTAGCCAACCAAAGTTTCCAGGTACACACAGTCTAAACAGGGGATTGCCATATACAACATCACTCCTTCAAGTTTAGGAGAAGTATCTGTTCAGCCTAAGTCATAGAAATAAAAAAATAAAGTCAAGAAGAATTAGAAGAATATGCTCCAAACAAAAGAACAAGACAAAACCTCAGAAAAATAACTAAATGAAATGGAGATAAGCAAAATTCCTGAAAAACTGTTTAAAGTATGATTGCAAAGAAGCTCAATAAACTGGAGAGAAGCATGGAAGAACTCAGTGAGAATTTCAACAAAAATAGAAAATATGAAAAAAAAATCAGGGTTGAAGACTACAATAATTAAAATGAAAAATACACCTTGAGGGAATCAATAGATTAGTAGATGCAGTAGAACAGATCAGTTATCTGGAAGACGGAGTAATGGAAACCATCCAAGCAAAACAGCCAAAAGGAAAAAAAGAAAAAGAATTAATACAATGAAGATAGGTTATGGGATCTGTTCGACAACATCAAGCAAACAAACATTTGCATTATGTCTCTCCCAGAATGAAAAGAGAAAGAGAACGATGGAGAAAAATTTTCTAAAAAATTAATAGTAGAAAACTTGTCTAACATGTGCAAGGAAACAGACATCCAGATTCAGGAATTACAGAGAGTTCCAAACAAAATGAACCCAAAGAGGTCCATATCATGACAGATAATAATTAAATATCAAAGGTTAAAGATAAAGGGAGAATTTTACAAAGCAGCAAGAAAGAAGCAAAAAGTTACATACAAAGGAAACACCATAAGTGTATCAGCTGATTTTTCAGCAGCTACTATGCAGGCCAGAAGGGAGCGTCATGAAATATTCAAAGGGCTGAAAAGAGAAAACCAAAAACCAAGAATACTGTACCTGGCAAGATTATTATTTGTAATTGAAGGAGAGATAAATAGTATCCCAGACAAACAAAAGTTTAAAAAGTCATCACCAGTTGACCAGCATTACAGGAAATGCTAAAGGGACTCATTTAAATGGAAAAGAAAAAGTGATAATTAGAAATAAAAAATGAATACAAATGATGCATTAGTTACATAAAACACCCAGTGCTCATCACATCATGTGCCCTCCTTATTGCCCATCACCCAGTTACCCCATGCCCCCATCCACCTCCCCTTCCCCAACCTTCAGTTTCTTTCCCAGAGTCCCAAGTCTCTCATGGTTTGTCTCCCTCTCTGATTTCTTCCCATTCAGTTTTCCTTCCTTTCCCCTATGGTCCTCTGCACTATTCCTTATATTCCACATATGAGTGAAACCATATGATAATTGTCTTTCTCAGCTTGACTTATTTCACTTAGAATAATGCCCTCCAGTTCCATCCATGTCAGTGCAAATGGTAGGTATTCATCATTTCTGATGGCTGAGTAATATTTCTTTAAATATAAGAACCACATCTTCTTTATCCATTCATCTGTCAAAGGACATCTGGGCTCCTTCCTCAGTTTGGCTATTGTGGACATTGCTGCTATGAACATTGGGCTGCATGTGCCCCTTCTTTTCACTATATCTGTATCATTGGGGTAAATACCCAGTAGTGCATTTGCTGGGTTGTAGGGTAGCTCTATTTTTAACATCTTGAAGAACCTCCATACTGATTCCCACAGTTGCTGTAGCAGCTTGCATTCCCACCAACAGTGTAAGAGGGTTCCCTTTTTCCCACATCCTCACCAACATTTGTTTTTCCCTGTATTGTTAATTTTAGCCATTCTAACTGGTGTAAGGTGGTATCTCATTGTGGTTTTGATTTGTATTTCCCTGATGGCAAGTGATGTAGAGAATTTTTTCATGTGTCTGTTGGTCATTTGCATGTCTTCTTTGGAGAAGTGTCTGTTCATGTATTCTACCCATTTCTTGACTGGATTATTTGGGGTTTTTTTGGGGTATTGAGTTTGAGAAGTCCTTTATAGATCTTGGATATCAGCCCTTTGTCTGTAGTGTCATTTGCAAAAATCTTCTCCCATTCCGTGGATTGCCTCTTTGTTATGTTGACTGTTTCCTTTGCTGTGCAGAATCTTTTTATCTTGATTAAGTCCCAAAAGTTCATTTTCACTTTTGTTTTCCTTGCCTTTGGAGACATGTCTTGGAAGAAGTTGTTGTAGTCAATGTCGAAGGGGTAACTGCGTATGTTCTCCTCTAGGATTTTGATGGATTCCTGTTTCATATTTAGGTTGTTCATATATTTTGATTTTATCTTTGTGTGTGGTGTAAGAGAATGGTCCGGTTTCATTCTTCTGCATTTGACTGTCCAGTTTTCCCAGCACCAAGTATTGAAGAGACTCTTTTTTTTCATTGGATGCTTTCCTGCTTTGTCGAAAATTAGGTGACCATAGAGTTAAGGGTCCATTTCTAGGCTCTCTATTCTGTTCCATTGATTTGTGTCTTTTTTTTTTTTTGGCCAGTACCATGCTGTCTTGATGATCACAGCTTTGTAATACAGCTTGAAGTCAGGCACTGTGATGCCTCCAGCTTTGTTTTTCTCTTTCAACATTCCCCTGGCGATTCAGGGTATTTTCTGGTTCCATACAAATTAGGATTGCTTGTTCCAGCTCTGTGAAAAAGGTTGATGGTATTTTGATAGGGATTGAATTGAATGTGTAGATTGCTCTAGGCAGCATACACATTTTAACAATGTTTATTCTTTTAATCCAAGAGCATAGAATGTTTTTTCCACCTCTTTGTGTCTTCTTCAATTTCTCTCATAAGTGTTGTGTATTTTCTAGAGTATACATTCTTTACCTCTTTGGTTAGGTTTATTCCTAGGTATCTTATGGTTTTTTTGTGCAATTGTAAATGGGAACAATTCCTTAATTTCTCTTTCTACAGTCACATTGTTAGTGTATAGAAATGCAACTGATTTTTGTGCATTGATTTTGTATCCTGCCATGTAGCTGAATTGTTGTACGAGTTCTAGCAATTTGGGGGTGGAGTCTTTTGGGTTTTCCACATAAAGTATCATGTCATCTATGATGAGAGAGAGTTTGACTTCTTCTTGGCCAATTTTATGCCTTTTACTTCTTTTTGTTGTCTGATTACTGAGGCTAGGACTTCTTGTACTATGTTGAACAGTAGTAGTAAGAGTGGGCATCCTGTCATGTTCCTGACCTTAAGGGAAAAGCTCTTATTTTTCCCCATTGAGAATGATATTTTTCTAGATTGCTTTTATGATATTGAGGTATGTTCCCTCTATCCCTACACTCTGAAGAATTTTAATCAGGAAAGGATGCTATATTTTGTCAAACACTTTTTCTGCATCAATTGAAAGGATCATATGGTTCTTGTCTTTCCTTTTATTGATTCGCTTTATCACGTTGATTGATTTGCGAATGGGGAACCACCCTTGCATCCTAGAAATAAATCCCACCTGGTTGTGCTGAATAATTATATTAATATACTGTTGGATTCTATTGGCTAGGATTTTGGTGAATATTTTGGCATCTATGTTCATCGGGATATTGGTCTGTAATTCTTGTTTTTGGTGGTGTCTTTGTCTGGTTTTAGGATCAAGGTAATGCTGGCCTCATAGAATGAGTTTGTAAGTTTTCCTTCAATTTCTATTTTTTGAAATAGCTTCAGTAGAGTATGTATTATTTCTTCTTTAAGTGTTTGGTAGAATTCCCCTGGGAAGCCCTCTGGCTCTGTGCTCTTGTTTTTTGGGAGGTTTTTGATTACTGCTTCAATTTCCTCACTGGTTGTAGGTCTGTTCACATTTTCTACCTCTTCCTGTTTCAGTCTTGATAGCTTATAAGTGTCCTGGAATGAATCCATTTCTTCCAGATTGCCTAATTTTTTTGACATATAGTTGCTCATAATATGTTCTAACAATTGTCTTTATCTCCTTGGTATCTGTCATGATCTCCCCTTTCATTCACGATTTTATTAATTTGGGTCCTTTCTTTTCTTTTGGATAGGTCTGGCCAGAACTTTATCGATCTTATTAATTCTTTCAAAGAACCAGCTTCCTGTTTCTTTGATCTGTTCTACTTTTCTTCTGGTTTCTATTTCATTGTTTTCTGCTCTAATCTTCATTATTTCTGTTCTCCTGCTTGGTTTAGGCTTTATTTGCTGTTCTTTTTCCAAGTCCTTTAGGTGTAAGTTTAGTTTGTGTATTTGTGATTTTTCTAATTTTTTGAGAGAGGCTTGGATGCCTATGTACTTCCCTCTTAGGACTGCCTTTGCTGTATCCCATAGGTTTTGGACTGGTGAGTTTTCATTCTCATTAGTTTGCATGAATTGTTTAATTTCTTCTTTAATTTCCTGGTTGGCCCATTCATTCTTTAGCAGGATGCTTTTTAACCTCCAATTGTTTGAATTCCTTCCAAATTTCTTCTTTTTTTAAAGATTTTGTTTACTTATTTGACAGAGAGAAAGAGAGAGAGAGAGGGAGATCACAAGCTGGGGGAGCAGGAGAGGGAGAAGCAGACTCCCTGCTGAGCAGGGAGCCCAATTCAGGGCTCAATCCCAGGACCCTGGGATCATGAACTGAGCCAAAGACAGATGCTTAACTAACTCAGCCACCCAGGTGACCCCATTCTGAATTTCTTCTTGTGATTGACTTCCAGTTTCAAAGCACTGTGGTCTGAAAATATTCATGGAATAATATCATTCTTTGGTATTGGTTGAGACCTGATTTGTGATCCAGCATCTGATCTATTCTGGGGACTGTTCTATGTGCACTCCAGAAGAATGAGTATTCTGTTGATTTAGGATGGAATGTTCTGTACATATCTGCAAAGTTGTTCTGGTCCAGTGTGTCATTCAAAGCCCTTCTTTCTTTGTTGATCTTCTGCTTTGATGATCTGTCCATTGCTGTGAGTTGGGTGTTAAAGTCCCCTGCTATGAGTGTATTATTATCAATATGTTTTTACTTTGGTTATTAATTGGTTTATATAATTGGCTGCTCCCACATTGGGGGCAGAGATATTTACAATTGTTATATCTTCTTGTTGGATAGACCCTTTAAGTATGATATAGTGTTCCTCTACATCTCTTACTACAAATTTGGTTTAAAATCTTATTTGTCTGATATGGGATTGCTACCCAACCTTTATTTTGAGGTCCATTAGCATGGTAAATTTTTCTCCACTCCCTCACTTTTAATCTGGAGACATCTTCAGTTCTAAAATGAGTCTCTTGTAGACAGCATATGAATGGGTCTTGCTTTTTATCCAATCTGATGTGTCTTTTGATTGGTGCATTTAGTCCATTTACATTCAGAGTAACTATTGAAAGATATGAATTTAGTGTTATTGTTTTGCATGGATAGTCCCCGTTTCTGTATATTGTCTCTGTTACACTCTGGTCTATGTTACTCTTGGGGTCTCCCTTTGTTTACAGTATCCCCCTTAATATTGCAGGCTGGCTTGGTGGTCACATATTCTTTCAGTTTTTGTGTGTCCTGGAAGCTCTTTTTCTCTCCTTTCATTCAGAATGACAGCCTTGATGGATAAAGTATATTTCACTGAATGTTCTTATCATTTAGTTCCCTGAATATATCTTGCTAGCCTTTTCTGGTCTGCCAGGTTTCTGTGGATAGGTCTGGTGTTATTCTGATGTTCCTCCCTCCATGCATAAGGAATCTCTTCTCCCTAGGTGCTCTCAGGATAGCTTATTTGGCTCTAAGATTTGTAAGCTTCACTATTATATGTCAGGGTGTTGATCTGTTTTTATTGATTTGGGGAGGTGTCCTCTCTGCCTCTTTGACATGAATGCTTGTTTCCTTCCCCAGATTAGGGAAGTTGTCAACCATGATTTGATCCAATATACTTTCTAGCCCTCTCTCAATTTCCACCCCCTCTAGGATCCCAATGATTCTGACTTTGGGTCTTTTCATTGCATCATTAAATTCTCTAAGCCTTTCTTCATAGGCTATGAGTTGTTGTTTTTCTCTCTTTTCCTCAACTTCCTTTCCATCAGCCTGTCCTCTAGATCACTTATTTTCCCTTTTGCCTCATTGACCCTAGCTGTTAGGGTACCCACTTTAGACTGCATCTAATTCATAGCATTTTTAAATTTGGCCTGATTAGATCTCATGTCTGCCCTTAGAGAATCTGTATTGTCATGTATGCCCTTTTCAAGTCTAGCTATTAACTTTATAATTGTTCTCCTGAATTCTATCTTTGACATCTTGCTTATATCCATATTGATTAGCTCTGTGGCAGAGGACATTGCCTATGGTTCTTTTCTTGGTTGTGAGTTCCTCCTCCTAGTCATTCTTTTCAGTGAAGGATGGATGAGCAAATGAACAGAGTCCAAAATATCAACCACAACCCAAGCAAAATTCACCCTAGAAAAATATCTGAAGTGGTTGGTAGCCACCACAGAAAAGCAAACAAAGCCAAAATGCAACAAAGCAATAAAAAGAGGGGGAATGTAAGAGAGATTATAGTCGCACAGGGTGGACAAAGCAGGGTGATCCACTTGTTCCTTATTGAATTTTGGTCCGTGTGTTAGAAGACACTACATCTCAAAATTGCAAGGAACGCAAAACCTATATTTATATAAAAATAAAATTGGATAGAGAGGAAAAAAAAGGACTAGAATGAAGCATATACCTTTAAAATGTAGATGTGAAAAAATATAAGTTAAAAAGCAACTTAAGAACATAAGTTGATAAAATAAGAATCTAGTTGAACTGGGGGAAAGAGGTAAAGAAGAAAAAAAGAAGAAGAAATGGAAAATTTTAGACTGAAAGATAAATGAGTTGTGAGGTAACACCTGAAGCTCAATATACTATTTTCCTCTGGTGCTGGAGTTTTACAGTCTCCTGGGATTTATAAACTTGTCATTCACCTGTTTTTACAGTCTGTTTTCTGGGGGAGGGGCCTGCTGTTCTGATACTCAGATGTCTTTGCCTGGGCAGAGTTGCCCCACCCCTTTTCAGTGGGTTGGGCTTAAGGTAAGCTGGCCCTTTGCTTGGCTTGTTCCCTGGCGGCTTTCTGAGCCTCTTTGGAGGGTCAGAGTAAAAAAATGGCCGTGCCTGGATCTCTGGCCCAGAGCTGCAAAATCGTGGTCCCCCCTCTTCAATTAACCCTCTGGTGAAACAGATTCCATTTCTGTGTGCCCCAAACTCTGAAGATTCTCACGTTTCTCACCCACTGCAATCCTCCTGGTGGGAGTATGAGGGAACCTCAAGCACCAGGGTGCTTTGTGTTTTTGAGATAGTGAGCGTTTGTGGGCTCGTGCATGCACCCTGCTCTGCTACTCCCACGTCACACCTGGGTGTCAACCTACTGTCTTTTCCGGGGCCACTGCTACCCTGAGAACTGTTGCTTAGTTGTGGGCATAGCCGTTTTATCTCTCCAGAGGATGGTAACCTGCCCACATGTTCCAGTCCTTTTCTGGGTGCTCAGGCAAAGAGCTGTCTCCCTACCGGCCCTGCTCATGGTTTGTGGTGACCAGAGCTGAGTCCTTCCTGGGCTCACTGACCATAACCAGCTTCCCTGCTCCACTGTTCACTCTATCTGATCAGACACCCCCGTTTTTTTCTGTGTCTCCTGGAATCCTGAGACCACAATGACCCATCAAGAATTCTGACCTTTTAATCCCCTGAGCCTCTTTCAGAAAGGGATGTCTTTCACTGGAGCGGATTTCTAAGGGTTCCAATTTTGCTCTCTGGTGTTATATCACCTTCCAGTAGCCAGCTATGGAAGTTCCCTCCCCCTCTCCGTTTATCTTCTGATATTTCCCCATAGATTCATGACTCTGTACCTTCTACCTTGCAAAAAGCAGTCATTTTTCTGCTTGTAGATTTCCAGATATATTTTCTTACATCTCAGCCTGAATTCGTGGACATTCAGAATGGTTTGGAAGATATCCAGCTAAATTCGAGGGACCAAATGAAATGAGGTCCTCTACTCTCCTACCATCTTGCTTCCCCCACTCCAAGATTTATTTATTTATTTTAGAGAGAGTGTGTGTGTGTGAGTGGGAGAAGGGGCAGAGGGAGAGAATCTCAAGCAGACTCCCCAGTGAGAATGGTGCCTGATGTGGGCCTCAATTTTACGAACCATGAGATCATGACTTGAGCCAAAACCAAGTATTGGATGCTTAACTGCCTGAGCCACCCAGGTGCTCCTCTGTTCTTTGCTTCTTTGCTTGTGCACTTTCCATATGATTAATGACATTCTGTAGTGTTATGCTTGACTTTCTTTCCCCTTACTTTTTGTGTACCTATTATAGCTTTTGGATTTGTGGTTGCCTTGAGGTTCATATATAACACCCTAAGTATATAGCAATCTATATTATATTGATAGTCACTTAAATTCAAACATATTCTAAAATAACATTTTCTTTACTCCCCCTTCCACATCTTATGTATATGTTGTCATATTTTTCATTGTTTTAAATTGTAGTTTGGACATCTTATTCATATCTGTATGGATAAAATTCCTGGCTGTGATTAGTACCTCCTGTTCTTTCTTTTGGAGTGAATTTTTCCATCTGGTCATTTTGTCCAGAAAAGAAAAAAAAGAATGGAATAGAAAAACAACAACAACAAAAATAAAACTTCAGGAAGTGTTTCTGGTGTATGCTATGTACACTCTGCTGTTGTGTTTTGGCTGCTCATTCCCACTGGTCCATCTTCTACAGAGTTCCTTCTTGCTTATAGTGAGGAGTGTTTGGACCTTTAACTTGGTGTGCTTTGATTTGTTTGTTAAGGTATGCTTGGAAAAAAAATCCTGATCTAAAACAAGAGAAAAGGAAAAAGTACAAAAAAGGAAACAAAAAAACAAGCAAAAAACTATAATCCTGATTCTAAAGAATATGAAAGAATGAAGGGAAAAAGAGTAAGGAAAGATGAAAAGAACAAATAAATAAGAAGCCTGATCTGAAAAATATGAGAAGGAAACCAACTAACCAACCAACAAATGAACAAAATATTATAAGCCTCATACCAAAGAAAAGGATAAAGAAAGAATATATATAAAATAAGGGATACAAAAATTAAAAATATGTATATATAAGAAACTTAAATAGTTAAAAATAAAAAAAAATAAAAAAATAGGAAATCCTGTTCCTATTTCCACCAGAATTAAAGGTGATGCTTTGGAGTACTCCCTGGAACCTGTGAATATGTTACCTTACATGACAAAAGGGGGACTTTGTTATTAATATGCTTAAGGGCACGATCCTTGAAGTGATTAAATTATCTTGGATTGTCTGAATGGGTCCAGTCTAACCACATCTATTCTTAAAAGTGGGAGAAACTTCATGGGCTGTGGTCAGGAGGGAATGTGATTGAAGAATGGTCAGAGCAATGCAATATTGCTGGCTTTGAAGATGGGATAATGGGGCCCTGAGCCAAGGCATGTAGTTGGTCTCTAGAAACCTGAGAAGGCGAAGAAATGGAATCTCTCCCAGAGCCTCCAGAAAGGAACATAGCCCTTAATTTTGGCCTGGTGATACCCATGTTCAACTTCCAACCTACAGAAATTTGCAGTTGCGATGAAAAGTTATTTGGGCAAAAATTGCCCTTAACATCTCTGAAATTCTAATCTTCCCATCTCTATCCAGGAATATAGATCTAATGTCTACCTCAAGATATCTGATTACCCAAAAGGAAGTAAATGAATTTATATTCTCAAAGAAAGGGTAAGATATTATCCCACCTTCTTCCTTCCCTTATTTATCTTTAGACTTATAATTCCCAATCCATTACTAGACCACAGCCAACATCCGACTTCAGACATTTTCATGCACAATTCTTCCTTTGGAGACAACCTCCACCTGGATTTCAAAAGATCTGCTTGCTAGAATATCCCACTTTGTTTTGATTTTAGCAAATGCCTTCAGTAATATATTGGGAACCTGTCCGTTCCAACTTTGCTCTTCTTCTGGTAGAATTTTCAGCTTAACTATAAAGAAAGAGACACAGATAGTAGAGCAGTTATAAAATTTTTTGAGTCACATTTCTTGCTACACAGGGTCAAAAAGTCTGTGTAGTCCCTTTCAAACACAGCTACTATCTCTTTATACTAAAATCAGCTGGAAGGATTATGGAATAGGAAAATTATCTTCTTCAATATCTTTCTGGAAGCCAATAGAAATTTCTTCCTCACTAGCAGGGCTAGCCTCAAATTTAACTGCTGAAAAGATAACTCTGACCTAAGCATATCATAGGGAGACTTGAACTGCAAGAATAGTGTATACCACCCTGCCATCTCCCACTCCCTTCCCTTAAATTCTTCTCTTCCTTTCACAATCCTTTCATTCTCCCCTTATTTCTTCTCTCTCATCTCTTTTCACTTTCTTTTCTTCTCTTATGAAATGAAAGCCACTTGTTTTTGTCTAAGTGAAAGCTTATAATCGCCATCTACTGGTAGAGGATTCAAGTACAGGTTGTGGCCTTCATGAGCATTTGCATGCTTGATTATTACCCATATCTATGAGGTGATTATTTTCCTCTTTGGTAGCACGGCTCAGATTGTTTCCTGAAAAAAGTAAACTGCTGTTTATCAAGTCTATTTTTTCATAGAATGTGCTTTTAAGAGATTTTAAAGCTACATTTGCTAAATTATAATTTAATAAGCCCCTTCAGGAGAGAAATTTCACTCAACTCAAGTTCCTGGCCCACAGTAGGAATTTAGTGAGTATATTTTGAACAAATATTTGTTGACTCGGTCTCTCGACATAGAAACAAAGCCTCTCTTTCTCTGCACGTGTAAATATCAACTGGCTATTGCAATGGCTACTTAACTAGATTCCTTGCCTTTATTTTCTTAACTTCTAATCCATCACACATTTGTTATTAGGTGGATTTTCTTGAAGTTGAACACTCTCTTCATGCCAAAAACATTTTTATATGTGTCAAGTGACTATCCATTCCCCATGGAATGAGGTTCAAAGTCATGAATCTGACACTCAAATCTCCCACTCCTCAAATATGACCTCATCCTAATTAGCTGAGTTCATCTTCTACAGTTCCTTTCACAACCAATATTAATTACTTGTTATTTGCAAAATGTACTGTGCATTCCACTGTCTCTGTCTCTCCTATTAGAATTTTATTTCCCTTCCTGCTCCACATTTTGCAACTCTTATCCTCTCTTCAAGTCCCTTCTTGTAAATGGCTGTCTCTTTTAAGCCTTCTTTGATTATCAATGCCATATATGTTCCCACCCCAGAAATGACCTCTCGCTTCTGAACTCCCAGATCACTTTATCTTAATGTTTCTTGTCACTTTGCATTTTCCATTTTGTATTTTAATTATTGTGTACATGTTATATGCCCCTTAATAAACTCTGAACTTCATATTCATGATAGAAAATATTGATGCTTCTTGAATGCTTATAGGTGAGGATTACTGAGAGGTAATATAGGACCCAGTAAGTACTAAAGGCTGAACAGATGCTAGCTATCATTAATGTTATTATTGTTTTTGGTCATTTTTAAATAAATAACCCCCAAATTTACTGACTGGTCTTTCAGAAATATTCAACTTCAGAAGTCATAAACAATCCAGTTGTGCTTTCATCACTCAAAACATTTGTTTCTTTTCTTTTATGGAGTTGTCTTCTTGTGAAAATGCTTACAGGTAGGTAGCAATCAGAGAGCCACTCTGCTTGTCTGAATCTTGGCTTTGTCACTTCATAGTTGTATGACCTTGGGCAGGCAACTCCTCCATGCTTTAGTTTTCTCATCTATAAAATGAAGATAATAATGGTGCCCACTTCATTGGGTCATTATGATTATATAAGATGAATAAATGCTTGTAACAATGCTTGTAACATAGTAAATACTATATAACTGTTAGTTATTATTACTATTATTATTATTGGAGCAATACTATCAAACAGGCACTTTGACATACACTGTTTCATTTAATCCTCAGAACAACTTTGTGAGATAATAATTATTTTTTTTTGTTTGCTTTGCAGATGGAGAGGCCTAAATTCAAGAAAGTTAAATATTCTTCAAAGGCCTCACAGCTGGTAAGATCCAGAGCAGGATTCAAACTCAGGTTTGTGTGCTGTACCTTAGAAAGCTAAGTAAGCATTGCTATTAATGTACTAAAGAGTTAAGAACATTCCTAAATATATACAAAGGAGACAGTCATCCAGAAGGTATAATTTGAAGGAAGCCCTGGCATAAAATCCCTCCACTTATTTCAGTACCACAAGGTCTTTAATACCACTGCTATTAATTCATTCTATGGGTTAAGCATAGCACTCTCTAGATTCTTTGGAAGGATTTTTACAAGTCCATGCTAGATGAACTCCATGATTGCCCTTCCATTTAACTATGTCTCACTTTAATATACCACCCAACATTAATCAAGAATTTAGAAGCCTCCTATAAGCAGTGCTGCATAATCCAGCTTTGTGATTTCCTGTCTAATTCATTCAGCTCCTGTTTGCCTCATTTGACTTTCATGTGGGGTAGCAGAGGTCAGTCACCCTAGGAGCTTGAGTAGTCCCTCCAGCTCCCATTTGTTGCTGTCAGTTCACCCTGGTGGCTGTCTCCACAGACCTGCAAGATGTGCTCCTGCTCACCAAAATGGAGATGATAATTGATTTGCAGGAGCCCATTCTTCAGTTTTGTTTAGGAGGTCACCTACCAGTTTGCTGCTTACTGTAAAAAGGAATTCAATTAACATATCTTAAGTGTGAAAAACTATCCAATGTTCTATATAGATACCAGCTGTCTCAAAGTTTCTGGACTATATAGTCTTTGGTTATTAAGAGAGGCCCAAGAAAAACTCATCCAAGTTGTTTCTTTTTATCTTTCTGTCTCTTTCTCTCAAATTCCTTTATTCACCAGTCAGATGGAAAATGGTTTAATTCGTGCATCTGAGAGTCATACATTAATATGATCAAAGGGAGAAAAGACTGAGCTCCTATTTAAAGCAAAATCAAACTTTGAAAACAATTTAATGAACACAATTACCAAATGATGGACTAAATAGTGTGTGTCTGAACATTGGTCAGCATTTTTCAAGCTTTCTGTTTGCTGCCAAAAGCATTTCATAAATCTGTAGCTTTTACTGATTCCCAAGGTTCTCCATAAAGAATTAAAGTGATATACATTTGTAATATGCCCAACTGGATTTTCAAATAATATGTATTGGAAAACATTCCCAAATTAAATATATACTCTGTCTATCCACATCTGAGATTCTCAATGCTCATTTATTGGACATTGTTCAACAACAGTCTGTCTGAACCTATGTTAGGGTGAATGTAATAATGTTTCTCAAAAGGGAATTAAACAAATAACTTGAGACTCACTGAGTTCCCTGAAGTAGATGCACTATATTTTAAGAGTTGGTGTCTGGCAACATCTGGCATCACACTTATACTAGAGAGTAGTAGATGGACTGTGAATTGCCTTAAGGAGAAAGTTGTATTTGTTTCATTTGCCTGAGGTATTTAGCAAAGACTTGATCTGAATATTTTGTCAACAAAATTTGAATTTAAAGAAAGAAGATACCAGTAATATATTGAAATCTAAGCAGTTCCTACAGCCAACTGCTTCAGTTGAAGAAAGAAGACTGCTTTTTTTCTTTCAGGAAAAGTAAAGTTGTTTTTTTTTTTTTTTAATTTCTTTTTCTCTTTGGTTTTTCTACTGAACCATTTGCAAGTAAGTTTCAAAATTAAGGACTCTTCACCCATAAATATTTCAGTTTATATTTTCAAAAAACAAAAACCAAAAACAAATAGAGTAACTTATATAATGAAGGTAGAGTTATAATATTCAGGAATTTAACATCAATGCAATTCTAGCCTCATATATACAGTCCATATTCAAATGTTGCTAATTGTAGGAAGGATAACTATTAAAAGGACCTAAATAGAATGAAGGAGTAGCATGATTAAGTCAGGAGAAGAGGTAATAATGTAATAAGGATTGTGTGAATCTGAAAGGATCCAATTTATCTCAATTTACTGTCATTTAAAAAGCTTCCTATAGCTGAGTCCCCTCCCTTAAAGAGACAGCAGGACAAAAATCCTGCAGAGATACAGCATAGAGGCAATGGTTTGGAAAATGCCAGGAACAGGCAGAACAGAGAATGATTTACTTATCTCAGAGCATGGCCCAGAGGGGCAGGGATTATGGGGAGACCTCATAGGAACAAAGGAGCTGACATGCACCATTTTAATCCCCTGCCCCCAGCATAAACATAGAGCCACCTGCATGGAACAGTGTTATACTTGCTACCCACTTGCTCATACCAAGCACAGCCCATGGTGTTTCACTGGATCTGCCCTTCCCAGTGACATTTACCACAGTCTCAGCACCGCAGGGCCCCATCCCCCAGAAGACCAGTGCAAACCCCACCAAAACTTCATCACCCCATCTACACAGTTTGTGAGACCTGAGTTCCAGTGGCAGTGGCAGGTCTCATTTTATAAGCAGAACAGCACGCAACTGTTAAATCTCACCTTACCCCTGCTGGGGACCAAACATGGCCCACAACAGGCAAAGAGATCCTCTACAGTTAACTGGACTAAGGTAAAAAGAGGCCAGGACTCAACACCAGAGCACATGCAACACACATAGGAGACACTTCCTGGAGCACCAGGCCCAAGGGAACAGGGGACACTACACAGTAGGGCACTATAGGATCTCTTCTTCATAAGGCCATTATTGTCAAAAACAAGAGATGTAGCTGACTTTCTTAACATACAGAAACAGACACAGAGATTTAGACAAAATGAGGACAAGGAAATATGTCCCAAATGAAAGAACAGGGCCCAATCACAGCAAGAGACCTAAGCAAAATTGGGTATAAGTAATATGCCTCATAGAGAATTTAAAATAATGACTATAAAGATACTCAATGGACTTGAGAAAAGACTGGAGGACATCAGTGAGACCCTTAATGAGGAGATAAAAAAAGAACCAATCAGAGATAGAGAACACAATAAATTAAGTTGAAAATACACTTGATGGAATAAAGAGCAGGATAGATGAAGCAGAGGAAAGAATTGATGACCTGGAAGACAGAGTAATGGAAAATAACCAAACTGAGCAAATGAGAGAAAGAAAAATTATGCAAACTGATAATAGTCTTAAGGAACCCAGTGATTCCATCAAGCATTTGCATTATAGGGATCCTAGAAGAAGAGAGAAAAGTAGGCAGAAAATTTATTTGAAGAAACAATAGCCAAAATTTTCTCACAGCTGAGCAAGGAAACAGATATTCCGATCCAGGAGGCATAGAGAGCCCTCAACAAAATCAACCCAGGGCGGTCCACACCAAGACACATAGTAATTAAAATGGCAAAATGTAGTGATGAAAAAAAAATTAAATCAGCAAGAGAGAAGACAGTTATGTACAAGAGAAACCCCATAAGGTTATCAGTGCATATTTCAGCAGAAACTTTGCAGACCAGAGAGAGTGGTATGATAGATTCAAAGTGCTGCAAGGGAAAACTGTGCAGCCAAGAATACTCTACCCAGAGAGGCTATCATTCAGAATAGAAGGAGAGTTAAAGAGTTTCTCCAACAAACAAAACTAAAGGAGTTCATGACCAGTAAATCGGCCCTACAAGAAATACTGAAGGGATGAAAAGTAAAAAACACAAAAGAGGTAAAAACAAGCATTTCTGTAAAAATAAGTCAAGAAATTCACAAAACAAAAGGATGTAAAATATGACACCATATGCTTAAAACGTGGGTTGGTGGGAGAGGAGTAAAGAATGGGTTCAAACTCAAGCGACCACCAACCTAATATAATGCAGATGTTACATAATACCTCAGTGGTAACCACAAATCAAAAACCATTAATAGATATGCAAAGAATAAAGACAAAGGAATCCAAGTATATCACTAAGGAAAACCAGCAAGAGAGAGAGCAAGAGAAAAAATGATCAGAGAAAAGCTACAAAAACAAACACGAAACAAGTAACAAAATGGCAATAAATACATATCCCAGTAATTACCTTGAATGTAAATGGACTAAATGCTGCAATGAAGACATAGGGTAACAGAGTGGATATAAACGCAAGACCCATCTATAAGCTGCAGGGAGCCTGCTTCTCCCTCTCCCTCTGCCATTCCCCCTGCTTGTGCTCTCTTGCTCTCTATCAAATAAATAAATAAAATCTTAAAAAAAAAAGAAATAATATAACTGGTTGATGGAACCAGGACTTGCTTCTTTGAAAAAACAAACAAACAGAAAAACAAACTGAAAATAGATTAAACACCTAAATGTGAGTCCTGATATCATAAAAATCCTAGAAGAGAGCATAGGCAGTTATTTCTCTGACCTTGGCCATAGCAACATTTTTCTAGATATGTCTTCTGAGGCAAAGAAAATAAAAGCAAAAATGAACAATTGGGACTACATTAAAATAAGAAGCTTCTGCACAGCAAAGGAAACAATCAACAAAGCTAAAAAGAAACATATTGAATGGGAGAAGACATTTGCAAATGATATATCCAATAAAGAGTTAGTATCCAAACTATATAAAGAACTGATACAACTCAATGTCCCCAAAACAAATAATATAATTAAAAATGGGCAGAAGAAATGAATAGACATTTCTCCAAAGAAGATATACGGATGGCCAACAGACATGAAAAAATGCTCAATATCACTCATCATCAGGGAAATACAAACTAAAACTACAATGAAATATCACCTTACACTTCTCAGAATGGCTGAAATCACAACAGAGGAAACAACTAGTGTTGGCAAGGATGTGAAGAAAAAGGAACCCTCCTGCCCTGTTGGTGGGAATGCAAACTAGTGCAGCCACTTGGAGAAGAGTATGGAAGTTCCTCTAAAAGTTAAAAATAAAATTATCCCACAATCCAGTAATTTCACTCCTGAGTATCTACCCCCAAAATACAAAAACACTAATTCAAAGGTATATATGCACCCCTGTATTTATTGCAATGTTATTTACAATAGCTAAATTATGGAAGCAGTCCAAGTACTCATCAATAGATGAATGGGTAAAGAAGATATGGTGTGTGTGTGTGTGTGTGGTGTGTGCACAATGGAATATTATTCAGGCATAAATAAGAATGAAATCTTGCCATTTGCAATGACATGGATGGAGTTAGAGTATAATAGTAAGTGAAATAAGTCAGTCAGAAAAATACAAATACCATTTGATTTCACTCATATGTAGAATTTGAGAAAGAATACAAATGAAGAAAGGAATAAAAAAGAGACAGAGACATACCAAGAAACACTTAAGTACAGAGAGCAAACTGATGGTTACTGGGAGAAGAGGTGGGAGGGGAAGAATATATGAAATAGTTGATGGCTATTAAATAGTACACTTATTACGAAGAGCACTGAGGTATTCAATTGTTGTATACATTTAAAAATTGTATACAAGTTATACAGTTGTTGAATCACTATGTTGTACACCTGAAATTAACATAACACTGTATGTTAATGATACTGCAATTAAAATTTAAAAACTTACATTAAGTTTAAAATATTTTATATTTTATATTAAATGAATGAAGTAAAATAAAATGCTTCCTAGAGTACAATGCCTTGGACAGTTCTTTCTCTTTCTCATTTCCTATTTTTTTCTTCACCTTCCCCATAAGCTAGAGTGAGATTCTGTAGCAAACAAAATTGGCAAGTGCTATTAAAGCAAAGGTACCATATAAAACCATTATTGTTGAGAACTCAATATTATTTATTTTTATTTGTTTTCTTTACAAAGTTATTTTATTTTTAATTACAGTTAACAATCACATAACATTGAAATTGCTATTTGAGGTTAGTGCTCTGAACTTTGAAAATCAATTTTAAATTTAACCAGATTGGTATTAAGAATTCACTGAAACAGAACAATTTAAGAGCATATGAAAAAATGAAGAATACAGATTCCTTCTTGGATTAACAACAAAGACTAAACGCTTGAACTCCAAGGTACACTTTTGCTTCTTTAATCACTTCCACATTTTTATCCAATGTGAAGGATATACACAATCTAAATGCTGATGTTAGCTAGGATAGGAGCTCAAACAATGCCAGCAGATGTCCAATGTGTTTGTACAATGCACTGATGTACCAGTGGGGGCTGATGTTAATTACTGACTCAGATATCCTATAAATGTAACTGACTAGAAAGGAAAATGAGTAGGATGATTATCTAGGCATTAGCCATGCCTCCTGAAAGTCTCTAGTCTCAAAGGGTCAATATTGTCTGGATTCTGCACCAAAGACTAGTATTGATGGGATTCTGGCAAGGGGGCTCCCAAGCAAACATACATTTTTAGGCATTTTTCATGTTGGGAAAGTCTCTGAAATATCTCTGGGAATACCTGTAAACCAAAGAGGAGAAATAAAATCATAGCCTGGATGCATGTGTCCTTATGGATGTGGATTGCAAAGCCAAGATTGTCTGTGTACAAATCCCAGCTGCACACTTTAATGTTGAACAAATTAGTTAATATCTTTGTGCCCCAGTTTCCTTGTCTACAAAATGGGAATAACAGTATATCTTTGTCTCATAAGTTCATTATGATAATTAAATGAGATAATATTTGTAAAATGATCAGTGCCTGGTAGAGGAAAAACTATGTGGGTGCTTCTTAACCAAATAACAGATGGTCTTGGACAGTTCCAAGTGGCCTGGAAACTCTCTCAAGATAGCAACCTGGGGTAATCAAGGGGCTCACCTCATTTGTTTCTCATCTCTCAGATATCACTGTCTTTTGTTACCTGACATCCAGTATCTAAAAACTGTTATTTAACATTCTTTAAAGTAAATGTTGATGTGACAGTTGTTAGAAATATGATGGAAATACTTTAGAGGATGCCAAGTAAGAGTATGAAGCATGTAAAGAAGTTAGTAAAAGGTGTCATCTCTTTTCTTTGTTAGCTTCTTCACCAATCAGTATTGTGGTCCTCACCTCACACTTAGGCTTTCCTGTGCCACCAACTGGATGACAGTCAAAACAAAACCAGGATAAAGAGTAAAGCTGCTGGGGAGAGACTAGCATAGAAAAAATAGATGAACAGAAAATTCATCAGCCAAGGAGGATCTAGAGTAGATGCCATTAGGCAATTCAAGAAGCTTGTTCCCAAAGCACCAGGCAGACTTCTCACTCATTTCCTACTTCTCCCCCTGAACAGCCTGCCATCCCCAAACCTGCTCCATCCCTTCATTTTTGCCCTTCTTGCTACCTGAAATACCCTCCCTTTCCTCCAGCACCCATCCTCCAAGGTTCATGTTCTTCACAAGCCTCTCTCAGATTCTCAGGTTCCTTAAAGTCACACCAGCATAAATGAGACAATGTATACACAATGCTTAGTATAAATACACAATAAATGGTAGTTCTATATTTTTATTACAATTTATCCCTTTTCTGAAATCATGCTATTTGTACTCCTGGGAATGAGCATTTTGAACTTTATGTTTTAATTATTTATGAAATCACTTATCTCCCCACCTATGAGCCCCTGGTAAAAATGATCATTTATGGATGAGTCAAAACTTTATTTTTGCAATTGGTAGGAATACAACTAAAACTGGTTTTACTAATAAAGGGAGTTTATTTATAACTGAAGACTCTAGGAAGATTAAGGAGTTCAAAAATGTCACAAGGAGTTGATCTCTATTTTTCTTTCTGTGTATGGGTGTCTGAGTGGTGGTGGGGGGTAGCCTTTAGCAGGTCTATTCCTACATCTAACCAGCTGTAAGTTTAGTGGGGAAAAAATGATCTCTTCCCAATAGTCCCAGCAAACATTCTGGAGTTAAGTCTGAGACCAACTTACCAATTGCTAAACCAAGTATCTATGGTTTAGGGGACAGTGATTCTGATTGGCCAGATCTCGATCATGTGACAACCCTACTTGCTTCAGAGAGATGTCTGCCCCACTGGACTCACAAAGATTTGAGAGCAAGAAAGAGATCTTTTCCCAGGGGAAAATCAGTATATGTGACTATAAAAAGAAGGAATGGATGATGGGAAATAAGAATACCATTTTTTAAGCCACACGTTCCCTTATAAATGTGGAAGACATCCTAGGCAATATCCTTAGTCTTATACAATCAAACTCATCCCAAGTGGCCTTCAAGTCCACATACACACTCAAGACAACATACTGCATAACCATGGATGGAAATATCTTAAATAAACTATCTTGAATATCAGATCACATTCATTTTCCTCAGCTTCCACTTCTGGCTAAAATGGAGTAACAGGGACCAGATATAACCTCTTGACTGAAACAAACAAGAAAGGCAGACAGGCTATATAAAATAACAGTTTTTAGATACTGGATGTCAGGCAACAAAGGACAGTGATATCTGAGAGATGAGAAACAAATGAGGTCAGCCCTTTGATTACCCCAGGTTGCTATCTTGAGAGAGTTTCCAGGCCACAGAACAAAGAGAGGGAACATACAGAGAGAAAATTCCCTGTGTTTAAAAACAAACAAGCAGATCAAAGCATTCTGAACACCTACGAACTCAACAGGAGATCGAAGAAAAGAATAGCAGCAACTCTCTGAACAGAAAATGACCACTTTCTGGAAGGTAGGATGTGCGAAGAAGTGAGTCCGAGGTGATGATACTCAAGAAGATAGACAGCGGGGGGAGGGAGCTTCCATCAGCCAGCTACCAGCAAGTGATAGAGCAAGGGAGCACAAAATCGGAACTTTTAGAAGTCTGCTCCACTGAGGGACATTGCTCCAGTGGCTGAGCGGGGGGTGGAACCTTTGCTGGGACAGTGTGGTCTCAGGACCCTTGGGGTCACAGAAAGACTGGGGGTGCCTGAGTGTGGCAGAGCTTTCAGGTATCGAAGCAGGGAAGCCGGCTGCAGAGATGGAGCCGAGGAGTGGGCTCTCAGCTCGGGGTTGCCATAAACCGTGATCCACGGCACAGTCAGGCTACTGCTCTTCCAGCAGGGACCCAACAAACAGCAGATCCGGGGAGACTCACCTTCCTCCTCTGGGAGGAATGGCACGGGAGCACACTGCAGGAATCTACTCGGTTTGGGGACTCCAAACGGGATCGAGTGCCAGATATAGAAATGCTCAGTTACAGGCCAGCTGAGCATGGAGTGCGGCCGGAGACAAGGGAGAAGGGAGTGATTGACTGCTTTTCTCTGGGGGCTCACTGAGGAGTGGGGCCCCGAGTTCTCAGCTCCTCCGGGGCAGAGATTGGGAGGCAACCATTTTCACTCTCATCCTCCAAAGCTGTATGGAAAGCTTTCAGGGAACAAAAGGTACAAAGAGCAAACCTGAGCAGATTAATTAGCCCGGCCTCGGCAAGGGTGGAGCAATTCCGCCTCTGGTAAAGACATTTGAGAATCACGGCAACAGGCCCCTCCCCCAGAAGATCAGCAAGAATAGCCAGCCAAGACCAAGTTTACCAATCAATGAGAATGGTAGAACTCCAGTGCTAGGGGGATACGGCACATAGAATTCATGGCTTTTTTCCCCATGATTCTTTAGTCTTTCAAAGTTAATTTTTTTTATTTTCTTTTTTTTAATTTTCCTTTTTCCCTTTTTCAAACAACATCTTATCAATCCCTTTTTAAAAAATCTTTTTTATTTTTCATTTTTAGAGTCATATTCTATCCCTTCATTGTAGTTAACCTTATTTTTGGTATCTATACAAGTTGTTCTCTCTTTAAAATTTTGGGATACAGTTTCTTCTAACATACCAAAATATACCCTAAATCTCTAGTGTATGGCTTTGTTCTAGTCTCCTGCCTGATCACATTCTCTCCCTTTTTTTTTTAAATTTCTCTTCTTTCTTTTTTCAACCAACTTCTTATCAATTCCTTTTATACAATCTTTTATAATTTTCATCTTTACAGTTATATTCCATCACTTCATTGTATTTACCCTTATTTTTGTACATATACAAGTTTTCCTTTCTTTAAAATTTTGGGAGGCAGTTTCTTCTAACAGACCAAAATATGCCCAATATCTAGTATGTGGCACTGATCTATGCACCAGCCTGATCATATCTGATCATATTCTTTTTTTTTTAATCTTTTTCTTTTTCTTTCTTTTTTCTTTTTTTTTTTTCTTTCCCTTTCTTTTCCCCCAGCTTCAGGTCTCTTCTGATGTGTTTAGTGTACATTTTTCTAGGGTCATTGTTACCCTGTTAACATTTTGTTCTCTCATTAAACTATTCTCCTCTGGACAAAATGAGAAGACAGAAAAAATCACCTCAAAAAAAAGAACAAGTGGCAGCCTACTGCCAGGGCTCTCATCAATACAGACATAAGTAAGATGTCAGAACTAGAGTTCAGAATGACGATTTTAAACATACTAGCTGGGCTTGAAAAAAGCATGGAAGATATTAGAGAAACCCTTTCTGGAGAAATAAAAGAACTAAAATCTAACCAAGTCAAAATCAAAAAGGCTATTAATGAGGTGCAATCAAAAATGGAGGCTCTAACTGCTAGGATAAATGAGGCAGAAGAGAAAATTAGTGATATAGAAGACCAAATGATGGAAAATAAAGAAGCTGAGAAAAAGAGAGATATACAACTACTGGATCACGAGGGCAGAATTCGAAAGATAAGTGATACCATAAGACAAAACAATATTAGAATAATTGGGATCCCAGAAGAAAGAGAAAGAGGGGCAGAAGGTATATTGGATCAAATTAGAGCAGAGAACTTCCCTAATTTGGGGAAGGAAACAGGCATCAAACTCCAGGAGGCACAGAGAACCCCCCCTCAAAATCAATAAAAATATGTCAACACCCTGACATCTAATAGTAAAACTTACAAGAGTTAGAGACAAAGAGAAAATCCTGAAAGCAGCTCGGGACAAGAGATCTGTAACCTACAATGGTAGAAACATTAGATTGGCAACAAACCTATCCACAGAGACCTGGCAGGCCAGAAAGGACTGGCATGATATATTCAGAGCACTAAATGAGAAAAATATGCAGCCAAGAATACTATATCCAGCTAGGCTGTCATTGAAAATAGAAGGAGAGGGCGCCTGGGTGGCTCAGTTGGTTAAGCGACTGCCTTCAGCTCAGGTCATGATCCTGGAGTCCCTGGATCGAGTCCCACATCGGGCTCCCTGCTTAGCAGGGAGTCTGCTTCTCCCTCTGACCCTAACCCCTCTCATGTGCTCGCTCTCATTCTCTCTCTCAAATAAATAAATAAAATCTTAAAAAAAAAAAAAAAGAAAATAGAAGGAGAGATAAAAAGCTTCCAGGACAAACAAAAACTAAAGGAATTTGCAAACACAAAACCAGCCCTACAAGAAATATTGAAAGGGGTCCTCTAAGCAAAGAGACAGCCTCAAAGTCACATAGACCAGAAAGGAACGCAGACAATATACAGTAACAGTCATCTTACAGGCAATACAATGGCACTAAATTCATATCTTTCAAAAGTTACCCTGAATGTAAATGGGGTAAATGTCCCAATCAAATGACACAGGCTATCAGATTGGATAAAAAAACAAGACCCATTGATATGCAGTCTGCAAGAGACTCATTTTAGACCCAAAGACACCCCCAGTTTGAAAGTGAGGGGGTGGAAAACAATTGACCATGCTAATGGACATCAAAAGAAAGCTGGGGTGGCAATCCTTATATCAGACAAATTAGATTTTAAACCAAAGACTATAATAAGAGATGAGGAAGGACACTATATCATACTTAAAGGGTCCATCCAACAAGAAGCTCTAACAATTGTAAATATCTATGCCCCTAAAATGGGAGCAGCCACTTATATAAGCAAATTAATAACAAAAGCAAAGAATACAATAATAGTAAGGGAGTTTAACACCCCCTTCACTGAAGTGGACAGATCATCTAAGCAAAAGATCAACAAGAAAATAAGTGCTTTAAATGACACACTGGACCAAATGGACTTCACAGATCTATTCAGAACATTCCATCCCAAAGCAAGAGAATACACATTCTTCTCTAGTGCCCATGGAACATTCTCCAGAATAGATCACATCCTGGGTCACAAATCAGGTCTCAACCAGTACCATAAGATTGGGATCATTCCCTGCATATTTTCAGACCACAATGCTTTGAAGCTAGAACTCAATCACAAGAGGAAAGTCAGAAAGAACTCAAATACATGGAGGCTAAAGAGCATCCTACTAAAAAATGAATGGGTCAACCAGGAAATTAAAGAAGAATTAAAAAAATTCATGGAAACCAATGAAAATGAAAACACAACTGTTCAAAATCTTTGAGATGCAGCAAAGGTGGTCCTAAGAGGAAAGTATATAGGAATACGAGCCTTTCTCAAGAAACAAGAAAGGTCTCAAACACACAACCTAACCCTACACCTAAAGGAGCTAGAGAAAGAACAACAAATAAAACCTAAACCCAGCAGGAGAAGAGAAATAATAAAGATCAGAGCAGAAATCAATGAAATAGAAACCAAAAGAACAGTAGAACAGAGCAACGAAACTAGGAGCTGGTTCTTTGAAAAATTAACAAGATTGATAAATCCCCGGCCAGACTTATCAAAAAGAAAAGAGAAATGACCTAAATAAATAAAATCATGAATGAAGGAGGAGAGATCACAACCAACACCAAAGAAATACAAACAATTATAAGAACATATTATGAGCAACTATATGCCAGCAAATTAGATAATCTGGAAGAAATGGATGCATTCCTAGAGATGTATCAACTACCAAAAATGAACCAGGAAGAAATAGAAAACCTGGACAGACTTATAACCACTAAGGAAATTGAAGCAGTAATCAAAAATCTCCCAACAAACAAGAGCCCAGGGCCAGATGGCTTCCCAGGGGAATTCTACCAAACATTTCAAGAAGAATTAATACTTATTCTTCTGAAACTGTTCCAAAAAATAGAAATGGAAGGAAAACTTCCAAACTCATTTTATGAGGCCACCATTACCTTGATCCCAAAACCAGACAAAGACCCCAACAAAAAGGAGAATTACAGACCAGTATCCTTGATGAACATGGAGGCAAAAATTCTCACCAAAATACTAGCCAATAGGATCCAACAGTACATTAAAAGGATTATTCACCACCACCAAGTGGGATTTATTCCTGGGCTGCAAGGTTGGTTCAACATCTGCAAATCAATCAATGTGATACAATACATTAATAAAAGAAAGAACAAGAACCATATGATCCTCTCAATAGATGCAGAAAAAGCATTTGACAAAGTAGAACATCCTTTTTGATCAAAACTCTTCAGAGTATAGGGATAGAGGGTACATCCCTCAATATCATAAGAGCCATCTATGAAAAACCCACAGCGAATATCATTCTCAATGGGGAAAAACTGAGAGCTGTCCCCCTAAGGTCAGGAACATGGCAGGGATGTCCACTATCACCACTGCTATTCAACATAGTATTAGAAGTCCTAGCCACAGCAATCAGACAACAAAAAGAAATAAAAGGCATTTGAATAGGCAAGGAAGAAGTCAAACTCTCATTCTTTGCAGGTGATATGATACTTTACATGGAAAACCCAAAAGACTCCACCCCAAAACTGCTAGAACTCATACAGGAATTCAGTAAAGTGGCAGGATATAAAATCAATGCACAGAAATCAGTGGCATTCCTATACACCAACAACAAGACAGAAGAAAGTGAAATTAAGGTGTCAATCCCATTTACAATTGCACCCCAAACCATATGATACCTAGGAATAAATCTAACCAAAGAGGCAAAGAATCTGTACTCAGAAAACTATAAAATAGTCATGAAAGAAATTGAGGAAGACCCAAAGAAATGGAAAAACGTTCCATGCTCATGGATTGGAAGAACAAATATTGTGAAGATGTCAGTGTTACTTAGAGCAATCTACACATTTAATGCAATCCTTATCAAAATACCATCAACTTTTTTCAAATAAATGGAACAAATATTCCTAAAATTTGTATGGAACCAATAAAGACCCTGAATAACCAGAGGAATGTTGAAAAAGAAAAGCAAAGCTGGTGGCATCACAATTCCGGACTTCCAGCTCTATTACGAAGCTGTCATCATCAAGACAGTATGGTACTGGCACAGAAACAGACACATAGACCAATGGAACAGAATAGAGAGCCCAGAAATGGACCCTCAACTCTATGGTCAACTAATCTTCGACAAAGCAGGAAAGAATGTCCAATGGAAAAAAGACAGTCTCTTCAACAAATGGTGTTGGGAAAATTGGACAGCCACATGCAGAAGAATGAAACTGGGCCATTTCCTTACACCACACGCAAAAATAGACTCAAAATGGTTGAAAGACCTCAATGTGAGACAGGAGTCCATCAACATCATATAGGAGAACACAGGCAGTAACCTCTTCGACCTCAGCCACAGCAACTTCTTCCTAGAAACATTGCCGAAGGCAAGGGAAGCAAGGGCAAAAATGAACTATTGGGACTTCATCAAGATAAAAAGCTTTTGCACAACAAAAGAACCAGTCAACAAAACCAAAAGACAGCCGACAGAATGGGAGAAGATATTTGCAAATGACATCAGTTAAAGGACTAGTATCCAAAATCTGTAAAGAACTTATCAAACTCAACACCCAAAGAACAAAGAATACAATCAAGAAATGGGCAGAAGTCATGAACAGACATTTTTCCAAGGAAGACATCCAAATGGCCAACAGACACATGAAAAAGTGCTCAACATTGCTCAGCATCAGGGAAATCCAAATCAAAACCTCAATGAGATACCACCTCACACCAGTCAGAATGGCTAAATTTAACAAGTCAGGTAACGACAGATGTTGGCGAGGTTGTGGAGAAAGGGGAACCCTCCTACACTGTTGGTGGGAATGCAAGCTGGTGCAGCCACTCTGGAAAACAGTATGGAGGTTCCTCAAAAAGTTGAAAATAAAGCTACCATACGACCCAGCAATTGCACTACTGGGTATTTACCCCAAAGATACAAATGTAGGGATCCAAAGGGGTACATGTACCCCAATTTTTATAGCAGCAATGTTCACAATAACCAAACTATGGAAAGAGCCAAGATGTCCATCGACAGATGAATGGATAAAGAAGAAGTGGTATATATATACAATGGAATATTATGCAACCATCAAAAAGAATGTAATCTTGCCATTTGCAATGACGTGGATGGAACTGCAGGGTATTATGCTGAGCAAAATTAGTCAATCAGAGAAAGACATGTATCATATGACCTTACTGATATGAGGAATTCTTAATCTCAGGAAACAAACTGAGGGTTGATGGAGTGGTGGGGGGTGGGAGGGATGGGGTGCCTGGGTGATAGACATTGGGGAGGGTATGTGCTATGGTGAGTGCTGTGAATTGTGTAAGAGTGTTGAATCACAGACCTGTACCTCTGAAACAAATAATACATTATATGTTAAAAAAAGAAGAAGAAGAAAATAGCAGGAAGGGAAGAATGAAGGGGGGGAAATCGGAGGGAGAGACGAACCATGAGAGACTATGGACTCTGAGAAACAAACTGAGGGTTCTAGAGGGGAGGGGAGTGGGTGGATGGGTTAGTCTGGTGATGGTTATTAAAGAGGGCACGTACTGCATGGAGCACTGGGTGTTATATGCAAACAATGAATCATGGAACACTACATCAAGAACTAATGATGTAATGTATGGTGACATAACATAACATAAAATAAAATAAAATAAAATAAAAAATAAAAACAAGCAAACAAACAAAAAAAAAGTTGGGGTGCCTGGGTGGCTCAGTTGGTTAGGTGACTGACTCTTGGTTTCAGCTCTGGTCATGATCTCAGGGTTGTGAGATGAAGCCCCACATCAGGCTCTGCACTCAGCGTGGAGTCTGCTTGAGAATCTCTCTCTTCCCTCTGTCCCCTCACTCTCTCTTTCAGATAAAGAAATAAATAAAATCTTTAAAAAATAGCTGAAAGCACAGGGAACCTGAAGTTCACAAAACAAAATACCAGACAGTAGAGAGCTATAGACAAAGAACCTTAGAAAGTTGCAGAGGGTATTTAGCAGAGTACTCATCAGTGAATGCATTTAAGGAAACTATTGGAGAAACAATTATCTGATAGGATTACAAAAACAGTAGTTACACAGGGTTAAAATTAGTGCCAGTACTACCAGTGAGATTGGAAAACCTCATAATTTATAGAGAAACGGGTACTCAGAAAGCATTTACCTCCGTGGTGGGGAATAATGAGTCTTTTTTTTTTTTAAGATTTTTATTCATTTTTTGACAGAGAGAGAGAAACAGCGAGAGAGGGAACACAAGCAGGGGGAGTGGGAGAGGGAGAAGCAGGCCTCCCTGCTGAGCAAGGACCCTGATGTGGGGCTCGATCCCAGGACCCCGGGATCATGACCGGAGCCGAAGGCAGACGCCAAACGGTTGAGCCACCCAGGCACCCTGGGAATAATGAGTCTTGAGTCTAGACTCTGGACTAAATGCTGTTCTCATTTTGCCTAACCAATATTACAGTGAAGAGCTGAAATAATCAAACTCTTTCCAAGTAACTTAAATATAACCCAGAATAAATCTCAAGAATATTTATAGTAATACAAAAATATCTAACATCAAAAAAGATAAGTATCTCAGATATCACATTTGACATCCAATCAAAAACGGCCAAGCATGAGAGGAAGCAAGGAAATGCATGCCATGAGAAATACCAATTAATCAAAAGTGATTCAGAAGTACACAGACGTTAGAATTAGCAGATGAAAATGTTAAAACAATGTAACTATATTTCATGTTTAAAAAGCTAAGTAGAGAAATGAAAGATAAAACCCCAAGTCAAACTTCTAAGAGTAAACTACTATGCTTGAAATTTAAAATTCACTGGGTGTAATCATAGCAAACCACAAAATTACACATCTCTGAAGAAAAAGTTAGTGAACTTGAACACATAACAATACAAACCATTCAAAATGAAATAGAGACAGAAATTGAAATTTTAAAGTGTGAAAATAATATCAGTAAGCTCTGGAACTACTTCAAGAGACCTATTATACGTGTGATTAAAGTACCTAAAAGAGGGGAGGCAGAAAATTTTTTGAAGAAATAAAGGCTGAAAAGCTTCTAAATTTTTTTTAAAGATTTTATTTATTTATTTATTTATTTATTTATTTATTTACTTACTTACTTACTTACTTACTTACTTACTTACTTACTTACTTATTTATTTTCCAGAGAAAGCACTAGGAGGGAGAGGTGGAAGGACAGAGGGAGAGGGAGAAGCAGGCTCCTTGCTGAGCAGGGAGCCCAATGTGTGACTCAATCCCAGGACTCTGGGATCATTACCCAAACCAAAGGCAGACACTTCACTGACTGTGCCACCCAGGCACCACATAAAAGTTTTTAACTTTTTCATGAAAACTATAAACCCACAGATCTAAGAAGTTTAATAATCCCTATGTGCAAGAAACATGAAGAAAACCAAACTATAAGAAAGCATATCTTATTTTTTTTATTATGTTATGTTAGTCACCATACCTTACATCATTAGTTTTTGATGTAGTGTTCCATGATTCATTGTTTACATATAACACCCAGTGCTTGTTGCAATACGTGCCCTCTTTAATAATCATCACTGGGTTAACCCATCCCCCCACCCTCTGAAACCCTCAGTTTGTTTCCCAGAGTCCATAGTCTCTCACGGTTCATCTCCCCCTCTGATTCCCTCCCTTCATTTTTCCCTTCCTTCTCCTAATGTCCTCCATGATATTCCTTATGTTTCACATATAAGTGAAACCATATAATTGTCTTTCTCTGCTTGACTTATTTCACTTTGCATAATCTTAATCAAATGGCCAAACAAAACAAAACAAAACAAAACAGTGATAAAGAGAAAAATCTTAAAATCACCCAGAGGAAAAAAAAGACACATTACATAGAGAAAACAAAGATAAGGATGGGAGAACTTTTTTCATCAAGAACAACACAAGGAGGAAGACAGAAGAGCAATATTTTTAAAGTACAGAAAGAAAAAAAAACTGTCAAGGTATAATACCACGTTATCAGTAATCAAACAAAATTGAACTATTAATATCATACAAGCTTTGTTGGAAGGGGAAACAGAAAAATCTATATTTTTACAGTGTTTGCCTGTACATGTCAATAGGAAAAAGGGCCATTTTTAGTCCATGCAGTAGTAGAAGCTAATACAATTTTTTTTAAGATTTTATTTATTTATTTATTTATTTATTTATTTATTTATTTGAGAGTGAGCGAGAGAGAAACAGCATGAGAGGGGAGAGGGTCAGAGGGAGAAGCAGGCTCCCTGCTGAGCCGGGAGCCCGATGTGGGACTCGATCCCAGGACCCTGGTATCATGACCTGAGCTGAAGGCAGTAGCTTAACCAACTGAGCCACCCAGGCGCCCGAAGCTAATACAATTTTAACAAACATTTTTCTGGGGCGCCTGGGTGGCTCAGTTGGTTAAGCGACTGCCTTCGGCTCAGGTCATGATCCTGGAGTCCCTGGATCGAGTCCCACATCGAGTCCCACATCGGGCTCCCTGCTCGGCAGGGAGTCTGCTTCTCCCTCTGACCCTCCCCCCTCTCATGTACTCGCTCTCTCTCATTCTCTCTCTCTCAAATAAATAAATAAAATCTTTAAAAAAAAAAAAAAAACAACATTTTTCTGAAGACAAATAAAATGAAAAAAATCCTGATTTATCTTTGTGTATGTGCTCTCATTGTGACCAATTTCAAGCCACTTGAAGTTAACCAGCTCACAAATTTCCTGAAAACTTGACAGTAGGGTCTCATGAGCTAGTCCCAGCCAGCTTTATCATACCACTGATTCCATACTATGCATGCTATCAAAATGTGGGCATACAGTTATCTTATTCCTGCCCAGTGATTCTCTTTTTAAGCAAACATATATAGAACTGTTGTTTGGAATTTAAACTCTGAAAAATTAAAGAGCATACATATTATCTGGGAGCTATAAATGGATATGCTCTAACTTTGAAATAGGATTTCTAGCAGCATTCTAGAGCCCCTTGTTCCTTATTGAATAATTTAGCCTTTCTTTTGGCCTCAATAAATGTAGGCACCTGCTGCCTGAATCAATAAAAATCTGCCAGGATGTTAACATTCACCATGGAAATTGAATATTCCTAAAGAAGATGAGAGGACAGGCCTTTTGGGATGTTCAAAGTGATTCTATTTGTTAAATTCTTGAAAGAAAAGTTAATGTAACTGTCATGGATTTTTATCAACTTTCAGGTCATATAAATTCATCTGTCTTTTCTAACAGGCTGGAACTAATGTGTAACACTGTCGAAGGGCAAATTAAGATTTCTCAATATGATTTTTAAAGCACATATTGATAGATACTGACTTCTTAATTCATTATTTATTTATCTTTATTGTTAGTGTGTCTGGCAGAGAAAGAGTAGAGATGTTGCTGGATTTAATTTTTGCTATTTTCAAATTACCATTAGATAGGTAGGTGCTAGGTTCTTTCATACATGCAATATTATGTATGAAATGGGTCAGTGACAATAAATAGATAATTGTGGGATTTTAAGCAACATACCTTTAAAGTCAGGGAGCTAATTTCTCATAAGTATGACTTTTAAGTGACTACACATAACCATGCATTTGCAGCCAATTTATCTTGCCTTATCTGGCATAAGCCCAGCTTTAACTACAGGACTCAACATACCATCCTCCACTCTACTCACCTCTAACCTCCAAACTATCATATAATCTGACCAGAAACAAAAACTATCATGCCTCACCTGTAAACTGATAAGGGAGGGGAGATAAATCCTAATCTGAGTATGCAAGTGTTCTACTTAGTTTGTTAGAGAGTCCAGACCAGAGTGTACTAGTTGAGTGAGGTCCAAAAGTACAGACTCTCAGAAATATGCCACTTCAGTCCTCAGTCCAGAAGGATCCATAAGTTCCTGACTCACATAGACTGTACTGTACATAGCCTGTGAGGCAGAATCTTAGTTGGTCACATTTTTTAAATCTATGACCTCTAAAAAGATGCAGTCCTGTTGTTTAATGGTACATGGCAGCTCAGCCTCTGTGTTTACAGTTCAGGATATGAAGAGTACAGTTTTGGAGCTGGGGGGGGGTGGGGGAAGCATGGAGATAGATACAGAAAGGGATAAAGGATGTGAATTGTGGCAAAAGCCTGGGACTCATAATCAGTAATCAGTAATCCTGGGATTTCCTCTTGGCCCTGCCTCTAGTTTCTGGTGACTTTGGACAAGTCTTTTTTCCCCTTTGACTTCCATTTGTATCATATAAACAATGAAGGTGTTGGACTGATGAATTATAAAGGCATTTCTAGCCCCAAGATTCAGATTTTAGGGACTCCTTTAACCCCCCAACAAGAATCCTTATTCTCTGTATTTATCTTAAAGAAAGTGCTAAGATCTCATATAACCTCTTATAGCTATATAGTCTAGTTCAGCTTACAAAGTGCTTTCCACATATATATGTTTTGATTTTAGCAATAGCCTTATGAGATAGGTACAGTGGGTATGTTTATCCTTAGTTGACAAATGAAAAAACTAAGGCTAAGAGGTTTCCTAGCACTTATCGATCACTTACTCTTTGTCAATGTGTTAATAAGCATGCTACATGGATCATTACCTTTAGTCCTCTATGAACTTTTGTAGACTTTCATAATAGATAATGCAATTATTAACATTTTACAGATGAAGATACTGAGGCACAAAGTCCTTCAATGACTTGCCCATAGTTGCTTGGGTAGCAAGTGTCAGTCTGGTTTCAAGAGCCTTGCATTTAACAATTATGTCATATATATTGCCTCTCATAAGATCACAAATGGAGTCTTCCCTTTGGGAATATGAGATAAGGAAAGGAGTAGAAACACCCAGAATTAGGGAAGGGGTGAGTCAGTTATAAACCTGCTTTAGACAGGTGGACTCTTGGCAAAATTGTGAATACAGTTTGCCTGTGTAAACTCCTGACATCTCCCTTCCCCAGCACCAACCAAGACTCATTTCCATAGCCCTAACAGTCTAAAGCTCAAGGAGGTAGTAAAGCAGTTTGTACAATAGTTTCTCAATACTCACTGGCTAGGTGGGAACCCTTAAACAGCCTCACCTCAGGTCTTTAGATTTAACTGCCAAAATGTAGATTGAATTTTTATTTTATATATTTTTAAAAGATTTATTTATTTGAGAGAGAGAGTACAGCAGGGGGAGAGGCAGAGGGAGAGGGAGAAGCAGACTACCCACTGAGCTGGGAGCCTGACGTGGGGCTCGATCCCAGGACCTGGAAATCATGACCTGAGCCAAAGGCAGACTCTTAACCATCTGATCCAGCCAGGGGTCCCTAGATTGAATTTTTAAACTTTCCAACTGATTCTAATGCACAGTCAATATTCAGAACAAATAATGTTCTCAAACTTAGCTGCATACTGAAACCATCTACAGAGCTTTAAAGTGTTACCAAAGTGCCCAACCTCCAGAAATTCTGATGTAATTGATCTGAAATGTAACCTTGACTTTGGGATTTTTATAAGCTCCTAAAAGAGCTTATGTAGAGCCAGGGTAGAAGTCACAGATACAGAGTCAGAAGGCCTGAGGACTATTAGAGACTCCATCACTTAATAGCTTCAGCTACTAACTTAATCTCAATGACATAGTTTATTCTCAAAAATAGAAAAAAAAAACCAATATGTTGTGTGTTTATTCTTTTTTTAGATTTTATTTAAATTCAAATTAGTTAACATACAGTGTACTATTAGTTTCAGGGGTAGAATTTGGTGATTCATCTGTTGCATATAATGCCCAGTGGTCATTACATCAAGTGCCCTCCTTAACAGCCATCACCCAATTACCCCATCCCTCCACCAATCTCCCCTCCAGCAACTCTCAGTTTGTTTCCTATAGTTAAGAGTCTCTTATGATTGGCCTCCCTCTGTTTTTATATTATTTTCTTTTTCTTCCCCTTCCCCTATGTTCATCTGTTTTGTTTCTTAAATTCCACAAACGAATGAAATCATATGGTATTTGTCTTTTTCTGATTGATTTATTTCGCTTAGTATAAAACCCTCTACTTCCATGCAAGTCATTGCAAATGGTAAGACTTCATTCTTTTTTTTAATTTTATTTTATTATGTTGTTAATCACCATACATTACACCATTAGTTTTTGATGTAGTGTTCCATGATTCATTGTTTGCATATAACACCCAGTGCTCCATTCAATACGTGCCCTCTTTAATACCCATCACCAGGCTAACCCATCTCCCCACCCCACTCCCCTCTAGAACCCTCAGTTTGTTTTTCAGAGTCCATAGTCTCTCATGGTTCGTCTCCCCCTCTGATTTCTCCCCCTTCATTTTTCCCTTCCTACTTTTTGATGGCTGAGAAATACTACTTGGTAATACTCCTTTGGTATATATAAGTATATACCAAATTTCCATATATATACCAAGATTTATACATATACACCAAATCTTGTTTATCCATTCATGAGTTCATGGACATCTGAGCTCTTTCCATATGTTGGTTGTTGTGGACATTGCTACTATAAACATTGGGGTCCATATGTCTCTTTGAATAAATATGTATCCTTTGGATAAATACCTAGTAGTGCAATTGCAAGGCTGTAGAGTAGTTCTATTTTTAACTGTTTGAGGAACCTCCATACTGTTTTCCACAGTGGCTACACCAGTTTGTATTCCTACCAACAGTGTAAAAGTGTTCCCCTTTCTCCACATCCTTGCCAACATGTGTTGTTTCCTGAGTTGTTAATTTTAGCCATTCTGACTGGTGTGAGGTGATATCTCATTGTGGTTTTGATTTGTATCTCCCTGATGATGAGTGATGTTGAGCATTTTTTCATGTGTCTGTTAGCCACTTGTATGTTCTCTTTGGAGAAATGTCTGTTCACGTCTTTTGCCCATTTCTTGACTGGATTTTTTTTTCTCTTTTGGGTGTTGAGTTTGACGAGTTCTTTATAGATGTTGGATACTAGCCCTTTATCTGATATGTCCTTTGTAAATATCTTCTCCCATTCCATAGACTTTTAGCTTTGTTGGCTGTTTCCTTTGCTGTACAGCTTTTTATCCTGCTGAAGTCCCAATGGTTCATTTTTGTTTTCATCTCCCTTACCTCTGGAGATGTGTCTAGGAAGAAGTTGCTGCAGCCAAGGTCAAAGAGTATGCTGCCTGTGTTCTCCTCTAGGATTTTGATGGATTCCTGTCTCACATTCAGGTCTTTCATCCATTTTGAATTTATTTTTGTGTATGGTGTAAGAAAGTGGCCCAGTGTAATTCTTCTGCATGTGGCTGTCCAATTTTGCCAACACCATTGGTTGAAGAAACTTCCCCCCCCCCTTGGATATTCTTTCCTTCTTTGTCAAAGACTAGTTGATGTTAGAGTTGAGGGTCTACTTCTGGGTTCTCTATTCTGTTCTATTGATGTGTGTCTGTTTTTGTGCCAGTACCATACTGTCTTGATGATTACAGCTTTGTAATACAGCTTAAAGATGGGAATTGTGATGCCTCTAGCTTTGATTTTCCTTTTCAACATTGCATTGGGTATTTGGGGTCTCTTCTTGTTCCATATAAATTTTAGAATTGTTTGTTCCAGCTCTGTGAGAAATGCTAGTGGTAATGTGATACAGATTGCCTTGAATGTATAGATTGCTTTGGGTAGTATAGACATTTTTTTTAAAGATTTTATTTATTTGTTTGACAGAGAGAGACACAGCGAGAGATGGAACACAGGCAGGGGGAGTGGGAGAGGGAGAAGCAGGCTTCCCGCTGAGCAGGGAGCCCGACACAGGGCTCAATCGTAGGACCCTGGGATCATGATCTGAGCCAAAGGCAGACGCTTAACAACTGAGCCACCCAGGCACCCCTAGGTAGTATAGACATTTAAAAAATATCTGTTCTTCCAATTCATGAGCATGAAATGTTTTTCCATTTCTTTGTGTTTTCCTCAATTTCTTTCATAAGTGTTCTGTAGTTTTCAGAGTACAGATCCTGTACCTCTTTGGTTAGCTTTTTTTTTAGGTATCTTCTGGTTTGGGGTGCAATTGTGAATGGGATGAATTCCTTGCTTTATCTTTCTGCTGCTTCATTGTTAATGTATAGAAATGCAACAGACTTCTGTGTGTTGCATTTTTGTCTTGCAACTTTGCTAAATTCCCGTATCTGTGTTAGCAATTTTTTGGTGGAGTCACTGGGTTTTCTACATAGAGTATCATGTCGTCTGCAAGGAGGGAAATTTGGATGCCTTTTATTTCTTTTTGTAGTCTGATTGCTGAGGCTATGTTGAACAACAGTGGTGAGAGTGGACAACCCTGTAGTGTTCCTGACCTTAGGGGAGAACCTCTCCTTTTTTCCCCATTGAGGATGATATTAGCTGTGGGTCTTTTGTATATGGCTTTTATGATTTTGAGTTATGTTCCCTCTATCCCTGCATTGTGGAGAGCTGTTATCAAGAAGGGGTACTGTATTTTATCAAATGCTTTTTCTGCATCTATTGAGAGGATCATATGGTTCTTATCTGTTCTTTTATTACTGTGGTGTATCATGTTGATTGATTTGTGGATAATGACCCAACCCTGCAGCCAAGAAATAAGTGCCACTTGGTTGTGGTGAATAATCCTTTTAATGTACTGTTGGATCCTATTAGCTAATATCTTGGTGAGAATTTTTGCATCCATGTTCATCAGGGATATTGGTCTGTAATCCTGTTTAGTGAGGTCTTTGTCTGGTTTTGGGATCAAGGTAATGCTGGCTTCATAGAATGACTTTGGAAGTTTTCCTTCCATTTCTATTTTTTGGAACAGTTTCAGAATAATAGATATTGATTCTTCTTTAACCATTTGGTAAAATTCCTCTGGGAAGCATCTGGCCTTAGACTGCTGTTTGTTGGGAGATTTTTGACTACTGAGTCAATTTCTTTGCTGTTTATGGGTCTGTTCAGGTTTTCTATTTCTTCCTGTGTCACTTTTGGTAGTTTATATGTTTTGAGGAATTTATCCATTTCTTCCAGATTGCTTAATTTGTAGGCATATAATTCCTCATGATATTCGCTTATAATTGTTTGCATTTCTTTGGTTTTGGCTGTGATCTCTCCTCCATCATTCATGATTTTCTTAATTTGGTTCCTTTCTCTTTTCTGGCTAAGGTTTATCAATTTTGTTTATTTTAATCTTTCAAAGAACAAACTCCTAGCTTTGTTGATCTGTTCTACTGTTTTATTGATTTCTGTACCCTTGATTTCTGCTCAAATCATTGTTATTTTCCTTCTCCTGTTGGGTTTAGACTTTATTTGCTGTTATTTTCCCAACTCTTTAAGGTCTAAGGTTGTGTATTTGAGACTTTTCTTGCTCTTTGAGCTAGGCCTGTATATACTTCCCTCTTATGACCATCTTTGCTGCATCCCAAAGATTTTGGACTGTTGTGTTTTCATTTCCATTTGTTTCCATGTTTTTTTTTTTTTTAATGTCTTCTTTAATTTCCCAGTGAAACTATATTCCTTAGTAGGGTGTTGTTTAATCTCCATGTATTTGTGGTCTTTCCAAAATTTTTCTTGTGATGACTTCAAATTTCATAGCATTGTGGTCTGAAAATATGCATGGTATGATCTCAATTTTTCTGTATTGGTTTTGGCCTGATTTGTGACCCAGCATGTGATCTATTCTGGAGAATGTCGCATGTGCACTAGAAAAGAATGTCTATCCTGATGCTTTAGGATGAAATGCTCTGAACATATCTGTTAAGTTAATCTGGTCCAGCGTGTCATTCAAAACGCTGTTTTCTTGTTGATCTTCTGCTTAGATGTCTTTCCATTGCTGTGAGTTTGGTGTAAAAATCTCCTACTATTATTGTATCATTATCATGAGTTTAAGTTTCTTATTAATTGATTTATATATTTGGCTGCTCCCACATTAGGGACATAAATATTTACAATTGTTATATCTTCTTGTAGGATAGACACCTTTATTATGATATGATGTCCTTCTTCATCTCTTATTACAGTCTTAGGTTTAAAATTTAGTTTGTCTGGTATAAGGATGGTTACTCCAGCTCTTGTTTGATGTCCATTAGCATGATAATTTCCACCCCCTCATTTTCAATCTGGAGGTGTCTTTGGGTCTAAAATGAGTCTCTTGTAGGCAGCATATTGATGAGTCTTGTTTTTTTTATCCATTCTGATACCCTATGTCTTTTGATTGGATTTTTGATTCCATTTACATTCTGAGTAATTATTGATAGATATGAATTTAGTGCTGTTGTGTTACCTGTAAAGTTGCTAAACATGTAGACTGTCTCCGTTCATTTCTAGTCTTTATTTTTTTCTTGTCTCTTTTTCCTGTGCAAAGGGTCCCCTTTAACATTTCTTGCACAACTAGTTTAGTGTTCAAATTCCTTTAATTTTTGTCTGTCTTGGAAACTCTTTACCTCTCCTTTTATTCTGAATGACAGCCTTGCTGGATAAAGCTTTTGGATCCATATTTTTCCCATTTAGCACATTGAATATTTTCTTTCACTGCTTTCTGGCCTGCCAAGATTCAGTGGAGAGGTCTGCTGCTAACCTTTTGTGCCTACCTTTGTAGTTTAAGGACATTTTGTCCCTAGCTGATTTCAGAATTTTCTTTTTATCTTTGTATTTTGCAAGTTTCACTATAATATGTCATGGTATTGACCTATTTTTGTTGATTTTGAGGGGAGTTCTCTGTCCTTCTTGGACTTGAATACCTGTTTCCTTCCCCAGATTGGGGGATGTTCTCAGTTATAATTTGTTCATTTAAACCTTCTGCTTCTTTTTACTGCTCTTCTTCTTCTGGAATTCCTATGATATGGATGTTATTTCGCTGTATGGAATCACTGAGTTCCCTAAGTCTGCCTTCAAGATCTAATAGTTTTCTTTTCCTCTTCTTTTCAGCTTCATTATTTTCCATAATTTTATCTCGTATATCACCTAGTTTCTCCTCTGCCTCTTCAATCTTCATGATTATAACCAGGTTTGTATCTCAGTTATAGCACTTTTTATTTCAGCCTGAGCAGTTTTTAAGTCCATTATGCCTGCAGCAAGGGGTTCTGGTGTCTTCTATGCTTTTTTCAAGCCCATCTAGTAGTCTTATGACTATTGATCTAAATTCTTGTTCAGATATATTGCTTATATCCATTTTCAGCAGATCCCTGGCTATGATTTCTTCTTGATCTTTCTTTTGGGGCCAGTTCCTCCATCTCATCATTTTGGTTAGGTTGCTGTCTTTTGTGTATTATGAAAGCGTGTTATGTTTCCTGCACCTCAGAGTAATGTTATATTAAAAAGAGGTCATACACTGTCCAGGGCCTGGCACTTCAGGAACTGTTTCTGGTGTGTGCTGTGTTCACTCTGCTATTGCGTTTTAGCTGCTCTTTCCCACTGGTCAGACCTCTGCAGGGTTCCTCCTTGTTTGTAGTGGGGACTGTTTGGACATTTAACTAGGTGTGCTTTGATTGTTTGTTGAAATAAGCCTGGGAAAAAAAAGAAAAAAAGAGTGCCTAGGTGGCTCAGTCTTTAAGCGTCTGCCTTCAGCTCAGGTCATGATCCCAGGGTCCTGGGATCGAGTCCCACATCGGGCTCCCTCCTCGAGAGGAAGCCTGCTTCTCCCTCTTCCACTCCCGCTGCTTGTGTTCCTGCTCTCGCTATCTCTGTCTCTGTCAAATAAATAAATAATAATAAAATCTTTAAAAAAGAAAAGGAAAAAAAAAAACCTGATTCCAAAAAAAAAAAAAAGAGAAAAAAAGAAAGAAAAAAAAAGAAAAAAAAAAAGAAGTCTGGTAAAAAAAAAAAAAAAAGTAAATGAAAAATAAACTAACCAACAAACAAAAAAACTATAAGGCCTGATTCCAAAGGTGAGTGGGGGAGAAGAAGAAGAAGAAATAAATACAGCCTCTTCCTATTTCCACCAGAATTGAAAGTGACACTTTGAAAAACTGTATGATGAGCAGACTTGGTGCCTGCAGGGTGCTGCCTGTGCTGGTCGTCTGGGGGAGAGGCCTGCCGTGCTGGCTCAGAGTCAGTCTTGCCCCACTAAATATGCACTTGCTAGGTACAGGGGAATGGGGTTTGGTGTAAGTGGCTCTTGCCTCCAGTGGGGGTTGCTTTGTTGTTTTCTGAAGTCTGATCATGTTGGTGGTGAGGGGAAAATTGTGCCACCCTACTCTCTCATTCCTAGGCAGGTGATTTCACACTGCCCCCCCCCGCCATTTGTTGCTCAGAAAACCCTCACAGAAAAGCAAGGTGCCATCAGTGTGCTTGGTGCCATAGCTCTCCTGCATTTTATCTTTGGTGCATGGCTGGGATTCAAAACTCTAAATCTTAGAGGACCTGGTACTGTGCAGATCCACTCCGTCCTCTGGTGAAGAGCCTCCCTGCTGCATTGGGTCTAGTGTCCTTTGTCCCGGAAAAATTCCCACACCTGCAAGGTGAGCAGAATCTATTTGTAGCACTGGGAAATTCAGCAACCAGGTTATCCACCCTCTGCCTGTGCCTCTGTCCCCTGCAGATGAAAGACCATTTGTTGGTGCCTGCAGGGTCTTTTGTCCTTGGAGAAGCAATATACCCTCTTCCAAATGTACTCCAAGAAGGGGAACATTCTCTCCCAGTGTGACCTAGGAGATCCCTACACCACTTGTGCACTCTCTAGCTGGAGCCCTCTTTCCCAGGAGCATGCACCACAGCTCCAATCTGGCAAAAGTCACATACTTCCAAACCTTCAGAGTTTGAGCTCCACATACTGTTTGCATAAAACCTGCAACCATCAGCTCCTCTTGCTCCCCACCCCATGGTCTGGAGAGGTTTTCTTCTTGTGTAGACCCAAACCCATACTCTCTCAACCCCTCTTTCTCTTCCTTTTCTCTCCCTGTGGGAAAGGCTCCCTCCCCTCTGCAGCAGGGCAGTTTTTCTCTCCCCCAATTCACTTCCACACACCCTGTACCTGTCACACTGTCTCCCTCCAGCCATGGAGATCCTTCTTCCAATCCTCACATTGACTTCCTGGATGTTCCATGTGATCTGACCTCAATACAGTTGTATTCCAGGGACGAGGGTCCCCCTACTTCTCTGCCACCTTAACTCCTACTTTGTGTGTTTATTCTGAGAATTAAATGAGATAAGCCTAGTGGGCCAGTATCTGGCATGTAAGTGCTAAAAATAGCTATAAAGAGAAGACACTATGCAGGATAAAAACTATCTGATAAATTAAATCCTACTAAGGCAATGGTTCTCAAACTTTAGCATGCATCAGAATCACCTATAGGCTTGTGAAAACACAGATTATCTTTCTTCACCCATTCTTTAAGTCTGGAATGGGATCAATAATTTGCATTTGTAACAAGTTTCCAGTAGATGCTGCAGCTGGTGGTTTTAGCATTACACTTTGAGAACCACTGAGCTTTAGCCATTTAATGTTCCCCTCTGAACAAGAACTGGTGTTTTAATACACCCAGGGATGTTATTATGGTGGAACTCAAGATACTTCAGTTGATAGATGGTGGGGATATATTCTGGGGAAGAAATATCTTTATAGGAAGATGACTATTCCATTTAATTTTAAAGTGAGTTTTTGTCAGCTGCCCTGTGCTGTTTTCCTAAGCAGTGGACAGATCAGAGGCTGCTTTGAATGGAATTTTTGTAACAGAATAGAGGCAGCTTTGGGAGACCTTTTTTTTCTTTCTGGCACTATTTTATGAGAGCTGCCCTTTCCACTCTTTCACATTCCCCTCTAATTTGGAAAAGATACAATTAAAATGGCATGCATTTATACAAGGATTTAATTTATGTATAAACATACATTAAGTCTTATAAAACATATCAGGATGGTTGTGATATGATTATTTCCCACTGAAACATGTTAGGGAAATAAAGATATTTCCAGTGCAACTGGGGAGGTTATGACAAATAGATTGAGGCTGGAAAATTTGTGCCCCACTCCATACAGCTGCTGACATCATCATTTCTGGAAGGAATAATACTCTGAACTCAATGAGGAGGTTGGCAAAGCTTGTCTGAAGCATACTCTTCTTACCTCTCCTTGTAGCGACTCTGCCAGGTCCTCCCCTCACATTGCCCAGCCCTGGCTTCCCAATTTACCAACACTATTTCTGGACAGTGGGCATTATCATGTTAAACCTCACCCTAGTCAAAGTCTATTTTGACTTGATTTCTATTTCTCTGATATCTGGCTAAGGATATGTAGTCAGCTTGTTGAATTTAGATAAAGGAATTCACACTGGATGTGTGAACTGTTTAATGGGATATTTATTTCAAAGAATTTACATAAAAAGCAGCTCAAACAAGTGAGTCAAATAGAGGAATGCCAAACATTTTGGCCGATAATTTTTTTGTTGTTTTTAATATGTGTGTGACATGGTGGGGGTGGGGGGACTTTGAACCATTTCTCACATTGTACCCTCTCCATCTTTGGGAGCAGATAATTTGTATACTAGATGGTATTTGGGCAATAAGTTCCAATATTCTCTAAAGTAGGGAAAGTGGGGAGACTCCTAGAAGCTTAGCACCCCAGGTGGTTGGGTTTGACCTTAGAGAGGTCACTCAATATCTTCATCTCCAGATATTCATCTATAAAATGACGTTAATAATATTCTGCCCCATCTGGCACCGTAGGATTGTGAAAATGACTCTTCATGTCACATGTGAAAGTATCCTGTAAATTAGTGGGTGTTAGAGAAATTCGATTATTTTGAATAATTGAACAATAATTATGAAGGAGGAAATAAAAAAAAATAAAGCCTTGCCATATGGGTTTCAACAAATAGCATATCGACATATTTGGGGGGGCAGAAAAATAAGTTCAATATTAGTAATTTTTTTCACTTCAGAAAAGTTGTACTGAATTGTTAAAAAGTGCTCTTTTGATGCAAATTAACTTTAATGTTACCATTCTTCATATCTTAGAGCCAAGAAAGCCCACTGATTTGATGTGCTTATAGCATATTTACCAGGCATGTCCTTCTCTGTGTCTCAATGTCCCTATCTGTTCCATGAAGGGATAGGAGACCTCGACATTCATAAATAGCATGGTTTTCTGGGTATTCATAGGGAAGAAAGAAAAGGTGAAGCTGGCTGCCACCACAGCCTCTTCTCCTGTCCAGAAGGAGTAGCCCGAGGACCAAAGAAGACACAGCAACACTCTGTAGGGGTCTGTACTCTGGAGGCCACTTTAAGAACCCCCAGTGGCCCCCTGCTGCTCGCTCTCAGTGAGCTGTTTTCAGTGGAGGATTTACAAGTTCTAAAGACGCTCCAGGATAGTGAAATTCTTGTCCACACTGGCTCATAGCTCCAGGCAATAAGTATAAAATAATTGCTCACTTGAAATTTTCCAGGATCACTTATTTTTAAAGTATTCCCCTGGGGAAAAGAAGCAGCTAACTTACTGGAGAGTCTTACTGTATTTGCCCTGATATCTGCAGTTCTCAGCCTTCATCTCCCAATACTGAATTAAATGAGCAGGGACTGTTCATGCAGAGAAGGCTTAAGATGATGAAACTCTGTGTTGAACCCCAAAGGCCCTAACAGCCTGCTATCCTCAGAAAAGCAGTGACTCTTAGCTAGTCAGACTCAGCTTCCATGGTAATCCAGCACAACTTGCTCCAAGCGGGGGAAAAAAAAAAAAAAAAAAAAAAAAAAAAGGCTGCAAAGAGGAGGGGATCATCTCTATGTAAGGTAAGCATCAAGAGTTGTTCTATTGTTGCACTGGTGCTTAATTTAGGGAATGGGGTTGGGTAAGCAGGCAACAGCCTGTTTCTAAAATGTTTATCTCCACATAATCAAGAAGGATGCTTCAGACAGGGATAGCCTTATAAATAGATACATTATAATCTCCCACTAAAAAGTAAATTTCTTGTTAGCCTTGCAATCATGTGTCAAATTCTACTTGGCAGTGGTTATGTTAAGTATTACCCACTTCTTAAGACCTTAAAATGGGAAGCAGTGTATCCAATGATTAAGAGCCAAGGTTCCAGTTGGGACTCAGGCATTTACTAACACTTCCTCCTAGGCAAGTTGCTTAATTTCTCTAGGTTCAGTTTCCTCACCTGTAAACTACAGTAAAGAATAGTACCTTCCTTGAAGGGCTGTTGTGATGATTAAAAAGACACCATTTATTGAGTGCTTAGCACAATGTTTGGCATGTAGGAAATGTTTTTAAAAAAATTGTAGCTGTGGGGGCACCTTGGTGGCTCAGTCAGTTAAGCATCCAACTCTTGATTTCGACTCAGGTCATGATCTCAGGGTTGTGAGATTGAGCCCCATGTCAGGCTCGTGCTGAGCATGGAGCTTGCTTAAGATTCTCTCTCTCCCCCTACCTCTGCCCCTCCCCCCCATGGTATTTGTGATTATTACCTGAAATCCAAATTTCCTTTCAGGATATTTCCCCAAATCTCCATGAGTTTGGGCAGATGCCTCTTCTTCAGAGACACTTTGGCAGTGTAAATACCATGGGCTTTGGATTCAAACAGACTGGGAATTAAATCAGGACTCTCTCAACCTACCTCTGAAACTATGACTAAGCTACTTCATATCTCTGAGCCTCAGGTACATCTTATTGCAAAATGGGGATAATATTTCACATTATGGGGCCATTGTGAGAATTATGAAAGATATTTTTGACATGCTTGGTACATAGTAATCACTCAATGTATTAATTCCTTCTTAGAAAAACAATGGGCTCTGACACATGATGAGAGGGAGGGTGCTGAAAATAGGGTGATGGGTGTCAAAAAGAAAGCTGGAACACTGGAGACAAACTTATGCCTCTGGACTTGATTTGGGGTTTGAGTACTCTACTATCAAGATAATGGAAAAGTGGGTAAGGACTCAGTAACCTATGTTCACTAACACAAAAATGTTAGTACACCATAATAAAAGAGACAGCATGGTGAAACCATATATGAGCTTAGGGATCAATGCACAGGACAAAAGCATTTGTTTTCCATACTCACTATACCCTTCTGAGGACTTCCTTATCTTTAGGTGACCATCCTACCCTAGCAGCATATAATGTGTTTTTCAATTGGCCATAAGACAGTCTAGCATGTGAATTTTCCTCAGCAGTGTGCCTAGTGGGTGATGAATGGCTAAGCCCATCAGATACTCTCTTGAATTTGGTATTGAGGGAGGGAGATGAGGGCCATGAAAAACAGAGAAAAAAGATTGGTTATAGGTGCTTACTGGAACAGTAAAATAAGGTAAAGTTGATAATGGTGATCATGACATCACCACAATGCTATAACATTAGACTAGGCAGAAGCAACAGATATCAATTTCTGAGGGGAAGGTTTTTTTTTTTTGTTTTGTTTTGATTATGTTGTTAATAACCATACATTACATCATTAGTTTTTGATGTAGTGTTCCATGATTCATTGTTTGCATATAACACCCAGTGCTCCATGCAGAACATGCCCTCTTTAATACCCATCACCAGGCTAACCCATCCCCCCACCCCTCTCCCCTCTAGAACCCTCGGTTTGTTTCTCAGAGTCCATAGTCTCTCATGGCTTGTCTCCTGAGGGGAAGTTTTATTAGAGGTCTTGATAATCTATATCTCTTGTCAGACTGCTAGAGCTATTGTTGTATCCTGAATATGTAATGATCTCAGTTACCTATGAGGCCTGGCTGTGTGGTTATCAAAATGGTGTCCTGACCTCTGTATTTCTCTACATATCTTTATAATAAATCCTCTTTAATAGACATGATTTGGGTTCCTTGCAAATGGAAAGAACTTAGAAGAAATATTTTGTTGTGAATTTAAGCCCTGCCACTTACTTATTTTTTCATCTGTAAATTGGAATTTGTGAGGATTAAAATAGTTAATACATTCAGAACATTTAGAATAGTCCTTGGCATATAGCAAGTGTTCAAAAAGTGTTAACTATTCTTATTATTACTTTGGGCAAGTAACAGTCTCAGTTTTAGTTTTCTTATCTGTAAAATAGGATTATACTCATCTCATGAGGTTGTTGGGAGGAATAAAGTAAGACTGCTAATTCTGTTCTGTTGATCTGTCATTTTTGTGCCAGAACCATATTGTTTTGATCACTACAGATCTGTAAGAAAACTTGAAGACCAGAATTGCGATGCCTCCAGCTTTCCTTTTCATTTTCAAGATGGTTTTGGCTATCTGCGGTCTTTTGTGGTTCCATACAAATTTCATGATTCTTTGTTCTAGCTCTGTGAAAAATGCTATTGGCATTTTGATACATTTTGAATTAAATGTGTAGACTGCTTTGGGTAGTATAGACATTTTAACAATATTTGTTCTTCCAATCCATGAGCATGGAATGTCTTCATTTCTTTGTGTCATCTTCAATGATTTGGTTTTTCAGAGTACACATTTTTCCCCTCTTTGGTTAGGTTTATTCCTAGGTATCTTATTGTGTTTGGTGCAATTGTAAGATTCCTTAATTGCTCTTTATGCTACTTCATTATTGGTGTGTAGAAATGCAACAGATTTCTGAACACTGATTTTGTATCCTGTGACTTAACTGAATTTGTTTATCATTTCTAGAATTTTTTCAGTGGAGTCTTTCAGATTTTCTATATAGAGTATCATATCATCTGAAAATAGTGCAAGTTTTATGCCTTCCTTGCCAATTTTGGTGCCTTTTATTTCTTTTTGTTTCTGATTGCTGTGGCTGACTTCTAGTACTATGTCAAATAACAGTGGGGAGAATGGACATCCCTGTCTTATTCCTTACCATAAATGAAAAGTTGTCATCTTTTCCCCATTAAGGATGATACTAGCTGTGGGTTTTTCAAAGATGGTCTTTGTGATGTTGAGGTATGTTCCCTCTATCCCTACTTTGTTAAGGGTTTTTATCAAGAATGGATGTTATACTTTGTCAAATACTTTCCCTGCATCTGTTAAAATGATCATAAGGTACTTATCCTTTCTTTTATTAATGTGGCATATCACTTTGATTGATTTGCAAATATTGAACCACGCTTGCAACCCAGGAATAAATCCCACTTGATTGTGGTGAATGATTCTTTTAATGTATTGTTCGATTCAGTTTTCTAGTAATTTATCGAGAATTTTTACAGCCATGTTTACCAGGGGTATTGGCCTATAGTTTTCTTTTTTAGTGAAGTTTTTATCTTTTATGAAAAGGATTTTATTTATTTGAGAGAGAGAGAGGAGGTGGAAAGGGGGAGAGAGAGAGAGAGAGAGAGAGAGAGAGAATATGAGCAGGGAGAGGAGAGGAGGGAGAGGAACAGGCAGACTCCACGCTGAGCCCAGAGCCTAACTCAGGGCTCGACCCCATGACCCTGAAATCATGACCTTAGCCAAAATTAAGAGTCTGATGCTTAACTGACTGAGCCACCTGGGGGCCCATGAAGTTTTATCTTTTAGTGAAGTGTTTTGGTATCAGGGTAATGCTGGCCTCAGAAGATGACTTTGGAAGATTTCCTTCCATTTCTAGTTTTTGTGATAGTTTGAGAAGAATAGGTATTAACTCTTCTTTAAATATTTGGTAGGTTTTCCCTGTGAAGATATCTGGTCCTAGACTTCTGTTTTTGGGAGTTTTTTTTTTTTTTTTTTTTTTATGTTATGTTAGTCACCAGACAGTACATAATTAATTTTTGATGTAGTGTTCCATGATTCATTATTTACGTATAACACCCAGTGTTCATTACAACACATGCTCTCCTTAATACCCATCACTGGGCTACCCCATCCCTTCACCCCTCACCTCTGAAATCCTCAGATTGTGGAGTGTTTTGATTAATGATTCAATTTCTTTGCTAATAATTGTTCTGTTCAAATTTTTTATCTCTTCCTGTTTCAGTTTTGGTAAGTTATATGTTTCTAGGAATTTATGTATTTTTCTAGATTGTCCAATTTTTGGCATATTGTTTTCATAATATTGTCTTATAATTGTTTGTATTACTGTGATTTGGGTTATAATTTCTCCTTCCTCATTTGTAATTTTATTTATTTGATTCCTCTCTCTCTCTCTCTTTTGATAAGTCTGGCTAGAAGTTTATCAATTTTATTGATTTTTTTCAAAGAACCAGATCCTGGTTTCACTGATCTGTTCTACTGGGTTTTTTGTTTTGTTTTGTTTTAGTCTCTATATAATTTATTTCTGCTCTAATCTTCATTATTTCCTTCCTTCTACTTGTTTTGGGTTTTGTCTGTTCTCTTTTTCTGGCTGCTTTAGGTGTAAAGGTAAGGTTGTTTATTTGAGAATTTTCTTGCTTCTTGAGGTAGGCCCGTATTGCAATAAATGTTCCTTTTAGAAAAGGTTTTGCTGTCTCCTAAAGATTTGAAATATTTTGTTTCTATTTTTATTCCTCTCTATGTAAGTTTTGATTTCTTCTTTGATTTCTTAGTTGAGATATTCACTGTTTAGTAGCATGTTATTTAGCCTTCATGTGTTTGTGGTCTTTCCAGATTTTTTCTCCTGTTTGATTTCTATTTTCATAGTGTTGTGGTCAGAAACAGTGCACTGTATGACTTCAATGTTTTTGAATTTTTTGAGCCTTGTTTGGTGGCCTAATACGTGATCTATTCTATAGAATATTCCATGTATACTGGAAAAGAATGTGTATTTTGCCTTTCTATGATGAAATATTGTGAATATATCTATTAAATCCATCTGATCCAATATGCCATTCAAAGCCATTGCTGCTTTGATTTTCTGTTTGGATGATCTATCCATTGATGTAAGTGGAGTGTTAATGTCTCCTACTATTATGTTACTACTGATGATTTTCTTTATGTCTGCTATTAAGTACCTTATGTATTTGGGTGCTCCCATGTTGGGTGCATAAGTATTTACAATTGTTATATCTTCTTGTTAGATTGTTTCCTCTATGATTATATAGTGTCCTGCTTTGTCTCTTGTTACAGTCTTTGTTTTAAAGTAGATTTTTTTGTAATATAAGTATTGCTACCCTGGTTTTCCTTTCATATCCATTTGTATGATAAATGTTTTTCCATCTCTTCACTTTCAATTTCCATGTGTCTTTCAGTCTGAAATGAGTCTCTTGTAGAGAGCGTATAGTTGGATCTTTATTAACCACTCTCTCACTCCATGTATTTTAATTGGAGCATTTAATCAATTTACAGTGATAGTAATTATATTTATTATTATTATTATGTTATGTTAATCACCATACATTACATCATTAGTTTTTGATGTAGTGTTCCATGATTCATTGTTTGTGTATAACACCCAGTGCTCCATGCAGAACGTGCCCTCTTTAATACCCATCACCAGGCTAACACATCCCCCCAACCACCTCCCCTCCAGAACCCCCAGTTTGTTTCTCAGAGTCCATAGTCTCTCATGGTTCGTCTCCCCCTCCGTTTTTCCCCCTTCAGTCTTCCCTTCCTGCTATCTTCTTCTCCTTCTTCTCCTTCTCCTTCTCCTTCTCCTTCTTCTTCTTCTTCTTCTTCCTTTTTAACATATACTGTATTATTTGTTTCAGAGGTACAGGTCTGTGATTCAAGTCTTACACAATTCACAGCACTCACCATAGCACACACCCTCCCCAATATCTATCACCCAGACACCCAATCCCTCCCACCGCTCCCACTCCAGCAACCCTCAGTTTGTTTCCTGAGATTAAGAATTCCTCATACCAGTGAAATCATATGATACATGTCTTTCTCTGACTTATTTCGTTCAGCATAATACCCTCCAGTTCCATCCACGTCGTTGCAAATGGCAAGATTTCTTTCCTTTTGATGACTGCATAATATTCCATTGTATATATATACCACTTCTTCTTTATCCATTCATCTGTTGTTGGACATCTTGGCTCTTTCCACAGTTTGGCTATTGTGGACATTGCTGCTATAAACATTGGGGTGCACGTACCCCTTCAGATCCTTACGTTTGTATCTTTGGGGTAAATACCTAGTAGTGCAATTGCTGGGTCATATGGTAGCTCTATTTTCAACTTTTTGAGGAACCTCCATAATGTTTTCCAGAGTGGCTGCACCAGCTTGCATTTCCACCAACAGTGTAGGAGGGCTCCCCTTTCTCCGCATCCTTGCCAACATCTGACATTTCCTGACTTGTTAATTTTAGCCATTCTGACTGGTGTGAGGTGGTATCTCACTGAGGTTTTGATTTGGATTTCCTTGATGCTGAGTGATGTTGAGCACTTTTTCATGTGTCTGTTGGCCATTTGGATGTCTTGGGAAAAATGTCTGTTCATGTCTTCTGCCCGTTTCTTGATTAGATCATTTGTTCTTGGGTGTTGAGTTTGATAAGTTCTTTATAGATTTTGGATACTAGCCCTTTATCTGATATGTCATTTGCAAGTATTTTCTCCCATTCTGTCAGTTGTCTTTTGGTTTTGTTGACTTTTCCTTTTGCTGTGCAAAATGTTTTATCTTGATAAAGTCCCGATAGTTCATTTTTGCCCTTGCTTCCCTTCCTTTGGCAATGTTTCTAGGAAGAAGTTGCTGCGGCTGAGGTCGAAGAGGTTGCTGCCTGTGTTCTCCTTTAGGATGTTGATGGACTCCTGTCTCACATTGAGGTCTTTCAACCATTTTGAGTCTATTTTTGTGTGTAGTGTAAGGAAATGGTCCAGTTTCATTCTTCTGCATGTGGCCGTCCAATTTTCCCAACACCATTTGTTGAAGAGACTGTCTTTTTTCCACTGGACATTCTTTTCTGCTTTGTCGAAGATTAGTTGACCATAGAGTTGAGGGTCCATTTCTGGGCTCTCTATTCTGTTCCATTGATCTATGTGTCTGTTTTTGTGCCAGTACCATACTGTCTTGATGATGATAGCTTTGTAATAGTGATTGAAGACTGGAATTGTGATGCCGCCATCTTTGTTTTTCTTTTTCAACATTCCTCTGGCTATTCGGGGTCTTTTCTTGTTCCATACAAATTTTAGGATTATTTGTTCCATTTCTTTGAAAAAAGTGGATGGTATTTTGATAGGGATTGCATTGAATGTGTAGATTGCTCTAGGTAACATTGACATCTTCACAATATTTGTTCTTCCAATCCATGAGCATGGAACATTTTTCCATTTCTTTGGGTCTTCCTCAATTTCTTTCATGACTATTTTATAGTTTTCTGAGTACAGATTCTTTGCCTCTTTGGTTAGATTTATTCCTAGGTATCTTATGGTTTGGGTGCAATTGTAAATGGGATTGACTCCTTAATTTCTCTTTCTTCTGTCCTGTTGTTGGTGTATAGGAATGCCACTGATTTCTGTGCATTGATTTTATATCCTGCCACTTTACTGAATTCATCCATGAATTCTAGCAGTTTGGGGTGGAGTCTTTTGGGTTTTCAATTATAAGAACATATTATGAGCAACTATATGTCAGCAAATTAGATAATCTGGAAGAAATGGATACATTCCTAGAGATGTATCAACTACCAAAACTGAACCAGGAAGAAATAGAAAACCTGAACAGACCTATAACACTAAGGAAATTGAAGCAGTCATCAAAAATCTCCCAACAAACAAAAACCCAGGGCCAGATGGCTTCCCAGGGGAATTCTACCAAACATTTCAAGAAGAATTAATACTTATTCTTCTGAAACTGTTCCAAAAAATAGAAATGGAAGGAAAACTTCCAAACTCATTTTATGAGGCCACAATGACCTTGATCCCAAAACCAGACAAAGACCCCATCCAAAAGGAGAATTACAGACCAATATCTTTGATGAACATGGATGCAAAAATTCTCACCAAAATGCTAGCCAATAGGATCCAACAATACATTAAAAGGATTATTCACCATGACCAAGTGGGATTTATCCCTGGGCTGCAAGGTTGGTTCAACATCTGCAAATCAATCCATGTGATACAATACATTAATAAAAGAAAGAACAAGAACCATATGATCCTCTCAATAGATGCAGAAAAAGCATCCGACAAAGTAGAGCATCCTTTCTTGATCAAAACTCTTCAGAGTATAGGCATAGAGGGTACATAACTCAATATCAGAAAAGCCATGTATGAAAAACCCACGGTGAATATCATTCTCAATGGGGAAAAACTGAGAGCTTTCCCCCTAAGGTCAGGAACACGGCAGGGATGTCCACTATCACCACTGCTACTCAACATAGTATTAGAAGTCCTAGCCACAGCAATCAGACAACAAAAAGTGATAGTAATTATTAATAGGTATGTACTTTTTGCCCTTTTATTGTTTATTTTCTGGTTGCTTTTGTAGTGCTTCTTGTTCCTTTCTTTTCTTGCTACTTTCTGTCATGGTTTCCTGAATTTCTTTAGTGAGATACTTGGATTTCTTTCTCTTTGCTTTTTACATATCTATTACTAGTATATTAACCATTCGGTTTATATAGAACATCCTATGTGTATAGCAGTCTATATTAAGTTCGTGGTCGCTTAAGTGTGAACCCCTCATTTAGTTCCCCCCCACACACACACACAATGTTTTAGGCATATGGTGTCATATTGTACATCATTTAACTTTTTGAATCCTTTGACTGATTTTTATAGGTATACTTAATTTTACTGGTTTTGTGTTTCCTACTTTTTTTTTATTAAGTTCAACTAGCCAACATATAGTACATCATTAGTTTTTGATGTATTGTTCAATGATTCATTAGTTGCATGTAACACCCAGTGCTCATCACATCACATGCCCTCCTTAATGCCCATCACCCAGTTACCCTATCCTCCCCATCCCCTCCCTTCTGCAACCCTCAATTTGTTTCCCAGAGTCCAGAGTCTCTCATGGTTTGTGTCCCTCTCTGATTTCTTCCCATTCAGTTTTCCCTCTCTTCCCCTATGGTCCTCTGTGCTATTCCTTATATTGCACATATTAGTGAAACCATATGATAATTGTCTTTCTCTGCTTGACTTATTTCACTTAGCATAATACCCTCCAGTCCCATCCATGTCTATGCAAATGGTAGGTATCTATCCTTTTTGATGGCTGAATAATATTCCATTGTATATATAAACCATATCTTCTTTATCTATGCATCTGTTGAAGGACATCTCCACTCTTTCCACAGTTTGGCTCTTGTGGACATTGCTGCTATGAATATTGGGGTGCATGTGCCCTTTCTTTTCACTACATTTGTATCTTTGGGGTAAATACCCAGTAGTGCAATTGCTGGATTATAGGGTAGCTTTATTTTTGATGTTTTGAGGAAACTCCATACTGTTTTCCAGAGTGGCTGTTCCAGCTTGCATTTGCACCAACAGTGAAAGAGGGTTCCCCTTTTTCTGCATCGTCACCATTTGTTGTTCCCTGTCTTGTTAATTTTGGCCATTCTAACTGGTGAAAGGTGGTACCTCATTGTGGCTTTGATTTGCAGTTCCCGGATGGCAAGTGATGTGGAACATTTTTTTCATGTGTCTGTTAGCCATTTGTATGTCTTCTTCGGAGAAGAGTCTGTTCATGTCTTCTGTCCATTTCTTGACTGGATTATTTCTTTTTTGGGTGTTGAGTTTGAGAAGTTCTTTATAGATCTTGCATATCAGCCCTTTATCTGTTACGTCATTTGCAAATATCTTCTTCCATTCTTTAGGTTGCCGTTTAGTTTTGTTGACTGTTTCCTTTGCTTCCTACTTTTTAAAATTCCACTTATGGTCTTTCCTTTGCAACAGAAAGTTTCCTTTAAGGAGGTATTTAGGGAGCTTCGGAAAATGGTAGTTCTCAAGTAGATATCATCCACATCCAAGTCAATAAACTGAAGAGCAATCCAAAGACTGGTAGAACAAATTTCACAAGTAAATATTGTGAAAAAACTTCATCTGAAAGGTTAGGAATGTCAGAAAAGTGGAGGGCGGGTGCTGCGAGAGGAGACGGCAGAGAAACAGGCCCTCGCACCAGAGAGCTCACATGGGGAAGACTAATTCCCCTAATGTTTGAATTTGAAAACCAGTGGCGCTGAATTCTTTGAGTTTTTAAAACCAGTGGGACTTGGAGCCTAGAGCTTTAAAAGGTAGCTGACTCAGCACCAGATGAACTAGGAGGACAAGTGGTAGCTTGGTCCCCACCCTTAAAGAGACAGCAGCCTGCAAGGAGAGGCAACATAAAAATGGCAGTTTATACAACCCAAGCAGCAAATGGGAGACAGATCTGTTCATACTGATTGCAGAGTGTGTTGGCAGACTTCTCTGAAACCAAGGGAGCTGGCAGGTGCCATTTTCCTCCCTCATGCCCAGCATAAACAGAGCCACCTGTGGGAGCTGGCGCTGCACAGACACTTGCTATCTAACCTCCTAGCATTGTACCATGCCTTCAAGTTCTGCAGATAACAGCCACTCCATACCTGCTAGCCTCAACCCTGAGTTGAGGGCAAATTTCATTATTGTGCTTGCCATGCAACACCTACTCTACTAAGCAGAACCACATATTGCCAGCCACCATCTTGCCCTAGGCCCAGCCATGCCCAGGTATCACCATGCACCATGCTCAGTCTCACACTCATGGTCATCCCAGCACACAGTCCCCAGCTGCCACAGTATTTCTGGAGATCTAGCACTGAACTAGTGGCCCAGTGCACATTTTTGTAACACTGCTGCCCCACTCCCAAGTTCCCACGCAGGCATGCCCTTCAGAACTGGCCTGCCTGGGTCCCACCAGCACCACAGAAAACAAGTCAACCCAAAACAGGCAGAGTAAGTACAGAATACTGCACTGAAAGGAAAAGTGACTCAGACCCAAGAGCAAGGTATAAACACACATAGGCTACTCTGAAGTGACAGGTTCTGGTGAATAGGGGACACTGACTGCAGGGCCTTCCAGGATATCTTCTTCATAAAGTCACTACTTTCAAGAGCAGAAGACATAGCTGATTTTCTTAACACAAAGAAATAGAAACAGAAAGGCAGACAAAATGAGAGATAAATGTATACTAATTGAAAGAATAGGAAAAGATCACATTAAGAGATCTAAGCAACACAGATAAAAGTAACATGCCTGAGAGAGAATCCAAAGCACTGATCATAAGGATACTCACTGGACTTGAGAAAATAGTGGAAGACATAAGTGAGAAACATAACACAGAGATAAGGAATAACATAGCAGAGATAAAGGGCTCAATAAACAAAATGAGAAACATGCTTGATAGAATGAACAACAGGCTGGAAGGTGCAGAGGAATGACTAAATGACCTAGAAGGCAAAGTAATGGAAAGTAATCAAGCTGAACAAACGAGAAAGAAAGGAATTATGCAAAATAAGAAGAGACTTGGGAATTCAGTGACTTCATAAAATGTAATAACATTTGTATTATAGGAATCCTAGAAGAAGAAGAAAGTAAAAAGGAAGAAGAAAATTTATTTGAAGATAAAATAGCTGAAATCTTCCCTAAGGGGGGGGGGGGAGAAACAAATATCCTAATGAAGGAAGCACGGAAAACTCCCATCAAAATGAACAAAAGCAAACCCACACTGACATATTGTGATTAAATTGGCAAAATATAGTGATAAAGAAAAAATATTAAAAGTAGCAAAAAAAAAAAAAGAAGTCAGTAACTTATGAGGTAAAACCTATGAGTTTAGCAGGAGATTTTTCAACAAAAACATGGCAAGTCAGAAGAGAGTGGCATGATATATACACAAAGCACTGCATGGGAAAAATCTGCAATGAAGAATACTTTAACCAACAAGGCTATCATCCAGAGTAGGAGAGATAAAGAGTCTCTCAGACAAACAAAAACTAAAGGAGTTCATGACCACTAAACCAGCCCAACAAGAAATATTAAAGGGGGCATGTTGGGTGGAAAGGAGAAACCCAAAGTGACAGTATAAAGGTAAGAAGCACAAAATCAGCAAAAATGAATATTTCTGTAAAAAATTAGGAAATTCACAAAGAATACAATATAAAATATAACAACATATACCCAAAACATGGGGAAGAGAAAGTAAAGAATGGGTTCAACCATAAACAACCATCAACGTAATATAGACTGATATATGTAGAAGAGGTTGCATACAAACCTAATGATAATCATATATTGGAAACCACTAATAAATAAAGAGTAAAGAGAAATAAATCCAAATATATCACTAAAGAAAATTAGCAAACCATAAAAGAGAGAAAGACAAGAAAGAATGAGAGAAAATCCTCACAACCACAAACCAAGAAATAAAATGGCAATAAATACATACATAGCAATAATTACATTGAAGGTAAATTGAGTTAACACTCCAAACAAAAGACATAGGATGACAGAATGGATGAATAAGTAAGACCCAAATATATGCTGCCTACAAGAGACTCATTTTAGAATGAAGACACCTACTGACTGAAAGTGAGGGGATGGAGGAACATTTATCATGCAAACACATGTTACAGAAAGCCAGAGTAGCAACACTTATATCAGATAAACAGACTTTAAAACACAGACTGTAAAAAGAGACAAAGAAGGAAACCATATAATAATAAAGGGGACAATCCAACAAGAGTATATAACAATTGTAAATATATATGCAGCCCACATAGTACCAATATACATAAAACAGTTCATAACAAACACAAAGGAACTAATCAATATAACACAATGACAGTAGGGGGCGTTAACACCCTACTCACATCAATGGACAAATCACCTAAACAGAAAATCAGTAAGGAAACAATGACTTTGAATGACACACTTGGAAAGATGGATTTAACAGATATATTGAGAACATTCCATCTAAAACAGAAGTATACACATTCTTTCAAGTGCACATGGAATATTCTCTAGAATAGATCACATATTACCCCACAAAACCAGTGTCAACAAATTCAAGATCAAAGTCATACCATGCATATTTTCCAACCACAATGCTATGAAACTAGAAGTCAACCACAAGAAAAAAATTGGGAAAGACCAAAAATACATGGAGGTTAAATAACATACTACTGAACAATGAATGGGTCAATCAGGAAATAAAGGAATAAATAAAAACTACATGGAAATAAATGAAAATGAAAACACAATGGTCTAAAACCTTTAGGATGCAGAAAAAACAGTTCTAAGAAGACAGTTTACAGTAATACAGGACTACCTCAAGTAGCAAGAAAAATCTCAGACAACCTAAACTTATACCTAAAGGAGCTACAAAAACAACAACAAACAAAACCCAAAACTACAAGAGTCTTACACAATTCACAGCACTCACCATAGCACATACCCTCCCCAATGTCTATCACCCAGAATTGTGCAAGACTGTTGAATCACAGACCTGTACCTCTGAAACAAATCATACATTATATGTTTAAAAAAAAAAAAAAAAGAAGAAGAAGATAGCAGGAGGGGAAGACTGAAGGGGGGAAATTGGAAGGGGAGATGAACCATGAGAGACTATGGACTCTGAAAAACAAACTGAGGGTTCTAGAGGGGAGGGGGTGGGGGATGGGTTAACCTGGGGATGGGTATTAAGGAGGGCACGTTCTGCATGGAGCACTGGGTGTTATATGCAAACAATGAATCATGGAACACTACATCAAAAACTAATGATGTAATGTATGGTGATTAACATAACATAATAATAAAAACATATTGTAACAGCTGATCAATTTTTAGAATAAATTGTGTGAGATTAAAAAAAAACTACAAGAAAGAAGGAAATAATAAAGGTTAGTGTAGAATAAATGATATAGAAAATAAAACACAATAGATTAGATCAATGCAACCAGGAGCAGTTTCTTTGAAAAAATAACAATGAAATTGATGAACATCTAACCAAACTTATCAAGAAAAAAAAAAGAGAGAAAGGACTCAAATAAATAAAATCACAAATGAGAGAGGAGATATAACAAGGAAAACCACAGAAATAGAAACAATTATAATAATATTATAAAAACTATATGCCAAAGAATTGGAAAACCTAGTAGAAATAAATTCATAGAAACATAAACAAAACTGAACAGAAAGAAATAGAAAATTTGAACATAATGATAACCAGCAAAGAAATTGAATCAGTAATCAAAAATCTACCAACAAACAAAAGTCCAGGGCCAGATGGCTTTCCAGGGGAATTCTACCAGACATTTAAAGAAGTGTTAATACCTATGCTTCTCAAACCATTAAAAAAATAGAAAAGGAAGGACAATGTCCAAACACATTTGATGAGGTCAGCATTATCATGATACCAAAACTGGATAAAGACAGAACTAAAGAAGAGACTTACAGGCCAATATCCCTGATGAACATAGATGCAAAAATCCTGAAGAAATACTACCAAAATGAATTAAACAATACATTAAGTAAAATAATTCATGACGACCAAGTGGGATTTGTTCCTGCATTGCATGGGTGATTCAATATTTGCAAATCAATCAACGGGATACATCACATCAATAAGAGAAAGGGTAAGAACCATCTGATCATTTTAATGGATGCAGAAAAAACATTTGACAAAGTACAATAGTCATTCATGATAAAAGCCCTAAACAAAGTAGTTTTAGAGGGAACATACCTCAACATAATAAAGGCCATATATGAAAAACCCAAAGGGAACATCATCCTCAATGAGTAAAACTGAGAGATTTTCCCCTAAGGTCAGGAACAAGACAAGGATGTCCATCTCACCACTTTAATTCAACATAGTATTGGAAGTCCTAACCCACAGGAATCAGACAACAAAGAGAAATAAAAGGAATCCAGGGGCCCCTGGGTGGCTCAGGCGATTGGGCATCTGCCTTTGGCTCAGGTCGTGATCCCAGAGTCCTGGGATCTGGCCCCGCATTGGGCTCCCTGTTCAGTTGGGAGTCTGCTTCTCTCTCCCCTTCTCCCTCTGTGTGTGTGCTCTCTCTCTCTCTCTAGTTCTCACTCTCTCTCAAATAAATAAATAAAATTTAAAAAAAGAAATAAAAGGAATCCAAATCGGCAAGTAAGAAGTAAAATGTTCACTATTTGTAGATAAAACAGGATACTCTATATGGAAAACCTGAAAGACTCTACCAAAAAATTACTAGAATGGATACACAAATTCAGTTAAGTCACAGAATGCAAAGTCAATGTTCAGAAATCTGTTGCAACTCTATACAACAATAATGAAGCAATAGAAAGAGAAATTAAGAAAACAATCCCATGTACAATTGTACCAAAATCAGTAAGATACATAAGAATGAACCTAATGAAAGAGATGAAAGACCTGTACTCTGACAACTATACAGCACTGATGAAAGAAATTGAAGATGACAAAGCAGTGGAAAGACATTCCATGCTCATGGATTGGAAGAAAAAGTATTGTCCAACTATCTATACTATCCAAAGCAATCTACACATTTAATGAAATCTTTATCAAAATACCAACAGCATTTTTCACAGAGCTAGAACAAACAATCCTAAAATTTGAATGGAACTGTAAAGACCTTGAATAGTCAAAGCAATCATGAAAAAGAAATCCAAATCTGGAGGCATCACACTCTGGTTTTCAGGTTATATTATAAAGCTGTAGTAATCAAGACAGTATGGTACTGGCCCAAAAACAGACACATAGATCAATGGAACTGAATAGAAAATCCAGAAATAAAGCCACAAATATATGGTTAGTTAATCTTTGATGAAGCAGGGGAGAATATCCCATGGGAAAAGGACAGTATCTTCAATAAATGGTGTTGAGAAAACTGGACAGCAATGTGCAAAAAAACAAAACTGGACCACTTTGTTACACCATTCACAAAAATAAACTCAAAATCGATTTAAGACCTAAACATGAGGCCTGGAACCGTAAAAAATCTTAGAAGAAAACACAGGCAGTAACCTCTTTGACATTCACTATAGCAACTGCTTTCTAGACATGTCTCCCAACGCAAGGGAAAGAAAAACAAAAGTAAACTATTGGGACTACATCAAAATAAAAAGCTTCTGCACAGCCAAGGAAACAATCAATAAAACTAAAAGGCAACCTACAGAATGGGAAAAGATATTTGCAAATGGCATGTCTGTTAAAGTGTTAGTATTTAAAATATATAAAGAACTTATAAAACTCAACACCCATAAAACAAATAATCCAATTAAAAATGGGCAGAAGACATGATCAGACATTTCTCCAAAGAAGACATATAGATGGCCAACAGAAATATGAAAAGATGTTTATGATCTTACAGAGAAATGCAAATCAAAACTACGAGATATCACCTCACACCTATCAGAATAGCTCAAATAAACAACACAAGAAAAAATAGGTGTTAGGATGTGGAGAAAAAAGAACACTTGTGCACTCTTGGTGGGAATGCAAACTTGTTCAGCCACCCTGGAAAACATTATGGAAGTCCCTCAAAATGTTAAAAAATAGAACTACCTTTCAATCTAGCAATTGCACTACTGGGTATTTACCCAAAGAATGCAAAGACACTAATTCAAAGGGATACTTGTACCCTTTTGTTTATGGCAGCATTATTTACAACAGCCAAATTATGGAAACAGCCCATGTGTCCATCAGTTGATGAATAGATACAGAAAGGATGGTCTGTATATACAATGGAATATTATTGAACCATGAAAAAGAATAAAATCTTGCCATTTGCAATGATGTGGATGGAGCTGGAGAGTATCATGCTAACTGATAATAAGTCAGAAAGACAGATACCATATGATTTCACTCATATGTGGAATATAAGCAAGAAAATTAACAAGCAAAGAGAAAAGGAGAGAGAGAGACAGACAAACTAAGAAACAGAGTTTTAACTATAGAAAAGAAACTGATGGTTACTAGAAGGAAGGTCAGTGGGGGGTTGGTTTAAATAGGTGTTGGGAATTAGGGAGTGTACTTGTCTTGAAGATCACTGAGTGATGTATGGAACTGTTGAAGCACTATATTGTATACCTGAAACTAATGTAATACTGTATGCTAACTAACTGGAACTAAAATAAAAACTTAAAACAAATGTTTCTTTTAACATTTCTTGCCGGGCTGGTTTTCTGATCACAAATTCCTTTAAATTTGTTTTCTGGGAAACTCTATATTTTTTTCTATTCTAAATGATAGCCTTGCTGGATAGGGTTTTCTTGTTGTAGGTTTTATCCCCCAAACACACTGTATATATCATGCCAATTCTTTCTGGTCTGCAAAGTTTCTGCTAAAAAATCATCTTATAGCCCTATGGGGCTTCCCTTGTTTATAACTGTTTCCCTTGCTTTTGATGCTTTTACAATTCTCTCTTCATCACTACTTTTTGCCATTTTCATTACCACGTGTCTTGCTGTGGACCTCTTTGGGTTGGTTTCGTTCAGGGCCCTCTGTGCCTCATGGATCTAGGTATCTGTTTCCTTCCACAGATGCAGGAACTTTTCAGATATTATTACTTCAAATAAGTTTTCTTCCCCCTTTTCTTTTTTTTTTTTTTTTTTCCTTCTGGGATCCTTGTATGTAAATGTCATTACACTTGTATGATGTCACTGAGTTCCCTAAGTCTATTTCCATTTTTCATTATTTTTTTCCTCTCTCCTGTTCAGCTTCTTTCCATTCTGTGTCCTCTAGGTCACTGATTTGTTTTTCTGGTTACCCTAGTCTACTATTTATTCTCTCTGGTGTATATTTCTTTTCAGTGTTTGAGTTCTTATCTCTGTTTGGTTCTTTTTTATGTTTTCTCTCTTTGTTGAAGGTCTTACTGTGGTCCTCCACTCTTCTCAAGTCCAGTGAGTATCTTTATGACCATAACTTTGAATTCTTCATCATGCATATTACTTATTTCTGTTTTGTTTAGTAGTCTTGCTGTGATTTTGGTTTGCCTTTCATTTGGGACATATTCCTCTCTCTCCTAATTCTGTCTCTCTGTGTCTATTTCTGTGTTAGGAAAGATAGGTACATCTGCCCTTAAAGTAGTGACCTTATGAAGAATAGGTCCTGTGGTGCACTACAGTGCAATGTTCTCTGTTCACTAAAATCTGCCACTTCAGCTGTGTCTCGTGTGTGTGTGTGTGTGTGTGTGTGTGTGTGTGTGTGTGTGTGTATGCCCTACTGATGTGTATGAGCTGTTTTCTGTCGTCAGTTCAGTTGTCTGTAATAGCTCTCTTTGCCTGTTGTGGACAGGGTTTGGTTCCTGTGTTGTTATTGAGCTAGTCTGGGGCCACTTTGGATTTTAGTTGAATCAAATCAGTCATTTGCCAGAGATACAGTAGCACAAAACTGCAGAGTGCTTTCCCTATATTGTCCCTTAGGAAGCTTTCACTAGTGGTCAGGGCCTGTAGTCAGACCAGATGTCTCCTTTCAGCCTACTTCTGGGACTGTACTTGGACTGGTGTGTGTGGTTATTGTCTCCTCTCCAGAGCAGGAGTCACTTTGGAATTGTGCTGGAACCTGTCAGGGCTGCTTGCCCATTCCCAGGCTTGTGGCCCTTTAGATGGGGTCCTGCCAAGGGTGTACTGGAGGGGGCAGGTCTGCAGGAGAACATGAGGGTGGGGTACATGGTGTTACCAAGGTTTGCATAGGTCTTGTATGGGAGGGGATCTAGAGCCAAATTAGAAAACTGCAAAACTACTAAAGAGGGCGAGCCTGTGGGAGAGTGCTTAGACAGAGCGAGTGGTGCCATCATGGTCTGTGACAGTTAGCTGCAGTAGTGGAGGGGGCGATACCCAGAAGAGTACAGGGGTAGGACACACAGCGTTATCCATTTTACACAGGTGTGCTATGGGAGGAGGCCTGGAGGTGAGGCCTGGCTGGAGGGGGTGTGTCCAAAGTAGAACATGGGTGTGGGGTGTGCTGTTAGCAAGTTAGGTGGAAAGTATTGGTGCTATGCTGGTTCTCCTAGGTGTCCCTGTGTCTAGGCTGGGGGTTTGAGGAGGGAAATGGCTCCTGCTAACTCTTTTGTTTCTGGAGAGGTCTCCCAAAGATCCCTGATCCTCCAGTACCCACTGTATTAGTAAATCTCCTTCCTGTATACCCCAGGCATTTTTCAAACTGCTTCTTCTATGCTGTATGTCTGCCTTGCTATTGGTTGTGCTCTGTCTTTAAGGTGAGGGACACAGTTTCCTATGACATTCCCAGCTCTCCCAGATCTCAGTCTGCTGATCTGGCAATTTCCAGGAGTTAAGCCCTGCTTGATTGTAAGAACTTGGAAAATTAGGCCCCTCTGGTTTTCAAAGCCAAATGTTGCAGAGATCCATCTTTCCCATATGGGTTCCCCATGCCTGGGGTGTGGGGTGTAATGGCCTGTTTCTCTCCCCCTCTCCACTCCTGCCCATCCCTCCCTCATGTGGACAGTCCCATGGGTCCATTTAGCTCCTGACAATGTCTCCACCCTTCCTATGCTCTCCACTGTGGCCTCTTTTCTACATTTAGCTGTGGAGGTCTGTTCTGCCAGTCTTCACTTCATTTTCTGGGTTATTTACTCTGATGTGAGTGTTATCTAGTTGTATCCATGGGGCAAGGTGAGCTTAGGATATTCCTACTCTCTCATCTTCCCTCTTTTTGTTTTTTAGTTTTTTTGATTCAAGTGAAATTAGCATAGTGTTATATTAGTTTCAGGAATATGATTCAAAAATAGAATACAATTCTCAGTGCTCATCAAGATAAGTGTACTCTTAATCCCTTTTATCTATTTCACCCATCACCTAACCACCTATCCTCTGGCAAAAAGTCTCTTTTCTGTATTTTCTTTTTTTAATTTAAATTTAATTAGCCAACATATTAACCATTAGTTTCAGATGTAGAGTACCATTATCATCAGTTGTGCGTAACACCCACTGCTCACCACATCACATGCCTTCCATAATGCCCATCACACACCTACCCGATCCCACCACCCATCTCCCCTCCAGCAATCCTCACTTTGTTTCCTATAGTTAAGAGTCTCTCATGGTTTCTCTCCCTCTCTGATGACTTCCCATTCAGTTTTCCCTCCCTTCTCTTATGATCCTCTGCACTATTTCTTTTGTTTCACATATGAGTGAAACCATACGATAATTGTCTTTCTCTGATTGACTTATTTTGCCCAGCATAATACCCTCCAGTTCTATTCATGTCAATGTAAATGGTAAGTATTCATCTTTCCGATGGCTAAGTAATATTCCATTGAATATATATATACCACATCTTCTTTATCCATTCATCTGTCAATGGACATCTTGGCTCTTTTCACAGTTTGACTATTGGGGACATTGCTCCTATAAACATTGGGGTGCAAGAGCCCCTTGGGATCAATATATTTGTATCTAGGTGGTAAATACCTAGTAGAGCAATTGCTGGGTCAAATGGTAGCTCTATTTTTAGCTTCTTGGGGAACCTCCATACTGTTTTCCAGAGTAGCCATAGCAGCTTGCATTCCCACCAACAGTGTAAGAGGGTTCCCCTTTCTCTGCATCCTCACCAACATTTGTTGTTTCCTGTCTTGTTAATTTTAGCCATTCCAACTGGTGTGAGGTGGTATTTCATTGTGGTTTTTATTTGTATTTCTCTGATGCCAAGTGATATTGAGCATTTGTCATGTGTGTGCTGGCCATTTCTATCTATTCTTTGGATAAATGTCTGCTCATGTCTTCTGCCCATTGCTTGACATGGTTATTTGTTTTTTGGGTGTTAAGTTTGATAAGTTCTTTATAGATCTGGGGTACTAGACCTTTATCTGATACGTCATTTGCAAATATCATCTCCCATTCTGTAGTTTGCCCTTTACTTTTGTTGACTGTTTCCTTTCCTGTGCAGAAGCTTTTTATCTTGATGAAGTCACAATAAGTCATTTTTGCTTTTGTTTCCCTTGCCTTTGGAGATGTGTCTAGCAAGAAGTTGCTGCAGCCAAGGTTGAAGAGGTTATTGCCTGTGTTTTACTCTAGGACTTTGATGGATTCCTGTCTCACATTTAGGTCTTTCATTCATTTTGAGTTTATCTTTGTGTATGATGTAAGAAAATGGTCCAGTTCCATTCCTCTACAAGTGGCTGTATAATTTTCCCAAAACCATTTGTTGAGGAGGCTGTCTTTTTTTCCATTGAATATCCTTTCCTGATTTGTCAAAGATTAGTTGACCACAGAGTTGAAAGTCCATTTCTGGGTTCTCTTTTCCGTTCCATTGATCCATGTGTCTGTTTTTGTGCCAGTAACATATTCTCTTAATGATTACAACTTTGTAATACAGCTTGAAGTCCAGCATTGTGGTGCCACCAGCTTTGGTTTTCTTTTTCAACATTCCCCTGGCAATTTGGGGTCTTTTCTGGTTCCATACAAATTTTAGAATTATTTGTTCCAGCTCTCTGAAAAATGTCAATGGTATTTTGACAGAGATTGCATTGAATGTATAGATTGTTCTGGGTAGCATAGATATTTTAACAATATTTACTCTTCCAAACCATGAGCATGGAATGTATTTCTATTTCTTTGTGTCTTCCTCAATTTCTTTCAAAGTATTCTGTAGTTTTTAGAGTACAGATCCTTTACTTATTTGGTTAGGTTTATTCCTAGGTATTTTATGGGTTTTGGTGTAATTGTAAATGGGATTGAATCCTTAATTTCTCTTTCTTCTGTATCAGTGCTACTGTATAGAAATGCAAATGATTTTTGTGTATTGATTTTATATCCTGTCACGTTGCTGAATTGCTGTATGAGTTCTAGCAATTTTGGGGTGGAGTCTTTTGGGTTTCCCACATAAAGTATCATGTCATCTGTGAAGAGTGAGAATTTGACTTCTTTGAAAGCTGTTTATTTCTTTTTGTTTTCTGATTGTTAAAGCTAGGATTTCTAGTACTACGTTGAACAAAAGTGGTGAGAGTGGCCATCCCTATCATGTTCCTGACCTTAAGGCAAAAGCTCTCAATTTTTCACCATTGAGAATTATATTTGCTTTGGACTTCTTGTATATGACTTTTATGATATTGAGCTATGTTCCCTCTATCCCTACACTGTGGGGAGTTTTTATCAAGAAAGGTTGCTGTATTTTGTCAAATTCTAATTCTGCATCAATTGAGAGGATCATATGGTTCTTGTCTTTTCTTTTATTAATGTGATGTATCACGTTGATTGATTTGCAAGTGTTGAAACACCCTTGAAGCCCAGGAATAAATCCACTTGGTCATGGTAAATTTTAATGTACTTTCAAAGTACTGTTGGATCCTTTTGGCTAGTATCTTGGTGAGAATTTTGGCATCCATGTTCGTCAGGGATATTGGTCTCTAATTCTTTTTGGCGGAGTCTTTGTCTTGTTTTGTGATCAAGGTAATGCTGGCCTCATAGAATGAGTTTGGAAGTTTTCCTTCTATTTCTTTCTTTTTCTTTTTTTTTTTTTTTTTGGATCAGCTTCAGTAGAACAGGTATTATTTCTTCTTTAAATGTTTGGTAGAATTCCCCTGGGAAGCCACCTGGCCCTGGACTTATTTTTTGGCAGGTTTATGCTTAGTGCTTCAATTTCCTTGCTGGTTATAGGTCTGTTCAGGTTTTCTAGTCCTTCCTTTTTCTGTTTTGGTAGTTTATAAGTTTCCAAGAATGAATCAATTTCTTCCAGATTGCCTAATTGGTTGGCATATAGTTTCTCATAATATGTTCTTAAAATTGTATTTCCTTCTTGTTGGTCGTGTTCTCTCCTCTTTCATTCATGATTTTATTAATTTGGGTCCTTTCCTTTTTTTTTTTTTATTTGATAAGTCTTCCTAGGGGTTTATCAATCATATTAATTCTTTCTAAGAACGAGCTTCTAGGTTCATTGATCTGTTCTACTCTTCCTTTGGTTTCTATTTCATTGATTTCTGTTCTAATCTTTATAATTTATGTTCTCCTGCTTGGTTTAGGCTTTATTTGCTGTTCTTTCTCCAGTTCCTTTGGGTGTAAGGTTAGCTTGTGTATTTGAGACTTTTCTAATTTTTTTGAGAAAGGCTTCTATTGCTATGCATTTCCCTCTTAGGACCACCTTTGCTGCATCCCAAATGTTCTGAACATTTGTGTTTTCGTTTTAATTTGTTTCCATGAGTTTTTTTTTTAATTTTTCTTTAATTTCCTGGTTGACCCATTCATTCTTTAATAGGATGCTGTTTTACCTACAAGTGTTTGAGTTCCTTCCAAATTTCATCTTACGACTGAGTTCAAGTTTTGAAGCATTATGATCTGAAAATATGCAGGGAATAATCTCAATAGTTTGGTAATAGTTGAATCTTGATTTGTTACCCATTATGTGATCTATTCTGGAGAATGTTCCATGTCCACTCAAGAAGAATGTGTATTCTCTTGCTTTAGGATGGAATGCTCTGTATATATCTGATATCTATCTGGTCCAGTGTGTCATTTAAAGCCCTTGTTTCCTTGTTATCTTCTGCTTAGATGACCTCTCCATTGCTGTGAGTGGGGTGTTGAAGTTCCTTACTATTATTGTATCATTATCAATGTGTTTATTTATGTTTGTTATTAATTGGTTTATATAATTGGCTGCTCTCAAGTCAGGAGCATAAATATTTATAATTGTTAGATCTTCTTGTTGGATAGACCCTTTAAGTATGATATAGTGTACCTCTTCATCACTTACTACAGTCTTTTGTTTAAAATCTAATTTGTCTGATAATAGGATTGCTACCCCAGCTTTCTTTTGAGGTCCATTAGCATGATAAGTTGTTCTCCATCCCCTCACTTTCAATCTGGTGTTGTCTTTAGGTCTAAAATGAGTCTCTTATAGACATCATATAGATGGGTCTTGCTTTTTTATCTGATCTGATACCCTGTGTCTTTTGATTGAAGCATTTAGCCTATTTACATTCATTGTAACTACTGACAGATATGAATTTAGTGCCATTATATTGCCTGTAAAGTCCTTATTTCTGTAGATTGTCTCTGTTTCTTTCTGGTCTGTGTTACTTCTGGCTCTCTCTTTGCTTACAGGAACCCCTTTAATATTTCTTGCTGGGCTGGTTTAGTGATCACAAATTCTTTTAGTTTCTCTTTGTCCTGGAAGCTCTTTATCTCTCCTTCCATTCTGAATAACAACCTTGCTGGATAAAGTATTCTTGGCTTCATGTTTTTCTCATTTATTACCCTGAATATATCATACCAGACCAAAGGCCTTCCAGGTCTCTGGGAATAGGTCTGTTTCCAGTGTAATGTTCCTACCCCTATATGTTAAGGAGTTCATGTCTCAAGCCGTTTCCAAGATTTTCTCTTTATCTCTGAAATTTGGAAGCTTCACTATTATATGCTGGGGTGTTGATCTATTTTTATTGATTTTGAGGGTGGTTCTCTCTACCTCTTGGAATTGAATGCCTGTTCCCTTCCCCAGATTAGGGAAGTTCTCAGCTATGATTTGTTCAAATATACCTTCTGTCCCTCTGTGTCTCTCTTATTTCTTTCCCTGGGACCCAATAATTCTAATATTGTTTTGCTTTATGGTATCACTGATTTCTCAAAGCCTCCCCTCATTGTCCATTAGTTGTTTTTCTCTCTTTTCCTCAGATTCCTTCCTTTCCATCATCTTGTCTTATATGTCACTGACTCTTCTCCATCATTTACCCTTGCTGTTAGAGCATCCATTTTAGACTGCATCTCAGTTAAAACATTTTTAATTTTGGCCTGATTCGATTTTATTTCTGCACTAAGAGATTTTCTAGTGTCTTTTATGCTTTTTGTAAGCCCTGCTAGTAACTTTAGAATCATTATCCTGAATTCCAGCTCTGACATTTTATTTATATCCATATTGATTAGATCTGTGGCAGAGAGTATTACCTTTGGTTCTTTCTTTTGTTGTGAATCCCTCCTTCTAGTCATTTTGGCTGGGGAAGAATGGATGAACAAGAGAACAAAATCAAAAATATCAACCACAACCCAAGCGAAATACACCCTAGACAAATCTGAAGAGGTCAGAAACCAAAAGAAAAAGAAAAAGAAAAAAGGAAAAAAGTATATAATCTCGTATGTGGACAAAACAGGGTGATCTTCATGGTTCTGGGTATATTTTGGTTTGTTAGAAAACACTAAATCCCAAAATTGTAAAGAAAGCAAAATATATGTGTATATACACAAAAACAAAGTTGAATACAGTGAAAAGAAGTAAAAAATGAAGAGTATATCTATAAAAGGAAGGGGGGGAATTCAGAGGGGGAGACAAACAATGAGAGACTATGGACTCTGAGAAAAAAACTGAGGGTTTTAGAGGGGTGGGGGGATGGGTTAGCCTGGTGATGGGTATTAAGGAGGGCACATACTACATGGAGCACTGGGTGTTGTACAAAAAAAATTAATTGTGGATCACTGCATTGAAAACTGGTGATGTATAGTGACTAACGTAACATAATAAAATAAAATTTTAAAAAATGTAAATGTAAAAATGAAAATAAAAAAAGGCTTAAAAAGAAAGAGTTGATCAAATAAGAAACTAGTTCAAAAGGAAAAAAAAAGAAAAAGAAAATTTAAACTGAAAGACTAAAGACTCATGTGATAAAAACCTCTAATTCTATATACTATCTTTCCCTAGTGTAGGAGTTTTCCAGTTCTGAGTAATCTATAACATTGTGTTCATCTGAGGATCCTGCTGGTCTTCTGGGGAGGGGCCTATTGCACTGAGTCTTAGGTGTCTTTCCCTGGTCAGAGTTGTACCACTCTCTGCCATGGGGCTGGTCTCAGTGTAAACTGCTTTTGGTTGTTCTATGTGGCTCTTGTTCCCTGAAGGCTTTTCCTGCCACTTTAGTGGATCAAAAATAAAAAATAAAAAGTGGCAGCACCCTGATCTCCAGCCCCCGTGTTGAACAATGACCACTCCAACTCTTCAGTGCACCCTCAGGGAAAAGCAGTCCGTCGCTTTCATGTGCATAAAACTCCCAGACTCCTGCAGTGCACATCCACACCAATCTTCCCAGGGGAAGGAGGAGTGTCACACCATGGCCCCAGCACTCGCTGGGTCCCTGCTAGGGGAGCATTTGCATAGTCACACGTGCACCCGCACCACTCCTTCCAGGAGAAGGAGCCAGATTTTGTAGAGGTTGTTGCTTTCTGGGCCCCTGCTTGGAGACCAGTCACCTAATGGTGCCACAGTTCACTGTTTATGGCAACATCTAGCTCAGAGGCCACTCCGGGGCTTGCTAATTGTAGCTGACTTCCCTGCACCAATGCTTTGAAACTCTGCCACACTCAGGCACTGTTCTTTCTGTGACCCTGGGGATTCTGAAACCACACTGCCTCCCCCCCCCCCCCCCCCCAGGATTCTGCCCTGCTTTGCCACCTGAGCACCTTTCAGGCAGGGATGTCCCTCATTAGGAGCAGACTTCTAAAAGTTCAGATTTTGCACTTTGCTGCTATATCAATTTCCGTTAGCCAGCATATAGAGGCTCCCTCTCCTCATGCTTTATCTTCCAATATATCCCCTCAGATTCACATCTCCACACTTCCTACCTTGCAAAAAAAGTGGTCACTTTTCTATTTGTAGAATTACAGCTTTTCTTAGATCTCAGGTTGAATTTACAGGTGTTCAGAATGATTTGATAGATATCTAGCTGAATTCAAGGGGCCAGATGAAACATGGGTCCCCTGCTCTTCCACCATCTTCCCTCCCTATGCCTCTACAATTAACTACAGAAAGTGTGTTCTGCCAGTCTTCAGGTCATTTTGAGTTGGTTGCAGGGATGTGGTTATCATCTAGGTGTGTCTGTGGGACAAGGAGATCTTAGGATCCTCCTACTTTGACATCTTTCCCTAAAATCCTATTTGTGTCACTTTCCAATTATTGAATCACTTATCAAATTAAAAATAATTTATATTAACAAGGTAAGAATTCACAGGTTGTGGAGCTATAAGTCTAAGAATAAATTATAAGAATGAATTTTTTATTATAATAGATGAATCCAAAAGTGAAATTTGGTGTCTATGAGAGAGCAATTATTTTTAAAAGACAAATCTGTTATGGCTGTTAAATAAAAGTATGAACAGTCATATTTAGATCAGAATTGCTTTCATTTCTGGATTTAAGTAAGCTATATTCACAATTAACAACTTTTATTCAAGTCAATAAAACAAAATCTACAATTCCCACCAATGAAAAATAAGAAAACTCTATTTCATAGATACTTTTGTCTGTAATAATCTCTTCTATGGCATCCCAGGATATATCTTATCCTTTAAGTAGAAAGAACAAAGCATCAATTATAACCAAAATGGAACATTACCACATTGAGGTCACACCATACAGTCAAGTACCAAAAAAGTTAAATAAGTTTAACCCAATGTAAGAGTGCTGACAATATTGACTCCATCTTTGGCCTCCATCTTGTTCATATTCCTGCAATGACCTCCCTTGGGGCTGTGTTCTAGGCTCCTTGGAGGTTAATGTATGCCCTCACCAGAATGCGGGAAGGTTTGTACTGATGTTCCCTAAAGTTGTTTAGATAACTATTAGAGATAACATAGCTTCTTCCTCTCCCTCAATTCTGAGGCACAGATGGCACTAGGACATCTGTTAGTGTTAAACCCTTTGACCTCACCACAATGCCCTCTACACATCCCCTCATTCTATAAAATCTGTGGATTAAGGTCTAAACTTTGTGGAGAATAGCTCTGCAGTGCCTGGATCATCATTCACCCAATCCCCTGTCAGTAAGTTACCCTGAATAAAACTCTGTGTAAGTGGTATGAAATGGTGTGCCTCATTTTTTTTTTTTTTTTTTTAGTTTCAAAGTGCCTTCTCAGTTTGGAGGATACTTTACTATACCTCCTTCACCTTCAAACACCCAAACTTAGCCAAAGGTTAATTTCTCATTTCATTAACCAATGAAAATAATCTTCATTTATACCCATTCTCATTTATGATAGGATACATCACACATGAATGGTGAATACTCAGCAAAAAAGAGCCTCCGTAATTGTTCTGAATGTTTTCATGACTTACAATGGGAATATCTTCTGATTATATCTGCTCTTCAATAGAACTTCATAAAATACTGGAATTCTTTCATGGATAAATCATGCAGTAAGAAAGAATACCTTATTTACTTAGCCTAGATTACTTGTTAAAATATAACTTAGTTACTTCTCCAAATTGGAGAATATTATATCAGAAAATTGCAGGCACATGTTAATTTATTTTAGTTGGGTAAAATACAGACATTCCTGAGGAGATGGCTAGTAGTATAGCTGGTCATTAAATGCTTCTCCCCAAGGACCCAACGATCCCTGCCTTCCACAGGCTAGTCTTTACAATTTTATGACTTTTCTGTCCCCTCAATCCCCTATATAGTACTCCCAACTTCCACTGGACTAGAAGTTAATTTCAGGGCTGGGCAAAACATTTTTCTTTTTTTAAAGATTTTTTTATTTATTTATTTGAGAGAGAGAGAATGAGAGGGAGAGAGCACATAAGAGGGGGGAGGGTCAGAGGGCGAAGCAGACTCCCCGCCGAGCAGGGAGCCCGATGTGGGACTCGATCCAGGGACTCCAGGATCATGACCTGAGCCGAAGGCAGTCGCTTAACCAACTGAGCCACCCAGGCGCCCATGGGCAAAACATTTTAATCTAACTTATTTATTTCTACTTCATTTCTTCCAGTTGTTGAAGAGCTGTTTAGATAAAAGATGAATACATTTAACCAGGACTTATAGTAGTTGTAATTTGAGTTGGCTCAATATTGTTTTCTTTGTTGTTATTTTTTGTTAGTTGGTTTATAAACAATGTTTTTTTTAGAATCCTGACCTATCAGCAATACTATGGGAAATGTAAACAATATTAAGGCCATGCAAATTAATCTCTTTTTAAAATATAGACTAACAAGGGCTGAGTAGAAATAAAGAATCATTAAATATGTGTTTCAATCTCACTTGAAAGTACGAAAGGTTAAATTTCTCTGAAAGTCTTAACAGTGAAAGAAAATTTTAAAAATGAGCACGCCTTAATTTATTTGTTTTAATGTTAGAGACATTTTCTAGTTATATAGGAAAACTGTCAATGGATTTTTTTTTTTAATTTTCAAAAATAGTCATTAGATTACTGGGCAAAAATTCCAATAATACTCTAAATTTAAAAGCCAGTATACAGATTCAAATTAACTACATTTCCGCTTGAATAAGCAAAGACAAACACACAAATAGCACTGTTCATTGTAGGACACAAAATAAGGTGTTTTTGGTTATGTATATATTAAGTAAATATGTTTTCCCTGCTTTTATTTGTATGCATTACATGTGAGTGCAGACTGAGGTTTCAAATTACTTTGAATTAAAAAGAAATGAAAACCTTTATTCTATACTTTATTCTGTACAAAGTACTTTATTCTGGAGTACTTTGGTGTCAGATTTTTGATGTAGTTTTTAAAGAAGGTGTTTCATATACAACAAGCTAATGCTAGCTTTGTCAAAGACATCTACAAAAAAAATATGTCCCCTACACTTTTCAACACAATAAACAAAACTATAAAATCTGTCAAGGTGGAAACTTTCTGGAACTTCTTAAAATATTGGAAAGTACAGCAAGGCAAAAGAAAGCATTATGTACAAATAGTGTTTAAGCATTCTGGAATATATATGTGTTCTTAGTGTAATTAGAGTGAAACTTATCTATATATATATACACACAAAATATTTTAGAAGCAAGACCAGTTCTCTAAATTACACTGGATCACATAGACAAACAAGTCTCTGTGATAGTTTATCCTGGAGAAAGCAAGTTTTATTTTTTTAATTTTTTAAAGATTTTATTTATTTATTTGAGAGAGAGAGAGAGCAAGAGAGAATACAAGCAGGGTGAAGGGGAGAGGGAAAAAGACTCCCACTGAGCAGGGAGCCCAATGCCAGGCTCTATCCCAGGACTCCAGGATCATGACCTGAACCGAAGGCAGATATTTAACCAACTGAGCCACCCAGGCGACCAAGAAAACAACTTTTAAAAGTCACAAGATTGTAACAAATATAAATCACTAATATTTTAAATAGCTCACATTTTAAATAAGATTTAAATATTGTCTCAAAAATTCACACAAAACCCAACATTAAGACTTTACTTTTTTAAACATTCTGGAACAAATGGAGAACTTAATAGAGCAGAAGCTACAAAGGGAAGCAAATTCTTTTTTTTTCTTTCTTTCAAGATTTTATTTAAATTCTAGTTAGTTAACATATAGTGTAGTATTAGTTTCAGTGGTAGAATTTAATGATTCATCACTTGCATACAACACCCAGTGCCCATTACAAGAAGTGCCCTCCTTAATGCCCATCACCCATTTATCCCATCCCCCTTCTAGCAACCCTCAGTTTGTCCCCTATTAAGAGCTTCTTATGGTTCAAAGGAGAGCAAATTCAATCTCTAAATGAAATATGCATGAAAGTAGAAAATGTCCATCATAAAGGAGTTAAAATTAACCACATTTTGCTAATTTATGATACATTACATTCATACCAATCATGATAAAATTCAACTTCTCTACCTGTTCCATGGAAGCAACACTTGTACCAACAGAACGTGTCTGACGCTGTGGTAGTTCAATACTGAGATCAAGGCTACAATTTTAAAATAATTAGCATAAATGAATATTAATATAGGCATTTTCCTCTTAATCTAATTATGATAAGCAATAAAATAGGCTTATTGCAAATTTGAATATTCCACCTAGCTTTATACCTTAATTTAAATAACAAACGAATTCAATTTTATATGTAATAGAACTCAAACATCTTCTGAATGTCCACTTTAGGATAGAAGAATTTACAAATTATAAAGTGTTTCTGTTAAGCCCTAATGGTGTCTCATCTGGATGATAATCTTATGATAAAAAAGCTTATAAAAGGACAATGATCCAGTCATCTGAATAAAAGACCAAAACAATGGTTATCCAATATATTCAAGTTACTGGAGATTACTATGTCTTCCACTGTAAAGGAAAATTAGTATACCTAAAAAAGAAAAAAACAAGCTACACAAATATGGCTTCAAGATCCATACTTAATATCTGAGCTAACTTCAAGTTCAGTGTCTAGCTCCCGAGCTACCCATAATAGGAACCATTACTTCCATCCATCTATACAAGTGACATTTAGAAAAGTTAGGTACACTTGTCCAAGATCACCCTAATGATAGGATCTGGATCAAGGTTTGTCTGCCTCCAAGGCCCATGATTTTAATCTCCATTATAACTACACTTCTAGGATATAAACTAATCTTTCCTTCTGTCTCTAGACCAGTGTATGCAAACCAGTTTGAAAACAACACTGGGGATAAAGCAACTTTAACAGTCATTAGGAGATTCTATAGACAGATTATTTTTTTTAATTTATTAAGTGGTTTACAGCCCTTTCATTATTTTTTTTATTATGTTCAGTTAGCCAACATATAGTACATCATTAGTTTTTGATGTAGTGTTCAATGATTCATTAGTTGTGTATAATACCCAGTGTTCATGACATCACATGCCCTCCTTAATACCTACCACCCAGCTGCACCACCGCCCACCCCCCTCCCTTCTGTAACCCTCAGTTTATTTCCCAGAGTGCAGAATCTCTCATGCTTTGTCTCCTTCACTGATTTCTTCCCCTTCAGTTAACCCTCTCTTCCCCTATGGTCCTCTGTGCTATTCCTTATATTCCCCAAATGAGTGAAACCATATGATAATTGTCTTTCTCTGCTTGATTTATTTCACTTAGCATAATCCCCTCCAGTTCTATCCATGTAGATGCAAATGGTCGGTATTCAACTTTTCTGATGACTGAGTAATATTCTATTGTATATGAACCACATCTTCTTTATCCATTCATATGTTGAAGGATATCTTGGCTTCTTCCAGTTTGGCTATTGTGGACATTGCTGCTATGAACATTGGGGTGCATGTTCCCCTTCTTTTCACTATATCTGTATCTTTGAGGTAAATACCCGGTAGTGCAATTGCTTGGTTGTAGGGTAGCTCTATTTTAAGGTCTTGAAGAACCTCCATAGTGTTTTCCAGAGTGGCTGTACCAGCTTGCATTCCCACCAACAGTGTAAGAGGGTTCCCCTTTTCCTCCCTTCATAATTTTAGCCATTCTAACTGGTGTAATGTGGTATATCATTGTGGTTTTGGTTTGTATTTCCCTGATGACTAGTGATGTTGAACATTTTTCATGTGTCTGTTATTCATTTGTAAGTCTTCTTTGGAGAAGTGTCTGTTCATGTCTTCTGCCCATTTCTTGACTGGATTATTTCTTTTTTGGGTGTAGAGTTTGAGAAGTTCTTTATAGATCTTGGATACCAGCCCTTTATCTGTAATGTCACTTGCAAATATCTTCTCCCATTCTGTGGGTTGCCTCTTTGTTTTGTTGACTGTTTCCCTTGCTGTGCAGAAGCTTTTTATCTTGATGAAGTCCCAAAAGTTCATTTTTGCTTTTGTTTCCCTTGCCTTTGGAGACGTGTCTTGAAAGAAATTGCTGGGGTTGATGTCTAAGAGGTTACTGCCTATGTTCTCCTCTAGGATTTTGATGGACTCCTGTCTCACACTGAGGTCTTTCATCCATTTTGAGTTTATCTTTGTGTATAGTGTAAGAAAATGGTCAAGTTTCATATTCTGCATGTGGCTGTCCAATTTTCCCAGCACCGTTTACTAAAGAGACTGTCTTTTTTTTTTTTTTAATTTTTTTTATTGTTATGTTAATCCCCATACATTACATCATTAGTTTTAGATATAGTGTTCCATGATTCATTGTTTGTGCATAACACCCAGTGCTCCATGCAGAACGTGCCCTCCTCAATACCCATCACCAGGCTAACCCATCCTCCCAACCCCCTCCCCTCTAGAACCCTCAGTTTGTTTTTCAGAGTCCATCTAAAGAGACTGTCTTTTATCCATTGGATATTTTTTCCTGATTTGTCAAAGATTAGTTGACCATAGAGTCGAAGGTTCATTTCTGGGCTCTCTATTCTGTTCCATTGATCTATGTGTCTGTTTTTCTGCGAATAACATGCTGTCCTGATGATCACAGATTTGTAATATAGCTTAAAGTCAGGCAGTGTGATGCCCCCAGCTTTGGTTTTCTTTTTCAACATTCCCCTGGCGATTTGGGGTCTTTTCTTGTTCCATACAAATTTTAGGGTTGTTTATTCCAGCTCTGTGAAAAATGTTAATGGTATTTTGATAGGGATTGCATTGAATGTATTGACTGCTCTGGGCAGCATAGAGTTTTCCACAATGTTTATTCTTTCAACCCATGAGCATGGAATGTATTTCCATTTCTTTGTTTCTTCCTCAATTTTTTTCATAACTGTTCTGTAGTTTCTAAAGTATAGATACTTTACTTCTTTGGTTAGGTTTATTCCTAGGTATCTTATGGTTTTTGGTGCTATTGTAAATGTAATTGATCCCTTAAATTCTATTTCTTCAGTTATGCTGTTAGTTTATAGAAATGCAACTGATTTCTGTGCATTGATTTTGTCCTGCCACGTTGCTGAATTGCTGTATGAGTTCTAGAAAATTGCGGGTGGATTTTTTGGGTTTTCCATATAAAGTATCATGTCATCTGTGAAGAGAGAGAGTTTGACTTCTTCTTTGCCAATTTGAATGGCTTGTCTTTTTGTTGTCTGATTGTTGAGGATAGGAATTCTATAATATGTTGAACAATAATGGTGAGAGTGGGCATCCCTGTTGTGTTCCTGACACCTTAAGGGAAAAGCTCTCAGTTTTTCCCCATTTAGAATGATATTTGCTCTGGGCTTTTCATAGATGGCTTTTATGATACTGAGGTATATTCCCTCTATCCTTAAACTTTGAAGAGTTTTAATCAGAAAAGGATGCTGTATTTTGTCAAATGCATTTTCTGCATCAATTGAGAGGATCATATGGTTCTTTTCTTTTCTTTTATTAATGTCCTCTATCATGTTGATTGATTTGTGAATGTTGAACCACACTTGCATCCCAGGAATAAATCTCACCTGGTTTTGATGGATAATCCTTTTAACGTACTGTTGGATCCTTTTGCCTAGGATCTTGTTGAGTATTTTGGCATCCATGTTCATCAGGGATATTGGTCTGTAATTCTCCTTTATGATGGGGTCTTTGCCCGGTGTTGCAATAGGGGTAATGCTGGCCTCATAGAACAAGTTTGGAAGTTTTCCTTTCATTTCTATTTTTTGAAACAGCTTCAGTAGAATAGGTATTTCTTCTTTAAATGTTTGGTAGAATTCCCCTGGGAATCCATCAGGCCCTGGACTCTTGTTTTTTGGAGGTTTTTGATTATTGCTTCAATTTCATTACTGGTTATTATTCTATTCAGATTGTCTCTTTCTTCCTGTTTTAGTCTTGGTAGTTTATAATTTTGCAGAAGGCATCAATTTCTTCCAGATTGCTTAATTTGTTGGCATATAGTTGCTGGTAATATTTTCTAATAATTGTTTCTATTTTCTTGGTGTTCGTTGTGATCTCGTCCCTTTCATTCATGATTTGATTGATTTGGGTCATTTCCCTTTTCTTTTGGATAAGTCTGGCCAGCGGTTTATTGATCTTATTAATTCTTTCAAAGTGCCAGCTTCTAATTTCATTGATTTGTTCTACTGTTTTTCTGGTTTATATTTCATTGATTTCTGCTCTAATCTTTATCATTCCTCTTCTTCTGCTTTGTTTAGGCTTTATTTGCTGTTCTTTCTCCAGCTCCTTTAGGTATAAGGTTAGCTTGTGTATTTGAGATTTTTCTAATCTTTTGAGAGAGGCTTGGATGGCTATGTGTTTCCCCCTTAGGACTGACTTTGCAGTATCATATAGGTTTTGGACCAACGTGTTTTCATTCACATTAGTTTGCATGAATTGTTTAAGTTTTTCTTTACTTTCCTGGTTGATCCATTCATTCTTTTTTTTTTTTTTAAGATTTTATTTATTTATCTGAGAGAGAGAATGGGAGACAGAGAGCATGAGAGGGGAAGGGTCAGAGGGAGAAGCAGACCCCCTGCTGAGCAGGGAGCCCGATGTGGGACTCGATCCCGGGACTCCAGAATCATGACCTGAGCCGAAGGCAGTTGCTTAACCAACTGAGCCACCCAGGCGCCCTGATCCATTCATTCTTTATCATGATGCTCTTTAACTTCCAAGTGTTTGAATTCCTTCCAAATGTTTTCTTATGATTGAGTTCCAGTTTCAAAGCACTGTGGTCTGAAAATATTCAGGGAATAATCTCAATGTTTAGGTATCAGTTGAGATCTGATTTGTGACCCAGTATGTGGTCAGTTCTGGAGAGAGTTCTGTGTGCACTCGAGAAGAATGAGTATTCTGTTGTTTTAGGATGGAATGTTTTGTACATTATGTATGATGTTCATCTGGCCCATTGTGTCTTTCAAAGCCCTTGTCTCTTTGTTGATCTTTTGCTCAGATTATCTGTCTATTACTGTGAGTAGAGTGTTGAGGTCTCCAACTATTAATGTATTATTATCAATATGTTTCTTTATTTTGGTTATTGATTGGTTTATATAATTAGCTGTTCCCATGTTGGGGGCATAGATATATTCAATTGTTAGATCTTCTTGTTGGATAGACCCTTTAAGTATAATATACTGTCCCTCTACATCTCTTATTATGGTCTTTGGATTAAAATCTAATTTGTCTGGTATGAGGATTGCCACCCCAGATTTCTTTTGAGGTCCATTAGTATGTTAAATTGTTCCTCATCCCCTCACTTTCAATCTGGATGTGTCTTTAGGTTCAAAATGTGTCTCTTGTGGACAGTATATGGATGGGTCCTGCTTTTTTATCCAATCTGCAGCCCTGTTTCTTTTGATGGAAGCATTCAGCCCATTTGCATTTAGATAACTATTGAAAGATATGAATTTAGTGCCATTTTATTACTTGTAAAGTCCCTGTTTTTCTAGATTTTCTGTTTCTTTCTCGTCTGTGTGACTTTTGGGGTCTCTCTTCATTTACAGATTTTCCCCTTAATATTTCTTGCATGGTTGGCTTGGTGACCACATATTCTTTTAGTTTCTGCCTGTCCTGAATGCTCTTTATCTCTCCATCCATTCTGAATGACAGCCTTGCTGGACAAAGTATTCTTGGCTGCATGCTCTTTTCATTTAGTACCCTGAATATGTCTTGCCAGCCCCTTCTTGCTTGCCAGGTTTTTGTGGACAGGTCTGATGTTATTCTAATGTTCCTTTCTCCATATTTAAGGAAACTCCTTTCCCTGGCTATTCTCAGTATTGCTTCCTTGGCTGTAAAATTTGCAAGTCACTATTATATGTTGGGATGTTGATTTATTTTTATTGATTTTGGCAGGGGTCCTCTCTGCCTCTTGGACTCAAATGCTTGTTTCCTTCCCCAGATTAGGCAAGTTCTCAGCTATGATTTCCTCAAATATACCTTCTAGCCCTCTCTCTCTCCTCACCCTTTTGGGGATCCCAATAATTCTGACACTGGAATGTTTTATGGCATCATTAATCTCTGCAATCCTTTTCTCATGTGCTACTAGCGGCCTATCTCTGTTTTCCTCTACTTCCTTCTTTTCCATCAGCTTATTTTCTAGATCACTGATTAGTTATTCTGCCTCATTTGCCCTGGCTGCTAGAGTATCCTGTTTAGACTGCATCTCATTCATAGCATTTTCTAGCTTGGCCTGATTGATCTCGTTTCTGCTCTTAGAGATTGTATATTGTCACTAATGCTCTTTTCAAGCCTGGCTATTGACTAGATGATTGCTATCCTGAATTCTATCTGTGACATTTTGCTTATATCCATATCTGTTGGTTCTGTGGCAGAAGACATTGTCTCTGGTTCTTTTCTTTGTTGAGAGTTCCTCCTCCAACTCATTCTGTTGAGGGATGTTTGAGTGAGTGAGCAGAGTCCAAAATATCAACCACAACCCAAGCCAAGATGCACCGTAGCAAAATCTGGAGCAGACAGAAGCCACCACCGAAAAAACAAAGCCAAAATGAAACAGAAGACTAAAATTTATGAAATTAAATAATAAATAAAGGAGGGGTGAGGGGAAGGGGTCTATAATCTCTCAGTGTGGACAAAGCAGGGTATTTCTATTATTCCTGGTGTATTTTGGTCTGTGTGTTAGAGGACATACTTCCCAAAATTACAAGGAAAATAAAACTTGTATATATATAAAGGACTACAATAAAGCATATATCTATAAAAATATAGGTGTGAAAAAATACAAGTTAAAAAGCTACTATGAAATATATGTTGATATAATACACATTTAGTTGAAATGAGAAAAATGTAAAAAGAAAAACAGAGTAAAAGCATAAGAAAAAGAAAAAAAATTATCTGAAAAATAAACCATGAGGCAATGCCTGAAGCTCAATATACTATTTTCCTCTGGCATTGGGATTTTACAGTATTATGGGATCCATAGGGTTGTTGTCCTCTTGTTCTTCCAGGCTGTCTTCTGGGGGAGGTGTCTGCCGTGCTGTTTTTCAGGTAACCCTGCTTGGGCGGAGTTGCCCTGCCCCCCTTTCAGCGGGATGGGCTCAGTGGAAATTGGTCTTCTGTGCTTTTGTTCCCTGGAGGCTTTCCGTGTCTCTTCTGAGGGTCAGAGCAAAAATTATTTCACTCAAACCTCTGGCCCAGAGCAGAGAAATCGCAGTCTGCTCTCTTCACTAAGCCCTCCAGGACAGTCTCCATTTCTCTATATGGCACTGAAAATCACAGCCTTCCGTGGTGAGCACCCACAGTGACTCTCTCAGAGGTCATCCCAAGGGCCCAGGAATGTCCCTGCCCTTTATGCTTCTAAAACCATGAGTGGTCGCAGGCTTGCTTGCACACCTGCAGCTCCTGGATCTTATCTGGGCGCTGCTCTAAAACCCTTTCCCAGCTGCTACCACTCTGAGAGTTTTTGCCGGGTCATGATCCCATGCTCCTGATTTTTTCAGCCTGCTCATGAGAAGAGTGATTCTCAAATGGCCCAGCTTGCAGTTTATGGTGATCCAAGCTGAAAGACCCTTCCTGGGCTCACTGACCATAACCTCCTTCCTAGCTCCACTGCCTGGGTACTTTGCTGGTCCAGGAAGCCCCTTTGGTTCTGAGGCTTCTCCTATCCCATGACCACAATGCTCTACCTAGAATTCTGCCTTTTCATTTCCAGAGCCCCTTTCAGAGAGGGATATCACTCCCTAGAGCAGATTTCTAAGGGTTCTGATTTTGGGCTCTGGTGTTCTATTACATTCCAGGAGCCAGCTTATGAAGGCTCCCTCCCCATTCTGTTTATCTTCCAATATCTCCCCGCAGATTCACGATTCCACACTTCCTACCTTGCAGAAAGCACTGTCTTTCTGCTTGTAGAGATCCAGATATATATTCTTACAACTCAGGCTGATTTCGTGGGTGTTCAGAATGGTTTGGTAGGTATTCAGCTAAATTCAGGGGACCATATGAAATAGGGCCCCCTACTCCTCCACCATGCTGCCTCCAGAATCAACAGATTGTTATTTAAAAGTTAATGATATGCTATATTAAAATGTGTTGAGGGAATCACAAACTCAAGCAGAATCTGAATACTTAAACATCTTTAAGGATGGGCAATTAGTATTTTGACATCAGTGGAACCACTGCTCCAGTCACCACCCATTATTGATATAACACATCTCTCTCAATTTTGACCCACTCATCCAAAGAATATTTGCTCTAAATCTTGTCATGAAATTGTCTACAGAACTTGGTTTTCTGCTGAAAGTCAGCAAGGCTGTAATGTGGCAATGCCCCTTTTACAAGACCTCTCTTGCTGTATTTTCAAGTCCAATCTTCTCACTTAGTCTTTGGTAGGAACAGAAACAAGTCCTTAGCCTCATATTCTTAAGATGGAATATTCTGACACACAATGCCTTAGTACCCTATATAATACTTAACGAAAGTCATCTTTCTTGCTACCTACCTGTTGGTATGTAGGCTATATCAGGATACTAACAAAGCAAACTACTGTACAACCTAACCTCCAGCCTGGTTCTCAATTACTGCAATCCTGACTTATTAAACTGGGTTTTAATTTACTAAAGATACATTAGTGATAATAAAGTGCTGATAAAGTTAATTGTTCATATTGATCAGAAATTAGCTTAGGCACTAGAATAATATCCAACAACTCTAGTTTCCAGGTGTCTACATATCTTCTCTTCCCAGGAGAAACAGAGTACATAAAACATATTTCAATCTATTACTCTACCTTTGATGATAAAGTATAAAACTTCAGTATCACCCAGTTTTACTTTTTATCTTTGAAAAAAACCATTTTTTTATTCTTTATTACAATGTTCTCTTGAGCTAAATAACATACCAGAAAATGCTGATATAACATGACAGATATTATCATGGCCAAGTCATTCCCCTGAAACATGAAGGGCCTGAAGTAAACAGCCCATTAACAGATACCCTATTTCTAATAACAGTACCACAAACAGTGTCAATTATTTACCTTTATAAAAAATTAGTGACCTTCTGCAATGAAGCAATGTTGCCATGTTTTGAACCCTTTGAATATTTTGCACATATTTCTCAGATTGCAGGACTCAAACTGGGCTTAAAACATATTGGCTTGATCACAGCAGAATTCTTTTGGAAGATCTTTTATTTATTTATTTATAAAGATTTTATTTATTTATTTGAGAGAGAGTGAAAGCAAGAGAGATCACAGAGGGAGAGGGAGAAGCAGACTCGCCTCTGAGTGGAGAGCCTGATGCAGGACTTGATCCCAGGACCCTGGGATCATGACATGAGCCAAAGGCAGTCGCTTAACTGACTGAGCCACCCAGGCGCCCCTTGGAAGATCTTTTAAAAGAAATCCAAACATTTTATATATGTTGAATAGAGAAGGTACTGAAGGTATTGAGGAAATGTTTCAAAATTCCCGCCTCCCTGAGTCACCTTCCTCCATTTCTTATCACACACAAAATGAATGCATCTCCAGAGATTTTTAAGAAAATACTAGGATGATTTAAACAGAGTGACACTTTTAGGAGCATGGCAAAATGCAGGATGACTGCTTCAAAGGCTTACCAATACTAAATTGTAGGGTCAAAAATCTAACTCTGACCATTTATGGTAAAGACAAATTTCTTTATCCACATTACATAATTTTAGGACCTCTAGATATTAAATCAAGATTATCTAAAAGCACTCAATTAAATTCTTACCCAGCATCATCTACCATTTCTTGAAGGAGCACATCTACTTGGTTCTAGAATAAGAAAAAATAATTTGTATTTTAATGGCATTTACTGTTTGGGCAGTTTTTCTTTCAGATTTTGTTTTAAAAAGGGGAAACTGGTCTACAATTCTTAAAAGAAACCTTTAAAAAATAATTTTTACCAGCAGAGGGAGCTAAATTTCAGAAAATAATTATTTCTCAATAATGTTAAAATTATAAAGCCTTCAATTCTGAGGTTATATGAAAAATATTAGCAGTGCTATTCACATATAATTTTAATCTGAGTAATGCAGCTCTCTTTAATGCAGTGAACCAATTCTTAAGCTCTATTTTAGCCCACTTTGCTTATTTTTTTTTCCTTTTTTCAAATTTGTAATTGAATGTCAGTTAAAATACAGTGTAATATTAGCTTCAGGTGTAGAATTTAGCTATTCATCACTTACATATAATTCCCAGTGCACATCACAGCAACTGCCGTCCTCCTTAATACTCACCACCCATTTAACCCATTCCACTGCCCATCTCCCCTCCAATAACCCTCAGTTTGTTCTCTATAGTTGAGAGTCAACTTTCTGGTTTGCCACTCTTAATTTTTTGACCCCTATATTCATCTGTTTCGTTTATTAAATTGCACATATGAGTCAAATCATATGGTATTTGTCTTTCTCTGATTTATTTCACTTAGCGTGATACTCTCTAACTCATTCTCATCATTGCAAATAGTAAGATTTCATTCTTTCTTATGGCTATATTCCATTGTGTGTGGGGGGTTATCTATATATAGATAGATAGACACATATACATCTATCTATCTATCATCTATCTATCATCTATCTATCATCTATATATCTATTGAGAGACAACCACATACACATATACAACTTTATTTATTTGAGAGGAAGAGAGCATGTGAACAGCCAATGGGGGAATGGGCAAAGGGAAAGGGAGAGAACCTCAAGCAGACTCTTTGCTGAGTGTGGAGTCTGACAAGGGGCTTGATCTTACAACCCAGAGATCATAACTTGAACCAAAATCAAGAGTTGGATGCTTAACCAACTGAGCCACCCAGGTGCCACTATATACCATATCTTCTTTATCCATTCATCAGTAGATCGATATTTGGGCTCTCTCCATAATTTGGCTATTGTTGATAATGGTGCTATAAATACAGGGGTGCATGGATCCCTTTGAATCAGTATTTTCGTATCCTTTGTGTAAATACCTAGTAGTACAACTGCTGGGTTGTAGGGTAATTCTATTTTTAACTTCTTGAGGAAACTCCATACTATTTTCCAAAGTGGCTACAACCAGTTTGCATTCGCAACTACAGTGTAAAAGGGTTCCCCTTTCTCTGCATCCTTGCCAACACCTGTTGTTACCTATGTTCTTAATTTTAGCCATTCTGACTGGTGTGAGGTGATATCTCGTTGTTGTTTTAATTCGTATTTCCCTGATGATGAGGGATGTTGAGCAACTTTTCATGTGTCTGTTATAATGTCTTCTTTGGAAAAACATCTATTCGTGTCTTCTGCCCATTTTTAAACTAGATTATTTGTTTTTTGGGTGTTGAGTTTTATAAGTTCTTTATATTTTTTGGATACCCCAACCCTTTATCAGATATCTCATTTGCAAATATATTCTCCCATTCCAAGGTTGCCTTTTAGTTTTGTTAATTGTTTCCTTTGCTGTGCAGAAGCTTTTTATCTTAATGATGTCCCAACAGTTTATTATTATTGTTTCCCTTGTCTCGGGATACATATCCAGAAAGAAGTTGCTACAGCCGATGTCAAAGAAGTTACTGCCTGTGTTCTCCTCTAGGATTTTGGTGGATTCCTGTCTCACATTTAGGTCTTTCATCCATTTTGATTTTTTTTTGTGTGTGTGTGCATGATGTAAGAAAGTGGTCCAGTTTCATTCTTTCACATGTTGATGTCCAGTTTTCCCAACATTGTTTGTTGAAGAGACTTTTTCCCATTGGATATTCCTTCCTGCTTTGTCAAATATTAGTTGACCATATAGTTGTGGGTCCATTTCTGGGTTTCCTATTCAGTTCCATTAATCTATGTCTCTGTTTTTATGACAGTACTATATTGTTTGATCACTACAGCTTTGTAATATAACGTGATGTCTGGAATTGTGATGCTTCTAGCATTGTTTTTTATTATTTTTTTTAAGATTGCTTTGGCTATTTGGGGTCTTTTGTGGTACCATACAAATTTTAGGATTGTGTGTTCTAGCTCTGTGAAAAATACGGTGGTATTTTGATAGGGATTGCACTTCATGTGTAGATTGCTTTAGGTAGTATAGACATTTTAAAAATATTTCTTCTTCCAATCCAAAAACATGGAATATTTTTCCATTTCTTTGTGTCATGTTCAATTTATTTCATAAGTGTTTTATAGATTTTAGAGTACAGTTCTTTTACCTCTTTGGTTAGGTTTATTCCTCGGTATCTTTGGTTTTTAGTGCAATTGTAAGTGGGATGGATTCCTTGATTTCTCTTTCTGCTGCTTCATTATTGGTGTATAGAAATTCAACACATTCCTTTATGTTGATTTTGTATCCTGAGACATTACTTTATTCATGTATCAGTTCTAGCAATTCTTTGATGGTGTCTTTTGGGTTTTCTATATAGAGTATCATGTCATCCACAAATAATGAACGTTTGACTTCTTACTTGCTGATCTGGATGCTTTTACTTCTTTTTCTTGTCTGTTTGCTGTGGCTAGGACTTCCAGTAGAATGTTGAATAGAAGTGACAAGAGTGGACATCCATGTCTTATTCCTGACCATAGAGGAAAAGCTCTTAGTTTTTCCCTATTGAGGATAATATTAACTGTGAGTTTTTCATATATGGCCACTATGATGTTGAGGTATGTTCCCTCTATCCCTACTTTTATGAGGGTTATCATGAATGAATTCTGTACTTTGCCAAATGTTTTTTTGTGCATGTATTAAGAGGATCATATGGTTCTTATCCTTACTTTTATTAATGTAGTGTACCACATTGATTTATCTATGAATATTGAATCACCCTTGCAGCTGAGAAACAAACTCCACTTAATCATGGTGACTGATTCTTTTAACGTACTGTTTGATTTGGTTTCCAAATATTTTCTTGAGAATTTTTGCATCCATGATCATCAGTGAAATTGGCCTGTAAGTCTCATTTTTTGTGGAGTTTTTGTCTGGTTTTTGGAATCAGGGTAATGTTGGCCTCATGAAGGAGTTTGGAAGGTTTCCTTCCATATCATATTTTTTGGAATACTTTGAAAAGAATAGGTATTAACTCTTTTATAAATGTTGGGTAGAATTCACCTGTGAAGCCATCTAGCCCTGGCCTTTTGTTTGTTGGGAGATTTTTGGTTACTAATTCAATTTCTTTGGTGGTTATTGGTCTGTTCATTTTTTCTATTTATTCTTGTTTAAGTTTTGGTAGTTTATACATTCCTAGGAATGTATCCATTTCTTTCAGATTGTCTTAATTTATGGCACGTAATTTTTTTTAAATTTAATTTTATTATGTTAATCACCATACATCATTACTTTTTGATGTAGTGTTAAGTTTTTAGTAATATTCTCTTATAATTATTTTTACTTCTGTGGTGGTGGTTGTTATTTCTCCTCTCTCATTTGTGATTTTATTTATTTGGGTCATTTCTCTTTTCTTTTGATAAGTCTGGCTAATGGTTTATCAATTAATTTTTTCAATGAACCAGCTACTGGCTTCATTGATCTCTTGTACTGTTTTTTTTTTAGTTACTATTTCATTTAATTTTGCTCTAATCTTTACTATTTCCATTCTTCTGATGGCTTTAGGCTTCATTTGTTTTTCTTTCTCTAGCTCCTTTGGGTGTAAAGTTCAGTTGTTCATTTGAGATTTTTTTCTTGCTTCCTGTGAAAGCTATTGTATTGATATTTACTTCCCTTTTATGACTGCTTTTGCTGCATCTCAAAGATTTTGGACCATCATGTTTTCATTTTCATTTGTTTCCATGTATATTTTTTAAAGTTCTTTAATTTCCTGGTTGACCCATTCATTCCTTAGTACCATGTTGATTAACCTCCATGTATTTGTGGTCTTTCCAAATTGTTTCCTGTGGTTGACTTCAAGTTTCATAGTGTTGTGGTTAGAAAATATTCATAGTACAATCTCAATATTTTTTGTACTTGTGGAAACCTGATTTATGACCCAGAATGTGATCTATTCTGGAGAATGTCCCATGTGCACTTGAAAAGAATATGTATTCTGCCACTTTAGGATGAAATATTCTGAATATATGTTAAGTCCATCTGGTCCAGTGTGTCATTCAAAGCTGTTGTTTCCTTGTGGATTTTCTATTTAGATGATTTGTCCATTGATACAAGTGGGGTGTTAAAGTCCCCTACTGCTACTGTATTATTATCAGTGAGTTCCTTTATGTTTGATATTAACTGTTATATATATTTGGGTGCTCCCAAGTTGGGGACATATTTACAATTGTTAGATCTTCTTGTTGGATAGTTCCCTTTATTATGATATAGTACCCTTCTTCAAATCTTGTTACAGTCTTTAGTTTAAAATCTAGTTTGTCTGATATAAATATTACTACTCTGGCATTGTTTTGACATCCAACTGCATGACAGATGGTTCTCCATCCCCTCACTTTCAATCTGCAGGTGTTTTTAGGTCTAAAATGAGTCTCCTGTCTTCTTCTTTTATCCATGCTGACACTCTATATCTTTTGACTGGAGCATTTAGTCCATTTACATTCAGAGTAAGTATTGATAGTTATATATTTAGTGCCATTTTATTACTTGTTTTGTCATTGTTTTCAGAGATTCCCTCTGTTCCTTTCTAGTCTTTGTCACTTTTGGTCTTTCTTTCCCAAAGAGTCCTCATAATATTTCTTGTAAGGATGGTTTAGTGACCATGAACTCCTTTAGCTTGTTTTCTGGGAAACTCTTTATCTCTCCTATTCTGAATGATTGCCTTGCTGGATAGAGTATTCTTGGCTGCAGAATTTACCCAGTAAGCACATTCGATATATCATAGTGGTCTGGCTTGCTAAATTTCTGTAGAGATCTGCTGCTAACCTGATGTGTCTTCCCTTGTATGTTAGGGACTTCCTTTGTCTTGCTGCTTTTAGGATTTTCCCTTTATCAATACATTTTGCAAATTTAATTACAATATGTCTTGGTGTTGCCCTGCTTTTGTTGATTTTGATGGGACTTTTCTGTGCCGCTGGGACTTGGATGTCTGTTTCCTTTCCCAGATTAAGAAAGTTTTCAGCTATAATTTCCTCAAATACACCTTCTGTCCTCTTTTCTCTCTCTTCTGGGACTCCTATGATATGAATGTTACTGTGTTTGATGGAGTCACTGAGTTCCCTAGGTCTCCTCCTGTGATCCATTATTCTCTCTTTTATTCAGCTTCATTGTTTTCCTTAATTCTATCTTCTATATCACTTATTCATTCCTCTGCTTTTTCCATCCTTGTGGTTATTACATCTAATTGGTTCCTTTTTTTAAAGATTTTATTTATTTATTTGAGAGAAAATGAGAGAGAGGGAGAGCACGAGAGGGGGGAGGGTCAGAGGGAGAAGCAGACTCCCTGCCCAGCAGGGAGCCTGATGTGTGACTCGATCCTGGGACTCCAGGATCATGACCTGAGCCAAAGGTAGTCACTTTACCAACTGAGCCACCCAGGCGCCCCTATCTAATTGGTTTCTAATATCAGATATTGCATTTTTCACTTTTGCCAGATTGTTTTTTAACTCTTGTAACTCTATAGTATGGGTCTCACTCATGTCTTCCATGCTTTTCTCAAGCCCAGTGAGTATCCTTATGGATGTTGCTTCAAATTCTGTATCAGGCCTATTACTTATATCTGTTTAGATTAGATCTCTGGCTGTGACCTTTGTGTGTTCTTGGGGGGGGGTGAATTCCTCCATCTTGACATTTTGTCTAGGTCTCTTTCTTCTGTATATTAGAAAACCCTGTTATGTTTCCTACTCTTGTGAGTAGTGGCTATAGAAAAATAGGTCATATAATGCCCAGGGCCTGGAATTTCAGAAAGCGTCTTTGGTATGTGCTACATGCACTCTGCTGCTGTGTTTTGGCTACTCTGTGCTTCAGGTTATTCATCTGTAGAGACTCTCCTTGCCTGCAGTGGACAGTCTTTGGACCTTGGCCAGAGTGTGACGAGTTTTAACTAGGTTTGTTCTGGTCTGCTTCTTAAATGAGACCTGATGTTATTTCCACTAGAACTGAAGCTCTGCAGAACTGTACAGTCAGTAGACATGGTAAAGGGTGGAGGGGTTTGTGCTGGTCTTCTGGAAAGGGGCCCATGGTGCTGGTCCTTAGGCACACTTGCCCAAGACATGCAGTACCAGCAGAGCCCAGGAGGGTGGAACCTGCTGTAAGTAGGTTAGGCAGCCAGTGTTGGTGTTGTACTCTTTACTGGAGTTGGTTTATCCTGAGGGGCATGGGAGGGAGATGGTGTCAGCCCGCTCTTTTGTCCCTAGAGAGTGGTTTCCATGCTTGCTGGTCTCAGGGAAGGGCTCCCAGAAGAGCGAATAATTTCCCCTCATGTGTCCTATGTGTTTCTCAATCACTGTTTTCACACTCTCTGTCTCTGGGTTGCTTGTCTACCTGGAGCAGCACTTTGCACTGTGAACTCTATCATAGCCAAGCTTACTGATTTTCAAAACTCCAAACTTTAGGGACTTGGTGTGGTGGGGACCTGAGCTGGTCTTCTTGTGGAGGGTCTTGGCACACTGGGAATGATGTAGGTTTGATCCAGAATGGCAGACCCACTAGAGCACAGGGGTGTGGGATTTGGAACAAAGCAGGCTAAACAGCCAGTGCCAGGTTAGCCACCCTCAGCTGGTGTCTCTGTGCCTATGCTGAGGGATAGGGAAGTGAAATGGCACCTGCTGGCTCCTTTGTCTCCAGGAACAATGCCACCTCTCACAGATACACTCCAAGGAGAGGAACAGCCCCCCCATTGTGCCTCAGGTGATCCTCAGATAACACCGTGTGCACTGTTTGCCTGCGTCTCACCAGGAGTGGGACTGCACTCTCACAACTCTATCCCAGAGAAGTCTACAGACCTCCAAAACTCCAAGCTTGGATCCCCGCTGGTTGTAAAAACTTAAAATATCAGCCCCTCTCATTTTTCCAGCCAATGACTTTAGGGAAGTGTTCTCCTTGTGTGCATCCTGTGCATTCCACTCTCTCTCACCTCTCTCCATAACCAGGGCTCCCTCCCCTGCACCACACCCACAATCTGTTTCTCCCCCAAACCTTGACTCTGCACTTCCTACCTTCCTCCGTGTGACCTTTTCTCTCTCTCTAGTTGTGCAGTTTGTTCTATCAAGTCCTCAGGTTGATTTTTTGGGTATTCAGAATGATTTGATAGTTATTTAGCCATGTTCGAGGGACCAGTTAAGCCTAGAGTCCTCCTACTATGTCGCCATCTTAGCTCTCTCTACTACCCACTTTGGCTGTATTTAAAGTGTAATAGATTTAAGTTTTAGATTAGTCATAACTTTTATTTCTGGTAGTTAATACTAATTTGATATTAAGAATTATTCTTTAAAAATATCTAGAATAACATTGTGTGCCAACTATACTTCAATAAAAATAATTTAAAAACATCTAGAGATGAATAAAATAATATAATATAAGGATTGAGATATTTACTACAGTACAGGAGTTCTCAGGTAATAGAATCTGATTAATAAAAAAAACTGTTTTTTTATTTAGTTGTTAAAAATATTTTGGATACATAGGTGGAAATTTTAAGATAAGTCCCAGCTCTAATATTAATGGGGTGTATGATTTTAAGCAGGTCACTAACTTTGCTGTTTTGCCTTAGGTTTTCTTGTTCTTTCTTTCATTCACTTCAAAAACATTTCCAAATACAGAAAAAGTTCAGAAAATAATACATCAAATACTTACATGCACTTATATTTTGTTGTCTTCATATCTAAAATAACATTATTTTTAAAAATTTACTTAAATGGTATACTATATATACTATTTTGCAACTTGTTTTTCCCATTCAACTTTGTAAGATTTAATTTTATTGAGATCTAGAGATCTTGTTCATTCATTTTACCTCCTGTATAATACTGCTGTATATAAATACAATTGTATTTATCCATTTTATTTATGAACATTGACTTTTTCCCCTAATTATAGACAATGGTACATGAACATTCTCATGTACAGGTATCTTTGTATACATATGTAGGGGTTTCTGCAAATATAAATTTGGAAGTAGAAGCACTAGGTTATTGGTCACATGCATTTTTCATATACTCTGAGTTATTCAAGAAATATTAATTAAGCACCTATACTTTATTCCAGATACTGTTTTTAATTCATCAGTATCCTATATTAGAAGGTGATATGTACTATGGAGAAAAATAAAGCAGGGATGGCAGATAGGGAGTATATAGCATGGTGGGTATGCTGTTGATGCACTTTTAAGTAAGATGATCAGGGAAGACCTCACTCAGAAAATTACATTTGAATAAAGAACTGAAATGGGAATGGGAAATGAGGATGTCTGCAAGATGGAGGAAAAGCATTCAGGCAGAGGGAAGTGCAAGTGGAATGGTTTTTAGACAGAAATGTACTTGGTGTGTTTGGGAAATAACAAGGAGGCCAAGTACCTGAGTAAAGTAATGAGCAGTAATAGGAGATAAGGTCAGAAAAGTGGGGTGAGGCAGATCCCATAGAGTATTATAGGCCATTGTAAAGAATTTGGCTTTTGAGGCAGATGTGGAGCCACTAGAGGGTTTTGAGCAGAAGAATGATATGATAGGAGTTGTTTTAATAGGATCACCCTGGCTGCTAGCTTAAGAGCAGACTGTAGACATTACTAAATTGCTTTCCAAAGTGATATGCCAATTTAAATTCTAATTACTCATTAGCAGGGTATGAGAACTTGGGCAACTAAATGTGTTCAACCATATCTCTATTTCTTTTGTACATTTTGGTTGAGTTTTTATGAATAATGTTTTGTATATATTTGTCCCTAGTACTAGCACAATACCTAAAACAGAAGAAGGTGCTCAGCAAATGTTGGGTGAATGAATCTCAGGATTTTTCAGAGCTAAAGGGCATTTATATATCATCATATCCAACCCTTACATTTTACAGCTAAGGTAGTGAAGCCCAAGGTAGTGAATATCTTAAGGTCCCAAAGTTAATTAGTGGTAGAATAGGGATCAGAAACATAAGTGTCCTGACTTCCAAGTCATTTTTCCAATTCACCTGTTTCCTAAACTTGACTGATCATAAAATCACCTGCAGATCCTAAGGAACTTGAATAAGAATCAGAAACTCTAGGACAGTGCTTCTCAAACTCAGTGCATAGAGAATCTTGTTAAAATAATTCTGATTCAATGTCTGTGGATGGGGTCTGAATTTCTACATTCCTAAAGACCTCCAAGATTATACAGATGTTCCCAAATCTTGCACCACACTTGGGGGAAGCAAGGCTTTAGAGAAGATATAAAAGTAATGTCTAAATATATGCTCCCTATAACACATGCACATGATTTTTTTTTTCTTTTTCTTAACTCTCAAACCTAAATATAAGCATGTTCTCTTTTTATTTACCTAGTAAAACCAGTTATCTGAAGTATCATTTTGATGGATGGTTTTTGATTTCTTCCTAATCTATTTTGTAAATTATATTTTTTTTCCATATTAGCAACTGAAGCAGTGGTAACAAGTTCTTTGTTCATTTGATTAACCATGTGATAGGTGCTGGGATCAAAAAGAAGAGTGATAATGAAAGAAATTTTGTCTGAATTTCACAAAACTTTGTTACTTGCTCATGTCACATGCAAACTAGTTTCAAATGTTCTTTGTAGCACATCTCTGTCTAAGCTGTAGGTTTTAAAAACATCCTCATTTTATGAAAAATAATTGATCTTGCAATTAATTATTAATTATGCACCTGTGACTTGTGCATAGATAACACTCCTAAAGAGTAGATAAAGAAGCAGAAGAATATTTGCAATGAGATGAATTAGCGGAGGATTAGGATAATACCTAATACCCACTAGCACAGTAAGCCTCTAATGCAATGCCTTCATCATCAATAAATACCACTGGCAGCAAGGTAGAACCAAGTTCCAGACTTTCTAGACATGTGACCTAGTATACTTCTCAGAATTTTATTTTATTTTATTTTATTTTATTTTATTTTATTTTTAAGATTTTATTTATTTATTTGACAGAGAGAGACACAGCGAGAGAGGGAACACAAGCAGGGGGAGTGGGGGAAGGAGAAGCAGGCTTCCTGCCGAGCAGGGAGCCTGATGTGGGACTCGATCCCAGGATCCTGGGATCATGACCTGAGCCGAAGGCAGACGCTTAACGACTGAGCCACCCAGGCGCCCCAGAATTTTAAAACAAATAAGGGGATGTCATCTTCCAACATGTCCTCAGCATCCAGAGCAGAGCATAACTTACTTCCTTACTTGCATTTTGGGGATACACCATGTTTACTTCACATTCTGGAGAAGACTTAGGCCCACAAAGCCTTTATATCTTAAAGTTGCATAATTTTAAAAAGTTATCCTAAGTAGAAAACTATTCTTACTTGGGACATTGTTAGTGTTGTACTGCTACTCATTGTGTCTTCCATTTGTTGTGTTTGAACATCAAGTGTTTCAAATTGGTGTTCAAATTTGTCCATCCGCAGAAATCTATAAACAGAAATATAGATATAAGAAAAACTTACACTGAAAAGATGCTATCAGAACATCAAATAATTCTTTTTTTTTCTTTTTATTTTCACTTTTCAAGGTTCATACTCTTCATTGTAGCACTCACAGACTTAACTATACCTGCCATGGAATTGGTTACCTACTGGGAGTATAAAAAAAGATTGAGCATCCTATAAGTAGTCTCAAAATGTATGGAGTCTTTTAAATATATAACTTACAGATCAACTTATGAAATTTGCTCTTTCCATAACAGTAAAAATACAATATGTTTCTGCTCTAGGCATTGACTATCATTTACTGATTCTTCATTGGAAGACAATTAATTAGACCTTAGTTTAAAAGCCACTACCAAAATAATTTTCCTAAGAACTTTGACTATGTCTCTCCTTCCCATGAAGGCCTTTATCAGCACCCTGTAGCACCTTGCAATAGATTTGGATTTCTGACAGCTCAATATGCTCACTAAACTTAAATCAATAGTTCCTATCTTTTAAAAATGTTAAGACTTACCTTGCCCATTGTTACTGCAGTTTGAACTCTGGTTGCCACAGCATCAAACCTAGCACTCATTGTCAAAAAAATAGTTGCTTGGCTCTTCTGGTGGATTGCATTTTCTGGTGGTTCTTCTGTATTGCCTTTCTGAATGGCCAGTTTTAAACAGAAAAAAAAAAAAGGAAACAGTGGTGAAGACAAAGAACAAAGGTAAATATTGGCAAAGAGAGGAAGCAAAAGTATAGCCATTTTAAAAAACTTCCCGAAGTAGCCCATTTTTAATAATATTTAAGAGCTTTTACAATTAGTTTTTTAGGAAATAAGAGAATTTATGCTTCCTCACTTTTTAAAAAAAATTCAATTTTATTTTATTATGTTATGTCACCATACAATACGTCATTAGTTTTTGATGTAGTGTTCCATGATTCATTGTTTTTGTATAACACCCAGTGCTCCATGCAGTATGTGCCCTCCTTAATACCCGTCACTGGGCTAATCCATTCCCCCACCCACCTCCTCTTTAAAACCCTCCATTTGTTTATCAGTCCATAGTCACTCATGGTTTGTCTCCCCCTCCGATTCCCCCACCCTTCATTTTTCTGTTACTTCTCCTAATGTCCTCCATGCTATTCCTTATGTTCCACAAATAAGTGAAAGGATATAATTGACTTTCTCTGCCTGACTTATTTCACTTAACATAATCTCCTCCAGTTCCATCCATATTGATGTAAAAGTTGGGTATTCATCCTTTCTGATGGCTGAGTAATATTCCATTGTATATATGGACAACAACTTCTTTATCCATTTGTCTGTTGAAGGGCATCTCAGCTCTTTCCACAGTTTGGTTATTGCGGACATTGCTGCTGTGAACATTGGGGTGTGTATGGCCCTTCTTTTCACTACATCTGTGTCATTGGGGTAAATACCCAGTAGTGTAATTGCTGGGTCATAGGGTAGTTTTATTTTTAATTTTTTGAGAAACTTCCAGAGTGTTTTCCAAAGTGGTTGTACCAACTTGCATTCCCAAAAACAGTGTAAGAGTGTTCCCTTTTCTCCACAACCTCTCCAACATTTGTTGTTTCTTGACTTGTTAATTTTTGCCATTCTAACTGGTGTAACGTGGTATCTCAGTGTGGTTTTGATTTGAATTTTCCTGATGGCTAATGATGATGAACATTTTTTCATGTGTCTGTTAGCTATTTGTATGTCTTCTTCAGAGAAGTGTCTGTCCATGTCTTCTGCCCATTTTTTGAATTGATTATTTTTTCAGTGTTGAGTTTGAGAAGTTCTTTATAGATCTTGGAAATCAGCACTTTGTCTGTAGTGTCATTTGCAAATAACTTCTCCCATTCTGTAGGTTGCCTCTTTGTTTCCTGACTGTTTCCTTTGCTGTGCAGAAGCTTTTTATCTTGATGAAGTCCCAAAAGTTCATTTTTGCTTTTGTTTCACTAGCCTTTGGAGATGTATCTCAAAAGAAGTTGCTGTGGCCGATGTCAAAGAGGTTACTGCCTATGTTCTCCTCTAGAATTTTGAAGGATTCCTGTCTCACATTGAGGTCTTTCATCCATTTTGAGTTTTTCTTTGTGTATGGTGTTAGAGAATGGGTGAGTTTCATTCTTCTGTATATAGCTGTCCAGTTTTTCCACCAAGATTTATTGAAGAGACTGTTTTTTTTCCATTGCATATTTTTAGCTGCTTTGTCAAAGATTATTTGACCATACATTTGAGGGTCCATATCTGGGCTCTCTATTCTGTTCCATTGGTCTATATGTCTGTTTTTGTGCCAGTACCATGCTGTCTTGGTGATCACTGCTCTGTAATATAGCTTGAAATCAGGCAATGTGATGCCCCCAACTTTGTTTTTCTTTTTCAACATTTCCTTGGTGATTCAGGGTCTTTTCTGATTCCATACAAATTTTAGGATTGTTTGTTCCAGCACTTTGAAAAATGTCATTGGAATTTTAATCAGGATGGCACTGAAGGTATAGATTGCTCTGGGTAGCATAGACATTTTAACAATGTTTATTCTTCCGATCATGAGCATGGAATATTTTTCCATCTTTTTGTGTCTTCTTCAATTTCTTTCATGAGTGTTCTGTGGTTCCTAGAATATAGATCCTTTATGTCTTCAGTTAGGCTTATTCCGAGATATCTTATGGTTTTTGGTGCTATTGTAAATGGAATTGTTTCTCTAATTTCTCTTTCTACAGTTGCATTGTTAATGTATAAGAAAGCAACTGATTTCTGTGCATTGATTTTATATCCTGCCACATTACTGAATTGCTGTATGAGTTCTAGTAATTTGGAGGTGGAGTCTTTTGGATTTTCCATATAAAGTATCATGTTGTCTGCAAGGGCAGAGAGTTTGATTTCGTCTTTGCCAATTTGAATACCTTTTATTTCTTTTTGTTGTCTGATTGCTGTTGCCAGGACTTCTAGTACTATGTTGAACAATAGTGGTGAGAGTGGGCATCCTTGACGTATTCCAGATCTTAAGGGAAAGGCTCTCATCTTTTCCACATGGAGGATGATATTCGCTGTGGGTTTTTCAAAATGGATTTTATGAACTTGAGGAATGTTCCCTCTATCCCTAAACTCTGAAGAGTTTTAATCAGAAAAGGATGCTGTATTTTGTCAAATGCTTTTTCTGCATCAATTGAGAGGACCATATGGTTTTTCTCTCTCTTATTATTAATATCTTCTGTCACATTGATTGATTTGCGAATGCTGAACCACCCTTGACACACAGGGATAAATCCCACTTTGTCGTGGTGGATGATCATTTTAATGTTCTGTTGGATCCTATTCCGAGGATTTTTTGAGAATTTTGGAATCCATATTCATCAGGGATATCAGTCTGAAATTCTCCGTTTTGATGGGGTCTTTGCCTGGTTTGAGGATTAAGGTAAAGCTGGCCTCATAAAATGAGTCTGGAAGTTGTCCTTCTGCTTCTATTTTTTGAAACAGCTTCAAGAAAATAGGTATTATTCCTTCTTTGAATGTTTGGTAGAATTCCCCAGGGAATCCATCAGGCCCTGGACTCTTGTTTTTTGGGACGTTTTGGATCAGTGCTTCAATCTCGTTACTAGTTATTGGCCTATTCAGGGTGTCAGTTTCTTCCTGTTTCAGTCTTGGCAGTTTATAGGTTTCCGGGAAGGCATCCATTTCTTCCAGGTTGCTTAACTTATTGGCATATAGTTGTTGATAATAATTTCTAATGATTGTTTCTATTTCCTTGATGTTGTCATGATCTCTCCCCTTTCACTCATATTTTTATTAATTTGGGTCCTTTCTCTTTTCTTTTGGATAAGTCTGGCCAGTTGTTTATTGATCTTATTAATTCTTTCAACGAACCAACTTCTAGTTTCGTTGATCTGATCTACTGTGTTTCTGGTTTCTAATTCATTGATCTCTGCTCTAATCTTAATTATTTATCTTCTAATGCATGGCTTAGGCATTGTTTGTTGCTTTTTCTCTAGTTCTTTAAGGTGTAAAGTTAGTTGGTGAATTCGGGATTTTTCTATTTTTTTGAGTGAGGCTTGGATGGCTAGGTATTTCCCCCTTAGGACTGCCTTTGCAGTATCCTATAGGTTTTGGACCCATGTGTTTTCATTCTCATTGATTTCCATGAATTCTTTAAGTTCTTCTTTGATTTCCTGGTTGACCCAAACATTCTTGAGCATAGTGGTCTTTAGCTTCCAAGTGTTTGAATTTCTGCCAAAGTTTTTCTTGTGATTGAGTTCCAGTTTTATAGTATTATGGTCTGAGAATATGCAGGGAATAATCTCTATCTTTTCGTATCGGTTGAGACCTGATTTGTGACCCAGTATGTAGTCTATTCTGGAGAAAGTTCTGTGTCCACTCCAGTAGAATGAGTATTCTGTTGTTTTAGGGTGGAATGTTCTGTATATACCTATGAGATCCATCTGGTCCAGTGTGTCATTCAAAGCTCTTGTTTCTTTATTGATTTTCTGCTTAGATGATCTGTCTATTGCTGAGAGTGGAGTATTGAGGTTTCCTGCAAGTAACGTATTGTTATCAATATGACTCTTTATTTTGCTTAACATTTTGCTTATGTAGATGGCTGCTCCCATGTTGGGGGTCATAGATATTTACAATTGTTAGAACTTCCTGTTGGATAGACCCTTTAAGAATGATAGAGTGTCCTTCTGTGTCTCTAACTACAGTCTTTTGCTTAAAATCTAATTTGTCTAAGAATTGCTACCCCAGGTTTCTTTTGAGTTCTGCTGGCATGGAAGATGGATTGCCATCCCCTCACTTTCAGTCTGGATGTATCTTTAGGTTCAAAATGAGTCTCTTGTAGAGAGCATATGGATGGGTCCTGTCTTTTTGTCCAATCTGCAACCCTGTGCCATTTTATGGGAGCATTTCAGCCATTCACTTTGAGAGTGATTATTGAAAGATATGAATTTATTGTCATCATGTTGCCTGTGAAGTCCTTGTTTCTATAGATTGTCCCTGTAAATTTCTATTGTATATCACTCTTGGGGTCTTTCTCCTTTTATAGAACCCCCCTTAATATTTCTTGCAGGGCTGGCTAGTGGTCACATATTCTTTCAGTTTCTGCTGGTTGTGGAAGCTCTGCATCTCTCCATCCATTCTAAATGACAGCCTTGCCAGATAAAGTATTCTTAGCTGCATGTTCTTCCCATTTAGTACCCTCAATATGTCTTGCCAGGTCTTTTTGGGTGCCAGTCTGTGGATAGGTCTGATGTTATTCTTATGTTCCTCCCTCTATACGTAAGGAATCTCTTCCCCCAACTGCCCTTAAGATGGTTTCCTTGGTTCTAAGATTTGCAAGTTTTACTATTACATGCCAGGGTGTTGACCTGGTTTCCTTGATCTGGGAGGGGTCATCTCTGCCTCTAGGACAAGAATCTTTTGTTTCATTCCCCAGATTAGGGAAGTTCTCAGCTATGAGTTGCTCAAATACATCTTCTAGTCCTCTCTGTCTCTCCACCCCCTCCGGGATCCCAATAATTCTGACATTGGAATGTTTCATGATGTCAGTTATTCTTCTGATCCTATTTTCATGGATTTTGAGTTGCTTTTCTATACCCTCCTCTTTTCCCTTCTTGTCTATCAATTGGTCTTCCAGGTCACTAACTCATTCTTCTGCTTCACTTACCCTTGCTGTTAGATTATCTAGATTAGGTTGGATCTCATTGATATCATGTTTAAGTTCTGCCAATTCAGCTTTCATTCCTGCCCTTAGAGACTCTATGTTGCCATTAATCGATTTCTCCATTCTAGCTATTGTCTTCACAATTGCTACTCTGAATTCCATCTCTGCCATCTTGGTTATATCTGTATCTATTTGTAAATCTGTGGCATAAGTCATAGTCTCTGAGTCTTTCCTATTTTGGGGGTTCCTCGTCCTTGTCATTCTGTTGAGGGGTGCTTGAGAGAATGTACAGAGTCCAAATTATTGACCACAACCCAAGTAACATGCACCTGTTTTCTAGGGACCTTAGGGTTGCTGGCCTTTTTTCCCCACCCTATCTTCTGGGGGACGGGCTTGCCATGCTGTTACTCAGGCAACCCTGTTTGGGCAGAGTTGCCCTGCCCCCTGTGGGGGGGGTGGGCTTAGTGAAAACCGGTTTTTTTGGGTTTTTGTTCTCTGGTGGCTTTCCCTGGTGGCTTCCCGCATCTCTTCCGAGAGTGAGAGCTTAGGAGATTGTTTCCATTCCTCCTCCTCAGAGCAGAGAGGTGGCAATCTGTTTTTCAGTGAGCTCTCCAGGCCACACCATCTCTGTTTCTGTCTGTATTGCTATAAACTGCAGCATCCTGGGTTGTGTGCCCCTCAGCAGGGCTCCCAGTCCTTGCCTCCAGGTCAGGGCACAGGGGCATGTCTCTGCCCTTTGTGCTTCTAAAACTGCCAGCTGCCCCCAGTTCACACACATTGCCCCACGACTCCAGGTTTCAGTCCGGGAAGCTGCCTTAAAGTCCTTTCCCCGCCGCTACCGGTCTGCAAGTCTGTGCCCTGTCCCCAGCATGGGAGGCTGTTGCTCCCCTGCGTTGCAGGATCCCCATGGCTTCCTCCCCCTTCTGTTTATCTTCTGATATTTGCTCATGAAATCATGGCTCCCTGCTTCATACCTCGAAACCAACTGCCAGCAATACTCTGTTTGTAGAGATCCAGATATATCTTCTTACATCTCAGCCTGATTTCGTGGGTGTTCAGAGTGCTCTGGTAGATATCCAGCTCAATTCTGGGGACCAGTTGGAATAGGGTCCCTTACTCCTCCGCCATCTTTTCCTCCCCCTACTTCTTCACTTTTTAAATTATAATTAGAAAATATATGATCATTTATATGGTTATGAAATTAGAATATAGTTTAAAAAACGTCACATAATCCCATCATTGAGCCATTAACACAACATATTTTAATGTATAGTATTCTGGGTATATAACGTATTTATTACAATATAAACTTATTTATCACAAAAGTACACGCATAGGGTATACTGTTTATTTACCAGGATTTGTTTTAAAAAGCTTAAATTACTAAATATATAACTACATCATCATTTCTAATGGCTGTGTTGTATAAATGTACCATTAATCATAGTTTTCCTACACTACTGATAGTACATAAAATGATTTTAGATATTGCACACACATAAGTATCTTCATTTTAATTATGTATTTATTTAAAATGTATGTAACAAGCATAAATCCATGCTTTTCCTGCTATAAATGTTTTGGCCAGGGCTAAATTTAAGTGTCAATTTAAATAAAGGGGTGCTTGGGTGGCTCTGTCAGTTACGCATCTGACTTTAGCTCAGGTCATGTTCTCTGAGTCCTGGGATGAAGCCCAGCATAGAGCTCCACACTCAGCAGGGAGTCTGCTTGTCCCTCTTCCTCTGCCTTTCCCCCCGTCATGTGTTTTCTCTCTCTAAGTAAATAAAATCTTTTAAAAAATAAAGAAAAATATTAAATAGGTCACATGGTCCTCCAATAGAGCAAAAGAGAGACAGTACAGAAGTGACTGAAATTTGAGAACATGGATCAGTTAAGATCCCTGATTGCTGGGTATTTAGTTTGTTTCCAATTCTTCAGTAATATAAATGTGATAAAGATACTAGTATATGCAACCTCACACACTTTCCAAGTTTTGTTTTTTACTAGTTAAAATCCATAACTATGCATAGTTACACTTTCTCTTTCTTGCAAATCTCTTAGCAAGTTTCAAATATACAATAAAATATCATACTATAGACACCATTGTGTATATTACATCCCCAGGACTTACTTTATAACCAGAATTTTGTACCTTTTCACCTCCTTCCCCATCTTGCCCACCACCTCACATCCCACCACTGGCAACCACCAACCTATTCTCTGTATCTGAGTTTTTTTTTTTTTAGATTCCAAATAAACATAAGTGAAATTATATAGTATTTGCTTTTCTCTGACTTATTTCACTTAGCATAATGCCCTCAGAGTACATTCATGTTGTTTAAAATGGCAGGACTTCCTTCTTTGTGGCTGAATAATATTCCTTTTTACATATATTCCACATTTTATTTATCCATTCATCCATCAATGGACACAGGTTGTTTCCATGTCTTGGGTATTGTAAATAATGCTGCAATGAACAATAAGGTAAAGGTATCTTTTTGAGTTAGTGTTCTTGTTTCTTTTGGATAAATACACAGAAGTAGAATTGTTGGGTCATGTGGTAGTTTTTTTTTTTTTTTTTAATTTTTTAAGGAAACTCCATTCTTTTTTCCATTATGGCTACACCAATTTACATTTCCACCAAAAATGCACAAAGTTTTCCGTTTCTCCACTTCCTCTCCTAAACTTGTTTTCTTCTTGTCTTTTTTATAATAGCCATTCTAACAGGTGTGAGTTGATATCTCATTGTGGTTTTGATTTTTTTTATTATGTTAAGTTAGCCACCATACAGTATATCATTAGTTTTTGATGTAGTGTTCAATGATTCATTAGTTGTGTATAACACCCAGTATTTGTTCTTCCAATCTATGAGCATAGAATGTCTTTCCATTTCTTTGTGTCATCTTCAATTTCTTTCATCAGTGTTTTGTAGCTTTCAGAGTATAGATTTTGTCTGTTTCTATTTTAACACACCTCATTTAATATATATTACTGACTCAGCATTTAATCCATGGCCAACAGCATTAATTAATACTTGAAAGAAGGTTTTCTAGTATACATGTATTATACATAAGGCACACCACAGCCTTGCACTTAGGAACACTACACAGTACTTCAACAATATACTTGAGGATTAGTGAAATCACCAACTATAAGCACAAAAATGCAAAAAAAAAAAATATAGCACTAGATAGAAAGTAGAAAAGATATTTGTGTAGAGTATGAGAACTGAAATTACAAGGTAAAACATCACATTGTTTAACCTAAGGCTGGGAACATGTACCTCTCTGGACATTCAAATTTTTCAGTGCCTGAGCATATGTGTAAATGACCCTAAAAGCCTAGTGTGCAATGATTTTCAGGTTACAAATAGATTTTAGTGAGGTGAATTTGCAACTATAGAAGCTGTGAATGATGACTGACTGTACTTCATAAGAAACAATAATTTGGTCTGATATGATGAAAGGTTTAGAAAGCATAGAGATTGGCAAATGCATGGGTAAATACAAAGATATACTAACAAAGTGATTGTAATGTCTAATTTCTGAAATAAAAAAAGCAGAACAAACATAACCAGACAATAAAAACATATGACAGAGGATGAAGTAACTTAAGTTAAATATTTAAAAATTTTTGCATTTTTTTTAAAGATTTTATTTATTTATTTGACAGAGAGAGACACAGCGAGAGAGGGAACACAAGCAGGGGGAGTGGGAGAGGGAGAAGCAGGCTTCCCACCGAGCAGGGAGCCCGATGTGGGGCTCGATCCCAGGACCCTGAGATCACGACCTGAGCCGAAGGCAGACACTTAATGGCTGAGCCACCCAGGCGCCCCAAAATTTTTGCATTATTAAGGAGAAAGAAAGAATATCTGAATCTTTAGACATTAAATTAACTATGCATGTTAAAATGTGAAGGATAATGCTAAGAAAATGGTGTGTGACTTCCAAAATAGTAAGGGGAAAAAAAGAAAGAAAGAGTATATGATTATTTAGGCATTAAATTAACTATGCATGCTAAAATGTAAAGGATACTGCTAACAAAATGGCATACGACTTCCGAAATAGTAAAGGGTAAATGGGGTGAACCACTTAATAAATCCAAAAGAAAGTAGCAAAAGAGAAGTGAACAGTATGAACGAATCAGAAATAAAGAATGCAATAACTTACATTGAAAACAGTCTTGATACAATGAGCAGCAGACTGGAAGAAGCAGACAGAGTAGGAAATCAATGAGACAGAAGACAAAATATGATAAATAATGAAGCTGAATAAAAAAGAATTATGAAATGAATCACTAAATTCTACTCCTAAAACCAATATTATGCTATATTTTAACTAACTAGAATTTAAATAAAACTTTGAAAGAAAAGATTAAAAAAAAATCAAGTCTCATCAGTATGCTACCTACAGGACACTCATTTTAGACTTAAGATACCTGCAGATTGAAAGTGCAGAGATGAAAAATCATTTATCATGCAAAATGTTGTCAAAAGAAAGCCAGAGTAGCAATACTTATATCGGACAAACTAGGCTTTAAAACAAAGACTGTGACAAGAGACAAAGAAGGGCAATATATCACTCAGAGAGGGGACTATCCAATAAAAAGGTCTAATAACTGTAAATATTTATGCATCCAACATGGAGCATCCAAATATATAAAATAATTAACAACAAACATAAAGAAACTAATTGATAAAAATACAATAATAGTAGGGGACTTTAACACCCCAATGAAATCAATTGTTAGAGCATCTAAACAGAAAATAAATGAGGAAACAATGTTTTGAATGACACACTGGACCAGATGAACTTAACAGCTATATTCAGATCATTACATCATAAAACAGGAGAATACACATTCTTTTCAAGTACACATGGGACATTCTCCAAAATAGATCACATACTAAGTGAAAAATCAGGTCTCAACAAATACAAAAATACTGAAATTATACCAGGCACCTTTTCTGACTTCAATGCTATGAAACCAGAAGTCACTGAAGACAAAATTTGGAAAGACCAAGAATATGTGAAGGTTAAACAACATGATACCAAATAATGAATGGGTCAAACAAGAAATCAAAGAAGAAATAAAGAAAATACATGGCAACAAGTGAAAATAAAGAAAAAAAAAAAACACACCAGAACAAAACCTTTGGGATTCAGCAAAAGCAGTCTTAAAAGAGTAGTATATAGCAGTACAGGCCTACCTCAAGAAGAAAGAAAAATCTCAAACAACATAATCTTACACCTAAAGGTGCTAGATAAAGAACAACAAATGAAGTCTAAAGCCAACAAAAGGAAGAGAATAATAAAGATTAGGCCAGAAATAAATGATATAGAAACTAAAAAGACAATACAGCAGATCAATGAAAGCAGGAGCTGGTTCTCTGAAAAAATTAACAAAATTGATAAATTTCTAGCTAGACTTATCAAATGAAAAGAGAACCAAATAAAATCACAAATGAGAGAGGAGAAATAACAAGCAAAACCACAGAAATACAAACAATTATAAGACAATATTATGAATAACTATATGCTGACAAACTGGATAAACTGGCAGAAATGGATAAATTCCTAGAGACATATAAACTACCAAAACTGAAAAAGGAAGAAATAGAAAACTTGAACAGATCAATAACCAGCAAAGAAATTGCATAGTAATCAAAGCACTCCCAAAAAACAAAAAGTCCAGGACCAGATGGCTTCACAGGCAAATTCTACCAAACATTTAAAGTAGAATTAGTACTGTTCTTCTCAAAGTATTAAAAAAAAGTACCAGAAAATGAGGGAAAATTTCCAAATTTATTCCAGGACATCAGCATTATCCTGATACCAAAACAAGATCCACTGGAAAAAAAACATAGGCTAATACCCCTGATGAACATGGGTGCAAAAATTCTCAATAAAATTCTACCAAACTGAATCCAACAATACATTAAAAAAATCATCCACCACAATCAAGTGGGATTTATTCCTGAGATGCAAGTGTAATTCAATATTTGCAAATCAATCAAAGTGGTACACCACATTAATAATAAAAAAAATATAAGAACCATAATGTGGGGAAAAGAGAACCTTCTTGCACAGTGGGTGGGAATGTAAACTGGTGCAGCCACTCTGGAAAAAAGTATGGAGGTTCTTCAGAAAGTTAAAAATATAACTACCCTACAACCCAGCAATTGCACTACTAGAGAGTTACCCAAAGGATATAAAAATACAGATTCAAAGGGGTACATGCACCCCAATGTTTATAGCAGCATTATCAACAATAGCTAAACTATGGAGAGAGCCCAAATGTCCATCGACTGACAAACGGATAAAGAATATGTAGTATAGGGACGCCTGGGTGGCTCAGTCATTAGGCGTCTGCCTTCAGCTCAGGTCGTGGTCTCGGGGTCCTGGGATCGAGCCCCACATCGGACTCCCTTCTCGGCAGGAAGCCTGCTTCTCCCTCTCCCACTCCCCCTGCTTGTGTTCCCTCTCTGGCTGTCTTTCTTTCTGTCAAATAAATAAAAAAAAACCTTTAATAAAAAAAAAAGAATATGTAGTATATATACACAATGGATTATTACTCAGCCATCAAAAAGAATGAAATCTTGTCATTTTCAATGATGTGGATGGAGCTACAGTATATTATACTAAGTGAATAAAGTTAGTCAGAGAAAGACACATACCATATGATCTCAATCATCTGTGGAATTTAAGAAAGGAAACAAATGAAAATATGGGAAGGCAGGGGAGAGAGGGAAATAAAACATAAGAGACCTTTAATGATAGAGCACAAACTGAGGGTTGATGGAGGAAGGTGGGTGGGGGGATGGGATAGATGGGTAAAGTGTATTAAAGAGGGCACTTTTTGTGATGAGCACTGGGTGTTGTACATAAATGATGAATCACTGAATTCTACTCCAGAATCCAATACTGCACTGTATGTTAACTAAGTAAAATTTGAATAAGAAAAAAATTGGGGGGAGAACCATATGATCCTCTCAATAAATGCAGAAAAGTATTTGGCAAATGACATGATACATTCATGATAAAAACCCTCAACCATGTAGGTTTAGAGGGAACATAACTCAAAATAATAAAGTCCATCTATGAAAAACCCACAACTAATATTATCCTCAAAGGGGAAAAACTGAGAGCTTTTCCTCTATAGTGAGGAACAAGACAGGGATGTCCAGTTTTACCATTATTTAAAATAGTACATATTGGAAGTCATAGCCACAGCAAACAGAAACCACAAAGAAATAAAAGGCATCGAAATCAACAAAAAAGAATAAAACTTTCATTATTTTCAGATCATAGGATAATATATATAAAAAACAGCAAAGATTCCAACAAATTTCTAGAACTGATAAACAAATTCAGTAAAGTTGGAGGATACAAAATCAACATACAGAAATCTTTTGCATTTCTATACACCGATAATGAAGCAGGAGAAGGGGAAATTAAGGAATCAATCCAATTTACAATTGCACCCAAAACAATAAAATACTTAGGAATAAACTAACCAGAGAGGTAAAAAACCTATACTCAGAAAATTATAAAACACTGATGAAAGAAATTGAAGATGACACAAAGAAATAGAAAGACATTCCATGCTCATAGATTGGAAGAACAAATACTGTTAAATGTCTATACTACCCAAAGCAAACTAAACATGTAATGCAATCCTATCAAAATACCACCAGCATTTTTCACAGAGCTGGAACAATCAATCATAAAATATGTACAGAAGCAAAAAAGACCCCGAATAGCCAAGGCAACCATGGAAAAAAAAAAAACAAAAAAACAAAGCAAAGCTGAAGGCATTACAATTCCAGACTTCAAGTTATATTACAAAGGTGTAGTGATGTAAACAATATGGCACACAGATCAAGAGAACAGAATAGAAACCCCAGAAATGAACCCACAACTATATGGTCAATTACTCTTCAACTAAGCAGGAAAGAGTATCCAGTGGGGAAAAAACAGCCTCTTTAACAAATGGTGTTAGGAAAACAGGACAGCAACATGCAAAAGAATGAAACTCGACCACTTTTTTACACCATACACAAAAATTAATTAAAAATGTATGAAAGAGCTAAATGTGAGACCTGTAATCATAAAAATCCTAGAGAAGAATACAGACAGTAACTTCTTTGACCTCAGCTGCAGCAACTTCTTTCTGGATGTGTCTCCTTAGGCAAGGGAAACAAAAGCAAAATTAGACTATGGGGACTTTATCAAAATAAAAAGCTTCTGCACAGCAAAAGAAACAATCAACAAAACTAAAAGGGAACCTACGGAAGAGGAGAAGACATTTGCAAATGACATGTCTGATAAAGGTTTAGTATCTAAAACATATAAAGAACTTATAAAACACAACACCCCAAAAATGAATAATCCAATTAGAAAACGGGCAGAAGACATGAATAGACATTTTTCCAAAGAAGACATACAGATGGGTGATGGGTAATAAGGAGGGCACGTGTTGGGATGAGCACCGGGTGTTACACACAACTAATGAATCATTAAACACTACAGCAAAAACTTATGACATACTATGTGCTGGCTAACTGAACATAATAATGATAATAATAATAATAATAATAATAATAATAATAAATACTGAAAAAAAAAAGAAGACATACAGATGGCCAACAGACACATGAAAAGATGCTCAACATCAATCATCAGGGAAATACAAATCAAAACTACGATGAAATATCACTTCACACCTGTCAGAATGTCTAAAATCAAAAACACAAGAAACCATAGGTGTTGGCAAGGATGTGGAGAAAGGGGAACCCTCTTATACTGTTGGTGGGAATGCAAACTGGTGCAGCCACTGTGGAAAAGTATGGAGATGCCTCAAAAAGTTAAAAATAGAACAACCTTTCAGTCCAGCAATTGCACTACTGGGTATTTACCCAAATACAAAAATACTAATTCAAGAGGATACATGCATATGAATGTTTATTGCAGCATTATCTACAGTAGCCAAATTATAGAAATGGCCCTGATGTACATGGATTGATGAAAGGATAAAGAAGATGCGGGGTGTGTGTGTATAGATATATATACACAATGTGTATATATATATATAATATACAATACAAAGTATAGATATATATATTACAAAGTACATGTGTGTATATATATAGATGTATATGTATATACATACATACACATGTACACACACACACAGTGTAATATTACTCCTCCATAAAAAGGATTACAATCTTGCCATTTGCATTGACATGGATGGAACTATGGATTATTATACTAAGTGAAATAAGTCAAAGAAAGACAAATACCATATGATTTCACTCATATGTGGAACCTCAGAACCAAAACAAATGTGCAAAAGGGGAAAAAAGAGAGAGAGAGAGAGGCAAAGAAAAAACAGAGTCTTAACAATATAGAAGAAACTGTTACCAGAGGGGAGATGGGTGGGGGAGTGGGTCAAATAAGTGATGGGGATTAAAGAGTGCTCTTGTTGAGATGAGCACCAGGTATTTTACAGAAGTGTTGAATCACTATTTTGTACACCTGAAACTAGTAGCACACTGTATGTTAAGTAACTGAATTTAAATAAAAACTTAAATAAAACAGTATGAAAGGCAGAGTCCCAGTCTGGAAACAAACTAACCACAAACAGGAGGGACACCACAAGCACAGAGAAGGGAAGTAAACAATTCCACACCAGGTACCACAGAGAAGTGGGAACTGTATAGGAATATGAATCCCCATACAATTTGGCTTTGAAAACTAGGGTTTATCTCATGGAGTTTTTACAATCAGTGTGGCTGAACACTAAGAACTTTGAAAATCAGCAGGCTCAGCTTTGGGACATCCAGAGGACATAAGAAACTTGAGTTCCCACTCTTAAAGAGCCAACATAACAAATAACCCCACCCAGATACAGCACAGAAGCAGCAGTTTAAAAAGTGCCTGGGGTATGCAGGAAGATTTATTTACTAATCTTAGAAGTGTCCTGGAGGAGGAGGGATCTTTAGGAGACTTCTCCAAGAACAAAAGAGGTGGCAGGAACCACTTCTCACCAACCCCTGCCCCTGCCTAGATACCTTGAAATGTAGGAACCAGCACTAAAACTCAATATAGCAAGCTAATGCCAAGTACCCTGCCCCCTGCCAATGTTCTCCTGCCTACAGCCTTGTCCAACCCACACCTCGAGGAAAGAGTTCCTCTGAAGAAACACTTGATGCTTCTCATTGTGCAAGTGGCCTTTGCATTGACCAGCACCACTACAAAATGACTCTTGCCACAGGAAATGGGGAAGATAACCATATACACCACTTCCACTATAGTCCCAGCAGAGGGTTAGTAGTAGATATGTGATCTGACTGCTGGCTCCACTCTCTCTCTCTCTCTCTCTCTCTCTCTCTCACACACACACACACACACACACACATACAAAAATCACAGAGGGGCAACACAAGGAGACAGCCCCATACATAGTTCAAGTTAAATTCAACCCCAACAAACAGACTAGTTACAGACATCTGGTCTAAATGCAGGTCCTGTCCACCTCTCAGGACAACATAGGAAGAGCACCCAGCAGATTGGTGCAAACCCAATCCCAGAAAAAGAAGGTGAAGGCAGACACCTGGTCTGACCCATCTACAAGCCCATGGAGGCCCCAGACTGGCCCCTTAACAGTACAAGGACTAAACCTTAACCACAACAGGCAAAAGGGGGCCATTGCAGCTGAGTGGACTGAAGGCAAATGTGTCTTAACTCCAACAGTAGGGCACAAGCAATGCACATAGGAGACACCCTGAAGCACCTGGATCTGGTAAACAGGGTACATTGCACTACAAGGCCATATAAGACCTCTTCTTCATAGGCCACTACTCTGAAGATCAGATGATGTAGCTGATTTCTCTAATACATAGAAACAGGTAATTAGACAAAATGAGGAGACACGATGCCTGAAATGAAAGACCAGTACAAAATCACAGCAAAAGAGATAATGAAATGGAGATAGGCAATGTGCCGCATAGGAAATTCAAAATAATGGTTATAAAAATACATACTGGACTTGAGAAAAGACTGGAAGATCTCGGTGAAACCTTCAACAAAGAGAAAATGTAAAGAAAAAAAACAATCAGTGGTGAAAAACTCAATAACTAAATGTAAAAATACACTAAAGGGAAGAAATAATAGGACAGAGGAAGCAAAAGATCAGATATTCCAATAGGCTGGGAAGATAATGGAGTAGGAGGACTCTAGGTTCACCTCCTCCCATGGTGATAACTAGATAACAGTCACATCACTGTTAATAATCGAGAAAACAAACCAAAGAATGGTAGAACCCTCTCCACAACTAAAGTTAGAAAAGAGGCTACATCTAAGAACACAGGAAGGGCTAAGTTGTGGTTTGGGAGCAAAACAAACTTTAGCTGTCTGTGGTCAGGAAGGAGCAGGTGGTTCAGTGAAGAGTGAGAGACAGACTATCACACCAGGGAGTCCCCATGAATATGAATCCCCATAACATTTGGCTTTGAATGTGAGAGGGGCAGAATTTTGTGAATTCTTAAATGAGCAGGAATTAAAGCCTGGAATTTTAAAAATAGTGGGCAAAACTCTGGGAGAACCTGGAGGGTGATATGAAACTGAGTCCCCACCCTTAAAGTGATAGAATGACAAAGAGCAGGTGCAGATAGAGCCTAGAAGCAGTAGTTTGCAAAACACCTGGGGCATACAGTAGAAAGAGTTATTTACTCAACTCAGAGGAATTCCAGAGGGGCAGGGACAGCATGAAGACATTTCCAGGAACAAGGGAGCTGGCAGGCTCCATCTGCCTCTCCTGCCTCTCAGCATAAACACAATGTCACCTGTGGAAACCAGCTCCATGCAGACACAAACCACCTAACATGCTTACACTAAGCCCCACGCCACCATGATTCAGAGGATTGGCACTTCCCAATCAGACCCAGGGCTGCAGTTCAAACCCTGAAATATCATATCTCTAACACACATATTATGGGACCTTGGTTCTAGGGGTGGCGGCAATAGGACACATTTCACAAGCAGGCTAGTGCACACCTTGTTAAATTGTGCCCCACCATATTTGGGGACCAAACACTGCCCATAACAGGCAAAGACAGCCTCTGCAGATGACTGGACTGAAGGAAATAGCAGCCAGGACACAACAGCAGGGCACAGGCAACACACATAGACGATACCCCTAAAGCACCTGGTTCTGGGGAACAGGGGACTCTGCACTACAGGACAGTACAGGACCTCTTTTTAATAAGGCCATTATATTCAAGAGGAGGCATAGCTGACTTTCCTCCCATCCAAGTACTAACCAGGCCCAACCCTACTTAGCTTCCGCATAGCTGACTTTCCTAACACAAAGAAAAAGACACAAACAAAATAAAGAGAGAGAGGAATAAGTCCCAAATGAAAGAATAGGACAAAACCACAGAAAGAGACCTAGGTGAAAGAGATACAAGCAATAAGCATGAGAGATAATTTAAAGTAATGAACATTAAGGGTAATCACTGGCCTTGATAAAATAGGGGAGGATATCAGTGAGACCCTAAACAACGAAATAAAAAAGAACAAGAGATGAATAAAAAAGACAAATGAATTTGAAAATGCACTTGCTGGAATAAACAGCATGTTAGAGGAATCAGAGGAATGAAGTAATGATCTGGAAAACAGTAATGAAAGCAATCAAGATGAGCAAGTGAAAGAAAAGAATTATACAAAACAAGGATAGACTTAGGAAATGCAGTGAGCCCATCAAGCATAATTATATTTGCATTATAGGGATCACAGAATGAGGAGAGAAAAAAGGACAGAACATTTTTTGAAGAAATAATAGCTGAAAACTTTCCTAATCTGGGGAAGGACAAATGTACCCAGATCCAGGAGGCACAGAGACCTGCCAACAAAATCAACCCAAGGAGGTCCACATTAAGACATATCATAATTAAAATGGCAAGAAGTAGTGATAAGGAAAAAAACTTTAAAAGCAGCAAGAAAAAAATAATAAAAGCAGCAAAAGAAGAGCGTTACATACAAGGGAAATCCCGTAAGACTATCAGATTTTTCAGCAGAAACTTTGCAGGCCAGAAAGGAGTGGCATGATATAGTCAAAGAGCTGAATGGGAAAAATCTGCAGCCAAGAGTATTCTATCTAGCTCGGTTATCATTCAGAACAGGAGAGACAAAGAGTTTCTTGAACAAGCAAAAATTGAAGGAATTCATGACCACTAAACTAGCCCAATCAGAAATACTAAAGGGAACTCTTGGAATAGAAAGAACATGAGTGAGCGTACAAAAAGTAGGAACCATGAAAGCAGTAAAATATACATATATCTCTAAAAATCAGTCAAGAGATTCACCAAATAAAAGGATGTAAATTATGACACCATACACCTAAAACATAGGGAGGAGAGGAGTAAATAATAGGTTCAAACTTAAATGACAGTCAACTTAATATATACTGCTATATGCAGAAGATGTTATACACAAGCCAAATGGTAACCACAAATCAAAAACCAATAATAGATATGCAAAGATCAGAGGAAAAGAATCTAAGTATATCAACTAAAGAAAGCCAACAAACCATGAAAGAGAGCAAGAGAAGAAAGGATCAGAGAAAATGACAAAAACAACCACAAAACAAGATAATGGCAATAAATATATACCTATGAGTAATTATTTTGAGTGTAACAGATTAAACACTCCAATCAAAAGACATAGGGTGACAGAATAAAAAACAAGCTCAATCTACATGCTGCTACAAGAGACTCATTTCAGACCTAAGACACCTGCAGACTGAAAGTAAGGACATGGAGAAACGTTTATCATGCAAATGGATGTGAAAAGAAAGCTGGGGTAGCAATACTTATTACAGACAAAATAGACTTTACAACAAAGACTGTAACAAGAGACAGAAGGATACTATATAATAAAAAAGAGACATTCTAACAAGAAAATTTAACAATTGTATATTTGTGCACACAACATGGGAGCAACCAAATACACATAAGCTAAAAACAAACATAAGTAAAACAATCAACAGTAATACAACAAAAGTAGGGGATTTTAACACACCACTTGCATGAATGGACAGATATTTCAAACAGAAAAATCAACAAGGAAACAGTGGCTTTGAATGACACATTGGAACACATGGATTTAATAGATATATTCATATCATATCATCCTAATCAGCAAAATAAACATTGTTTTCCAGTGCACATGGAACACTTTCCAAAATAGATCACACATTAGGCCACAAAACAAGTCTCAACAAATTCAAAAAGACCAAAGTCTTACTATGCATCTTTTCTAAACACAACACTATGAAAACTAGAAATTAACCACACACACACACACACACACACACACACACAAAATCTGGAAAGAACACAAACACATGGAGGTTAAATAAAATGATACTAAACAATGAATGGGTCAACCAAGAAATCAAACAAGAAATAAAAAATTACATGGAAATGAATGAAAACAAAATGGTTCAAAATCTTTGGGATGCAGCAAAAGTGGTTCTAAGAGGGAAGATTATAGCAATACAGACCTACCTCAAGAAGCAAGAAAAATCTCAAATAAACAGCCTAACCTTACGTCTAAGGGAGTTAGAAAAAGAACAACAATCAAAACCCAAAACCAGCAGAGGGAAGGAAATAATAAAGGTTATAGCAGAAATAAATAATATAGAAACTAGAAAAAAATAGTAAAACATAAATGAAAACAGGAGGTGGTTCTTTGAAAAGATAAACAAAATTAATAAACCTCTAGCCAGACTCATTAGGAAAAAAAGAGAAAGGACTCAAATAAGTGAAATTACAAATGAAAAAGCAGAAATAACAATAAACACCACAGAAATACAAACGATTATAAGAAAATATGAAAATCTATATGCCAAAAAATTGGACAACCTAGATGAAATGGATAAATTCTTAGAACACATAATTTACCAAAAACTGAAGCAGGAAGAGGTAGAAAATTTGAATAGACCAATCATAAGCAAGGAGATTGAATCAGTAATAAAAAATTCCCAAAGAACAAAAATCCATGATATGATACTACATGTAGAAACCCCTAAAGACTCCACTAAAAAACTACTAGAACTGATAAACAAATTCACTGAAAGGTTGCAGGATACAAAATCAATGAAGAGAAGTCTGTTGCATTTCTATACCCTAATAATGAAGCAGCAGGAACAGAAATTTAAAAAAATCTTCTTTAAAATTGCACAATTAATAAGATGCCTAGCAAAAAACTTAAACAAAGAGGTGAAGGACCTGCACTCTGAAAACTATAAAACACTGATGAAAGAAATTCAAGAAGACACAAAGAAATGGAAAGACATTCAATGCTCATGCATTGGAAAAATAAATACTATTAAAATGTGTATACTACCGAAAAGCAATCTACAGATTTAATGTAATCCCTACCAAAACACCAACAGCATTTTTACAGAACTATATGAAACAGTCCCAAAATTTGTATGGAAACACACACACACAAAAAAAACCCAAATAGCCAAAGCAATTTTGACAAAGAAAAGCAAAACTGGAGGTATCACAATTCTGGACTCCCAAGTTATATTACAAAGACGTAGTGATGAAAACAGTATGGTACTGGCACAAAAACAGACACACAGATCAATAGAACAGAATAGAAACCCCAGAAATGGACTCACAACTATATGGTCAATTAATCTTCACCAAGGCAGAAAAGAATATCCAATGGGAAAAAGTCTCTTCAACAAATGGTGTTGGGAAAACCGGACAGGTACACACAAAATAATCAAAGTGGACCACTTACTTAAACCATACATAAAAATAAACTTAAAATAGATTACAAACCCAAATGTAAGCCTAGAAACCATAGAAATCATAGAAGAGAGCTCAGGCTGTAATTACTGTGACATCAGCCATAGCAAAATTTTTTCCACATATATCTTCTGAGGCAAGGGAAATAAAAGCAAAAATAATCTACTGGGACAACATCTAAATAAAGTTTATGCACAGCAAAGGAAACAATCAGCAAAACTAAAGGGCAACCTACTGAATGGGAGAAAATATTTGCAAATGATATATCCAATACAGGATTAGAATCAAAGAGATATAAATACGTGATACAACTCTAAGACCAAAAGACCAAATAATCTACTTAAAAATGGGCAGAAGACATGAACACACATTTTGCCAAAGAAGACATCTAGATGGCCAACAGACACATGAAAAGAAGCTCAACATCACTTATCATTAGGGAAACGCAAATCAAAACTACAGTGAGATATCACCTCACAATCGTCAGAACAGCTTAAGTCAAAAACACAAGAAACAACAGTGTTGGCAAGGATGTGGGAAAAGGGGAGCCCTCATGCACTGTTGGTGGGAATGCAGACTGGTGCAGCCACTGTGGAAAACAATATAGAGGTTCTTCAAAAAGTTAAAAATTGAACTACCCTATGATCCAGCAATTGCACTACAGGGTATTTACCCAAAGAATATAAAAACACTAATCCAAAAAGGAAATATGAACTTCTAGGTTTATAGCAGGATTATTAACAATAGCCAAATTATGGAATTGACCCAAATATCCATCAATTGATAAATGCAAAAAAAAAAAAACAAAAAAACTATGTGGATATATAGAAACTAATATATATGTGTGTGTGTGTGTGTGTGTGTGTGTGTGTGTGTATCAGCCATAGAAAACGAATGAAATCTTATCATTTTCAAGAACATGGATAGCACTAGAGAGTATAATGCTAAGGGAAATAAGTCAGAGAAAAATAAATACCATATGGTTTCAGTCATATGTGGAGTTTAAAAAACAAAACAAATGAGGAAAGGGAATAAATAAGGAGAGAGAGAGATCAACCAACACACTCTTAACTACAGGGAACAAAATGATGTTTACCTGAGGAGAGGTTGGGGGGGATGGGTAAAATAGGTGAAGGGGATTAAGGAGTACACTTACTTTGATGATCACTGAGAAATAAATATAATTGTTGAATCACTATATTTTACACATGAAACTAATATAATACCATATGCTAATAATACTGACATTAATATAAAAATTGCAAAGTAAATAAAAAGAAGAAAAAAGAGAATGGGTTTGTGAGCTGGAAAATAGAGTAATACAAAGCAACTAAGCTGAACAGCGAAAAGAAAAAAAAACAAATGAAAGTAGGTTAAGGAAACTCAGCAACAAAATCAATCATAATAGCATTCACATTATAGGGATCCCAGAAGAAGAGAGAGAAAAGGAGGAAAGAAAATGTATTTGAAGAAATAATAGCTGATGACTTCCAAATCTGGGGAAGCAAACAGACATTTAGATCCAGGAATCAGAGAGAGTCCCAAAAATCAACACAAGGAGGTCTACACCAAGACACATGATAATTAAAATGTCCAAAAGTAGTGATACAGAATTTAAAGAGAAGCAAAGGAAAAGAAAGAAGTTATATACAAGGGAAACACCATACGACTATCAGCTGATTTTTCAGCAGAAACTTTGCAGACCAGAAGAGAGTGGCATGATATATTCAAAGTGCTAAAAGGAAAAACTTGCAACCATGAATACTCTATCCAGCAAGGCTATCACTCAGAATAGAAGGAGAAATAATTTCCCAATGTTAAATTAGTTCATCCCCATTAAACAAGCATTCTAAGAAATGTAAATGTGAATTTTTGAGTGGAAAGAAAAAACAATAATCAGTAGTAAGAAAATTAGGAATAAAAAAAAAAACACAGGTACATGCAAACATAATCAAAGTAATAGATTAATTAATTACAAAACCAGTATGGAGGTTAAAGGAAAAAATCATTAAAATCAATTACATCTACAAAGATCAGTCAAGAGATTCACAAAATAAAAAGTTGTAAAGTATGACATCATATACATAAAATGTGGGTGGGGAGAGTAAATATATAGGTCTTCTAGAATGGGTTAAATCTTAAATTACCATCAACTTAGTATAGACTGCTATATGCATAGGATGTTATATAGAAACCTAATGATAACCACAAATCAAAACTCTATAATAGATATGCAAAAAATAAAAATAAAATAAAAAGAAAGGATCCAAGTATATCACTAAAAGAAAGCCATAAAAAGACTAGAAAAGAGAGCAAGAGAAGGAACAGTGCACTATAAAAATAGCAATAAAACAAGTAACAAAATGTCAGTAAGTACATATCTATCAGTAATTACTTTGAGTTTAAACAGATAAAATGCTCCAACCAAAAGTCACAGAGTAACTGAATGGATAAAAAAAGCTAGACATAAATAAATAAAATCTTTAAAAAAAAAAAAAAAAAAGGGCGCCTGGGTGGCTCAGTTGGTTAAGCGACTGCCTTCGGCTCAGGTCATGATCCTGGAGTCCCTGGATCGAGTCCCGCATCGGGCTCCCTGCTCGGCAGGGAGTCTGCTTCTCCCTCTGACCCTCCCCCCTCTCATGTACTGGCTCTCTCTCATTCTCTCTCTCTCAAATAAATAAATAAAATCTTTAAAAAAAAAAAAAAAGCTAGACATATCTATATGCTACCTACAAGAGATTCATTTAAGACCTAACGCACATGCAGATTGAACATGGAAAGATGGAATAACATTATGCAAATGAAATTGAAAAGAAAGCTGGGGTAGCAATACTTATATCAAATAAAATAGACTTTTTTTTTTTTTAATTTTATGTTATGTTAGTCACCATACAATACATCATTAGTTTTTGATGTGGTGATCCACGATCCATTGTTTTCGTATAACACCCAGCGCTCCATGCAGTCCGTACCCTCCTTAATACCCATCACTGGGCTAACCCATCCCCCCTCCCCCCTCCCCTCTAAAACCCTGTTTGTTTCTCAGAGTCCATAGTCTCTCATGGTTCGTCTCTCCCTCCGATTTCCCTCCCTTCATTTTTCCCTTCCTTCTCCTAATGTCCTCCATGCTATTCCTTATGTTCCACAAATAAGTGAAACCATATGATAATTGACTTTCTCTGCTTGACTTATTTCACTTAGCATAATCTCCTCCAGTCCCATCCATGTTGATGCAAAAGTTGGGTCTTCATCCTTTCTGATGGCTGAGTCATATTCCATTGTATATATGGACCACATCTTCTTTATCCATTCATCTGTTGAAGGGCATCTCGGCTCCTTCCACAGTTTGGCTATTGTGGACATTGGTGCTATGAACACTGGGGTGCATGTGCCCCTTCTTTTCACTACATCTGTATCTTTGGGGTAAATACCTAGTAGTGAAATCATTGGGTCATAGTGTAGCTCTGTTTTTAACTTTTTGAGGAACCTCCATACTGTTTTCCAAAGTGGCTGTACCAGCTTACATTCCCACCAACACTGTAAGAGGGTTCCCCTTTCTCCACATCCTCTCCAAACATCTGTCATTTCCTGTCTTGTTAATTTTGGCCATTCTAACGGGTGTAAGTTGGTATCCCAATGTAGTTTTGATTTGAATTTCCCTGAAAGCTAATGATGTTGAACATTTTTTCATGTGTCTGTTAGCCATTTGTATGTCTTCTTTGGAGAAGTGTCTGTTCATGTCTTTTGCCCATTTCTTGACTGAATTATTGTTTTTTGGTGTTGAGAATGAGGAGTTCTTTATACATCTTGGATACCAATGTTTTATCTCTAGTGTCATGTGCAAATATCATCTCCCTTTCTGTGGGATGCCTCTTAGTTTTGTTGACTGTTTCCTTTGCTGTGCAGAAGCTTTTTATCTTGATGAAGTACCAAAGTTCATTTTTGCTTTTGTTCCCCTTGCCTTTGGAGATGTGTCTTGATGTAGTCCATATATACAATGGAATATTACTCAGCCATCAGAAAGGATGAATACCCACCATTTGCATAGACATGGATGGAATTGGAGGGGATTATGCTAAGTGAAATAAGTCAGGCAGAGAAAGACAACCATCATATGGTTTCACTTATTTGTGGAACATAAGGAATAGCATGGAGGACATTAGGAGAAGGAAGGGAAAAATGAAGGGGGGGGGATCAGAGGGGAGACAAACCATGAGAGACTATGGACTCTGGGCAACAAACTGAAGGTTTCAGAGAGGAGGCGGGTGGGGAGTGGATTAGCTCAGTGATGGGTATTAAGGAAGGTGTGTATTGCAATGAGTATTGGGTGTTATACGCAAACAATGAATCATGGAACACTACATCAAAAAACTAATGAAGTACTGTATGGTGGCTAACATAATAAAAAAATTTTTTAATAAAAAAATAATAAATTAAAAAAACAAAAGATCTATGTAATTTAACCACATAAAGAGATTAAATTGGAGAACAGAGGATAGTCTCAATATATAAAGAAAAAACATTAAAAACCAACGTTTGATGTATTCATCAAACCAACATTCAGATGAATCGTTCATGACTAAACTCCTAGTAAACTAGGAAACAAATTTCTTTAACCTAAAAAAGTGTATCTATCAAAAGTCTACAGCAAATATCATCCTTAACAATGAATTGTTAGAATTCCGTTTAAAATCAGTAACAAGGGGCAGCTGGGTGGCTCAGTCGTTAAGCGTCTGCCTTCGGCTCAGGTCATGATCCCAGGGTCCTGGGATCGAGCCCCGCATCGGGCTCCCTGCTCTGCGGGGGGCCTGCTTCTCCCTCTCCCACTCCCCCTGCTTGTGTTCCCTCTCTCGCTGTGTCTCTCTCTGTCAAATAAAAAAAAAAATTAAAAAAAAAGTTTTTAAAATCAGTAACAAGAAAATTATACGTTTTTGTTGTTGCTGTTTTTCAAGCATTGTTCTGGAGTCCTAGCAAGCATGATAAGAAACAAATCACAAAATAATAATAATAATAATAATAATAATAATAATAAAATAAGAATTAATGAAATTACATACAGATTATATTGAAAATCATTACAGCATCATTACTTTCAAATAATATAAATGTCTACATAGACAATAGAAAGTACACATATTCTTCAACACAGAAGTCCCATTCTGAGGTATATACCCTAGAGACATTATCCCCAGTCAACATAGGAAATATGTTCAAGAATGATTATAGCAGTATTATTTGTAATGACAGAAAATAAATGGAAACACCTTAAATGTTCATCACTCATACAATGGATAAATTGCGTGATATTATGCAATGAAAAACAATATGGAAGTGAAAATGAAAATGACATAATGAATCCCAAACATCATCTTGAAAAAGAAAATGGCAATATGATACCACACATATAAAACTAGGAAATATGCAAGATACAATTATATCATAAGAATGTACATTTATGTGTTAAAATATAAACACATAGGAATGATAAATATGAACTTTTAGACAGTGGTTGCCTCTGGTGGGAAAATGGAGCTAAACTGGTAATGTTTTATTTCTTAAGCCCAGGGGTAGGTAACTGATATTTTGTTCTTTTTTGTACTTTTTTGGGGTGGAATGAGGACTAAAGCTACATGATTTTTGTAAAAAAAATCATTTGAAATAAAGGTTAGATTGACGAATTGTTTATAGTCCTTGATCCATAAGATGGTATCTTTGAACTTTTAAAAGGAGGATTATTTGACGATGAAAAGAAAAAAAGACAATTAGCGTGTATTAAACAATACTGGTATATGGACAACCCTGTTAGGAAAGTGTAGTAATACCGTCCCTTGGATAAACTGAACCTGTTTGTGCTTGATATAAATTTAGTATAAAATAGCTTCTCTCCAAGACTGTTTTTTCTTTTTTTTAATTTAAATTAATTTTATTATGTTATGTTAGTCACCATACAATACATCATTAGTTTTTGATGTAGTGATCCACGATTCATTGTTTTCCTATAACACCCAGTGCTCCATGCAGTACGTGCCCGCCTTAATACCCATCACCAGGCTAACCCATCCCCCCACCTCCTTCCCTGTCGACCTCAGAGAGTCGGGGACCTGGGGTGGCAAAGGAACTGAGAAAAAGAGACGACAGTACAGCGAGGCACAGGGGACCCCGAGCAAACAGCCCGAGGCGCCGAGGTTTATTTTCCATACTCTTATATACCTTCTACAGCGATATAGATCTATAATGATTTACAGCAGGGGCGTAGTAAGGTACATTCCTCCATGTATACAGGATTAGTCAAGCATGTAAGAATCTTTAAAACAGAATTTACAGGACAAGGGAACAAAGAGGGGAGTGCACAGTGTGCTGTTTACAGCTGGCTTCCTATCTACAAAACATCTTCTGCTGCATACTTTAGAACTGACCACACACGTTCCAAGGGCATTTCACTCTGATCTTTTCGGGTTATTTTTAACCCTGCAATCTCGAGTTTTCTCAGAGATCTCGGAGTCTGAGCAAACATGCACCAGTGGTCATTGTGGCGTTCTGTTTCCTACACTTCCCCTCTAAAACCCTCAGTTTGTTTCTCAGAGTCCATAGTCTCTCATGGTTCATGAGACTGTTCTCATACATTCTGTTTCTAAACTTTAAGTATACCTATAGAAATATTAATTTGAAGTTTGCAGTATCAGTAGCTACTTACTCTATATTCCAATGTTCCTTTATATATCATGCTATGTATTTTTCTGTAGCTCTTTGTAATTCCTCATTTACATGTCTGATTCTTCAACCAGACTATGGACACCTTGAGAATAAGGATGAATCTTAATCATCCTTATATTATCAGCCTAGTATAGTGCTTAACAGAAATACTCAAAGAGTTTTATGTAAATGAATAGTATAAAAGTGTTTTGCAGTGGCACATGATATATTGGGAAAAAAGCACCAGTGATGCTGGGCAAGAGGACTTAATTACTCATTTAAGCTTGTAAGCAAGTTTATACAAACACAGTGCTGTTCATCTGTATTTTACATTAGGATTCCACATAAGATTTCATTCATTAAAAAGGGCTTTGCTGGGAAAAGAGTTAAAAAACCAATGTCATACCAGATCCCAGACTTTTTTTTTTTTAATTTCATGAACTGGTATAATTAAAAGAATATATGAACACAAAAATGTAGGAAGGAGGGAATAAAAGGGACAGCTTTTGAAACTGAATACATTTAGCTGTGAAAAAATCTTTTTATGTTGTCCCTTTTTATTTTCCCATTTGGATTTGATCTTGAAACCTCATCACACACAAGCAGTATCAAAATTACCAATAAAACCCAAATAAATATAGATTTCTGGGACCCAAGCTCTGGAATTTTCCATTTGGTATATTTGGCATGATTTTCAGAAATCTGTAGTTTTTAAAAACTCAGCAGGTGATTTACATGCACATCTAAGTTCAGAAACCACTGATATAGTATCCTCTTCCACAGGAAAATTGAAATATTGAAATGGTTCTGTTGCTGTCATAAGCAACATAAGAGATCATGGAACCCTATTTGATTTTTTATGATATACATACATATTCTCATGATATATACATATATATTGGAATGCATCTGATATATATATATATATATATATATATATATATATATCTCCATGATCTCTTATCAACAATTCCAGAATCCAAGAAGTTCTGAAAACTGAAAGTTATACATAACATTTGGTAGCAAAACATGACTTGACTATACGTGTGAAATTGTCAGATGAATGGATAAAGAAGATGTGGTATATATATACAATGTAATATTATGCAGCCATCAAAAGGAATGAAATCTTGCCATTTGCAACGACGTGGATGGAACTGGAGGGTATTATGCTGAGCGAAATAAGTCAATCAGAGAAAGACATGTATCATATGATCTCACTGATATGAGGAATTCTTAATCTCAGGAAACAAACTGAGGGTTGCTGGAGTTAGGGGGGTGGGAGGGATGAGGTGGCTGGGTGATAGACATTGGGGAGGGTATGTGCTATGGTGAGCGCTGTGAATTGTGTAAGACTGTTGAATCTCAGACCTGTACCTCTGAAACAAAGAATACATTTTATGTTAAAAAAAAGAAGAAGAAGAAGATAGCAGGAAGGGAAAAATGAATGGGGGGAAATCAGAGGAGAAGACAAACCATGAGAGACTATGGACTCTGAGAAACAAACTGAGGGTCCTAGAGGGGAGGAGGGTGGGGGGATAGGTTAGCCTGGTGATGGGTATTAAAGAGGGCATGTACTGAATGGATCACTGGCTGTTATGTGCAATGAATCACGGAACACTACATCAAAAACTGATGATGTAGTGTATGGTGATTAACATAACATAATAAAAAAAAAAGCAGAATCAGACCTATAAATACAGAGAACAAAGTGATAGTTGTCAGAGGGAAGTGAAGGGCAAAATGGTAAAGGGAAGTAGGAGATACAGGCTTCCAGTTACAGAATGAATAAGTCTTGGGAATAAAAGACGATGCATATAAAATATAGTCAATGATAATGTAACAGTCATGTAAAAGTGATGGTAACAGATGGTAACTATACTTGTGTGAACATAGCATAATGTATAAAATTGTCCAATCACTATGTTGTACACCTGAAACTAATGTAACATTGTATGGCAACTATACTCAAATAAAAACCAAACAAACAAAAAAGCATGACCTGACAAGAACAAATTTGATGACAAAACCTGATCTCAACTAACAAGCTATGTATAGTCCTTAACTTATCCCACTTACTGTTCACATATTTCAGTGCAGAAATATTAGTGTACATGATTATGAGGTGCTCCCTCAAACTACCAAGATACACTGCAATATATGGCCCATTACCTTATTTGCTTTTAAAATTTAAAGAAGTCTGAATTCTGATTTGAATATTAAAACAAATGGCAACTCAAATCAAACCTGTTTCCCTGTGTATGGCAAATTTTCAATCACCCATTACGTGGAATCCTTATTGTTTAAAATGTTAGCATAGAATATTTAAGAATGAGAAATAAGGCAATTTTTAAATGTTTCTTTTTGTTGAGAATTTTGGCATCCATATTCATCAGGGATATCGGTCTGTAATTCTCCTTTTGATGGGGTCTTTGCCTGGTTTGGGGATCAAGGTATTGCTGGTCTCATAGAATGAGTTTGGAAGTTTTCCTTCTGATTATATTTTTTGGAAACAGCTTCAGGAAAATAGGTATTATTTCTTCTTTGAATGTTTGGTAGAATTCCCCAGGGAATCCATCAGGCCCTGGACTCTTGTTTTTTGGGAGGTTTTTGATCACTGATTCAATCTCATTACTGGTTATTTGTCTATTCAAGCTGTCAATTTCTTCCTGTTTCAGTCTTGGTAGTTTATAGATTTCCAGAAGCTATCCATTTCTTCCAGGTTGCTTAATTTATTGGCATATAGTTGTTGATAATAATTTCTGATAATTGTTTCCATTTCCTTGGTGTTAGTCGTGATCTCTCCCCTTTCATTCATAATTTTATTAATTTGGGTCCTTTCTCTTTTCTTTTGAAGAAGTCTGGCCAGTAGTTTATCAATCTTATTAATTCTTTCAAAGAACTAGCTTCTAGTTTCATTGATCTGCTCTACTGTATTTCTGGTTTCTAATTCATTGATCTCTGCTCTAATCTTAATTATTTCTCATCTCGTGTGTGCCTTAGGCTTTATTTGTTGTTCTTTCTCCAGTTCTTTAAGGTGTAAAGTTAATTTATGTATTCGGGATTTTTTTGTTTTTGTTTTTGTTTTTGTTTTTAAATAAGGCTTGGTCCTAGCTAATAGGATCGAACAGTACATTTTTTTTTTTTAAAGATTTTATTTATTTATTCATGAGAGACAGAGAGAGAGAGAGAGAGAGAGAACGGCAGAGGGAGAAGCAGGCTCCCAAGGAGCAGGGAGCCCGATGCGGGACTCGATCCCAGGACCCTGGGATCATGACCTGAGCCGAAGGCAGATGCTTAACCATCTGAGCCACCCAGGCGCCCTCGAACAGTACATTAAAAGGATTATCCATCACGACCAGGTGGGATTTATCCCTGGGATGCAAGGGTGGTTCAACATTCACAAATCCATCAATGTGATAGAACACATTACTAAGAGAAGAGACAAGAACCATATGATCCTCTCAATTGATACAGAAAAAGCATTTGACAAAATACAGCATCCTTTCCTGATTAAAACTTCAGAGTGTACGGATAGAGGGAACATTCCTCAATTTCATAAAAACCATCTATGAAAAGCTCACAGCAAATATCATTCTCAATGGGGAAAAGCTGAGAGCCTTTCCCTTAAGATCAGGAACATGACAAGGATGCCCACTCTCACCACTATTGTTCAACATAGTACTAGAAGTCCTAGCAACAGCAATCAGACAAAAAGAAATAAAAGGTAATCAAATTGGCAAAGAAGAAGTCAAACTCTCTCTCTTCTCAGATGACATGATACTTTATGTGGAAAACCCAAAGGATTCCACCCCCAAATTACTAGAAATCATATAGCAATTCAGTAATGTGACAGGATACAAAATCAATGCACAGAAATCAGTTGCTTTCTTATACGCTAACAATGTAACTGTAGAAAGAGAAATTAGAGAATTGATTCCACTTACAATAGCACCAAAAACCATAAGATACCTTGGAATAAACCTAACCAAAGAGGTAAAGGATCTATACTCTAGAAACTACAGAAGACTTATGAGAGAAATTAAAGAAGACACTAAAAGATGGAAAAACATTCCATGCTCATGGATTGGAAGAATAAACATTGTTAAAATGTCTATGCTGCCCAGAGCAATCTATACTTTCAATGCCATCCCGATCAAAATACCAATGGCATTTTTCAAAGTGCTGGAACAAACAATCCTAAAATTTGTATGGAATCAGAAAAGACCCCGAATCGCCAATGAAATGTTGAAAAAGAAAAACAAAGTTGGGGGCATCACGTTGCCTGATTTCAAGCTATATTACAAAGCTGTGATCACCAAGACAACATGGTGTTGGCACAAAAATAGACACACAGATTAATGGAACAGAACAGAGGCCCCAAAATGGAACCTCAACTGTATGGTCAACTATCCTTTGACAAATCAGGAAAAAATATGCAATGGAAAAAAGACAGTCTCTTTCTTACGGATCCTGGACTGGATCGCCCGATTGGAAGAACCAAGCAGCACTTGGAGATCTTGGAGGATAGGAGGTTTATTTAACACTGGCAGGATCAGAGGAGAGTGGTCTCCAAAGGTCTAAGCCCGGAGCACAAACAAAGGGGGCAATTTATACACTTCTACTTCCACATACTTGGCACTTTTGGTTCGTGCACAAAGCAGGGCAGGGAGAAGAACCTGGAAGAGCCCAGGGGCAAGGACTGGGACTCTCTCGCTGGCTCGGTCAGCCATCTTAGGACATAGATTTTCCTTATCATTCCCCCCTTTGATGTCCCTTTAAACACCTAGTTTAGAGGGCATCATTTTCATCTTCTAAGGGGTGATAGTGAGTAAGGAGTAACTGGAGTTTGATTTTAGCAATCTGAGTAGTAATAAACCTAGTAAGGGCATTAAGAATACAAGGACCAAATGCCACTATGAGGAGAAGCAATAGGAGGGGGCTGACAAGGGGGGGGAACCAAGGGAACTATTGTGAGAGGGTATCCCACCAAGTTGTCCGCTGGAGTGTTTCCCACCAGCGATGTACTCATTCCTGTAATTGGGTCAGAGTTTCTTGGACCACCTCTGACTCATTACCATAGAAACAACATTCCTCCTGTAGGAAGAGGCAGAGCCCCCCTTGCGTGGCCGTGAGCAAGTCAAGCCTGCGCCTGTTTTGGAGGACCACTGAGGCCAGTGAATCGAGTTGGTGCTGCAGGGCCAGGGCCGACTGAGTGAGGGCGGAAAAATCTGCTGTGAGTTGTTGAGTTAACCCCTGGTACTGAACCTGAGACATCCCAATGTCAGTGGCGCCGAGGGCAACACCTGATGCGGCCAGCAGGCTTACGATAAGAGGGATGGCTGTGGGGGAGTGTTGAGGGTGGCTAGGAGGTCTCCATATGAGTGGGGCATTGCTCCCAGGGAGGACTGAAAGATCGGGTAAGAGACTGACAAGCGTGCATGATTGATCGCGTGGGGTGATGCAGATGTATACACCTTGATCACAAGCCAGAAAAGTGTTGTTAGGTGCACAGACCCGACTGTGGCCCATGATGGGAGAGGAAGAGTTGCCATACAGCAGTACTGGTGCCAGAAAGGGATAATCTGAGGTCCCCAGTGCCGAGGTGGGAGGTGACACAGTAGATTGGTTGAGGATGACACCTAGGTATTGGACAGAACCAGGCTTCATACAGATCCAGCAGTCAGACGCTCGGGGTGGATTCAAGTCGTTCAGCACTTGGTGGGAGGCATTAATCATACCTAACAGTTGTGCTATAGATACTTGCTGTGTGTGGATTGGGGACTCAGGGATGCGCCAGGGCGAGTTATTTTCTGTCTGACTCTGGGGGTTGACTGTAAGGCTTGGAGTGAACATGGACTTAATCATAAATTTGGCCTTGGGGTCGGTCCCCATAGGGTGATACTTGCCCAACAGGAGAATGATTCCTGTAGCCCATGATGTGGCATTGGGTTCTAAGACTGAGAGGGTGAGTGGTATACAGTGATTGTTAAAGCAAGAGGATGGGGTGGCATTGCATGACAAGGAAATCCGGATGTCACTGCACTGTTTGAGGCACCACCTGGTGGACCATCATTCCATTCCCGGCCAAGTCACCACCCATGACTCACATCCCCAGGCTTGAGAGCAGAACTGAGGGCAGGTGTTTGGCTGTTGAGGTATAGGGCCCCCACAGATGTAGATATCTACCAGCCAGTAACCACAGTGAGGGCCATGGTTGGAACACTGTCTGTGAGGTTCCCAGGAGGTATCACGAAGCTGGCATCCATCAAAATCGAGGTTAACCTTTGGTGTGTGTCCATCCCAGGTGGAAGAAGTCAGTGGGGGCGCTGGTGCAGGATTGAGGGGGATAAGCTGGAAAGTCCATTTGCCAGGAACGGGATATGAGAGTTTGCCCCCCTTGCTTGGCTGGGCAAGCTAGAGGCAGTGAGGAGGAACAGCACACCAGGTAGCAGAAAACTGGGACTGACTGGGGCCAGGAAAACCATGGTGAAATGCGCTCAGGAGTAGAGAGCAGAGGGCCAATAAAAATGGGATCTATGACCTTAGGTAGAGGAAGCCATCATGGCTAACCCGTCAGCAGATGAAACCCGTGGACAAGGAAGTGCAGTAATACACCTTAGGGACCCAATAAGCAATGACAATAGTAAGCCTCTGGGGGAAAGTCCAGTCAGGAGGGGCAACAGGGTAGAGTCCAATTCCCAAAATGAGGGAAATGACGCCAATGAGAGCCAGGGACCACGGTGAGCAGGTGTCCATCAGTCAGTGGGGTCTTGCCGAAGGTGAAGCTGGAATGGGTTCGTGAAGTCTGGCTGGACTCTCCACTGGCACGGCTCCTCATCCAAATGATGAGCTTTCTTCACTCTGGAGTGGTGAACCCACGGGGTGACACCTGAGACCTTGAGGGCAGCAGGGGTGGTTAGAACAACAGTGTGGGGCCCTGTCCACTGTGGTTTGAGGGGGTCTTTCTTCCAATCTTTGACCCAAACTGAGTCCCCTGTCTGGAAGGAGTGTATCTGAGACCCTAAGGAGATTGGGGCCCTCTTGATGTACTTTTGTAATTTATTTAGGGTGGCCCCCAGGGCCTGAAGCTGCTCCTGTTTCCCTTTATCTCCAACCTGATGCAAGTTTCCTGGAAGGCTTCCCAAGCACAGGGGAGGCCGTCCATATATTAATTCGAATGGGGAGAAACCTGATGTCTCGGGCATGCAGCTAGCATGCAGGATAGCTAGGGGTAGCAGATCCAGCCATGGGAGGTTAGTCTCCTGACAAAACCTTGCTAAGGTTCCCTTGAGGGTGAGATTCATTCACTCTACTTTTCCTGAACTTTGGGGCCGATAAGCGGTGTAGAGTCTCCAGGTGATGTTGAGAGATTTGGTCAAGACCTGTACAATGTCTGCCACAAATGCAGGTCCATTGTCACTATGGATTATTAATGGCAGGCTGAACCAGGGCACAATCTCCTGCAAGAGGAATTTAGCTACTTCCAGGCTTTGCTCTGTCCTAGTCGGGAAGGCTTTGATCCACCCAGAGTATGTGCATACTATTACTAGGAGATATCTGAACCCTCCACTTGGCTGCACATCTGTGAATTCTACCTCTAGATCTTCGAAGCGTGTTGCTCCCATCCTCTGGACACCTGGCGGGAGCCATGGTGCAGACCAAGCATTATTATTTTTTTTAATATTTTTTTATTTGACAGAGAGAGAGACAGTGAGAGAGGGAACACAAGCAGGGGGAGTAGGAGAGGGAGAAACAGGCTTCCTGTGGAGCAGGGAGCCTGATGCGAGGCTCGATCCCAGGACCCTGGGATCATGACCTGAGCTGAAGGCAGACGCTTAACGACTGAGCCACCCAGGTGCCCCCAGACCAAGCATTATTTTTAGCACGTTATGTATTGTTCACTTGTTGCTCAGCATAGTGCTGGAAGCTGACTGATGTAGTAGTGCTTCTTGAGAAGGGCCTCTAATGCAGTTTTTCTCAGATGAGTGAGTTGGTGGTATCCCTTGACTAGATGCCCTCCAGTTGCTGTTGGAACAAAGATGTGCCCGTCTGGCATCATCCACCATCCCTTTTCAGTCAGGGTGGCTCCCTCAGCCATGGCCCATTCCTTTTCCTTTTTAGTGTAACTGGGTGGAGGGACTTCTTCTGGGGGTGTTAGGGCCATGGTGAGGGAAGGGGCTCTGTCCATGTCCTCTCTGGCTGAGGTCTTGGCTGCCTCATCTGCCAGATTATTTCCCCACGCTATGGGGTTGTCTCCTTTCTGGTGTCCCTTACAGTGCAGGATTACTACTTCCTTTGGAAGCCAGATGGCTTCGAGGAGTCTCAGTATCTCCTCTCTGTTCTTGATAGCTTCTCCTGCTGCAGTTAGGAGGCCCCTTTCCTTGTAGATGGCTCCATGTATATGTATAGTAGCAAAGGCGTACCAAGAGTCAGTATAAATGTTGACTCGCTTGCCTTCACTGAGGGTGAGGGCTTGGACTAAGGCATATAATTCAGCCTGTTGGGCTGACCATCCAGCTGGTAATGCTTTAGCTTCTAGGACTTCAGTGGTTGTGGTTACTGCATAACCCACTTTCCAGGCACCCTCCTGTAGGTAACTGCTGCCATTGCTGAAGAGCGTGAGCTCTGGATTCTTTATGGTCCTGCAGATCTGGACGGCTTGCATAGACTTCATCAGTCACCTCGGAGCAGTTATGGTCTTGTTCCCCCTCTTCTGTGGGGAGAAAGGTTGCTGGATTTAATGTCCTTACTCTTTCAAGGGTGACCTGTGGGTTTTCGCAGAGGAGCCCTTGGTACTGTGCTAGCCGAGAGTTGGAAAGGAAGCTGTGTCTCTGTGCGTTCATGAGGGACACAACTGCATGAGTGACCTTGACGTTAAGTTCTTGCCCCAGGGTAAGTCTGTCCGCCTCCTTGATGAGTAGGACTGTGGCTGCCAGTGCCCTGAGGCACAGCAGCCATCCCGCTGCCACAGGGTACAGCTTCTTTGACAGGTAAGCAACTGGCCGTTGCCAGGGTCCAACAGTCTGAGTGAGTACCCCGAGCACTATTTTTTCCTTTTCATGCACAAAGAGAATGAAGGGTTTTTCTACATCTGGTAGGCCCAGGACTGGAGCCTGCCCCAGGGTGGTCTTCATCTCTCTGAAAGAGGCTTCTGCTTCCTCAGTCCAGATAGGCGGTTCTTGATTTGGACCCCCTAAGAGATCATAAAGGGGTCTTGCTATTGCCGAGAACCCAGGGACCCAGATGTGGCAGAATCCTGCAGCCCCCAGGAATTCTCGTATGCCCCTTTTTGTCTGGGGCTGTGGCAGGGAGATGATGACTCTTTTCCTCTCCAGCCCTAGTTCTCTTTTCCCTTGGGTGAGGAGGAAACCAAGGTATTGGACCTGTTGTTGGCAGATTTGTGCCTTCTTCCATGAGGCTTGGTATCCCGAGTCTGACAGGAGCTGTAGGAGGGCCTTTGTGCCTTTTGTACAGTCTTCTTGTGTGTCACTGGTGAGGAGGAGGTCATCCACATACTGGAGGAGGGTACATCATGTGGCCTTTCTTGGGAAGCTGGCGAGGTCCACGGCCAGCACTTCCCCAAAGAAGGTTGGTGAGTTTTTAAACCCCTGCAGGAGGTGCATTCAAGTCAGTTGCATCTGGCACTCTGTATCAGGTTCAGACCATTCAAAGGCAAATAGTGGCTGGCTCTGGGGAGCTAAGCAGAGGCAGAAGAAGGCATCCTTCAAATCTAGGCAAGTGAACCATCTGGCTGACCCCAGGATTTGACTGAGGAGGGTGTATGGATTCGGGATCACTGGGTGCAGAGAGATGGTCACCTTGTTGATGGCCCGCAGGTCTTGAACTGGTCGGTATCACCCTCCTGGCTTCTTGACTGGCAGGAGTGGGGTATTCCAGGCTGACTGGCACTCGACTAGAATACCTGCTTCTTTGAGTTTGGTCAGATGTTCTTGGATGCCGACCTTAGCTTCTTGTGGAAGGGGGTATTGCCTTTGCCTCTGAGGTTGGGCTCCTGGGATCAGTTAAATATTGATAGGGGCCTGATTCTGGGCTAGTCCAGGTGGGTTGTTTTCAGCCCACACTGAAGGGAAGGCGAGTCTGAACTCTGGCAGGCTGCTTGGTTGGGCCTGGGCACAGAATAGCCTCCATTCTTCTTCCCTTGGTGTGGTAATTGCTAGTATTAGAGACCCCGTCTCCTCTTGCCTTGGGTTCAATCAGAGGCTAGTGTGTCCAGTGGGCTCAAAGGTTATCTGAGCCCTAAGCTTGGAGAGTATGTCTCGGCCCAGGAGAGGGATGGGGCAATTGGGCAGATAAAGGAATTCATGTCAGACCTTGTGGTCCTCACTGGTTGGCCCCCCACCTTCATTTTGACTGTGGGCTCATGGGAGCCAAAGAGGAAAGAGCCCAGTCCCCCTCAGTCTGAGTCCATTCCTGCAAGGCCTATGAGGTCCTCCTCTCGGGGTTCTTCCTTATAGCGGCTGGGCTTTTGAGCCTTTCCCCGGTTGGCACATGCGTTTTTCCAATGCCCTTTCTCTTTATAGTAGGCACATTGATCCCTTGTCAAGGGGGTTCTGGGTTTCCCCCTTTCAGTGGGTGGGGTCTCTCTGCCTTTGTGTTGTCCTTTTCTTTCAGGACAGTGGTGAGGAGGTTTTCTTTTTCATCTTTTTGTCAGCTTCCCATTTGGCTGTGACCTCCCTGTTCATGTAGACCTTATTGGCAATCTCTATTAGTTGGGTGATGTTCATCTTGGCAAAACCCTCTAGTTTCTGAAGTTTTTTTCCTGATGTCTGGGGTGGCCTGAGCCATGAAGGAGATGTTTACCATCTGTTGGCTTTCCTGTGCCTTGGGGTCAAATGGAGTGTATATCCTGTAGGCTTCACATAGTCTTTTGTAGTAGTCCCTGGGGGACTCCCTTGGTTGTTGAGTGACCGAGGATACCTTAGTCATGTTCATGGGTTTCTTAGCTTCTGCCCAGATTCCCTGGAGGACGACCTCCTGGTACCGGCAGATGTGGTCTGTCCCTTGGTTGTGGTGAAGTCCCATGCTGGGTGCTCTTCAGGTGCAGCCGCATTAGCCCAGGCAGCAGAGTCGATGACTCCTGCTGGTGTGTGCTCTTCCAGGTACTGCTGTGCATCTTTCATTATTCTCCTCCTTTCCTCTGTGTTAATCAGGGTGTGGAGTAACTGTTGGCAGTCTTCCCAGGTTGGCCAATGAGTCTGGAAGAGGGATTCTATGAGGTCTACCATAGCCTGTGGTTTCTCAGAGTAGGATGGGGTGTTATGTTTCCAGTTGAGGAGGTCGGTGGTGGAGAAGGGCTGATAATACATCATGGAATGGCCAGGTTGGACTATCCCATCTTCATCATGCCTCTCGGGTTCCTGCGTCTCTCACACTGGCATTTGGAGGGCGCTTGTGCCTGGCCTGGGATGCAGCCTGGCTGCTGGTCCTGGAGAAAGTGGATCTTCTGGGCCTGGGGGCACCAGTGAAACCAATGGCGGTGGAGCGTCTGGAGCTGAAGGGCCAGTTGTAGGCAGTCTTGGGGGTACATATGGTGGGAGCAGGGTCGGTTCATCCTCGGGATCTCTGGCAAGGATTTGTGGAGACTGGGGCTTTTGCTGATTTTCTTTAGGTTACTTGGATGAGGCAATTAAGACCCTGGCCTGTCCCTGCCTATTGCAAGCGAATTGCACCCAGGGGGGAAGGGTCTGAGCAATTCCTAGCCAGGAGTCAATGTACGGAAACTGGTCAGGGTGTCCTGGTTCTCCTGTTACGACTTGCCATACTCGACGAATCGTTGGTACACCCAATGTCCCTTCTGAAGGCCACCTGACATCAAAGGTGGGCCATTCCAATTCGCATAGGGTTCTCAACTTGCCGGGGTTCATCCTGACTCCACAGTCTCCCAAAAACCCCTTCTTGAAATTTTTGATCATGGTCTCTAGAACCATAGGTTTACTCTGCCCTGAGCTCATGGTGATGTCCCCATGTGCAGTGGCACAGAGACAGACAAAGGTTGGGGTGCCTCCTGAGGTGAAGAGACCAATCAGATGCCTGTCTGGCCTGTCCCAAAGGAGCTTAGGTGAGGCTTAGCTGTAGCGGTCTCAGCGTTGTGACTTACGATCGGAAACTATTCCGATGCCACCATAGACTGTATGCTGTTCACCACAGAATCGCAGATGGGCCCACTCAGACTCTGTAGGCTTCTGGGGACCTTAAGGGTGACCACCCGTGGAGTCACAGAATCAGTCCGCTTGAGCATGCCAGGTCGGACTGCACATTCACTCTCACATTCACACTCCAGAAGTTATTACATTCCCTCCCTGGGAATCTCTACCTGTGAGACCTCAAAGAGGTCTCTGGGAGGTGATCAGGCTCCCCTTCCACCCCAGTGGGGTGGGCCTGTCTGGGTCCTGGGGCCCCAGGCCTTACTGGAATCCAACATCCAGGATCAGGTCCTCACCTGCCAAGTCTCCTCGAGTCTGGCAGGAACAGCGGAGTGGGGCTGGCTCGAGTCAACCGGGGCAGAAGACTGCTGGAAATTAGGCAGGGCACATCTTCTCCATTACGATTGCTCATTCAGTCACTGCCCCATCGTTGCCCCCAAACCGGTGGCAACAATGGGCCAGTGCAGTTGGGTTTCCCAGTCAGGGAACCAAATGTTACAGAACCTTGACTGGATTGCCTGATGGAAGAACCAAGCAGCACTCAGAGATCTTGGAGGATAGGAGATTTATTTAACACTGGTGGGCTCAGAGGAGAGTGGGCTCCAAAGGTCTGAGCCCCGAGAGCAAACAAAGGGGGCAATTTATACTCTTCTACTTCCACATACTTGGCACTTTTGGCACGTGCACGAAGCAGGGCAGGGAAAAGAACCCGGATTGGTGTGCGCAGGAAGCAGAGCAGTGAGAAGAACCTGGAAGAACCCTGGGGCAAGGACTGGGAGTCTCTCGCTGGCTCGGTCGGCCATCTTAGGACACGATTTTCCTTATCATCTTCAATAAATGGTGCTGGGAAAATTGGACAGCTATATATAGAAGAATGAAACTCAATCATTCTCTTACACCATATACAAAGATAAACTCAAAATGGATGAAAGACCTCAATGTGAGACAGGAATCCATCAAAATTCTAGAGGAGAACATAGGCAGTAACCTCTTTGACATCGGCCACAGCAACTTCTTTCAAGGCACATCTCCAAAGGCGAGGGAAACAAAAGCACAAATGAACTTTGGGACTCCATCAAGATAAAAAGCTTCTGGACATCAAAGGAAACAGTCAACAAAACTAAGAGGCAACCCATGGAATGGGAGAAGATATTTGCACATGACATTACAGATAAAGGGCTGGTATCCAAGATCTATAAAGAACTTCTCAAACTCAGCACCCAAAGAACATATAATCCAGTCAAGAAATGGGCAGAAGACATGAACAGACACTTCTCAAAAGAAGACATACAAATGGCTAACAGACACATGAAAAAATGTTCATCATCATTAGCCATCAGGGAAATTCAAATTGTAACCACACTGAGATACCACTTTACACCAGTTAGAATGGCAAAAATTGACAAGGCAAGGGCGCCTGGGTGGCTCAGTTGTTAAGTGTCTGCCTTCAGCTCAGGTCATGGTCCCAGGGTCCTGGGATTGAGCCCTGCATCGGGCTTCCTGCTCAGCGGGAAGCCTGCTTCTCCCTCTCCCACTCCCTCTGCTTGTGTTTCCTCTCTCACTGTCTCTCTCTGTCTCTCTGTCAAATAAATAAATAAAATCTTAAAAAAAAAGAAAAAAAAATTGACAAGGCAAGAAACAACAAATGTTGGAGAGGTTGTGGAGAAAGGGGAACTCTCTTACACTGTTGGTGGGAATGCAAGTTGGTACAGCCACTTGGGAAAACAGTGTGGAGGTTCCTCAGAAAGTTAAAAATAGAGCTACCCCATGACCCAGGAATTGCACTCCTGAGTATTTACCCCAAAGACACAGATGTAGTGAAAAGATGTACTCCAATGTTCATAGCAGCAACGTCCACAATAGCCTAACTGTGCAAAGAGCTGAGATGCCCTTCAAAAGATGAATGGATAAAGAAGATGTGGTCCATGTATACAATGGAATTACTCAGCCATCAGAAAGGATGAATACACACCATTTGCATCAACATGGATGGAACTGGAGGAGATTAATGTAAGTGAAATAAGTCAAGCAGAGAAAGACAATTATCATATGGTTTCACTTATTTTTGGAACATAAGGAATAGCATGGAGGACATTAGAAAAAGGAAGGGAAAAATGAAGCAGGGGAAATCAGAGAGGGAGATGAACCATGAGAGACTATGGACTCTGGGAAACAAACTGAGGGTTTTAGAGGGGAGGGGGGTGGGGGGTTCGGTTATCTCAGTGATGGGTATTAAGGAGGGCATGTACTGCATGGAGCACTGGGTGTTATATGCAAACAATGAATCATGGAACACTACATCAAAAACTAATGATGTACTGTATGGTGACTATTATAACATAAAAAAAAAGACCAAAGGATCAGAAAAAAAGTGTTTCTTTTTACAAAGGCACTCTATTTAAAAAAATTACTTTCCAGCATAATCAAATTATTTTTAAATTCGTCTCAGGAACATTTTATTTTTGAAAGGATATGGGGCTTAGTAAACAGTCTATACACTTAAGTGTTATAAATTAAATTTTAAAGTCACCTAAATAATTTAAAAATTAATTTTAGTTTCCACGAGGTATATTTTAACTATGAGAAATACTTCATACAAGTCAACAGTGACTAGTGAAAGAAAACATAAGACTATTAATTACATAAATAATTACTATTACTTACTATCTTATTACTTATTTTAATAAATTCAGAGTAACAATTCTTTCCCACAAAAGCAGAAAGTGCATGTATGTATGTACCCACATGCACATCACACACACACCTTCTACAGTCAAGTTCTTTTCAATTTAAAAAACATTAACTAACATGAGGCTACATGTACATTAATGGCATGTAAATTTTTACCGTTTCTTATTCCAAATCGTTCTATATGTTCAGAAATAAATAAGATGAATTCCCTAACCTCAATCTTACACTAGAATATGGCAGACAAGATTACCAAAAGTTTTAGTACAGTTTAAGTATACGTAAGTATAAGCACATGAATCCACAGAGATGGACTGCATATCTTAGACTACCACCACAGCCAAATATATTTGTATGTGTCTACATAGCCCAGGCAACTTGTAACTCCAGTGTTTTCCTGATGATGAATCTTATGCCCAACATCAGAAATCAAGACATCCCTGGGTCATCCCTTGCCTCTAACTCTTGGGTACTTTCTATAACCAGGGTATGAGATCCTTAAATTCCGGTGTCTGCTATTCAAATAGTCACCCTCTGTGTATACTACAATAAGTGAATATCCTCTATATTGAAGTGGGGAAATTGATTGCTAAGATGGAAAATAATGGCATCAATTCAACTACTAAATTGAGCTATGAACCAGAGTTGACCTAAGTACAAAATTTTAGATATTTTAGTTGACTATAAATCCTGGAGTATTTTTCTATTTGGAAAAGTAACATTGGCAGAATAATCTCCTTCACTGACTAATCATAAATTCAATTTTGCAAAGTGTTGCTATTAAGATAGCATTTGTGTTTCTTTGCCTACTGGAAAGACAATGGCTGAAATACTCTTTTAATGGACTGAAAGTTTAAAACAACTGAACAGTAATGTTTATTAACATGTATAGAATGATGCAGAAGACCCTAAACTAGATGTTGGGTAATCCCAGGGTCCAGCACCTTGTGCTTCAAGGATGTTGGTCTCTACCAGTTACCTGACTCTATGCCTTTACATACAATTCCTTTGCCTAGTTTACCCTTCTTTCTCCCCTTTCTACCACCTCCCTCTTAACTCCTGTGGGGTTTAGGATACACCACCATGCTTGCTTTTTGTCTAACATAAACAATAACGGTGACTCTGAGAAACTGTTCTCAAAGAGCTCCATTAATGGCAATAGGTGACCCTCCTTCTGCCCAAATCCATGTAAAAGCAAAAATCAAACTCACATGGGCCTTGGGATTGATAAATAAGGAAATCAATGAATCATTTCAACATTTCAATTGTTTTGAATTTTCAAAAAGTAGTAATTCCCAACCTTCCAATTCTACAAAATTGAAATGCAAAACATTACCTCACCTAGGTGTACATTTACTGGGAAATGTCTTCAAGAGAACGTAGGCTAGGCTTCCCTAAAGTGATTGTGTAGATTCATGGTTTCTCAAACTCTTTTCAAAGCAAAATCTGAAGCGGAATGTCAACATATAAAAAAAGTATCTCTGTATAATCCTAGGATTCCATCAAACATAAATGAGTTGTGCTGTCTGTGGAGGTACTATGTTGAAGTGAATACAACAGAGACACAGGAGGCCAGCCCAGATTCTTTACTCTATGCTTATAAGCAATGTGGCTTTCTTAGATTTAATTTCCTGTTCTATAAAATGATACTACCACCTGTCTTACAATGTTGTTTTGAGAGGCTGTGAAAATATATACAAAATCCTTAGCACAGAGTTTAGCACCTATAGGTGTTCAATAAATTTTCATTACCACTTCATGACTAAGTCATATACCTTAACTGGACAATATAGTTGGGGAATAAAAAGTCCCATTGTCTCTTTAAAACATTCTATGTGAGTTAACTTATTTGCGATTACACTCCTGACAGGCAAGGGATGAAAATCAGCTATGTCTTAATATATTATTGCTTTAAAATTTCAATAAATAAGAATCATTAAGGTTCAACACATTTATTATACATGCATAATGAAGTCTTGCTTTAAGATTTCAGTAGGCTACCTCAAGAAAAACTGTTATAGTCAGTTTACTAGAAGAATTTCATAGTAGAAATCTTACGTCTTGCCTGCCTTTCTGAAGTAGTGGAGCAACACCAAGTAAAAAAGTTTTCCAAACACAGTAGGGCAGAAAGCTATTTGATTCCAAGTGCTAATAGTAGGGTTATGCAGTCCTTTGGGCACAAAGAAGTAGAGGATGGTGAAAAAAAATGGAGGTAAGAGGAAGAAAATAAAAATGTCCCTTAAGCGTCTGTTTTCGGCTCATGATCCCAGGATTCTGGGCTTGAACCCCACATCAGGCTCCCTGCTCAGCGGGGAGCCTGCTTCTCCTTCTCCCTCTGCCACTCCCCCTGCTCATGCTCTCTTGGTCTCTGTCAAATAAATAAAATCTTTAGGTGCGCCTGGGTGGCTCAGTCGTTAAAATCTTTAAAAAAAAAGTCCCACTAGCACCTGCCTGTCCTGGAATAAAGCAGGATACCAATATCATAGATTTTTTATTCATACATTTGATGAGAAGAAGTGGCATTATGAATCCAATTTTCCTCTTTTTCATCTCTCAGCATCTTGATCATCCCTTGTGTATTTCTGGTAGGTAGAGTTTGGGATCACACAAACACAGGGAGAGCATCAGAATTGAACCCTAGAAATCATTTGTCAACTTCCCTCATTTTACAGATGCAAAGACTGAAGTCTAGAGATAGATAATTGAGCAGTAATTGTTGAATAAAAGAACAAGAAGGAAGTCAAATCCAGCACAATTCATATTCCCCTCTTCGTATTTCAGCTTTCAGAGTGAATTGCTCAGAATTGGTCCTTAAATAGCCTCAAATGATAAGCCATAAATAATCCTTACATGCCATACTTTTTTTTTAAATTTTATTTTATTATGTTATGTTAATCACCATACATTACATCATTAGTTTTTGATGTAGTGTTCCATGATTCATTGTTTGCATATAACACCCAGTGATCCATTCAATACATGCCCTCTTTAATACCCATCACCAGGCTAACCCATTCCCCACCCCCCTCCCCTCTAGAACCCTCAGTTTGTTTCTCAGAGTCCATAGTCTCTCATGGTTTGTCTCCCCCTCCAATTTCCCCCCCTTCAATACTTCTTATAAGACCCGACATTCTACTAGCTAGCCAGGCCATAATTTATAAGACAAATGATAGATAACAATATTTAAAAAGCACATTTGAGATATTATTAATATTTAGTCCAAAAAATATCACAATACATTTGTCAATAGTATAAAAACTTTAGAGACTCTGATGTGTAATTAGTTCTGCTTTAGGATATAAAGCCATTCATAATGGCAAAGAGACATTTTTAAGGTAGCTGGCAATCTTTGCCTATAACACAGTCTCATCTGTCTGGGCAAGGAGACAATGATACCAGTCTGGTTTACAACATCCTCTCCTCTACTCTCAGACTGTCTACACTATCTATTATCTACTTCATTACTTATGAACCTTTTTCAGGTTAGAATCACTTGGAAAAACAGATATCAGCTACATATGTTTTCCCCAGGAAAAGGCACATACTAACACAAAAATCTTACATAGGTTTTCAAGTTTAGTAAATCCACACATGTGATCAAGAATCACTGTTCAGGCATTCACCTCAGTTAGTATGCGCTACCTTGTATTGATATTTATCCCCACCCATGTATCCTGACTCAGATCAAAAGGTGCTCAAGGTTCAGAATGGGTCTTATAACCTTCTGTATCAAAAGCATGGGTGCATTCCTCAGCGCACAGTAGAGACTCAATATATGTTAATAATTAATTCCTGACAGAAGGTCATTTACCCATTTTGTGTCCATTATGGGGCAAATGCTGTGAAAGGAAATGAAGATTCAAAGATGAAACATAAGGATCTGATCCTCAAGGAACTCACAGTCTAATGTAAGAAATAGATAAGTAAACCTATAATTACAATAGTGTTAAAAAGCTAAACTGGGGGTGGGGGGACAGATGGGAAAATGAGCACAGCATAGGAATTGGTACTCTCAGATTTCTGGGTTTGTTGGGGATGGTGGGTTAGGAGATTGAGATGACATGAAAAGCTTCCTGGGTATGAAGTATGCTTGAGCCAAGTCCAACAAAAACAACAAAATGCCAGAAGAGGGGTAGGAACATAGAAAAGGAAGGACAAAAAAAGGAGCTTGGAGTAGGGAAGTGTCCCTTAATAATTTCTCTTCTATTGCTTCATTCCTGCAAGTTAATCAAACACTACTGAAATTCACTGTATTAATATTGCACACATATTGCTTAGTTCTAAACTTGTAAAACATCTTACAACAAATAAATTTGGCCATTCCATTGAGTTTTTTAAAGTGAAATTTAATCTAATCCACCACAATAAATTCAGTGTGTTTAACAGAAGACAGAAGTCACAATTACCACATTAATTCAACTGTTAGCACACTTGGTCTTATATACTGTAACAATGATACTTTTGCATTTTGCACAAGTGTTACTCAAGTTTCAACTTATGTTATTTATTTATGGAAGACAGGTCTGAGTCCAGGTCATTTTCTTCCTCTATACTCCAAGGAAAAAATCTGGATTCTACACTTCTTTTGATAGAATGAAAGATAGTTAATACTTCATTTTAAGTATTAAACTATTGATAACAGTACTATTGATTTTAATTATAGTCAGGCATACATGCTTTTCAGTAAATTAGTAACTATCTTGTTATTGTAAATCACATAGGGTAGGCTTAGGTAGAGCAAAAATAACTTATATTATTAGTAGGAAACAAAAGCAATTTTAGAGCTATTACCTCAAATCCTTCCAAAAGTTCTAGGGTAAGAGATAGCAATTTGTACTCTATTTCATAATATTTAACAGTATGTTCAAAACTTTGCAATTTAATAAGCCCTTCCATTTCATTTTCTCTTTACAATATCTGTATAAGGTTGTCACGTCAGTTAGTATGTGTACAAATGAATGAAGGTTACCTGACAGAGGCTATATGACTTGCCCTAACTCATTTCTTAAGAGGAAGAACCGGGATTAGAAATTCATCTTCTGACTCATAGTCCAGTTGCTTTTAAAAAACATCATCTAACACAACTACATTTCCATAAATTATATCCTTTAAACTGCAGTGATAACTGGACCTTTTAGTCATTTACTCTTCATGAAATGACCTATTTCTGCACCTCCTCAAGGGTTCATTTTATTCTTGGTTTATCTTGGTCAGTTCAGCACAGAATAGAAAATGATTCTATATAAATAGTCTAAGTATGGCTTATATAATTTTATCCTCCCACAAGAAATCCTCCTATTTTTCAGATTTATAAACTAATGGAGACAAAAGAGCTTTAACATGAGCTATCAAACAGTAACTGTTACCCACATTTTGTCATTTGGCCAATTTTCATTCAGTGGCAAAATACCAAGCTACTCTATTTTCTAGAATGCCAACTCCTGTAAGAAGGAGGAATTACAGAGAAATGGAAATCTTGTGATGGTATTTTAGTAGTGAAAAACGATTTCATCCTCCCATTCAGGGAGTCACACAGCTTGGTTCCTAACCCTGACCTTAGTGCTTAAGTGGGAACACAGGTGCAACTGATGAATTTTTCTAGCTTCAGCGAACTATGAGTTTCCTCATGTGCTAAATCAGATTATTAACAAGCAAGCACTCAATTTAGTTTGCAGGGTATTAAAGTATTAAAGACTTCACCTCATTACCAGTCACCTACATCCTGAAAAACTAAGTTCCACAACTCCTGCTGCCTTTATCCACACAACCCCCCCTCAATTTCTAAGAAGTGGATAAACTAACTATAAGGACAAATGACAGGAGCCCTGAATGAGGAAGGGTTCACGCTCAAGAATCATCTCAAACTAGTCCCCCAACTCCTCCGACTCTCGCCAAAGCAGTCCAGCTTCCCGGATAGCGGGCAGCTACCAGGAAACACAGGAACAACAAACAAGTTACAGGCGCCTACCAATCAGCATCAGTGCCCTCATCCTTCCACAACTAGACCTAAAAGGTGACCAACAGAAGCCTCCCAGGGCCCCAGCACTTCTCCCCTTCCCTAAACCCCAGCAGCAGCTTTTCAGACCTAAAAGGATACTCTCCATGTTCGACACTGTCCCACAACTTTTTTGGTGAGGCGACAGCCCACAGCAGTGGCACGAATTTGATAGGAGAGCGCTCAGAGTACCGCCCTATTTCCGACCCGCTGCCAGCCTAGCTCCTAGGTTTACAACCCCAGTTCCTGTTTCCGCGCACAGCCTGCCAGGGGTGGAGCCGCCTACGACCAAGGGGGCGGGGCTGGTGTAACGCCAAAATGGCTGCCGCTCAGAGAGGCTGTTAGGGTGGGCAGCAGTCGCTTGGGGGCGTTGGCGGGTGCTAGGGGTTATGCCCCTCCCCCTCGTGTCCTTAAACCAACGCCTAACGGTTTTCGTCACCCAGCTAACCGTCTAGTTCTTTCTTTTGTCGAACTCCGAACTCTACTTAACCTTCCGTCCCAAATCTTTCCTCAGATTTCACACTATCCTTGGCCCCTCACTTCTGTTCTCAGAGTTTAAGTCTTACGGATGAAGGAAAAGGTATAGGGTTTCTACAGTATTTTAAAAATATGTATAACCCTATGAAATGAGCACATATGGGATAAGCGGGGTTGGGAATTTTGAGTTGTGAGGTTCAGTTAAAGTTTTAAAAAAGGTCATGATCCTTAAAATTTTAAGTTAGAAGGGGAAGACAAAAAAAAAAAAAGGCCAGGTTTAAGAGGTGAAGTTGCTGTAAAATATAAACTCGTAATAAATTATTCTTATTTTTCACAGATGGGTAAAATACGGAAATTACTATGAAATCTCTCCAAATTATAATTGACGGGGGCTTAATGGAAACATTAGTGGTTGGCTTTTATATGTGACATTAACATATCCAAGGTGATTTATTAGACGCCATCTCTAGATTTGTGGGAAGAAGGAATCTTTGACGGTATCACTGCATTTTAAGTCAAAAATCTTGGAAATTCCAAGAGATGCTTTGGGAAAAATTAGCTAGACTAATTATTCTCTTACTGAGGAATTTTATAAGTTTGGATTTAAATATTTTCTCATCTTTAAAATTTCAATATGTGGGGGGAATAATGAATATGTAATGGCCTTTTTATCTTTAGGATTGTTTCCTGTTGCACCAAAATGGTTCTAAAAGGTACTGTTTTACACTTTTGTGTTAATGAAGATTGGTAGGCTTCAGACTGTTAACTAATTATAAACCCTTGATATTGGAAAACCTTTTTTTTTTTTTCCCTAAAGTTTCAGGGAACGTACAATCTGGAAACCACTTACATAAATGAAACTGTATAAAGATTGTATTTATTTTTTGATCTTGCTCTGTCTATATATGTTTCAGATGCAAGATTTACCTTTATAGAGACAAAAAACTTGGCAGATTTCATCATTGTTTCATCAGTTCTATGCTAGATAAACAATTGTATTTCACTGTTTGAGAACTTTTTTTTTTTGGTATGAAAGTGAAAAATATTTTTTAAAAGTTCTTCCCTAGATGCTTAATATGTATTAACACAGTGCTTTCAATAAGTCCACATGTAGACTAGAACAATCCACTAAAGCTTATGAATTTCCATGTTTTTGTTATTTTTAGTTATATGTAGGTAACCTATAAAGAAAACCTTTTTTAAAAAGTGTTTTTAAAGTGTTTTGCATATTGTAGAACTTCTTAAAAGTGGGATCTTTAGGATAGAATAGAGTTTTTAGTAGAATTAAGATCTAAAGATATTTGTTCAGTTAGGAAGTTTGTTATTGTCCGTGTTAGGTAAAAAAAAAAAAATGCATAACCTATATCTTTGACGAACCAATTAGAAGATTCAGAAATTGTTTTTATTTTTATGAGTTGTGAACTAATTTTGACTCCAAAAATTTCCCTCATGTTTTTTCTTGGACATCTTATGTTTTAAAGTTAGATTTAGAATTTACTTTTGATCTTAAGCCCAGTAATAGGAATATTTAAAGTATATGTATATTGTTGTTGCTGTTGAAGCAAGGAATTGAAATGTCTTAAAATCATTAACTTATTTTTATTACAAAGAAAGTATGGAAAGGAAAGACATCAAATTTTAATTGTTTTTATTAAATATTGAATACCTATAAAATATTTGTAAAACATGAGTACAGAATAAAAAGCGATACAACAAGCACCTGTGACCCAATTTAAGAAAACTACCATTCCTTTTAAATTCCCTTGTTTACCCTTCCCTAATCACATTTCTTTCCTTCCCTCTTTAGAGGCAACTGCTGTCTCAAATTTATGTATAATTTCCCTGTTTTTCTTTATAGTTTTATCATAGTATTTGCATCCCTAAACACTATGTTATTTACTGTTGCATATTTCTAAACTCTGTGTAAATCATAGTGCTTTTTCTTCATTGACTTGCTTTTGTAACTCATAATGTTCCTTGTCTGCATTATTGCTTGTAACCATAGTTGATTCGTTTTAACTGCTGTATTCCACTGTATGAACATTTCGTAATTTTTCATCCGTTGTCCTAATGGATATTTGTGTTGTTTCCAGGTTAATATAGCCTCTAAGAATATATTAGTGTTATATTAGCACATAATCTAAACACTTAAGATCAATAACTTAAGTCTCCTAAACATATTAGGATGAAATCTGGAAATGTTTATTTTATTATAGTGATGATTAAAGTTAACCTTTTTAAAACCAGATGTAATCTTTAGCAATATAATTTTACTCTCTCACCCTAGGAACTATTATTCATTTATTCTTTATTGTATTTATATTTCTTATTGTTTTGGGTTATCTTAGATCTTGGCTTTGTTTCTTCCACTCTTCCAGATTTAATAATACCTCTAACCCTGACTCACCTAAATAGGCAACTACCTTTTTCTCCTTTCACCCTTTGAACAGGGCTATAATGATAAAAATGACAAGTATAGGACTTCCAAAATTGTTCTTTTGGAACTTAGTTAACTCTGAATATGAAGGTTTAAGCAGCATCAGTTTATCAGTTGATAAACTCAGATATGGAAAATTTCAGTTATGGATACTTAGAAAGATGTGTTTTAAAATATCTGTGAATTTGCAACAGGATAATTGAGATTTAAAGAACCAATACAGTATCTTAAGTCAGCATCTATTGAATATATTAAAATTTGACATTATTCAAACAAAGCTAATGTGGTAAATTATAATTCCTTCAGTAAATTGAGTTATTTTCATGGTTAATCATTCTTAGTTCTCTAAATATTTTACAATCTACTGTGTTAAAAAGAATAAGCTTTGCTTTTTAAAGTTAAAAATATTTATTAAAACATTTCAGTTAAAATCTAAATTATTTATTTTTTAAAAAATTTCATTTCATTGTTTTGTGATAACACAGCATTTTTGTTATATGTTACCAAATGATTTCAAGATGATCAGAAAATTAAATAGTACATACAGTTAAACATTCATTGAAGTAAAAAGAAAGTAGACCAGAAATGAGAATGGTATAGTATATGTAATATTTCTCAAATTTTGGTGTTCTTGTTAAAAATACCAATGGCTGGGACTCACCTCTCTAGATTCTGATAGAATAAAAATGGAATGGGTCCCAGAAGTCTATTTTGCCTCTGTTTGTGTAATTGAAATGAACGTTCTAATATAGAGTAATATATATTCTGTATTGTCTATTAGCTCAATTTGGATGGAACTTCATAGTTTACAAAATCTTATACATCATTTCATTTGATACTTAAAGTAGTCTGAGGCAACCTGAGTAGGCATTATCACCCTCTTTTTACCGGTTAAAAGAAAAAGGGGGGGGGGAAACAAAGCTCAGAGAGATCATATGATTTGCCCAAGCAAGTTTTATTTTAAGTCAGCTCTACACCCAAGTGGGGCTTGAACTCAAAGATCATGAGTGAAATGCTCCACCAACTGAGCCAGCCAGGAGCCCCTGCCCAAGCAAGTTTTGAGTAAATGGAGTCTGTATTCAATATAGGTCTCCTTGATTTCGAATCCAGTACTTTTGAATGCATACAGCAGATTGGCAAGGAGGACTCATTAGATCACTGCTGCTTCCAGCTTTCTATAGTTTAGGTGCCCATTTGGTATAGGAGTAAAATGAACAGTTATTCCAGCTGGTCAGCAGTCTCTCTGGTTTCTTTAAGAAAATTCAGTTTTCTAAAAATCATAGAGAGGTAGAAACTAAGGGTCTTTCTTTTCTTTAAGTTTTTTATTTAAGTTCCAGTTAACATACAGTGTAATATCAGTTTTGGGTGTACACTTTAGTGATTCAACACTTACATACAACACCTGGTGCTCATCACAACAAGTGCACTCCCTAATCCCCATCACCTATTTAACCCATCCCCCCACCTCCCCTCTGATAACCATCAGTTTTTTCTCTATAGTTAAGAGTCTGTTTCTTGGTTTGCCTCTCTCTTTTTTCTCCCCATGATCATTTTTTTTTGTTTCTTAAATTCCACATATGAGTGAAATCATATGGTATTTGTCTTTCTCTGCCTGACTTATTTCACTTAGTATAATACTCTCTAGCTCCATCCATGTCTTAGGGTTTTTCTTTTTTTTTTTTTTAACTTATTTTACTTAAATTCAGTTAGTTAACATATAGTGTATCATTAGTTTCAGATGTAGAATTCAGTTATTCATCTGTTGCATATAACACCCAGTGCTCATTACATCAAGTACCCTCCTTAATGCCCATCACCCAGTTAACCCATTCCCCCACCCACCTCCCCTCCAGGAACCCTCAGTTTGTTTCCTATAGTTAAGAGTCTCTTATGGTTTGTCTCCCTCTCAGATTTCATCTTATTTTATTTTTCCCTCCCTTCCCCTATGATCCTCTGTGTTTTGCTTTTTCATAGGGTCTTTCTTGTTCATAATGGGAAAAGTTTTTCCCTAGGCAGGCAACAAACACCTAGCTGGTTTCATTTTTCTGTTGGTTTTGATTTGCAGAATTTCCTAGCCTAGCACTCTTCAAGTGACAAGAGAAAGACTAGAGCTACAGAAGAGGTAAAACTCTATTAGCTGAGGCAAATAGAAGATGATGTAGGAACAGAAGTTTGAAGACAAGAAGAATGGGTTTGAGTGGCTGCAGTAGCTGAGTCTAAGTTTCAACTGAATAGAAAAGAAAGGTCTTGGATAGTTAGGAAAAATAAATCCACATATTTATCATTTTTATAAGTGGTCATTCCTGAGATTTCATTGTTATTTTAATAATAAGTGGTGATATTTGGTGATTGTAATACATAGTTATCAGAAAGATAGTCTCTCCAGGAAGCTTTGATTTTTAACAGAGCACTCAAGGCTTTAAAATTTGCCTTTGCCAGGAAACCTTTTTAAAACTTGAATAATCAATGCAATTATATCTTGTCATTAGATGAGCTGATTGATTCTTAAAGGGTGAAATGGTGAGAAAGAATAAAGTATTTGCTATTATTAGAGATAATTTCCCAATTTGGGATGATTCCAAGTTACTTTTGAGAGTTGTATGATTCAGAAATTCTTTAATATAGGTGTAGGTTCTCATAGAGAAACACACTTTTAATAAAACTTTTCCTTATCTCTATTATTTTACCATCTAGGAGCTGTTTGAAGAAAACTCTTTAAGAGAAGAAAAAGAAAAAATAAGAGACTTTCATCAGAAGGACGGGTGAAGGCAAGGTAAAAAACAAACAAAACATTCCCTTAAAAGTCTACTACTCTCTACTCCTGTATCCCATTTTCCTGGCCACAGCACCTACACACTTAGTTCTAGATACTGCTTTTATTTACTGTTACTTTCTTACCATAGACTGATTATGGAATCTCAGGTCAAAATTCTGTCAAAGTCATTCTCATGGTTTTAGAAATTTATCTGGTAATTGGTTAGAACAGAGTTAGAATGCTTTGTAAATTCTTTGAGTTCTCTATATTTTAGTACACACATTCCATTTTTTAAAGTTTTTTATTTTAAATGCAGTATAGTTAACATACATTTTTTATTTTCGAATATTATTTTTTCCCCAAATCACCTATAGTGTGGTCCACAATTCTTCCCTCTGTGTCAGGGTTTCTCAACGAACACTATAGACATTTTGGGCTGGTCAATTATTTGTTTTGGAGGGCTCTCCTGTACATTGTAGGATGTTTAGCACCATCCTTGGCCTCTACCCTCTAGATACCAGTAGCTTCTTACCACCTCCAAAGTTGCGATAACCAAAAATGTCTCCAGAGATTGCCAAATATCCTCTGGGGGATAAAATCACTTCCAGTTAAGAACCACTACTCTAGCTCCACAGTCATTTGGTGCTGCCTTTATATTAAATCAACAGATGCACAACAACATTAACAGCGAAACATCTAAAAACAACAACAAAACATCTTTCAGCTTATTCTTTTTTTAAGGATAACCATAGCAAATGTAATACAACAGTAACATGTCTAGATTTTGAACTGTTTTACTGAAATTGGTAAAATTGGATCCAGGAAAGGGGTTTTGAAGTCATTGTAAAATTTCTCATTTTGGAGGCATTGGAAAGAGAACATTTAGAGTCATTCAGAGCTAGGTTTGAATTTCTGGTTCCTATATTTAGTATGTGATTATCTAGGACAAGTTATTTAATCTCTTTGTGTTTCAATTTCCTCATTTACAAAAAAGGGGAAATAATATTTATTTCCTAGGTTTATTGTGAAGATTAAATGAGATTATCCTGAATGTTAGAATACTTAGAGGCTCTCAGAAATGATAGCTTAGTAATGTCTTCTGCAGCCAAAAAACCCTTAACAAAGAGGTAAATATCAAGAAAGGTATTTGAAACAAAAGAGAAAATCATACTGATATAAAACAATGGTACCTTAGTCCTTGGAAAAATTGTGGCATTTCTGTTCACCACTTCTTGAGAAAGAATTAATGTCAAGAGAGGGGCCAGAGAGGAAGTTACAAAAAGTGCCAGAAGGGCTTTGATCAGACTAAACTATTTAATATTAATAGAATATTTACTCTTCTTCTGTATAGAAAGAATGGGTTGATTGAATCAGCATAAAATCATGAAGTGTATGGGTAGAGTAAATATGAATTTGTTCCTAGGATCTTAAACAACTAAGGGTAGGTGATCTTCCTATGACTCAGCCTACTGAATGATAGAGGAAGGTATTCCTTTTTTTCATTTGTTTTTAATAAGTTTATAGTATGTGCTCTCAGTATTACATGAGTCTCTTTGTAGTTTTATAAGAAAATTTATTTTTATGAGAAATTTTTAAAATACAGAAGATATAAAAATAATGTATTAAACATCCATGTTTTCACCTCCAAGAACTGACAAAAGTCAATATTTTTTAAAGATTTATTTATTTATTTATTTATTAAAGATTTTATTTATTTTTTGACAGAGAGAGACAGAGAGAGAGGGAACACAAGCAGGGGGACTGGGAAAGGGAGAAGCAGACTTCCCACTGAGCAAGGAGCCCAATGTGGGGCTCAATCCCAGGACCCTGGGATCATGACCCGAGCTGAAGGCAGACACCTAACCGACTGAGCCACCCAGGTGCCCCTATTTATTTCTGAGCGATAAGGGGGAGGAGGAGGAGCAGAGGGAGAGGGACAAACAGACTCCCCACTGAGCATGGAGCCAAATGGATCTCAGGACCCTAAGATCACGACCTGAGATCAGGACCTGAGCCAAAGCCAAGAGTTGAATGCTTAACTGACTGCACCGCCCAGGTGCCCTGACAACAGTCAGTATTTTGTCACACTTGTTTCCCATTCTTTTTAAAATAAAATAAATGAAACAATATAGTGAATTTGAAGTCTCCTTTGACCACACTCACTAGTCTTATTCTCTGCTCTCCCTCCTGGAAACAACTACTTTCATGATGTAATGTGTGTATCCTTTTCCATGCATAAATATGCATTCATGGAAAATATACAATATTTTGTACATGTTTTTACGTTTACATCAATATTACACTTAATATATGTCTAGGTTCCATACCTTTTACTCAGCATTACTTTTGACACCTACCCATGTTGATGTTTATACATTTGTGTATGTAATAATTTATCATATAAAAATGGCTCATTTTATTTATCCATTTCCTCTTCATGGACATTTATAGGTTGCTTTCATATTCTTTTCCAATTACAAGAAATGCTGCAGTGACTAACTATGTAACACTGTACACATTTGTAAGAGTTCTCTAAGGTATATACTGGAAGTAGAATTACTGGGACATAGGGTAGAAATAGCTGTATTAAGGTAAATGAAAAAGTATTTTATATGTTAAAAAAAGGTTTGTATACTGAAAATAAAGATTCAAAAAGAGTTAAATTTATGTGTATTTAATGGAAGAATTTATGGCTTTTATTTGGGATAGTTTAGAAGTCAGATATGCAAGAACAGTTCAATGAAATATTGATTGTCTACTATATGCTCAGAACTACACAACTGATACCATCAGAAACATAATACTGAGGTAAATGGACTAATCCAGAATACCTTTTTTATGCTCTTATTCAGTCAAAAGGTAAGACTATCTACAGGACAAGATCAATGTACCAGGCAAAAGTATACAAAGTTTGAGTATATCAGTTTCATTGCCTGTTTGATTAGCATAACCCTGGTCTAGAAAGTTTGTCATATGCTTTCCTCTTCTCTGAACCTCACAATTTTAATGACCATTGTTGATGAGTTGTAGCTGACGTATACTGAAAGTTAACATTTTCATGTATATTATTCTTTCCTAAAATAGGTATTGGGTAAGGCATGTGAAGATATAGAGGGGAAGTATATATCAATTGATCCATCATAAAACTAGAATAAAAGAGGCAGTCAATTAAAAGGCAAATTCTGACAAGAATGTAAAGAAAAAAATAAGAATTTATGAAAAAATGTAGAACAACAAGAAGCTAATCCTATGGGCACTCTTGAGAGGAACTTAGTCAAATGGTATTTATTAGATTTTTTTCATATAACTTTTCAATGAGATAACCACTTTCACCACAGCAAGTCTCAAATTCCATATTTGGCCAAAAAAGGCTTAAAGTTTCATTTCACAAATTATGCCAGACCTTGTGTATCTCAGTTCCCTGAAATTAAAACAGTGAATTTTTATGGTAACTAAATTCAGTTCACCTATTTCTAAGTCAGGCCCTAAGCTGAAGCTTAATGAGACTTGGGCAATGATCCAGACTACACATAAGTTAATAACCTATTTCTTTTATTTTTCAGATTTAATTCTTTGTAAAAATAAATCCTCCAACATTTCACATCTATCTAACTGAAGTTTTCCCAACTGGAGGTAAGATACAAAGTTTAGAGAGGCACAAATGTATGAATTGGAGGGGAAAAGAAAGGTTATGGAACTTGCTAAAGACCATACATCATACAACATGAATGAAGCCTTTCATTTCTTGTTTCACCCTACAGATAACCCATCATGTAAGATGTATTTATGAACAGGGTAGAAAGGATCATCTTAAAAATTCTCTTTGACAATTACATTAATAAATAAAGTATGGTTTTAATAAGCAGTTATTCAACTTTGGATAGAGGGAGGGGAAGAAAAATTATGGACATATATTTGATAAGCATATTCTCCATTATATTATTCTTTTTATATTTCTTCATTTTTATTTACACCAGTAGTATTTCTGTTAGTGTTCCTTTCTCCTTTCTTATTAGCCTTTCCCTAATTTTTTTTTTCTTACTAATTATCATATCCTCAGTACCAACCTTTTTGGATACTTTTAAAGTCATGCTTAACCAAGGAATCTCAAGCTCAACGTAGATTTCTATGTTTAGACTCAGAAAGGTTTACTGGAATTCATAAGATACAGTGAAATTAAGGTGAAGATTTAGTTAATAGTGTTATATTATACAAATAGGGGCCACGCCAGGTGCATGAGTGTATAAATGTTCCAATACCTCATGTTTCTTAATATTTGCTAGAAGCCTATCAACTTCTAAAAAGGTATCATTTAGAAATTTGGTGTCAAATAATCAGAGTGTTACACTCTGTACCACTATAGTAATCACTGTGGTAAACAACTTTGGTTACTATATAAATTGTTACTATCTTTTTAGCTGTATGCCTTATTTCTTCAATTAGTTTATAAGCATCTTTAGGACCAGGTCATTTTATTCCTTATAGGACTTCTGACCCCTGGAACCAACTGATTTCCTTGCATATAGTTGAAACTTAGTACATTTTTATTGTTGATGAAGTTTTATTATTACTTTTTAAATTAGAGCTATTTCTTTTATTCGGAGAGCTTCTTTAATATCTAGTTACATTTCCATGATTGGGAGATAAATGCAAATATTTGAGTAGTAAGAGATTTGGAACAGATTAATTAGCTGAAAAGAGAAGAAGAGAAACTCTTAGTTTATTTTCAGCAGGCAAAAATGTCTGGTAAAATAATTTCTCCCTAAGTGAATATGTCTGAAGTTGAGAATTACCTGTTTAATGCAGATTATTTATATTTAAACATATTAGATTCTTTTAATACCTCAGTAACTGAGCATGAATCAGCTTCCAACAGAATTAGCAGTGTAAAATGTACCTCAGGTGTCTTTGGTCTGATAATGAAAAAATTAACTAATTTTGGTGCTAGAAGAGTTGTTCCTGATTTTATGACTCTGATATCTTTATGAATGGTATAATTATAAGTTAGTTGATTGACAGTCCTATAATTTTATAGTTATGAAATATCATATATTGAAGTGTCCTTCTAGTTAGAATACATTTCAAGATAAATATATCTACCTCCACCACAAAAGATGATTTTCATTGTGAATAGCTAAAAATGAACACCATGTCAAAATACCATGTAGTTAAGTGTTATAGGAAAAAAAATCCTGGTTTATTATTTTTTAACTGTATATGAATCATTTTAGTGATAGAGATTTAGTAAGAACTTTTAAATATTGGCCTTCTCTAAAATGGAATAGACAAAGAACTATCTTCAAGCATGTAATCATAGGACAAGTTGAGATCACAGACTTCACAGAGAATACACTGATTTTATTAAACCTATAGTTTCCTCTTCTTCGTGAAGCAGACTTGTGGTTTTAATTACTCTTTGGGATTTTGTTCTTGGAGGAAGGTTTTCCTAATGTCTTTGTGCTAATATCATAATATGGGATATTTTTTGTTGAAACTAATTAATTAATGAACATTTTTGGATACCTTCTATTTTCCCACATCTATGGATGAAAAAGTAATGTAAGACATAAATGTGTCCTGGAAGAAGTTGTAGAAATCAAGCCAGCATGTATTAAACAATCAGAGAACACTGTTAACTTTGCATCACTGGCTTGACATAGAAGATACCAGTGTTGACCAGATTGCTCAAGGTTTCATGAAAGACATCAGACTTAAAAGATTAGGATAGGTCACGGGGGAAAGGAATGTAATTCCAGATAGGTAAAATGACATAATCAAAGACACAGGGGTGAGGATTAATACCTATTTACATTCCAGGACTGTGTCTGTGTTGGTATAGTCAGTAACTCCACTTTAAATCCTAACCGGGAGACTATGAAACTCTAGTGCTTACATAGTCAAATAATATATTTCTTGTTTATTCCATGGCATATATTCATTGACTGAAAGTGCCAAAATCAAATAAGCATGGCATATATTCATTGACTGAAAGTGCCAAAATCAAATATCAAGGATAATATCTTAGTAACATTTTCCTAGTTAACTCTGTCCTAAGTAGTAGAGCTAAAGATGTCAATCTTTAAAAAGATAGTTTAGAGCTGTGTGATACTAAAATAGTTTTACAAGTTCCAGAACCAGGTGAGTGAGACTGAGAAATCTGTTATCCTTTGTTTATTGGTTGATATTTTTGGCATCATTACACTATCTTACACATAAGCAAAAACAAAAGTACAGGTTTTACTGTACTACCAAGAGTGACACCATTATTTTTTTTTTATTTTGCACTTAATATAACACAATAGCAGTGATGCTACAGTAAGATCTTATTATTGCTAAATAACTCAATGGGAAGATGAATAATGAGATGATTTATAAGTTGTGAATAAAATTAAAGATTTTAGTATTGAAAGATATGTTCTTTTTTATTTGTTCCTTTGAATAAATTTTAAACTAATATTATCTTATCGGATGGGAGATCAATAACCACACAGTTCTAATAGAAGAGTGAAAAAGATCCCAATTTAGGCATTTGAACCAAAAGAAATGTTATTTTGATTCAAGTAGATTTGGAGAATATTTTGGTAGTTTGAATCACTTAGAAATTGATGGTGTTGGTTCCTGTTCAGACTGGTTAACTCTATGTGATTTAAAGCTGAATTTTCATATAAACAAAATGAATTTTGAATTTGGTATAAAGTAAATTATAAAATATGTTTCATTAAATTATGACTCTTTTTCTTAAAGTAAGAAATAAATTTCAATTGAAGTTTTTAGTCTGTGGAAGTTACAGGAAGAATGCAGATTGTTGGTTGCACATGATATGGGAGAAATGATGTGTGATATTTGATAGTTTGTGTTCAGGGAGGTTACAGAGCAGTAGTTCAGCTTCTTTGGATATTTGTGATAAAGGCACGCATATTAGAAGAACCAAGGGAACTCTTCACTAATAACTCTACATATTGAAACAAAACTGAAAAATATAATGAAGACAATTTCAAATCAAGTAAAGTAGTTTTGTGCAACGTCCTTAATATAGCTGAACTTCTGACCGTGTAGAATAGAATCATATAAAGTTAGAGATGCTAAGGTTCTTTTTTTTTTTTTAAGATTTTATTTATTTATTTGAGAGAGAGAATGAGAGAGCGAGAGAGCACAAGAGGGGGGAGGGTCAGAGGAGAAGCAGACTCCCTGCCAAGCAGGGAGCCTGATGTGGGACTCGATCCCGGGACTCCAGGATCATGACCTGAGCCGAAGGCAGTCGCCCAACCAACTGAGCCACCCAGGCGCCCCTGATGCTAAGGTTCTTAATAACCTAGTCCAACCCTTTTATTTCACAGAGAAGACTGAAGTTCAAAGTGGTGAGGTGACTTGCCAAGTCCTACACACAGTATTAGAGTCAATATTAAAATCTAGATATCCTCGGGTGCCTGGGTGGCTCAGTTTGTTAAGCGACTGCCTTCAGCTCAAGTCATGATCCTCGAGTCCCTGGATTGAGTCCCATACCGGGCTCCCTGCTCAGCAGGGAGTCTGCTTCTCCCTCTGATCCTCCCTCCTCTCATGTGCTCTCTCTCTCATTCTCTCTCTCTCAAATGAGTAAATAAAATCTTTTAAAAAAATAAAAAAATAAGTAAAATAAAATCTAGATATCCTCTTTTGCAAATCCAGTCATTTTGTTTTTATTATAACATATTGCCTGTATGAGACAAAGTGTGATTTGAACATTGTTGTTAAAAAGATGCTAACCCTGGTAAATCTTATCCTCTCATATACCAGAAATCCCTAATATTAGTGATTCTTACGTAATCTTGTTATAATATCCCCTAAAGGGAACAATACATTATAGACAACAACTTTTTCTTTTTTAGCATGAATTAGTGTATTAAAGGCTAAAAGCTTCAAAATCTAGAAGAGATGGATCACAGGTAAGTTTCAATACAGAAAGGCTTTTGTTTATTTATTTTTGTTTTATTTAGTTTGGATAGACTCAAAGTCTAAACACGCATACCATGTATCTGTTTGTCTATCTATCTAAAACGCTGAGGTTTTCCTCCCATCCCTGCCCCTTACTGCACGACCTTCTCTGTTTCCTCATCCACAAATAGGTAACCTATTTCTTTTGTTACTTTTAAATATCATTCCAGAGATTCTGTTTGCAAATATAAATATATAGTCATGTTTTATCTCCAAGAGAAGTTTCTTTTTTTTCTTTTTTTTTTCCAAGATGGGAAATTCTCTGTGTGAAGTCCATGGCAAGGTCCTCACTTTCTTTCTTTCTTTCTTTCTTTCTTTCTTTCTTTCTTTCTTTCTTTCTTTCTTTCTTTCTTTCTTTCTTTCTTTTTTTTTTTTTTGAGAGAGAGAGAGAGCACAAGCTGGGTGAGGGGCAGAGGGAGAAGCAGACTCCCCACTGAGAAGGAAGCCAACGCAGGGACCCTGAGATCATGACCTGAACCAAAGGCAAATGCTTCACTGACTGAGCCACCCAGGCACCCCAGGTCCTCACTTCTTGATGCCACTTTTCTTTATCAGGAAGTCTTTGGTGTCTTCTATCATCCTGCCTTCACTTAGTCTATATTAAACAGAAGTCCCTCAAAATTTCTTTCTGGTAGGTAGATATCACTCCACAGTTTCTAGTGATGACACAGAGTTTGTTTGTTTCCTTTCTACATATTCCTTTGGCTACTTTTATGAGAACCTGGGAGTATGGAACTTAGATGCTGGTACTTAAATTTGGTCTTACCAAGACATTGTACCGTATATTTTATGACTAAAAAATTTTTAGGATCAGAAAAAGATTACCAGGAATTATATTTCCAGGTTTTCAAAGTACTTTTTTTTTTAAAGATTGTATTTATTTATTTGAGAGAGAGACAGAAATAGTGACAGAGAACATGAGTGGGGAGGAGAGGGAGAAACAGGCTCCCTGCTGAGCAGAGAGCCCAATATGGGGCTTGATCCCAGGACCCTGGGATCATGACCTGAGCTGAAGGTAGACACTTAACAAACTGAGCCACCCAGGCACCCCATCAAAGTACTTTTTTGTTTGTTTTTTAATGATATAATTAGTAGTGTTCTTAATATTAAGGAAATGTGGCTGATACAGAGTGAGTTTCCCACTCATTCTTTATGTAAGAAACATCGGAATAATCCACTGCATAAATTTCCATGGCTTGATTTTTATTTAAAAATTTGTGAAAGAAATAAGATTTATAATATTTTATATATTTATTGGTAGCAGTCTAAGACAAACGCTTCCAGAGTAATTAGGAAGCAGTAAAATGTAGTTTTAGAAAGGGCACTTGAAGTAATGAGCACTGGGTATTTTATGCAACTGATGAATCACTAAATTCTACCTCTGAAACTAATAATACAGTATATGTTAATTAAGTTGAATTTAGTAAAAATTTTAAAAATAAATAAAAAATTAAAAGCACAGGATTTAGAGTTAGACCTGGTTTTTACATCCTGACTGTGCCACCTGTGCTTTTTGGCAAGTTAGTTTCTCTATCTATAAAACAAAGGTAGCTATACCTTTTTCATACAGTTGTTATATGAATTAAATGAGACAAAATAGTTAACAGTATTTAGAAGACCACAAGAAACACAACTAATACTCAATAAAAGATAGGAGTCATTGTTTTATTAAGAGCAGCAGTAGAATAACTGTAATATAATTGTGGCTCTTGTCACCATACTTTGTTTTGTCATAGCAATATGTTGTGTCATAGCTAATGTGAAATCTCTTCAAGCAGACATTGAGTTCACTGACTGATTATTTCATAAGTCTCACTTGTGCTGTTTAATAGTTTTTCATGGTATGTTAAGAAAAGTTAAAAGTATTGTCAGTGTCATTATTTATAATACTAAATAGATTACTCCAGTGGTGGCGTGTGTTGGGGGGGAGAGAGAGAGAATGAATGAATATGAGTGTTTTCCTTCTGGAATTTATTCCACAAATGTATTATGAAACCTTAATAATGGAATTAGTATTATTATTGAGAAAATAGTAAAATGTCTTATTTTTCTAGTTCTTTGGCTTTAATATAGATCTTAATAGCATTTATTGTATAAAATAACTTTAGAACTTTGCCATTTTAGTAAAATTCACTTAAAGTAGTCGTGCTTTACAAAAAAAGTTAAAAACAGCATTTTTGGCTATACTTTGTTATTTCATTTTTTGATAAGGACTTTCTCAGTTATCCTTTTGTATCACAGAAGACACAAGAGCTAAATGTCTTTTTTTAATCTTCCTTTTTTTAAAAATTTTATTATGTTATGTTAATCACCATGCATTACATCATTAGTTTTTGATGTAGTGTTCCATGATTCATTGTTTGTGTATAACACCCAGTGCTCCATTCAGTACATGCCCTCTTTAATACCTATCACCAGGCTAACCCATCCCCCCACCCCCTTCCCCTCTAGAACCCTCAGTTTGTTTATTTTTTTAAGTTTTTATTTAAATTCCAGTTAGTTAACATACAGTGTAATGTTAATTTCAGGTGTACAATATAGTGATTCGACACTTCCATACAACACCCCAGTGCTCATCACAAGTGTACTCCTTAATCTCTCTCACCTAGAGCTAAATGTTTTTATAGTGATACACCAGATATGCAGGGTTTTTTTTTTCTTTCTCCAAATTTTTATTTAAATTCCAGTTAGTTAAGATACAGTGTAATATTAGTTTCAGGTGTACAATTTAGTGATTCAGATCTTTCATATACCACCCAGTGCTCCTCATGAGTGCAGTCCTTAATCCCCATCACCTATTTAACCCATCCCTTCACCCACCTCCCCTCCAGTAACCTCAGTTTGTTCTCTATACTTAAGAGTCTGTTTCCTGGTTTGCCTTTCTTTTTTTCCCCCCCAATGTTTACCTGCTTTGTTTCTTAAATTCCACATATGAATGAAATCATATGGTGTTTGTCTTTCTCTGACTGACTTATTTCCCTTAGCATAATACTCTCTAGTTCCATCCACATTTTTACAAATGACAAGATTTCTTTCTTTTTTTATGGTTGAGTAATATTCCATTGTATTTTTTTAAGAAATGGTATACTGAAATTAGATACATTTTATAAATGAAAGATATGAGACTTTTTGAATTTAAGTAATTTAATTTAATTTAATTTCTCCATGACCTCTTAATTATTAAGTGGCAGGGCTGGAACTTGAATCTCTATCAGTCTAATAATTCTAAAACCTAAAACCTATGAAACCTTTGTACCCAGATAGCTAATGTGAAATGACCACAATCCAATAATTATTTTTGTGATGCTAATCATAATGTAATCTGATTACTTTTATTGTGAATTTTAAATGTCTCATATTAACAGTTCAATTCTGATTAGAATTCTGATTTTATATTTCTTAATTCATTTTGACATAGTGCAGAGATTAATAATACATTAAGAAAGTATGGTTCCAGAATGATTCTCAAATATACTGAGAGGTTCTTTTGATTTACAAAATATTTTATTTATTATTTTCAGGTTTTTTCCAATGTTGTTAAATGTGTTATGCATAGTAGTCTAAACTTCTTTGTGCACAAGTGATGATGAAACACCCATTAAGCAAATCCAGCATAAAATTACAAAAAAGCACAAAAAGGTACGAGAATTTCTAATCTTTTATCCTTCCAAGACATGAAATAAAAAAGGATAAAAGAACATCTAAGAAAAATATAAACTCTTTTAACATGCATTTTTTAGATTACTGAGAATTTAAAAAAATCAATAGAAATTTCAGATCAATCCATTTAAATGCTAAAATACATCTAGTGCTCTAATACATATTTAGTCTGTCATGTTTCCTGACTTTCTAATATACTTGCTATTGTTGCTTTGCACTGACATTTCCCCACCTAGTAATTTAATTTTGAGGTATAGCAAATTGCTCAAAGTCAGATGGTCATTAAGGTATATGCTAATTTATTGACATCCTGTATTTTCTAAGATATTTTTTTTGTTTCACAATACAATATACTCAATTATAAACATAATAGCTAATAATAATAGCAGCTCAAAAGGGATTCCCAGACTAAATGTAATCTTCTATAACGGTATTTTTGTTGGCTATAATTATCCCTTACTGTAGATTGCTTTTAGAGAGTGACAGGAAAAGGTTGAGGTTAGGAAGAATTTGAAGGATTCAGTTGCTGAAATAAGACTGCCCTTTAAGGAAAAAAAAAAAGTAATGAGCGGAGTATTTTTTTCATATTTTGTGGCAAGTCAGGCACCTATTTTCTTTTTTTTAATGTTATGTTAATCACCATACATTACATCATTAGCTTTTTTTTATTATGTTATGTTAATCACCATACATCATTAGTTTTTTTTTTCACTTTTATTTTTTTATTGTTATGTTAATCCCCATACATTACATCATTAGTTTTTGATGTAGTGTTTCATGATTCATTGTTTGCATATAACACCCAGTGCTCCATTCAGTACATGCCCTCTTTAATACCCATCACCAGGGCGCCTGGGTGGCTCAATTGGTTAAGCGACTGCCTTCGGCTCAGGTCATGATCCTGGAGTCCTGGGATCAAGTCCCACATCAGGCTCCCTGCTCAGCGGGGAGTCTGCTTCTCCCTCTGACCCTCTTCCCTCTCATGCTCTCTGTCTCTCATTCTCTCTCTTGCAAATAAATAAAATCTCAAAAAAAAAAAAATACCCATCACCAGGCTAACCCATCCCCCCAACCCCTCCCCTCTAGAACCCTCAGTTTGTTTCTGAGCCCATAGTCTCTCATGGTTCGTCTCCCCCACCGATTCCCCCCCTTCATTTCTCCCTTCCTACTATCTTCTTTTTTTTTTTTTTTCCACATATAATGTATTATTTGTTTCAGAGGTACAGGTCTGTGAATCAACAGTCTTACACAATTCACAGCACTCACCATAGCACACACCCTCCCCAATGTCCATCACCCAGCCACCCCATCCTTTCCACTCCCCACCACTCCAGCAACCCTCAGTTTGTTTCCTGAGATTAAGAATTCCTCATATCAGTGAGATCATATGATACATGTCTTTCTCTGTTTGCCTTATTTCGCTCAGCATAATACCCTCCAGTTCCATCCACGTCATTGCAAATGGCAAGATTTCATTCCTTTTGATGGCTGCATAATATTCCATTGTATATATATACCACTTCTTTATCCATTCATCTGTCGATGGACATCTTGGCTCTTTCCATAGTTTGGCTATTGTGGATATTGCTGCTATAAACATCGGGGTGCATGTACCTCTTCGGATCACTACATTTGTGTCTTTGGGGTAAATACCCAGTAGTGCAATTGCTGGGTTGTAGGGCAGCTCTATTTCCAACTTTTTGAGGAACCTCTATACTGTTTTCCAGAGTGGCTACACCAGGTTGCATTCCCACCAACAGTGTAGGAGGGTTCCCCTTTCTCCGCATCCCCACCAACATCTGTCATTTCCTGACTTGTTAATTTTAGCCATTCTGACTGGTGTGAGGTGGTATCTCATTGAGGTTTTGATTTGGATTTCCCTGATGCCAAGTGATGTAGAGCACCTTTTCATGTGTCTGTTGGCCATTTGGATGTCTTTGGAAAAATGTCTGTTCGTGTCTTCTGCCCATTTCTTGATTGGATGATTTGTTCTTTGTGTGTTGAGTTTGATAAGTTCTTTATAGATTTTGGATACTAGCCCTAGGTCACAAATCAGGTCTCAACTGTTACCAAAAGATTGGGATCATTCCCTGCATATTTTCAGACTGCAATGCTTTTTTTTTTTTTTTTTTTAAGATTTTATTTGTTTATTTGACAGAGCTAGAGACAGCAAGAGAGGGAACAAAAGCAGGGGAGTGGGAGAGGGAGAAGCAGGCTTCCCGCTGATCAAGGAGCCCGATGAGCCGAAGGCAGACGCTTAGCAACTGAGCCGCCCAGGCGCCCCTGGACCACAATGCTTTGAAACTAGAAATCAATCACCTATTTTCAAAGTAGCAAAGAATAGTAGTAAAGATGGGTAATGTTTAGAGAGATCAAAAGATTTAAAAATTTCAAATTTAAATCAAAGAATCCACTTACTAGAATAACAAAACATCATCAACAACAACAACAACAACGGGTATTAATAGGAAAACAAAGAAGTATTCAGAAGTAGCTAAGAGCTTTTTACCCATAAAGAACAAGATAGATATTGAAATGGAAAAACCCAGACTGAAAAACAAAAATAATATTGGAAAATATGAAAAGTCTTCAATTTAGGAAGAATAGTGAAAAACCTATGGTTCTTGGTGAAAAAGCCCAAAATTTTAGGGATATTGATGCATATAATCTGCTGAATCTGAGATTTGGTTTTCTAGATAAGCCCAGGAAAGCATATTTCCAAAGTGTGGAGACAAGAAGATAGGTATAAAACATGAAATGATTCATTGGTGTTTGTTGTAATTATATCAATTAATTAGCCAATAAAAAATGAAAGAACTTGATGTTGAGGTAAAAACTTATAAAAATAGGCACAATAATAATAACTATGTAGTTTAGTTCATCTCATAACCAGAGCAATTAGACCTAGAATTTTAGAGATCTCATGTAAGACTAAAAAGTCAAATGAACCATATTAATAAATCTGTTTATTTTCTAACTCTTAGTATACTCTGATACAACTCTGGGAAGGAATTTTTTATAGGAAACAGCTCATGTTTATAGCTGCTGTGGGAGCTTGAGTTATTTAGTTGAACAAGCACAAGTTACAGATTATGATAATACATGGCATACAGAATAAAAAAGAAAAAAAAAAGACTCAAAGTCCCGAAACTTGAAGGAATCCTAAAGGTACTCTAATTTAGCCCATTTTCTAGATAATTCAGTAGTCATCTCTTATATAATGCAATCAGTAATCTATGACAAAACAAAATAAAACTCTGTGGTCAGGAGTTTTTCATACTGATTCTTTTCTATATTGATATCCTTGGCAACCAAATAGTTATTCCTTTGTTTTGTACAATACAGCTTCAGTTTCTTTTTTTTTTTTAACATATGGTGCTTTATTAGTTTCAGGTGTACAATTCAGCAATTCCATACATCACCTGGTGCTCAACAGAAAAAGTGCACTCCTTAATCTTCATCACCTATTAAACCCATCCCCTCGCCCCCCTCTGGTAACCATCAGGTTATTCTCTATAGTTGAGTCTGTTTTGTGATTCGTTTCTCTCTTTTTTCCCTTTGCTCATTTGTTTTGTTTCTTAAATTGCACATATGAGTTAAATCATATGGTATTTGTGTTTTTCTGACTTATTTCACGTAGCATTATATACTCTCGCTCCATCTGTATCATTGGAAATAGCAAGATTCCATCCTTTTTCATGGCTGAATAATATTCCACTATATATATGCCACCCTTCTTTATCCATTCAATTGATGGATACTTGGGCTGCTTCCATATCTTGGCTATTGTAAATAATGCTGCTATATACAGGGGCGTATATATCCTTTTGAATTAATGTCTTTGTATTCTCTAGATAAACACCCACTAGTGTGATTGCTGGATCGAAGGGTAATTCTACATTTAAATTCTTGAGAAACATATTGTTTTCCAGAGTGGCTGCACCAGTTTTCATTCCCACCAACAGTGCAAGAGGTTTCCCCTTTCTCCACATCATCACTAACCCTTGTTGTTTTCTTGTGTTGTTGATTTTAGCCATTCAGACAGGTATGACGTGGTATCTCACTGTAGTTTTGATTTGCATTTCCCTGAAGGTTAGTGATGATTAAATTCTTTATATGTTTCTGTTGGCCATCTGTATGTCTTCTTTGGAGAAATATCTTTTCATATATTCTGTTCATTTTTTAAATTGGATTCTTTGTTTTTGAGTTTTATAAGTTCTTTATATATTTTGGATACTAACCCTTTATTAGATATGTATTTGCAAATATTTTCTCCCCTTCTGTAGGATGCTTTTTAGTTTTGGTGATTGTTTCCTTTGCTGTGCAGAAACTTTTTATTTTGATCTAGTCATAGTAGTTTATTTTTGCTTTTCTTTCCCTTGCATCAGGAGACATATGTAGAAAGACATTGTTACTGCTGTTGTCCAAGAAGTTACTGACTGTGTTTTCTTCTAGGTTATTTCTGGTCTTAGGTCTCACAATTAAGTCTTTAATCCACATTTAATTTATTTTTGTATATGGTGTAATAAAGTGGTAAGGTTTCATTCTTTTGCATGTTGCTTTCCAACACCATTTGTTGAAGAGATTAGTTTTTCCATTGGACATTCTTTCCTGCCTTTCAAAGATTAGTTGACCACATAGTTGTGGGTTTATTTCTTTGTTTTCTATTTTGTTCCATTGATCTGTATATCTATTTTTGTGCCACCACCATACTATCTTGATCACTACAGCTTTATAATATAACTGGAAGTCCAGAATTGTGATGCCTTCAGCTTTGCTTTTCTTTTTCAAGATTGCTTTGGCTATTATAGGGACTCTTGTGGTTCTATATACATTTTAGGATAGTTTGTTCTAGTTCTGTGAAAAATGCTGTTGATATTTTGATAAGGATTGCATCAGATGTGTGGATTACTTTGAGTATTATATACATTTGAACAATATTTTTTCTTCCAATCCATAAGCATGGAATGTCTTTCCATTTCTTTATGTCATTTTCAGTTTCTTTCCTCAGTGTTTTATAGTTTTCAGAGTAGATGAATTTTACTTCATTGGTTAGGTTAATTCCTAGGTATCTTATTATTTTGGGTGCAATTTTAAGTGGGATTGTTTTCTTAATTTCTCTTTCTGCTGTTTCATTATGGGCCTATAGAATGCAACAGATTTCTGTACGTTGGATTTGTCTCCTGCAACTTAATGGAATTTGTTTATCAGTTCTACCAGGTTTTTGGTGGAGTTTTTTGGAATGTTTATATGTAATATTATGTTGTTTGCAAATAGTGAAAGTTTTACTTCTTCTTCACTGATTTGGATGCCTTTTATTTCTTTGTGTTTTCTTATTTCTGTGGCTATGACTTCTGGTACTGTGTTGAATAAAAATGGTGGGAATGGACATCTTTGTCTTGTTCCTGACCTTAGAGCTCTCAGTTTTTCCCCATTAAGGATGATGTTAGCTGTGGGTTTTTCATATATGACCTTTATTATATTGGGGTATGTTCCCTCTAACCCTACTGTATTGAGGATTTTTATCATGAATAGATGTTGTACTTTGTTGAATGATTTTTCTGCATGTATTAAATGATCATCTGGTTCTTATCCTTTCTCTTATTTCTGTGTTTTATTATATTGATTGACTTGTGACTATTGAACCAAACTTGCAACCTAGGAATAAATCCCAGTTGATTGTGGTTAATGATTTTTATAATGTATTGTTGGATTTGGTTTGGTACTATTTTGTTGAAGCTTTTTGTATCTAAGTTCATCAGGGATATTGGCCTGCAGTTCTCTTTTTTACTTATGTCTTTATCTGGTTTTGGTGTCAGGGTAGTGCTGGTCTCCTAGAATGAGTTTGGAAGTTTTCATTCCTTTTCTATTTTTTGGAATAGTTTGAGAAGTATAGGCATTAACTCTTCATTAAATGTTTCCTGGAATTTCCCATGAAGCCTTCTGGTCCTGAACATTTGTTTGTTGGTAATTTTTGATTACTGGTGCATTGTCTTTGCTGGTTGTTGGTTTGATCAATTTTTCTATTTTCTCCTGTTTTACTTTTGGTAGTTTATATATTTCCAGCAATTTATCCATTTCTCTAAGTTGTCCTAATTGTTGGCCTATAGTTTTTCATAATATTCTCTTATAATTGTATTTCTGTGGTGTGGATTATTTCTCCTCCCTCATTTTTTTCTTTTGAAATCCATGTACATGATACATGTTCCTCCATTTCCTCACTTTCAAACTGCAGGTATCTTTAGGTCTAAAATGAGCCTCTTGTAGGCATCATATCGATGGGTCTTGTTTATGTTCCTTCATCCTGTTTCTTTTAATTACATTCAAAGTAATTATCGATAGATATGTATTTATTGTCATTTTATTACTTGTTTTGTGATTGTTTCTGAAGATTTTCTCTAATCCTTTCTTGTTTTTTTTCTCTCTTTCATGGATGCCGATTTTCTTTAGTGATATATTTGGTATACTCTCTCTTTATTCATTGCATATTTATTAGTGGTTTTTGATATGTGTTTACCATTAAATTTGTATAAAACCTCTTCTGTATATAGAAGTCTATATAAAGTTGATGGTTGTTTAATTTTGAACCCATTCTTTATTTATCTCCTCCTCATGTTTTACATGTATGTTGTCATATTTTACATCCTATTATTTTGTGGGTTCCTCAACTGACTTTTTTAGATGGGGGGGAGAGAGAGAGAAGGTCAGAGGGAGGGGCAGACAGGGAGGGAGAGAGAGAATTATAAGTAGGCTCCATGCCCAGGGCAGAGCATGATGCAAAGCTTGATCTCACAACCCTGAAATCATGACCTGAGCTGAAATCAAGAGTCAGATACTTAACCAACTGAGTCACCCATGCGCCCCATCCTTAACTGATTTTTTACAGAAATACTCATTTTTACTGCTTTTGTGTTTCCTATCTTCTTACTATCACTTTTGGTCTCTTCTTTCCATGGACAGAATCCCCTTTAGTATTTTTTGCAGGGCTTGTTTAGTGTTCATGAACTCCATTAGTTTTTATTTGTCTGGGAAACTCTTTTTCTCTCCCTCTATTCTGAATGATAGCTTTGCTGGATAGAGTATTCCTGGCAGCAGATTTTTCTCATTTAGCACTTTGAATGTATCATGCCGCTCCCTCTTGGCTTTGAAAGTTTCTGCTTAAAAATCCTCTGCTAGCCTTATAGCTTTTCCCTTGTATGTTACTGTCTTCTTTTGGAATGCTGTTTTTAAAATTTTTCTTTATCACTTTATTTTGCCAATTTAATTACAGTATGTCTTGGTGTGGATCTGCTTTTGTTGATTTTGTTGTCAGTTCTCCATACCTCTTAGATCTGGATATCTGTTTCCTTTCCCAGATTAGTGAAGTTTTCAGGTATTATTTCTTCAAATAAATTCTCTGCCCCATTTTCTCTCTCTTCTTCTTCTGGGACTCCTGTAATATGAATGTTATTATGTCTGATGGAGTCCATTCTTTTTGTGTACAATTCTTTTTTTCTCTTTTGTTTAGCTTGATTACTTTTCATTACTTTGTTTTCTAGGTCATTAATCCATTCCTCTGCTTCTTCCAAGCTGCTATTCATTCTATCAAGGGTGTTTCTCATTCTGTTTCATTTAGATCTCTGGTGGTGGTCTTGTCCTGTTCTTTCATTTGAGATTATTTTCTCTGTCCTCTCATTTTGTCTAAATCTCTGTCTCTGTTTCTATGCAATGGGAAAGTCAGCTATGTCTCCTGTTTTTGAGGGTAATAGCCTTATGAAGAAAAGGTCCTGTGGTGCCTGGGTGGCTCAGTCAGTTGGGCATCTGCCTTCAGCTTAGATCATGATCCCAGGGTCCTGGGATTGAGCACCACATTGGGCTCTCTGTTCAGCAGGGAGTCTGCTTCTCCCTCTCCCTCTGCCTGCCACTCCACCTGCTTGTATGTACGCTGTCTCTCTCTCTCTCTGTCAAATAAACAAATAAAATATTTTTTTTAAAAAAAGGTCCTGTATTGCCCTGCCACATACTGTTCCCTGTTTCCTAGGTCCTTGTGCTTCTGGGAGTGTCTCTGATGTGTGCTTCATGTGCTCTGCTGTTTGCTTTATCCTTCAGGGCAGTTATATGCAGAGGCCCTCTTTGCCTGTTGTGGGCAGTGTTTGGTCTCTGGCCTGAATGTGTTGTGTTTTAATTAGGTGTGCTCTGCTCTGCTTTGAAATAAAACCTTTTGCTACCGCCACTGGAACTGAGACTCTGCAAAACTCCCAAGTCAGGAGATGCAGTGTGAGCAGGGTTTGGGCAAATTCTCTGGGGCATGGGGCCTACCATACTGGGACTGAGGCAAAGGAGGCTAGGAAGGGTAGTTACACCAGAGTGCATTGCGTGGGTCAGGGGTGCACAGGGCTTGCTGTAAGCAAGTTAGGTAGTTAGTGTTGGAGCTGCACTGGCTCCCACAGGTAGCCCTGTGCTTATGCTGAGGGGCTGGGTAGGGAAATGGCACCCGACATTTCCTTTGCTCTCAGAGGGGCCTCTCTATGAATGCTGCCTCTCTGGGACATGCTCTGAAATGAGCACATAACCTCTCCACTGTGTGCCCCAGGCACTCTTCAGATTGTTGTTTCCATACTGTATATCTGTGAGTAGTTTGCCTGCCTTCTCTTCAGGAGCAGCACAAACCCCTCCAGCCCCATCCCAGCCAAGACTGCTCACTTTTAAAACTCCAGGCTTTAAGCCCAGGTGGTTGCCAAAAGCCACAAAATTTGGCTCCTCTCCCTTTCCAAGCCAATTGCTATGTGCATTTATTCCCCACCCTTTGTGTTAGTCTGTGTCTGGCCCTTCTCCACAACTGCAGCTCTATCCCCACCACAGTGGCCAAGATGAATTTCTCATCCAAACCACTGTTTCATACTTCCTACCTTCTTTGATGTGACCTCTTCTCTACCTTTAGTTGTGGAGTTTGTTCTGCCAGTATTCAGGTCAATTTCTGGGGTATTTAGGATGATTTGATAGTTATCTAGTTGTATTTGTGGGATGAAGTGAGCCTAGGGTCCTCCTACTCCACCATCTTCTAGCCTGGCTGTCCAATACAGCTTCATTTTAAATCTATTCCCTTTCTTCTTATCATTTGTTAAAATGGGGGAAAAAAAGGAGTAAAAAAAATCTAGGTTATTTGTAGATTTTCCTGGAGCTCAGCTAATTCAGGATTATGGCATGGTCTCTGTGTGTGTTTATGAGTGCGTGAATATATAATCTTCTGTCTTCCTCATAATTGAGAGTTTATTTCTTCTCTAGGCAGGAAAACGGTTGAAAATTATTTCCTTAATTTTTTATATTTCCCATTAAAGTTATTCTTCTCCACTTTCCAGAGCATTGGTGAGATAGGCACCTACCCACATGGTAAAAGCTACATAAAGAAAGGAACCATGTCTATTTTGTCTACCACTCTATTCCCAGTATATAGTATCATGCTTGGCAAATAAAGGGCACTCAATTAATCACTGTTGAATAAAGAAAGGAATTTGTGGCCCACTGCAATTTAACTTTCACTCCACAGAAACTACTTATTGTTATTTATCATTGTTATTTATCTAATGTATAAGTCTGATAAACATTTATAAAATGTCTTATTTTGCTAAATACACAACTTCATCCCACAATACTGATTGCATTTTTCTCCTTGAAACTTTCTACTTCATAGCACTCTAACATTTTTTTGGTTCTCCTTGTATATATTTTACTATAATTTCTCTATGCATTTCATGGACTCCTCTTCTTTCCACTCTCTAAATGTAGGTGTTCCCAGGATTCTGTCACCCAGCATTTTTTTCTAATTTTGCACTCTTTCCTTATGTGAACTAATTTATACTTTATCTTCAATTACTCATATGACTGTGACTCACAAATCTGTCTGACAAGCCCACATTTCTCACTTGAGCTTATATTCCATCATCCAACTCTTGCTAGATATTTCTGTCTCAGAGGCACTTTAGTATATTTAAAATTGACCTCCTCAGTTTTTCCCCTTGGAAGACCTCTTCATGGGACACCTGGGTGGCTCAGTTGGTTGAGTGTTTGACTCTTGATTTCGTCTCAGGTCATGATCTCAGGGTTGTGGGATCCAGTTCTGCAGTGGGCTCCATGCTTAGCACAGTGTCTGCTTGGGATTCTCTCTCTCCCTCTCCCTCTGCCCCTACCCCTCCCCCCAACTTATACTCTTTCCCTCTAAATAAATAAATAAAATCTTAAAAAAAAAAAAAAAGACCTTGTTGCTTAGTATTTTCAGTCTCATTTGGAGACATCATTTTCTACCCAGTTATTCAAACCAAGGTTTATCTTTTACTTCTTCTCCTTTATATTTTACATTTAGTCAGTCACTAGGTCCTGCTGACTTGATATAAATATTCATTGAACTCTTCCTTATTTTCTATTCCTATTACTACAATCATAGTTTAAACTCTCACCTTCTCGTCAGGACAATTACAGCATTATCCATCCATTCCATCATTTTATTTAACAAATATTTTCCTTACATCTCTTCTTATCCCTTTCAAGTTCATCTACTGCACAGCACAGGGTTTCACTTATTTGTGGAACATAAGGAATAGCATGGAGGACATTAGGAGAAGGAAGGGGAAAATGAAGGCAGGGAAATCAGAGGGGGAGATGAACCTTGAGAGACTATGGACTCTGGGAAACAAACTGAGGGTTTTAGAGGGGAGCTGGGTGGGGGGATGGGTTAGCCCAGTGATGGGTATTAAAGAGGGCATGTATTGCATGGAGCACTGGGTGTTATATGCAAACAATGAATCATGGAACACTGCATCAAAAACTAATGATGTACTGTATGGTCACTAACATAACATAATAAAAAAAAATAAAAAATACAAAAAAGTTCTATCTAAAGCAGAAGTCTGATTATGCCACATTTTGGCTTAAAGCTCTTTAGTGGTTCTTCATTACTTGCAGCATGAGATTCAAGCTCCTTAACAGTCACATAAGGACCTTTATAATTAGTCCTCTTCCTATCTTTTTAGCCTTATATTCTACAATTGCTTTATATATTATTTTATAGGACCAATTCAGAGCTTTGTCTCCAAGTCCACATGATACTATCTGTCACTCCTCTGGGTTTGCTTTGGGCTTTCATTCTGGTTGGAATTCCATCTTCTCTTAAATCCCAGTAATTCTAATTCTTCCTTTAAGACTTGGCTCAGCTGTCATCCATAGGAAACTTTTCTTGGCCACCTCACTACCTCCTTGCACAATTCTTTGTACTAACAGATTGCATTTATAATTTTTGGTTAATGTTCCATTATATTAAACTTTTTGAGGGTAGAGACTCATCTTTTATCTTTTATGAGGCCTGTCGTAGTGCCTGGCACCTAGGAGGTACTTCAAAAATATTTATTATGGTCAATTAATTTACATTGTATGTATATCTTTGCCAAAGCTGTACACTTTTGAGTGGTGATTCCCTTAAGGATCAAGAGCTTTAAGTCATTGCAGGTGATCCATGTTTTTATTTGCAACAAGAATTGACTGTAGTTTAATAAAATCCCCCAAACAACTACTTGGAAGTGGTACCCAAATTTATCAAAGTTATTTATTTATTTTTTTTTATGTAGTTGCTCAGTCAGTGGCACTGAACTTGACAACTACTGTCATGTGTGTTTCTTGGCATCTCTTTGGTATTAAAAGGGGGTCTTTCTATTCAAAAAGTTGAGGACTATTACCTTGTACTATAAGTTATGGAAATCAGGAATTTATTTCTTCTATTGACCTCTTTTTCCTCAAAACACCAGTTACTGGCACTAGTGAATAGTAATAATTAAATATGATAGTTATGCTATTTCACTCAGTGTTAATAAAGCTCTTATTTTTGCCAGACCTTTCTTTCACTAAGTGCTATTAAGGGAAGTCAGAGATATAAAAGCTATATGAATTTGCACTTCTATGTATACATACTGACGATTTTTGTTTCAGTTATGTGGAAAGATCAGGTACAAGTGATTTGGGGGGCTTGGATTACTCAAACAGTATCCTATTTTATTTGAATGCTGTTTCTCTTTCTGTTAAACACATTTTAATCAAGATTAAAAAGGAAGTTTTTCATGTCATGAGTATTGTTTATTCTTTATCCTGATTAAAAGGAAAGAGATGTTTCATAGCAAATACAAATGTTCTCAAATAGAAGTGAAAAAGGAAAAATCCAAATGTAAGAATCATACTAAGAATTGTACTTAAAATTTATCTCTGTCCTAAAGAAACATTTCATTCTGAATGTCAAAATGAAAGGGATTTTGAAAATACATCAGCAAAAATTCAAGACAGAAATATGATAGACCCTTAACATTTGAAATAATGTTACCTAGCATTTAAAAAGAAACCTTATATGCCATTTGATAAATTCTAAAGAAAATGGTTTTGGGATACTCTTCACCTTGTTACCTAGCATTATGGTTACCTAGTTTCTCCATAAATAGTTACTGATCATAAGAAGCAAATAAAAACTGTAAAAATTTTTGCATTCAACTCTGATGTGATATACCACAACTAAACCTCAAGTTGATAATGAAATTATTATATACTTTTAAAATTTTTTATTTAAATTCAATTTAGTTAACTTATAGTGTATTATTAGTTTCAGGGGTAGAATTTAGTCACTCATCAGTTGCATATAACACCCAGTGCTCATTACATCAAATACCCTCTTTAATGGCCATCACCCAATTACCCCATCTCCCCCCCCCCCACTTCTCCAGCAACCCTCAGTTTGTTTCCTATAGTTAAGAGTCTCTTACGGTTTACCTCCTTCTCTGTTTTTATCTTATTTTATTTTCCTTCCTTTCCCCTATGTTCAATTGTTTTGTTTCTTAAATTCCACTTTTCAAATTATAAAAGGCATGTTTATGTAGAAAATTTCAGAAATGCCAAAAGGTTTAAAAATTGAAATATCACCAAAAGATAACCTGTTATATTTTATTATTTTTCTGCCTATATGTATAATATGTATATCATATTTTTCATAATTTGGATCATAGTATATAACATTTTGTATCCAATAATATCTTGAACATTTTCAACTACTATTAAGTATTATTTTAAAATGATTTTATTTTGTTATTTTTTTGACTTTTTAAAAAATTAACATATCCTATAAGTTTCAGAGGTAGAATTTAGTGATCCATCAGTTGCACAAAACACCCAGTGCGCATCACTTCAAGTGCCCTCTTTAATGCCCATCACCCAGTTACCCCATTCCCCCACCAAACTCCCCTCCAGCAACCCTCAGTTTGTTTCCTATACTTAAGAGTCTATTATGGTATGTCTCCCTCTCTGTTTTCATCTTATTTTACTTTTCCTTCCCTTCTCCTATGTTTATCTGTTTTGTTTCTTAAATTCCACGTATGAGTGAAATCATATATTTTTAATTCTCTGACTTATTTCACTTAGCATAATACCCTCTAGTTCCATTCATGTGGTTGCAAATGGCAAGAGTTCATTCTTTTTGATGACTAAGTAATATTCCATTATATATATACTATATTTTCTTTATCCATTCATCTGTCGATGGACATTTGGGCTCTTTCCATATTTTGGCTATTGTCGACATCGCTGCTATAAACATTGGGGGCATGTGCCCCTTCAAATCACTATGTTGAAATTATTTTAAATGTCTGCTTAATGGTCTATTTTCTATAATGTATCTAACCTTTCCTTTTTCAAATGTTTAATTCTTATTGAATATTTTGGTGCATAAATCTTTGTTTCCATCTAATTTTCAAATTGCTACTTTAAGAAAAATGCTGTCTCATTTTTTTCTTTTTATAAAAAAATTATTTAAATTCAGTTAAGTAACATATAGTGTATTATTAGTTTCAGAGGTAGAATTTGGGGAATCATCAGTTGCATATAACACCCAATGCTCATTGTATCATGTCCCCTCATTAATACCCATCACCCAGTTACCACATCCCCCCACCTACCTCCCCTCCAGCAACCCTCAGTATGTTTCCTATAGTTAAGAGTCTCTTATCCTTTGTCTCCCTCTCAGATTTCATCTTATTTTATTTTTCCCTCCTTTCCCCTATGATCCTCACTTTTGTTCATAAATTCCCCAATTGAATGAAATAATATAATAATTGTCTTTCTCTGCTTGATTTATTTTACTAGCAAATACCCTCTAGTTCCATCCACATCATTGCAAATGGGAGGATTATGTTTCTTTTGATGGCTGAGTATTATTCCATTGTGTATATATACCACATCTTCTTTATCCATTCATCTGTCAATGGACATCTCGGCTCTTTCCATAGTTTGGCTATTGTGGACATTGCTGCTATAAACATTGGAGTGCAGGTGCCCCTTGGAACAGTACATTTGTATCCCTTAGGTAAATACCTAGTAGTGCAATTGCTGGGTCGTAGGGTAGCTCTATTTTTAATTTCTTGAGGAATCTCCATAATGTTTTCCAGAGTGACTGTATCAGCTTGCATTCCCACCAAAGGGATTCCTGTCTCACATTTGATCTTTCATCCATTTTGAGTTTATTTTTGTGGATGGTGTAATAAAAAGTCCAGGTTCATTCTGCTGCATGTGGCTGTCCAATTTTCCCACCACCATTTGTTGAAGAGACTGTCTTTTTTCCACTGGATATTCTTTCCTGCTTTGTCAAAGATTAGTCAACCATAGAATTGAGGGTCCATTTCTGGGTTCTCTATTATGTTCCATTGATCTATGTGTTTGTTTTTGTGCCAGTACCATCCTGTCTTGAAGATTACAGCTTTCTTTTTTTTTATTTAATTTCAATTAGCCAATATACAGTAGATCATTAGTTTCAGGATGTAGAGTTCAGTAGTTCATCAGTTGGTTATAACACCCAGTGCTGATCACATCACATGCCCTCCTTAATGCCCATAACTCAATTACCCCATCCCTCCACCCACCTCCCCTCCAGCAACCCTCAGTTTGTTTCCTGTAGTTAAGAGTCTCTCATGGTTTGTCTCCCTCTCTGACTACTTCCCATTCAGTTTTACCTCCCTTCTCCTATGATCCCCTGCACTATTTCTTATATTCCACATATGATGAAACCAAATGGAAATTGTCTTTCTCTGATTGACTTATTTCGCTCAGCATAATAAGCTCGTTTCATCCAGGTTGATGTAAATGGTAAGTATTCACCCTTTCTGATGGCTGAGTAATAGTCCATTGTATATAAATACCACATCTTCTTGATCCATTCATCTGTTGATGGACATCTGGGCTCTTTCCATATTTTGACTATTGTGGACATTGCTGTTTTAAACATTGGGGTGCATGTGCCCCATCTGATCATTATCTTTGTATCTTTCCAGTAAATACCTAGTAGTGCAATTGCTGGTCATAGGGTACCTCTATTTTTAACTCCTTGAGGAACCTCCATACTGTTTTCTAGAGTGGTTGTACCAGTTCGCATTCCCACCAACAGTGCAAGAGGGTTTCCCTTTCTCTGCATCCTCACCAACATTTGTTGTTTCCTGACTTGTTAATTTTAGCCATTCTGACTGGTGTGAGATGGTATCTCATTGTGGTTTTGATTTGTATTTCCCTGATCCTGAGTGATATTGGGTATTTTTTCATGTGTGTGTTGGCCATTTGTATCTATTCTTTGGATAAATGTTTGTTCATGTCTTCTTCCCATTGCTTGACATGGTTATTTGTTTTTGGAATGTTGAGATTGATAAGTTCTTTATAGATCTGGGGTACTAGACCTTTATCTGTAATGTCACTTGCAAATATCTTCTCCCATTCTGTGGGTTGCCTCTTTGTTTTGTTTACCGTTTCCTTTGCTGTACAGAAGCTTTTTATCTTGATGAAGTCCCAATAGTTCATTATTGTTTTTGTTTCCATTGCCTTTGGAGACGTGTCTAGCAAGAAGTTGCCACAGCCAAGGTTGAAGAGGTTACTGCCTGTGTTCTCATCTAGGACTTTGATGGATTCCTGTCTCACATTGAGGTCTTTCATACATTTTGACTTTATCTTTGTCTATGGTATAAGAAAATGGTCCAGGTTCATTCTTCTATATGTGGCTGTCTAATTTTCCCAACACCATTTGTGGAAAAGACTGACATTTTTCCAGGCGCCTGGGTGGCTCAGTTGGTTAAGCGACTGCCTTCGGCTCAGGTCATGATCCTGGAGTCCCTGGATCGAGTCCCGCATCGGGCTCCCTGCTCAGCAGGGAGCCTGCTTCTCCCTCTGACCCCCCCCCTCTCATGTGCTCTCTCTCTCTCATTCTCTCTGTCTCAAATAAATAAATAAAATCTTAAAAAAAAAAAAAAAACACTGACATTTTTCCATTGGATAGTCTTCCCTGCTTTGTCAAAGATTAGTTGACCATAGAGTTGAGGGTCCATTTCTGGGTTCTCTACTCTGTTCCATTGATCCATGTGTCGGTTTTCATGCCAGTACCATATTGTCTTGATGATTACAGCTTTGTAATATAGGTTGGAGTCTGGCACTGTGATGCCACCAGCTTTGGTTTTCTTTTTCAACATCCTTCTGGGTATTCAGGGTCTTTTCTATTTCCATACAAATTTTAGGATTATTTGTTCCAGCTCTGTGAAAAATGTTGATGGTATTTTGATAGGGATTGCATTAAATGTGTAGATTGCTCTGGGTAGCAGAGATATTCTAACAGTATTTTTTCTTCCAGTCCATGAATGTGGAATGTTTTTCCATTTCTTTGTGTCTTCCTCAATTTATTTCATAAGTGTTCTATAGCTTTCAGAGTACAGATCCTTTGCCTCATTGGTTTATCCCTATTTGGTGCAATTAAAAATGGTATCGATTCCTTAATTTCTCTTTCTTCTGTCCCATTGTTAGTGTAGAGAAATGCTAGTGATTTCTGTGCAGTGATTTTATATCCTGCCACTTTGCTGAATTCCTGTATGAGATTTAGTAATTTTGGGGTGGAATCTTTTGGAGTTTCCACTTAAAGTATTATGTCATCTGTGAAGAGTGAGAGCTTGACTTCTTCTTTGCCAATTTGAGTGCCTTTTATTTCTTTTTGTTGTCTGACTCCTATGGTGAGGACTTCTAGTACTATGTTAAAAACAGTGGTGAGAGTGGGCATCCCTGCAGTGTTCCTGACCTTAGGGGAAAAGCTCTCAGTTTTTCCCTGTTGAGAATGATAATCTCTTTGGTCTTTTCATATATGGTTTTTATGATATTGAGGTATGCTCCCTATATCCCTACACTGTGGAGATTTTTAATGAAGAAAAGATACTGTATTTTGTCAAATGCTTTTTCTGCATCAATTGAGAGAATTGTATGGTTCTTGTCCTTTCTTTTATTAATGTGATGTATCACAGTGATTAATTTGTGGATGCTGAAACAGCCTTGCATCCCAGGAATAAATCTCACTTGGTCATGGTAAATAATTCTTTTAATGTACTATTGGATCATATTGGCTAGTGTCTTGAGAATTTTTGCATCCATATTCATCAGGGATATTAGTCTATAATTCTCCTTTTTGTTGAGGTCTATATTTGGTTTTGAGATCAAGGCCTCATAGAATGAGTTTGGAATTTTTCCTTCCATTTCTGTTTTTTGAAACACCTTCGGAAGAATAAGTATTAACTCTTATTTAAATATTTGGTAGAATTCCCCTGGAAAGCCATCTCATCCCAGACTCTTTTTGTTGGGAGAGTTTTGATTACTGCTTCAATTTCTTTGTTGGTTATAGGTCTGCTCAGGTTTTGTATTTCTTTCTTGTTCAGTTTTGGTAGTTCATATATTTCTAGGAATGCATCCATTTCTTCCAGATTGCCTAATTTGTTGGCATATAGTTGCTCATAATATGTTCTTATAATTGTTTGCATTTCTTCAGTGTTGGTTGTGATCTCTCCTCTTTCATTCATGATTTTATTTATTTAGTTCCTTTCTCTTATTTATTTGGTTCTCTTTTCTTTTTGATAAGTCTGTCTAGGGGTTTATGGATCTTATTAATTCTTTCAAAGAGCCAGCTCCTAGTTTCATTGATCTGTTCTACTGTTCTTTTGTGTCTATTTCATTGATTTCTGCTCTAATCTTTATTATTTCTCTTCTCCTGCTGGATTTAGTCTTTATTTGCTGTTCTAGATAAGTTAATTTGTATAAGTTAATTTGTGTATTTGAGACTTTTCTTGTTTCTTGAGAATGGCCTGTATGGCTATATACTTTACTCTTAGGACTGCCATTGTTACATCCCAAAGGTTCTGAACGGTTGTGTTTTCATTTTCATTTGCATCCATGAATTTTTTTAATCCTTCTTTAATTTCCTGTTTCACCCATTCATTCTTTAGTATGATGCTCTTTCTCCTCCATGTATTTGTGTTCCTTCCACATTTTCTCTTCTGATTGAGTTCAAGTTTTAAAGCCTTGTGGTCTGGGGTGCCTGGGTGGCTCAGTTGGTTAGGCATCTGCCTTTCAGCTCAGGTCATGATCCCAGAGTCCCGGGATCAAGCCCTGCATTGAGCTCCCTGCCAAGCATTAGTCCTTTTACATTCACAGTAATAATTGAAAGAGATGAAGTTAATGACATTTTATTACCTGTAAAGTTGCTGTTTCTGTAGAGCTTTCCTTTCTGGTCTTTGCTACTTTGGGTTCTCTCTTCATGCAGAGGATCCCCTTAAATATTTCTTGCAGGGCTGTTTTAGTGATCACAATTGTTTTTAGTTTCTGTTTGTCCCAGAATCTCTTTATACTTCTTTCCATTCTGAATGAAAGCCTTGCTGGATAAAGTATTCTTGACTGCATATTTTTCTCATTTAGCCCTGTGAATATATCATGCCAGCCCTTTCTGGCCTGCCAGGCCTCTGTGGACAGGCCTACTGCCAGCCTTATGTTTCTACACTTGTAGGTTAAAGACCTCTTGTCCCAAGCAGCTTTCAGGACTTTCTCTTCATCTCTATAATTTGCAAGCTTTACTATTATATGTCCAGGTGTTGACCTATTTTTAACGACTTTGATGGGGGTTCTCTGTGCCTCCTGGACTTGAACATTTGTTTCCTTCCCTGGATTAAGGACGTTCTCATCTCTAATTTGTTCAAATAAACCTCTTCCCCTCACTCTTTCTCTTTCCTCATCTTCTGGGACTCCTATTATTCAAATATTATTGAGCTTTATGTTATCACTGATTTCTCAAAGCCCCCTTCATTATCCAGCAGTTGTTTTTCTCCCTTTCTCAGCCTCCTTACTTTCCATCATTTTCTCTTCTCTATCACTGACTCTTCTGCTTTGTTAGAGCCTCCATTTTTTACTGCATCTCAGTAATAGCATTTTTAACTTCAGCCTGATTAGATTTTAGTTCTTTTATTTATGAAGTAAGGGATTCCCTAGTGTCTTTTATGCTTTTTTCAATCCCAGCTAGTATCTTTATAATCATTGTTTTGAATTCTACTTACAACATCTTATTAAATCCATATTGATTTAATCTATGGCAGAGAGTACTACTTCTCTTTCTTTCTTTTGCTGCGATTTTCTCCTTCTAGTCATTTTGTCTAGAAAAGAAAGAGGAAAGATAGAAAAAGAAAAAGAAAAAAAAAGAGTAAAAACAGCATTAATAATATCAACAACAATAACTTCAGGAAGAGATTCTGTTGTATGCTGTTTACACTCTGCTGTTTTGTTTTGGCTGCTCTTTCCCACTGGTCCTTCCTCTATGGAGTTGCTCCTTGCTTGTAGTGGGGCATGTTTGGTCCTTTAAGTGGGTATGCTTTGATTTGTTTGTGAAGTTAAGCCAGAAGCTGATGTTTTGGAGCTTTCTTTAATCAGTAGACTTGGTATATGTAGGGGTTTGTGTTCTTCCGAGGGAGAGGCCTGCTGTGCTGGCTCAGAAGCTGACTTACCCTTGTGAAGATGCTCCTCACCTCTGCCACATTCTCTTGCTCCAACTGTGCAGATTCTGTAGTCCTCTTATCCTCTTCCCAGTTGTTCAAAATAGTTGAAGGTTGATCTGGTTGTATTCAAAGGACGGGGCAAGTTCAAGGTCCCCCTAATATGCCATCTTGGAACTCCCCCTTCATCCCATTATTTTTTTTTTCTTGGTATATTTCAGGATTTATTGGATGTTGGGAATAAAGGTAAATAAGATGTTTCTCTACCCCTAGGACTTGAGGATCCAATGAAAGAGACAGATGTGAAAGCAAATGATGTGATAATACAATATGAGGTGTTAATAATATGAAATAATACATATATGTAGAAAGTGCTATGGAAACAAGAAGAAGCACCTATAATTCTATATGGAACTGTATAATTCTATGATTTCATTTTCTCATGTAAAATTTTGCAAAACATTTTTATTAAGTGTATACACCAGTGATAAGGAGAATAATTTCTTGAATATTTGGGGGTGCTTTCATGAAAGCCATTCCAAATTGCAGTGTATACAGATTCCATTTTGATGGATTTATTTTCCTCATTTCCTAAGCCAGGGATTCTCAAGGTAGGCTTCCTGGACCAGCAGTATCAGAATCACCTGGGAAGTTAGAAATGCACATTCTCTGGCACTAGTACAACATTCCCAATCAGATATTCTGATTGGGGTCAGCAAACTGTGTTTAAGAAACATCCCAGGTGATTTTAATGCAGACTAAAGTTTGAGAACCACCATTCTAAAAATAAAGCACTTTCTGCAGTCAGTACATCATTCTCCTAGTCAGTCACCCAAGTTTGAAATCTTGAAGCTATTGAATCATGGAATTATTTTACCTTTGGAATGAACTCTAGAGAATCTTCTCATTATAATAGATAAGGAAACTGAGGCACAGAAGGTTAAATAATTTGAACAAAGCCATGTATCTAGTCCTCTTGGTTAATACTTCTCCTGATTTTTCCTACATATTTATCACCAACTGTGATTGATTCTAAAAGTATAATGTTTCTATAAAGTCTTCTGTTTTCCCATTTCTGTCATCATGCTCCCTGACTTTTGCCTTTTAGTCTAGTTCACTGTAGGTACTCTTTCTAGATTAATCTTCAAAAGACCCCATAATTTTTGACATTTCACTTTTATACTCAGAAACTTTAGTGTCTCCCTATGGCCTAACAACTATATTTTAAACTTAAAAAGTGTTTTCTAATTTATATAAGCTACTCTGGTTTACTCATTGACCCCCTTGTGCATGCCTTGTGTCATCCATTTCATTTTCTTTGTTACTATTGTCTTTCACATTCTATTTCAACTTTTTTTTTTTTAAATTTTCCATCCTGGAATATTTACACTGTACCTTTTACCTTTTTGTCAGAATTACCTTTTGTCTGAAACCTGTGTTTCAGAATAAAACCTAAGGTCCATACCTAACAGCTTTTTGTCATCACATCCAGTCTCTCCCTTCTCTGAACTCTTATTCTCATTTTATGTGCAGTTCATTGGGTACTTAGTTATATATACTACTTGCATTGCTAGTTGACTTTTCATCTATCTATCTATCTGATATGTTGTTTTTTTTTAATTTTCCTAGCTAAGTTGTAAATTCTTTGTAGGCAAGGGGAGAGTACCTTATGTTTTCTTGTGTTCCCTAAAGTGCCTTAATGTAATAGATGATCATAAGCTGGTGATCTGTAATATTGCAAAAATAACTTGATAACTTTGTAAGTTTTGCTGCAATGAAACATTTCTGATTGTGCTCTGGCTTATAACTATGTTTTGTACAATTTGTATATTTTCATTCAGTTTAATTCAAGTAAACTTTCCACCCATTTGTTTTATGATTGTATTTTTTTCTACCTCCTTTCTCTTTGTTTTTTTATCTCCTTTCTGTGCTCATTTCTGGAAAACAAGAAAACTCTCCATGAAGAATAGTGTTTCTAATGATGTCAGTACAACTCTTGCTAATTTTTGGTGAAACCTTATGTGGTAATTCAAGCATAGAATTTCTGGGAAAAAAGTATAGAAACCTTTAATAACAAATAATGTTAACCCCCAAATTACTAGAACTCATACAGCAATTCAGTAATGTGACAGGATACAAAATCAATGCACAGAAATCAGTTGCTTTCTTATACACTAACAATGCAACTGTAGAAAGAGAAATTAGAGAAACGATTCCATTTACAATAGCATCAAAAACCATAAGATACCTCGGAATAAACCTAACCTGAGAGGTAAAGGATCTATACTCTAGGAACTACAGAACACTCATGAAAGAAATTGAAGCAGACACAAAAAGATGGAAAAACATTCCAGTGTCATGGATAGGAAGAATAAACATTGTTAAAATGTCTATGCTACCCAGAGCAATCAATACCTTCAATGCCATCCCGATCAAAATTCCAATGACATTTTTCAAAGTGCTGGAACAAACAATCCTAAAATTTGTATGGAATCAGAAAAGACCCTGAATCGCCAAGGAAATGTTGCAAAAGAAAAGCAAAGCTGGAGGCATCATGTTGCCTGATTTCAAGCTATATTACAAAGCTGTGATCACCAAGACAGCATGGTACTGGCAACAAAAACAGACATATAGACCAATGGAACAGAATAGAGAGCCCAGATATGGACCTTCAACTCTATGGTCAAATAATCTTCGACAAAGCAGGAAAAAACATGCAATGGAAAAAAGACAGTCTCTTCAATAAATGGTGCTGGGAAAATTGGACAGCCACATGAAGAAGAATGAAACTCGGCCATTCTCTTACACCATACACGAAGATAAACTCAAAATGGATGAAAGACCTCAATGTGAGACAGGAATCCATCAAAATCCTAGAGGAGAACATAGGCAGTAACCACTTTGACATCAGCCACAGCAACTTCTTTCAAGATACATCTCCAAAAGCTAGTGAAATAAAAGCAAAAATGAACTTTTGGGACTTCATCAAGATAAAAAGCTTCTGCACAGCAAAGGAAACAGTCAACAAAACAGAGAGGCAACCCACAGAATGTGAGAAGATATTTGCAAATGACACTACAGATAAAGGGCTGGTATCCAAGATCTATAAAGAACTTCTAAACTCAACACCCAAAAAACAAATAATCAAGTCCAAAAATGGGCAGAAGACATGAAAAGACACTTTTCTGAAGAAGACATACAAATGGCTAACAGACACATGAAAAAGTGTTCATCATCATTAGCCATCAGGGAAATTCAAGTCAAAACCACATTGGGATACCACCTTACACCAGTTAGAATGGCAAAAATGGACTGAGAAAGAAACAAGAAATGTTGGAGAGGTTGTGGAGAAAGGGGAACCCTCTTACACTGTTGGTGGGAATGCAAGTTGGTACAGCCACTTGGGAAAACAGTGTGGATGTTCCTCAAAAAATTAAAAATGGAGCTACCCTATGACCCAGCAATTGCATTCCTGGGTATTTACCCCAAAGACACAGATGTAGTGAAAAGAAGGGCCAAATGCACCCCAATGTTCATAGCAGCAATGTCTGCAATAGCCAAACTGTGGAAAGAGCTGAGATGTCCCTCAACAGATGAATGGATAAAGAAGATGTGGTCCATATATACAATGGACTATTACTCAGCCATCAGAAAGGATGAATACCCAACTTTTACATCAACATGGATGGGACTGGAGGAGATTATGCTAAGTGAAATAAGTCAAGCAGAGCAAGTCAATTATCATATGGTTTCACTTATTTGTGGAACATAAGGAATAGCATGGAGGACATTAGGAGAAGGAAGGGAAAAATGAAGGGGGGGAAATCGGAGGGAGAGATGAACCATGAGAGACTATGCACTCTGAGAAACAAACAGGGTTTTTGAGGGCAGGGGGATAGGGGAATGGGTTAGCCCAGTGATGCGTATTAAGGAGGGCACATACTGCATAGAGCACTGGGTGTTATACAAAAACAATGGATCGTGGATCACCACATCAAAAACTAATGATGTATTATATGGTGAGTAACATAACATAATAAAAAAACAAAACAAAACAAAACAGTGAGAAGGGGGAGTGGCCAACAGCCTGGGGCGGGGGGGGGGGGAACACCAAAAAAACCTCGTATTTCTAGCCTACAGAATTCTGAAAAAAACATAGCCCTGTTTGTAGAATACTTGTATTATTTTAATTCTTTTAAGAATTTAGCTTTTTGTTTACTGATGTTTCTGATGAAATGGAATACCTGATTGTAATAAAGAAGGCAATAAATATTATGTGCCATATGTTGTATATTTCTTATTTGATAGAAATATATTTTTATGTTTCTAGATGGTAAATTGAATAACAACAGTTTTCTGAAACATTCACAGTGTAGATAAGGAATTTCAATGCTGATTTTTAGGGGCGGTATATGATAGATCTCTAAAATAGTTTAGTATTTTGCTACTTATAATTATTAACGTTTGTGGCCTAATTGCTTATTCCATTGGATTTTAATTTTTCTCTGTTGAAAGGACAAGAGGTAAATAATCTCACCATATTATAAATTGTATTTTTTTCTTTTTTGTTAATCTCCATTCACAAAGTCAATAAAGTGCTGAAAAGTTTTTTGTATCTTTATAGTGTTGCAGTGTTCTATCATAATTAGAAAATAGACTATACAACAAAATATATCTGCTAGGAATGGGTACAGAGAGTTATTTCTTGTATTTAAACATTGATGGTTGAAAGTTATCTTTTTGTTCAATAGGTATAACTCTTTGTTGTGTGTTTTATTAACTTCTCATCCTCTCCCTCAAATTATTCTTGTCTCATTCATCTCTGAGCCAAATGTTCTTCTCAGACGTAACAGAATACCCATTAGGTATGTGTCTTTAAAAACCTATTTTGAGGGGTGCCTGGGCGGCTCAGTCAGTTAGCATCTGCCTTCAGCTCAGGTCATGATCCCAGGGTCCTGCAATCGAGCCCCATATTGGGCTCGTTGCTCAGTGGGGAGCCTGCTTCTCCCTCTCCCTCTGCCCTTCACCCTGCTTGTGCTCTCTTGCTCTCTCTGTCAAATAAATACATAAAATATTAAAAAAAAATATTTTGAAGAGTGCCTGGGTGATTCAGTTAAGTGTCTGGCTCTTGACTATGGCTTAGGTCATGATCTCGGGGTCCTGAGATTGAGCCTGGGGTCAGGCTCTGCTCAGCAGGAAGTCTGCTTGAGATTCTCTCCCTCTCCCTCTGACCCTCCACCCACTGGTGTTCGTGTGTGTGCTCTCTCTCTCAAATAAATAAATATTTAAAAATGAGATGTCCTTCAACAGATGAGTGGATAAAGAAGATGTGGTTCATATATACAATGGAATATTACTCAGCCATCAGAAAGGATGAAAACCTTTCATGGTTCAAACTGGAGGGTATTATGCTAAGTAAAATAAGTCAATCAGAGAAAGACAATTATCATATGGTTTCACTCATATGTGGAATATAAGGAATAGTACAGAGGATTATAGGGGAAGGGAGGGAAAACTGAATTGGAAGAAATCAGAGAGGGTGAAAAATCATGAGAGACTCTGGACTCCAGGAAACAAATTGAGGGTTGAGGATAGCGAGGTGGGGGGGGGAGATGGGGTAACTGGGTGATGGGCATTAAGGAGGGCACGTGATGTGATGAGCACTGGGTGTTATATGCAACTAATGAATCATTGAACATTACATCAAAAACTAGTGATGTACTATATGTTGGCTAATTGAATTTTAATTAAAAAAATCAAAATAAAAAAACTATTTTGAAATTGGCTATTATCATTGTACTCAGGTCTCAATTTTTCATGTGTTTGTTATTTTGTGGATAAATGTCTTTCTAGATTTTAGCTTTCCTCATCTTTCGTCATTTTATCATGTAGGTTTTCCTTGCTGGGTAGCCAGTGTATGATTATTCAAGGAATATAATTTAATCTTATTATCCATAATCAGAAACTTCCTTAAAAAAGGTAAATTTGCTATCAGAAATCTGTAATACATTTTAAAGTTAAACATAGTAGTTATTGGGATTATCTATTGTTTTTAATTATGTCTTTTCAATCCCATTCTACCACTAATAATCAAAAGTAACTAGTTAAGTTCCTAGATTATACATAGTTAATTATAATGGGAAAGTCAAGACATGTTAAGAGTATAATAAGCAATGGAGCCAATAAGAAGGTACCATCAGTAGTGCTGAAGACCTTCATAAGGGCTTCTAGTGCCACTCTATTTCCCCTGTTTTTTTAGGGTCAAAAATAGGCATTAGCAAAAATTTTTTTTAAAAATCTTAGATCTCTGAAGATAATAGATTAACCCTTTCTTGTGCATCATAACCAGGAAATTATTTACCAATAATTCAGTTTGTTCCAATATCTAATTTAGTAGATAGCCTAACTTTCTCTGCAGTCTTCACTCATGACTCTAAACACCTAAAACGTTTTACTCTTCAGTTCCTTCTCCAAAAACAAATATTTACATTTATGTCAAATAAATTCTTAAAATTAGTTGCTATACCTTCCTTATAAAGCTTATTGCATAATCCATCCTAGCTGTTTTACCTTGTCATTTAACATTTCTGTTCTCCATTTTTTCTGATGTAAGTTGAAAGGATTACCTATTTTTGTACACATATATTTGCCTGCTGACACACTCAAAAACTCACATGCATGCATGTACACTCACACATAAACACACAAAGGGCTAACATGATGTTCTAGGTACTATCCTAAAGAATTTATATAGGGACACCTGAGTGGCTCAGTCCTTTAAGCGTCAGACTCTTGGTTTCGGCTTAGATCATAATCTCATAGTCCTGACATCTTGCCCTGCATCGGCTCCATGCTCAGTGCAGAGTCTGCCTGAGATCCTTTCCCCCTCCCTCTCTCCACTTCTGCTCCTCCCCTCATGTGCACTCTCCCTCTCTCTCAAATAAATAAATAAAATCTTAAAAAAGGAATTTATATATAACTCATATAATCCTCAAAATACTCCATGACGTGCAAATATTATTCTACTTTAGAGACATTGAAACCTATTCACAGGGGTGCAAAATAACTACCTTAAGGCCAGACAGCTAGTAAATGCTAGAACCAGGAAATAAACCCAGTTAGTGCAATTCCAAAGCCTCACATTTAAAAAAAAAAAAAATTATTTAAGGGGCGCCTGGGTGGCTCAGTCAGTTAAGTGTCTGCCTTCGCCTCAGGTCATGATCCCGGGGTCCTGGGATCAAATCCCATATTGGGCTCCCTGCTCAGCAGGGAGCCTGCTTCTCCCTATCCCCCTGCCTGCCTCTCTGCCTACCTGTGCTCTCTCTCTCTCTCTCTGTCAAATAAATAAAATCTTTAATTTTTTTTTATTTAAATTCCAGTTAACATACAATGTAATATCAGTTTCAGGTGTACACTATAGTGATTAAACTACTCCATACAACACCTGCTGATCATCACAGCAAGTGCATTCCTTAATCCCCATCACATATTTAATCCATTCCCCCATGCACCTCCCCTCTGGTAACTGTCAGTTCGATTTCTATAGTTAAGAGTATGTTTCTTGGTTTGCCTCTCATTCTCTTTTTTTCCCTTTGCTCGTTTCTTTTGTTTCTTAAATTCCACATATGAGTGAAATCATATGGTACTTGTCTTTCTCTGACTGACTTATTTCACTTAGCATAATACTCTAGCTCCATCCATGTCTTTGCAAATGGCAAGATTCATTGTTATTTATGGCTGAGTAATATTTCATTATGTATATATACCATTTCTTTATCCATTCATCAGTTGATGGAAACTTGGGCTGTTTCCATAATTTGAATATTGTAGATAATGCTGTATTAAACATCAGGGTGCATGTATCCCTTAGAATTAGTATTTTTGTATTTCTTGGGTAAATACTAATAGTACAGTTGTATTTTTAACTTTTGAGATACCTCCATATTATTTTTCATAGTGGCTGCCCCAGTTTGCATTCTCACCAACAGTGCAAGGGTGTTCCCCTTTCTCCACATTCTTACCAACGCCTGTTGTTTCCGGTGTTGTTGATTTTAGCCCTTCTGACAGATGAGAGAGAACATATCTCATTGTAGCTTTGATTTGTATTTCCCTGATAATCAGTGATATTGAGCATCTTTTCATGTATCTGTTGGCCATCTGTATGTTTTCTTTGGAAAATGTCTATTCATATCTTCTGCCCATTTTTTAAATGGATTATTCATTTTTGGGGTGTTGAGTTTTATAAGTTCTTTATATATTTAGGATACTAACCTTTTATCGGATATGTCATTTGCAAATATCTTCTCCGAATCCCTAAGTTGCCTTTTAGTTCTGGTGATTTTTTTGTTCACTCTGCAGAAGTGTTTTATTTTGATGTAGTCCCAATAGTTTATTTTTGCTTTTGTATCCCTTGCCTCTAGAGACATATCTAGAAAGAAGTTGTTATGGTTCATGTCAAAGAGATTACTACCTGTGTTCTCCTCTAGGATTTTCATGGTTTCAGGTCTTACATTTAGGCCTTTAATCCCTTTTGAATTAATTTTTGTGTATGGTGTAAGAAAGTGGTCCAGTTTCATTCTTTTGCGTGTTGCTGTCCACTTATCCCAACAGCATTTGTTGAAGAGACTGTCTTTTTTCCCATTTGATACTCATTCCTTCTTTGTTCCAGATTAAATGACCATATAGTTGTGGGTTCATTTCTGGGTTGTCTGTTCTGTTTCATTGATCTGTGTGTCTATTTTGTGCCAGCACCATACTGTTTTGATCACTAGAGCTTTGTAATATAACTTTAAGTCCATAATTGTGATGCCTCCATCTTTGTTTCTCTTTTTCAAGGTTGTTTTGACTATTCAGGGACTTTAGTGGTTCCATATAAAATCTTGGATTATTTGTTCTAGCTCTCTGAAAAATGCTGTTGGAACTGTACTAGGGATTGTATTAAATGTGTAGGTTGCTCTGGGTATTATAGACATTTTAACAGTACTTGTTCTTCCATTTCATGAGCACGGAATGTCTTTCCATTTCTTTGTATCATCTTCAATTTTTTCATCACTGTTTTCTGGTTTTCCAAGTACAGGTCTTTCATCTCTTTGGTTAGGTTTATTCCTAGTTATTTTATTATATTTGGTACAATTTTAAATGGGATGGATTTCTTGATTTCTCTTTCTGCTGCTTCATTATTGGTGTGTAGAAACGCAACAGATTTCTGTATGTTGACTTTGTATCCTGCAAATTTTACTGAATTTGTGTATTAGTGCTAGCATTTTTTTTTTTTTTTTTGGTGGAGTCTTTTGGGTTTTCTATATAGAATATCATGTCATCTGCAAATGGTGAAAGTTTTACTTCTTCTTTGCCTATTTGGATTCCTTTTATTGCTTTGTGTTGTCTAATTGCTGTGACTAGGACTTCCAGTACTATGTTAAATAACATTGGTGAGAGTGGACATCCCTGTCTTGTTCCTGCCCTTAGGGGAGAAGTTCTGTTTTCCCCCACTGAGATGATATTAACTGTGGGTTTTTCAAAGATGGCATTTATTATGTTGAGATATGTTCCCTCTAAACCTAACATTGGTCAGGGTTTTTATCATGAATGGATGTTGTACATTGTCAAATGTTTTTTCTGCATTTATTGAAATGATCCTATGGTTCTTATCCTTTCTTTTATTGATGTGGTGTATCATGTTGATTGATTTGCAAATATTGAGCCACCTTTGCAACCCAGAAATAAATCCCACTTCATCGTGATGAATTATTTATTTAATATATTGTTGGATTGCATTTGCTAGTATTTTATTGAGAATTTTTACATCCATGTTTATCAGGGATATTAGCCTATAGATCGCTTTTTGAGTGGAGTCTTTGTCTGGTTTTGGTACCAGGGTAATTCTGGCCTCCTAGAATGAGTTTGGAAGTTTTCCTTCTTTGGTTAGGTTTATTCCAAGGTATCTTATGGTTTTGGGTGCTACTGTATATGGAATTGATTCCCTAATTTCTCTTTCTACAGTTACATTGTTAGTATATAGAAAAGCAACTGACTTCTGTGCATTGATTTTGTATCCTGCCACATTACTGAATTGCTGTATGAGTTCTAGTAATTTGGGGGTGGAGTCTTTTGGGTTTTCCACATAAAGTATCATGTCATAAAAAGCTTCTACACAGCAAAGGAAACAGTCAACAAAACAAAGAGGCAACCCATGGAATGAGAGAAGATATTTGCAAATGACACTACAGAGAAAGGGCTGATATCCAAGATCTATAAAGAACTTCTCAAACTCAACACCCAAAAAACAAATAATCAAGTCAAAAAATGGGCAGAAGATATGAACAGACAGTTCTCAAAAGAAGACATAAAAATGGCTAACAGACACATGAAAAAATGCTCCACATCACTTGCCATCAGGGAAGTGCAAATCAAAACCACATTGAGATACCACCTTACATCAGTTAGAATGGCCAGAATTAACAAGGCAAGAAACAACAAATGCTGGAGAGGATGTGGAGAAAGGGGAACCCTCTTACACTGTTGGTGGGAATGCAAGTTGGTACAGCCACTTTGGAAAACAGTATGGCGGTTCCTCAAAAAGTTAAAAATAGAACTACCCTATGACCCAGCAATTGCACTACTGGGTTTTTACCCCAAAGATACAGATATAGTGAAAAGAAGGGGCACATGCACCCCAATGTTCATAGCAGCAATGTCCACAATAGTCAAACTGTGGAAGGAGCTGAAATGCCCTTGAACAGATGAATAGATAAAGATGTGGTTCATATATACAAAGGAATATTACTCAGCCATCGGAAAGGTTGAATACCCACCATTTTATCGACATGGATGGAACTGGAGGAGATTATGCTAAGTGAAATAAGTCAAGCAGAGAATACAATTATCATATGGTTTCACTCATATGTGTAACATAAGGAATAGCATGGAGGACATTAGGAGAAGGAAGGGAAAACTGAAGGGAGGGAAATCAGAGGGAGAGATGAACCATGAGAGACTATGGACTCTGGGAAACAAACTGAGGGTTTCAGAAGGGAAGGGGGTGGTTGGATGGGTTAACCTCGTGATGGGTATTAAGGAGGGCACATACTTCAATGAGCACTGGGTGTTATACACAAACACTGAATCATGGAACACTGCATCAAAAACTAATGAAGTACTGTATGGTGACCAACATAACATAATTAAAACAAAAGGGAAAAAAGGAAGTTTTCCTTCATTTTCTACTTTTTTAGAATAGTTTGAGAAGAATAGGTATTAACTCTTCTTTAAATGTTTAGTAAAATTTTCCTGTGAAGCCCTCTAGACCTGGACTTTACTTTGTTGGGAGATTTTTGATTACTGATTCAATTTCTTTGCTGGCTATCAGTCTGTTCAAGTTCTCTATTTCTTCCTTTTTCACTTTTGGTGGTCTATATGTTTCTTGGAATTTATCTATTTCTTGCAGTTTTTCCAATTTTTTTGGCATGTAGTTTTCCATCATATCTCTTATAATTGTATTTCTGTGATGTGTTGTTATTTCTCCCCTCTTGTTTGTGATTTCATTTATTTGGTTCCTTTCTCTTTTCTTCTTGGTATATCTGGCTAGGGTTTATCAATTTTATTAATTTTTTGAAAGAACCAGCTTCTGGTTTCATTGATCTGTTCTATTTTTTTAGTTTCTATATCATTTATTTCTCCTCTAATCTTTATTATTTCCTGTCTTCTGCCAGCTGAGGCTTCATTTTTTGTTCTGTTTCTAGCTTCTTTAGGTGTCAGGTTAGGTTGTTTATTTGAGATTTTTCTTCTTTTATTTTTTTTAATTTAAATTTAACTAGCCAACATATAGTATATCATTAGTTTCAGATATAGAGTTCAATAATTCATCAGTTGCATATAACACCCAGTGCTTATCACATCACGTGCCCTCCTTAATGCCCATCACCCAATTATCCCATCCCCCCACCCACCTCCCCTCTAGCAACCCTCAGTTTGTTTCCTATAGTTAAGAGTCTCTCATGGTTTTTCTCCCTCTCTGATGACTTCCCATTCAGTTTCCCTCTTTTCCCTTATGATTCTCTACACTGTTTCTTATATTCCACATATGAGTGAAGTCCTATGATAATTGTCTTTCTTTGATTGCCTTATTTCTTCTAGATTTGTTTTGCTATATATTTCCCCCTTAGTACCTCTTTTGCTGCATCCCAATATTTTCATTTTCATTTGTTTTCATGTATTTCTTCATTTCTTCTTTGATTTCCTGGTTGACCCATTCATTTTTTAGTATCATGTTGTTTAACCTCCATGTATTTGTGGTCTTTCCAATTTTTTTTCTTGTGCTTGACTTCAAATTTCATAGCATTGTAGTCAGAAAATATTCATGGTATGATCTCAGTCATTTTGTACTTGTGAAGCCCTGTTTTGTGACCTAATATGTGACCTATTCTGGAGAATGTCCCATGTGCACTTGAAAAGAATGTGTATTCTGCTGTTTTAGGATTGAGTGCTCTGAATACAGCTGTTAAGTCCATCTGGTCCAGTGTGTCAATCCAAGCCGTGTTTCCTTGTTGATTTTCTGCTTAGATTATCTGTCCATTGATGGAAGTGGGGTATTAAAGTCCCTTCTATTATTTAGTATTATCAATGAGTTCCTTTATGTTTGTTACTGTTTTATATATTTGGGTGTTCCCATGTTGGATGCATAAATATGTATAATTGTTAGATCTTTTTGGTGGACTGTCCCTTTTATTATAATGTAGTGTCTTTCTTCATCTCTTGATGTAGTGTGTGGTTTAAAGATTGGTTTGTCTGATATAAGTATTGCTACTCCAGCTTTCTTTTGACATCCATTTGCCTGTTAAATGTTTCTCCACCCCCACCCCCACTTTCAATCTGGAGGTGTCTTTAGGTCTAAAATGAGTCTCTTATAGGCAGCATATAAATGGGTCTTATTTTTTTATCCATTTTGATACCCTGTGTCTTTTGACTGGATCTTATAGTCCATTTACAATCAAAGTAATTATTGATAGATATGTATTTATTGCCATTTTATTACTTGTCATTGTTTCTGGAGATTTTCTCTGTTTCTTTCTAATCTTTGTCATCTTTGGTCTCTCCTTTCCACTCAATGAGTCCTCCTTTACTATTTCCTGAAGAGGTGGTTTAGAGGTCACAATCTCCTTTAGTTTTTGTTTGTCTGGGAAGCTCTTTATCTCTCCTATTCTGAATGATAGTCTTGCTGAATAGAGTATTTTTGGCTGCAGAGTTTTACCATTCAGCACTTTGAGTATATCATGCCACACCTTTTTCCTTGTCAAGTGTCTGTTGAGAAATTTCCAGCTAGCTGTGTTGGTTTCCATTGTCAGTGAAGTACTTCTTTTGTCTTGATGCTTTTAAGATTTTTTTTTTCTCTATCACTATATTTTGCAAGTTTAATTACAATATATCTTATTGTTGGCCTAATTTTGTTGATTTTTGGGGAGTTCTCTGTGCCTCTTGGATTTGGATGTCTGTTTGATTTCCCAAATTAGGGAAGTTTTCAGCTATTATTTCCTCAAATAAATTTTCAGCCACCTTTTCTTTTTTTCTCCTGTGATTCCTATAATATGAATATCATTAAGTTTAATGGAGTCACTGGGTTTCCTAAGTCTAGTCTTGTGTTCCTCAATTTTTCTTTCTCTTTTCTGCCAGCCTGCTGTTTATTGCATCAAGCTTGTTTCTGATCTTGTTTATTGCATACTTCATCTCTGAATCTTTTTTTCTCTGTGGTAAGGGTCTTATTCATGTCTTCTTTGCTTTTCTCAAGACCATAGTGTATCCTTATGATTGTTGCTTTAAATTCTCCATCGGGAATTTTACTTATATCTGTTTCACTTAGATGTCTGGCTGTGGCCTTGCTCTTTCATTTGGAATGAATTCCTCCATCTTGGCATGTTGTCTAACTCTCTGCCTTCTTTTGTATGTTAGAATAGCCACTTATGTTTCCTACTCTGGAAAGTAATGGCTTTAGGAAGAAGAAGTGATATAGTGTACAGGGCCTGGCACTTCAGGAAGTGTCTATGGTGTGTGCTTCCTGCACTCTGCTGTTTTGTTTTGGCTACTCTGTCCTTCAGGCCAGTTGTGGGCAGAGGCTCTATTTGCCTGCTGTGGGCAGTGTTTGTTCCCTGGGCTGAATGTGGTGAGTTTTAGCTAGGTGTGCTCTGGTATGCTTGTGAAATGAGACCTGACATCACGTCCATAAGAACTGAAGCTCTGCAGAACTCTCTGGTTGGGAGACGTGGAGTGTGGGCAGGGGTTTGTGCTGGTCTTTTGGGGAGGGTCCAGGTGTGTAGAGACTGAGGTAAGTTTGACTATGAAGGGCAGGCCTGCCAGAGGGCTTGGGTGCAGGGCTTGGTGTAAGCAAATTAAGCAGCCAGTGTTGGTGCTGTGATGCTTTCTGCAGGTGGTTCTGTGTTTATGCTGAGGGATTGGGGAGGGAAATGATGCCAGTCAGCTCAGCTCCTTTGTTCCTGGAGAGGTGTCTCCATGAAGGCTGCCTTTCAGGGACATGCTCTGAGAAGAGCAAATAATATCCCCTCCTTGTGCCCCTGGGATTCTTCAGATTGCTGTTTCCACTCTGCCTTTGGGTTGTTTGCCTAGTTTCTGTCCAGGTGCAGGGTGGTGTCCCAGAGCTCTATCCCAGCCAAGCTTGCTGACCTTTAAACTTCAGGCTTAAAGCCCCGCTGGTTGCAGAACTCACAAAATTTAGCCCTTTTCATTTTCCAAGCCAGTGGATTTGGGGAAATGTTCTACTTGTGCTTTCCACTGTGTGTTCCTCTCTCTCTTGCCCTTCTCCACAACCACAGCTCCCTTCCCTCTGAAGCATATGTTTCTCCCCTAAACCACATTTCTACACTTCCTATCTTCCTTGATATGGTCTCTTCTCTCCCTTTAGTTGTGGAGTTTATCCTTTTGTCTTCAGGTCAAATTCGGGGGTATTTAGGATGATTTGATAGTTGTGTTCTTGGGACTAGGTGAACCTGGGGTCCTTCTACTCTGCCACCATCTTCCTTCTCCTTGCCTTACATCACTTTTACCACTATGTTATACTATCTGTTCAAATTTGTGAACACCACATTTTTAACACTCCATTTGCCATGTATTTTTCCTTCCCTTTCCCTCCCTTCTACGTTTCCCTTTCCACTGTTCTTTTTCTCTCCACTCCCTTCTCCTCCACAGGCCATGATTTTTCTTTTATCTTGTATCAGTGATGTCATCCCCTTTCCTCTCCTTTGATTTGGGTTTCACACTCCATACAGAAATAATTCACAGTTCTCATTTTCTAGGGTGTACGCACTGTTAAACATCACCTTATTCTAAACAATGCTTTTTGAGTATTTATATGCTGTTTTAGTACTTTCTTAATTCATTTTTTGGTTGCTTATAAGTTGGATTTACATCATTGTTAGATGTATTTTTTTTTTTTTGGCAATTCATGTACTTTGTTTCAGAAATGTGAAAAAAAACATTTAAGTAAATTATAACTTATGTTCATGGTGAAACTCACAAAGAAACACGGTGGGGGAACATTTTCTAATACAGTGAAACCAGTATTTCTTCTATTTTGTAAGTATTTTGTTTGCTTAAGGAAAAGCCAAACTGCATATTCATTTGTACCATATTTTGTGCAGATTTATAAATAGTACTTGGCTTTAATCTATGGATTTTTTTCCATAACATAGGTTGTGCTTTTAGTTGGATTTCTTGTATCATATCTTTTTTGAGTGAAAAGAATGGCCTATTTTTCTCATAAAATACTGGGTCTAGAAAATGGGATAAGCACATAGAGCAGTGGTTCACACTCTTGCCTCTGCACATTAGAATCAGCTGGGAACCTTTAGAATTTTTTAGTGATCAGGCCAATTCCATCAGAATCTTTTCTAAGGGACTCAAGCTTCAGTATATTTTAAAGCTCCTCAGGTGTTTGTTGCAGCTGGTGCTCAGTGAAAGCTGCTAACAAAGATAATTTGGGTGAAAAGAATAGATGATCATAATGAAGAGAATTGGTACATGTATTCCCATTCACCTAGGTTAAATCCCTGATCTCTCATTAACTGTTATTTTAGTCAGTTTGTCTTTCTGAGTCTTCATTTGTACATTGTAAAATGGATGTAGTAATATCTATCTCATGGGGTTGCTGTGAGATAAATGATGCAATATATGTAAAACACTTTGAATGGTGCCTGTGAATAATAGTTGCTCAATTCTAGGTTCCTCTTTTTTTTTTTTTTTTTTTAAGATTTTATTTATTTGACAGAAAGACAGCCAGAGAGGGAACACAAGCAGGGGGAGTGGGAGAGGGAGAAGCAGGCTTCCCGCAGAGCAGGGAGCCCAATGCGGGGCTCGATCCCAGGACCCTGGGACCATGACCTGAGCCGAAGGCAGACGCTTAAGGACTGAGCCACCCAGGCGCCCCAATTCTAGGTTCCTCTTAATGCATACATGTTTATTTCATGTTAAAAATGAGGTTGGTGCTGTCAAAATGCAGCCATCAATATCATCATTTTGATGTTACAAAATATAAGCTGGGAGTAATCTAAAGACAGGATTCCCCCTTAGTCATGGCTAAATCAGACCTTGCTGACTATCATTGAATTACCATGTTGTAACTATTTGGTTGATAAAGGATTTTATTTTAAATATTTGCCAATATATAATCTTTTACACACAGGCTAAATTCATTACTGTTTTAAAAAATAGAAAATATTTTATTAAATCCAAGGCAGTTCTTTTCAGTATTTTATAAAAGTAGGTCTTGATGTTTATGTGTTTTTAGTATTTTGTAGGGCTATATCTTATTATGTCAGTGTCTTTATTTTAGGCTATAGAATCCATAGAACCCTGCAAAACAAACAAACAAAAAACTTGGAAAAATCCACACAAAATAATTGTTTTGTGACAATTTATTTTTCCCCAAAGATATTGAGATAACTGTAAACATTTATTTTTTTTAAAAAACTAGGCTGTTTGGGGGCACCTGGGTGGCTCAGCCCGTTAAGGATCTGCCTTCGGCTCAGGTCATGATCCTGGGGTCCTGGGATCGAGCCCTGCATTGGGCTCCTTGCTCAGTGGGAGCCTGCTTCTCCCTCTCCCTCTGCCTGCCACTTCCCCTGTGTGCTCTCTCTCTCTTTCTCTCTCTCTCTCGCTACCTCTCTCTCTGTCAAATAAATAAATAAAATATTAAAAAAAAAAAAAAAAAACAGGCTACTTGGAAAGAGAACCCTTCAGGCTTTTTAACTATCCTGTACTTATTCTGTTTATTAGAGTGGCATCTACAGTGACTCATAAGCTGCTTATGAGCTAGGACAAGCTTGTGAGGTACAAAATCAGAGTAAGCAACACAGTGACACACCTGTCAGATATATTGATCTCTGTTCTCCAATAACATCAGCTAGAGCTGCAACTTTTCTATTCAGTGGGAGATATTTTCTAACAATTGGGTCTGAATTCTGGTTTCCTTTCCTTCTCTGATAGTGACATGGCAGTGGCCACAGATCCCATAAGTGAAGGAGAAAAATTCATATTTTGATTATGACCAAAAGTATTGTAAGTTGAAATTTGAAACCTGAAGACTGGCCATATTTAATTTGTATGCAGTAAATCCCATATATAGTTAGAATATTGGGCAGTGAGATGTTTTAATGAAATATTGTGATTAGCTTTAAGTTGCCACAGATACCATTTATGGCTTATCATTTCTCAGAGAAATCATTTTTAATAAAACATATTTAGCAGCATTACTGTTTTAAACTTAATCTTGTGTAATTCAGAAGATATTTGAAGATTTCTTAGAATCCCCGGATCATCATTAAAAATCTTAATTACTATATGTGATGCTTTGGTTGTATAAGGTATAGAATATTTAGCTGAAGCTATACTAACCCTGTGACAGATGGTTACTTTTCTTAATAAGTCCCTCATATCAAATTCCCTTTTTTAATTAGCCTTCTATGGAAAAGAATGTACAAAACATAATAATTTTAGTTGCTTTTAAATATTCTTACTGAACAGGGCTACATAGAATTTATTGGTTTTTGTCTTCCTAAATACATTCTATTACTCATCTTATTTTACCTATGTTACCCTTTCTGGGATTTTTTTCTCATTTTATTCTCTAAATTTCTATCTTCTTTATTTCTATTTTGGGTCACCCTTTTAAAAAATGAAATTTTTGGATGATGAGAGGATAGTCAGAGATTAACTATACTCATTAAGTACGAAGTTAGGTATGAGGAAGGATTCAAGTGGCAGTCATTATCCTCACTGCTTCGAGGAGAGTGTTTTTTGTTGTTGTGTGCTTTAATGAAAAATATGAGGAAATTCATTTAATTTTTAATTGCAATCCAATAATGCAAAAATACCAGAGTTTAATTTTTTTTTAGAGTCCTAATCTTTTTAGAGAAACAGTGAATCCTGAATCTTTGTAGAGAAGCTAAATGATAGTTTCTGCTAAAGTTTTACATTTCTATTGAATGGTATAATAGATAAGAACCCAGATATACCTGCTAATTGCCCCATCTCCCTGCAGGGTTTCTCTGCAACCAAGCAACAAAGCAGAATGGGAATCAACATTTCACTTTGTTATTAGCTGGCCTAGCATCTTATACCCAGATATAAGACTATGCTGCATTCTATGCTATAGCGTGTGGTTTAGCATTAAGATTTTAGGGCAATGGGAGGTGGTAGCTCCTCTTTACCCTTGAAATAGAAAAATTTGGACCAGCACCCCGTGGCTAGGCCTGGGCAGAAACAAAAATGAGAAAAATGTAATAGATAATAGAATATCCTGTTTTAACAAAACTGATTTAGTATAGGGGAAATAGAAAGGAAGAGAGAAAAAGATCTGCTCAACCTATCTTAAGGAAGCCAACCAGATCCAGATTTGAGGCAGGAAGAATGTGAGATAGAAGTCCCACATTCAGGGCTTATACTTAGAGGATGACACTCACATCCTAGTTTATGTGAAAAGTATTGCTTAGAATTAGTCAATATTTAGCCTATGTAGGCATTTGCAAAACTGATTATTTTCTAATTTATTGGCCCTCCACCAATAAAACCTGGCACAACCTCGGTCCTGTATCCTGAACATTCTGAATAGGGGAGTGACCCAAGGCAGATTTAACATGGGAAGAGGGAGTTGGAGTCTTCTCCTACAGTTGCTAACTTTAAAAATACATATATACAAGTGTCACTTAAATAGGCTAATTCAGTGTCAGTTAAATAGGCTAATTTACTGGGAACTACGAAATTATAAATCAAGAAAGTAAGAACATGACAGTCCTGAATCTGAAGGTGAATGTTTTAGATGTTGTAAATTTATGATTCACTGGCTATTTGTATGCAGAGACAAATATAAAGAGATTAAAATTGTCAGCTTTATTATTAACTTACCAACATGGTAGTTTTGAATGTTGGAATCTTACTTGAAATTTCAAACATTTTCTGCTATATTTCAGTGAAGTACAAAATATCCAGCCCCATTTTAAGCATTTAATCTAAGCTATTAAAAAAGTACCATTTACACAAATTTTCTAGAAACACTACAGGATCCAATGAAGAAGACTATTTGATATAGTCCAAATTGTTCTCTGTTTTAGTCACACTTCTACTTTTTCCATCCCCTAATTTATCTATTCAACAAACATTTATTATATATTTTTATTTTATTTACTAAAATAACTATTATATGCATACTATCAAAAATGAATAAACCAAGACTCTTGCCTTTATTTATTTATTTTTTATTTATTTATTTGAGAGAGAGAGAGAGAGTGAGAGAGAGCGCAAGAGGGGGTAGGGTTAGAGGGAGAAGCAGACTCCCCGCCGAGCAGGGAGCCTGATGTGGGACTCGATCCCGGGACTCCGGGATCATGACCTGAGCCGAAGGCAGTCGCTTAACCAACTGAGCCACCCAGGCACCCAGACTCTTGCCTTTAGGGAAGACTGAGTATATTTCACTCTTTTCCAATAAAATGATACTATGATTCATATTAAACAACATACAAGTAACTGGAGATCTTGCTTTGAGGGTTTTTCCTCTACTAGACCATGAGGTACTTGAGGTCAAGGAGTGGTCCTTATTCATTTTTTAATCTCCAGTGCCTGGCCTATGGCAAATTCATGCTTTCATTCAACAAATATTTGTTGAACATCTGTTATGTGCAAGTCACTGTTTTATTTGCTTGGGATATAGCAGTGAACAAAAAGCCTGCCTTCATTTTAATAGTAGTGGTAAGGTTCATAGATACAATGGAATATTACTGAGCCATCAAAAAGGATGAATACCTACCATGTGCATCAACATGGATGGAACTGGAGGGGATTATGCTAAGTGAAATAAGTCAAGCAGATAAAGACAATTATCATATGGTTTCATCATATGTGGAACATAAGGAATAGCATGGAGGACCACAGGGGAAGGGAGGGAAAACTGAATGGGAAGAAATCAGAGAGAGTGACAAACCATGAGAGACTCTGGACTCCGGGGAACAAACTGAGGGTTACAGAAGGGAGTGGGTTGGGGGGATGGGGTAACCAGCTGATGGGTATTAAGGAGGGCACATGTTGTGATGAGCACTTGGTGTTATATGCAACTAATGAATCATTGAACACTACATCAAAAACTAATGATGTACTGTATGTTGGCTCAGTGAACATAATAATAAATTAAAAAATAGTGGTGGTAGACATTAATGAGATAAAAATATATAATGTTAGAAAGTTATGCATGCTAAGGAGGAAAAGTAAGGGAAAGGGAAAGATGTGAGAGGTATGTAGAGGTGGGAAAATGAAATTTTACAAAGGGTGTCTAGGGAAGGTCTTACTGAGGAGGTGGCTGTTGAATTAAGACTTGAAGTAGGTAGGAAAGCAGCTATGTAGATATACGATTGAAACACATTTTAGACCAGAGAGCACTCTGACATGTTAGTGTGCCAGGCATGTTCAAGGAACAGTAAGAAGGCCAGTACAGCAGGACTGGATATAAAAAGGGAGAATAGTCAATGAGGTCATAGAAGTGATGTGATGGGGAGCCAAAACATGTAGGCCCTTGCAGGGGTTAGTTAAGACTTTGCTTTAAAAAAATTTTTTTTAAGATTTTATTTATTTCTTAGAGAGAGAGAGCGTAAGCAGGGGGGAGCAGCAGAGGGAGAATTAGGCTCCCCACTGAGCAGGGAGCCTGATGTGGGGCTCGATCCCAAGACCCAGGGACCATGACCTGAGCTGAAGGCAGACGCCCAACCGACTGAGCCACCCAGGCATCCCTATTTTTTTTTTTTAATTGAATATAGTTGACACAAATTGTTACATTAGTTTCAGGTGTGCAACATAATGATTCAGCTTTGCTCTGCATTATGTTATGCTCACTACAAGTGTAACTACCATCTGTTACCATTTAACACTATTACAATACCAACTGTATTCTCTATGCTTTGCCTTTTATTACCATGATTTCATTCTACAACTGGAAGGCTGTATCTTCCATTCCCCTTTACTCATTTGCCCATTCCCCCACTCCCCTTCCCCCTGGCAACCATTGGTTTGTTCTTATGTATATGTAGGTCTGATTCTGCTTTTTGTTTGTTTATTCCTTTGTTTTGTTTTTTAGACTCCATATGTAAGTGAAATCATATGGCATTCTTTTTTCTCTGACTGACTTATTTCACTTAGCATTATGCCCTCTAGTTCCATCCTTGTCATTGCAAATGGCAAGATCTCATTCTTTTTTATGGTTCAGTAATATTCCAGTGTGTGTGTGAGTGTGTGTGTGTGTGTGTGTGTATACACACATCTTTTTTATCCATTCATCAGTCGATGATATGCATATTCATATATCATTTCAAATTAGTATTTTCACTTCTTTGGGTAAATATCCAGTAGTTGAAATGCCAGATTATATGGTATTTCTATTCTTAGTTTTTTGAGGAATTTCCATACTGTTTTCCACAGTGGCTGTATCAATTTACATTATCACTAACAGTGCACAAGTTCATTTTTGTCCACATTCTCTCCAGCACTTGTTATTTCTTGTCTTTCTGATTCTAGCCATTCTGACGGTGTAAGGTGATACCTCATTGTGGTTTTGATTTGCATTTCCCTAATGATTAGTGATGTTGAGCATCTTTTCATGTGTCTGTTGGCCATCTGTATGTCTTCTTTAGAGAAATATCTCTTCAGGTCATCTGCCTATTTTTAATTGAATTGTTTTTCTTTTTGATGTATATTTTTTTTTACATATTTTGGAGATTAACCTTTTATCAGATATATCATTTGCACATATCCTCTCACATTCAGTGGATTGCCTTTTGTTTTGTTGATGGTTTCTTTTGTTGTGCAGAATTTTTTTTTTTTATTTTGATGTAGTCCTAAGAGTTTATTTTCCCTTTGTTTCCCTTGCCTTAGGTGATATATCTAGAAAAATGTTTCTACAACCAGTGTCATAGAAATTACTGCTTGTGTTCTCTTCTAAGATTTTTATGGTTTCAAGTCTTACATTGAGGACTTTAATCCATTTTGTGTTTATTTTTATATATGGTGTTAGAATATAGTGCAGTTTCATTCTTTTACATACAGCTGTCCATTTTCCCCAGCACCATTTATTGAAGAGAAGGATTTTTATACATTGTATATTCTTGCCTCCTTTGTCATAGATTAATTGATCATATAAGTGTGGGTTTATTTCTGAGGTTTCTATTCAGTTCCATTGATATATGTGTCTACTTTTGTGCCAGTACCATAGTGTCTTGATTACTACAGCTTTGTAGTGTATCTGGAAATCTGAGATTGGGTTACCTCCAGCATTGTTTTTCTTTCTCAAGATTGCTTTGGCTTTTCTGTGTCTTTTGTGGTTCTATACAAGTTTTAGGGTTATTTGTTCTAGTTTTGTGAAAAATGCTGTTGATATTTTGATACGGATTGCTTTGAATCTGTAGACTGCTTTGGGTAGTATACACATTTTAATAATATTAGTCTTCCAGTTCATGGGCATGAACTACATTTTTATTTGTGTCATCTTCAATGTCTTTCATCAGTGTTATATTTTTTCAGAGCACAGGTCTTTCACCTCCTTGGTTATGTTTATTCCTATGTATTTCATTCTTTTTTGATAAAGTTGAAAATGGGATTATGGGATTGTTTTCTTAATTTCTATTTCTGCTAATTCATTATCTGCGTATAGAAATGCAACAGACTTATGTATATTAATTTTGTATCCTGCCAGTTCACTAAATTCATTTATTACTTCTAGCAATTTTTTGGTGGAATATTTAGGGTTTTCTATGTATAGTATTATCCCATCTGCAAATAGTCAATTTAACTTCTTTACCAATGTAGATACCTCTCATTTTTCTTCTTGCCTGATATCTGTAGCTAGGACTTCTACTACTATGTTGAATAAAAGTGGTGATAATTGACATACTTGTCCTGTTCCTGATCTTAGAGGACAAGTCTCAGTTTTTTACCATTGACTTAGCTGTGGGTTCTTCATATATGGCTTTTATTATGTTGAGGTATGTTCTCTCTAAACCTACTTTGTTGAGAGTTTTTAATCATGAACAAATGTTGGGTATTGTCAAATGCTTTTTCTACATCTAATGAGATGATTGTATGATTTTTATCCTTTGTTTTGTTGATATGGTGTATCACGATGTTTGATTTGCAAATATTGAACCATCCTTGCATTCCCAGAATAAATTCCACTTCATCATGGTGAATGATCATTTTCATGGATTATTAAGTGTAGTTTCCTAATATGTTGTTGAGGATTTTTGCATCTATATTCATCAGGGATATTGGCCTGTGGTTTTATTTTTTGTGATGTCTTTGGCTTTGTTATCAGGATAATGTTGGCCTCATAGAATATATTTGAAAACTTTCCTTCCTCTTCTATTTTTGAAATAATTTGAGAAGAATCAGTATTAATCCTTCTCTTCTTTAAGTGGTAGAATTCACTTCTGAATCCATGTGGTACTGGACTTTTATTTTTTAATAGATTTTTTCTATTACTAATTCAATTTCTTGATTAGTCTATTCAAATTTTCTATTTCTTCCTGATTCAGTTTTGGAACATTGTGTTTCCAGTTAGAATGGCTAAAATTAACAAGGCAGGAAACAGCAAATGTTGGCAAGGATGTGGAAAAAGGGGAACCCTCTTACACTGTCGGTGGGAATGCAAGCTGGTACAGCCACTCTGGAAGACAGTATGGAGGTTCCTCAAAAAATTAAAAATAGAGCTACCCTATGACCCAGCAATTGCACTACTAAGTATTTACCCCATAGATACAAATATAATGAACGAAAAGGGCACCTGAACCCCAATGTTTATAGCCAATAGTGATATTTTAACTTATTCTTTAGCAATATAGATGCCTCTTATTTCTTTTTTTATTTTTCTGATTGTTGTAGCTAGGCTTCTAGTACTATGCTGAATAAAAGTGGTGACAGTGGACATCTTTGTCTTGTTCCTGAAAGTTCTCAGTTTTTCACCATTGAGTATGATGTTTGCTCTATGTTTTTTCATATATGGCCTTTATTATGTTGAGGGATATTCAACCTAACCCCATTTTGTTGAGAGTTTTTATCATGAATGATGTTGAATCTTATCAGATGCTTTTTCTGTATCTATTGAGATGATTATATGATTTTTATCCTTTGTTTTGTTGATGTGGTGTATCACATTGTTTGATTTGCAAATATTGAACCATTCTTGCATCCTAGGATTAAATCTCCCTATCATGTTGAATGATCTCTTAAATGTATTATTGTATGTTGTTTGCCAGTATTTTCCTGAGAATTTTTGCATCTATGTTCATCAATGATACTGGCCTGTAGTTATCTCTCTCTCTCTCTCTCTTTTTTTTTTTTTTGGTAGTGTCTTTGTCTGGTTTTGCTCTCAGGGTAATGCTGGCCTTGGAGAATGTATTTGGAAGCTTTCCCTCTTCTAACTTTTTGAATAGTTTGAGTAAAATAGTTATTAACTCTTCTTTAATTTTTTTATAAGGAATATTGTATATGTCCATTTCATTTGTTCTTTTTCCAAGGTTCATCTCCTTTCTTTTGGAGCACTATTCTGTTCCCCCCCCCCATTTTGCTTGACTTTCTATTCTTTTCATTTTTACAGATTAGGTAGAACAGCTACTTCTCCAAAACTTGAATGAATGGTCTTTTGTATACCCTACATAGACTGTGTGCTTGGTAACATTTTCTAGCTGGCTGGATCTTTGGCTGGCATGGGCCAGTGGGCCTCCTGGCAGGATAGCTAAAGCTGAAGTGGATGAAAGGCAGTATGTCCTGAGACTCTACACATAGAGTGCACCTTACCAGGATTGCTGGAGCTGAAGTGGGGGTTATCTGGGGCATCCTGGGACCCTCTGTGTAGAGGGTGACCTGGCAGGTTAGCTGGAATTGAGGTCAGTAGGCCGACAGTCTGGGGCTTTCAGCACATTGAACACATTGGCAGGACAGCTAAAGCTGTAGTGGGTGCAGGCCAGGGGCTTTGGGGTTCTACATGTTGGAGATATCCTGGCAAGACAGCTGAAGCTGATGTGGGTGTAAGTCAAGGAATCCTGTGGTGCTCCACACTGGGGGTGTCCTGATGGGGCAGCTGGAGCTGATGCAGTGTGTGGCTGGGAGGCCCCTGGACTCTGCACATAAGGTAGCCTGGTAGGTTAGGTGAAGCTTAAGTGGATGCAAGCCAGGGGGTGTTCACAGGGCTCTGTGCACAGAGAGCACCTTGGCAGGAAAACTAAAGCTGAAATGGGTGTAAACCTGTTATTCTAGGACTCTCCATATAGTGTGTACCCTAGAGTGGCACTGTAGCTGAAGCAGGATATAAGCTGGGGTTTCCTGGGGTGCCCTATGCAGGGGCCACCCTGGCAGGACAGCTAAAGTGGGCATGGGCCACTGTGGTCCCTGAGCTCTCCATGCGATGTGCCCTTGCGGGACAGCTGAGACTGAAGTGGTTGCAAGCTGGAGTGCCATGGGGCTCTCCACACTGAGGGCACCCTGGTAGGACAGCTGAAGCTAAAGTAGTGCAAACCAGAGTGTCCTGGGGTGCTCAGTGCAAGAGGTGTTATGGCTGGGCAGCTGGAGCCAAGGCTTGCATGGGCAGGGATGTTCCTGGGTGTTTTACACAGGGAGCCGTCTGGGGGGTTGGCCGGATCTGAAGCAGATGCCAGCTGGAAGGTACTGGAGCACTCTGCACCCATGGTGCCCTAGTAAGCTCTCTGAAGCCAAAATGATGTGGGCCTCGAGTGTTCCAGGGTGCTTTGCACTTGTGTCACTTTGGCACAAAGCCTGGAGCTATAGTGAGCACTAACCATGGATGTCCTGGTGTGCACCACCCTGTGACTGCCATGGTAGAACAGCTGGGACTGGTGTGGGCTAGGAACCCAGGGCTCACTGAGTTGGCATGCTGGTTAGGGTGCCTGGACACTGAGCTGTGTCAGGTGGAGGAGGAGCATAGACCATGTATATCAGCACTTCCAACCCAGGAAGAATTCCAGCAGCTCTCTCACCATTTGAAAGAATTCTTTCAATTTAAAATTCTTTCAAATCTCTTTTATATAACAGTTTGCTTTTTATGCTGAGTGAAACAGGAAACCACTAGAGGGTTTTGAGTAGAAAAGTGACATAATCAGACCTCCATTTTTAAAGGATTATTCTAGGTTCTATATTGAAAAAAGTTGCAAGAAGGTAAGGATAGAAGGAGGGAGACCAGTTAGGAGGTTCTTGCAATAATCCAGGCAAAAGATGGTGATTTCTTTAGTCCAGATTGGGGACAGTGGTGTGTTAAGAGGTGGTCTGACATCTGGTTATATTTTGAAGGTATAGCTCACAGCACTTGTTGATACGTTAGATTTAGATGTGCTGAAGTAATGAGCCCATAATGACACAGTTAACTGAGATGTGTGAAACCTGCATGGGGTAAGTTTTGGGGTGTTGAATGTTATCATGAACACAATTTTGGAAACATTAAATTTAGGTAAGCAGTTAGGTATACAAGTCTGAAATTCAGGGTAGAGTTTCAGCCTGGAGATTTATATTGAGGAGCCCTCATCGTATAGATAGTATATAAAGCCATGAAACTGATGAGATCACTCAAGTAATTAATGTAGTTTAAAAAATCCTCCAAAATTAGAGTAATGAAAAAGAACAAAATAATGAAAAGGAGTGGCCAGAAAGGCAATGGAAAACCAGGTAAGTGTGGGATCATGAAAACCAAAGAAAATTTTAAAAAGAGGGATCAAGTGTACCAAATGCTGTTGATAGATAGGTTCAGTAAGATGTGGCCTACAAAATGAGTATCAGATTTAACAACTTGGACATCATTGGAGAACGTTTGAGTGAAGTAGTGAGAGGAGATAAAATGGAGATAAGACATACAGCTTGCTTTAGAAAATATTTCTGTAAAGGGAAGAAGACAAATGGAATGATAGAGAAAAGTCATGAGAATTTTTATTTATGTATACTTCAGGAAATAACAGGAAGATTCTATGGGGGTTTTAAAAATAGTAATAGTTTTGTTTATGGTGCCCAGAGCTATCTACACATTCAAAGCAATCCCTATCAAAATACCATCAAATTTTTTTCACAGAGCTGGAACAAACAATCCTAAAATTTGTATGGAACCAGAAAAGACCCCAAATCACCAGGGAATGTTGAAAAAGAAAACCAAAGTTGGGGGCATCACAATGCCTGACTTCAAGCTATATTACAAAGCTGTGATCATCAAGACAGCATGGTATTGGCACAAAAGCAGACACATAGATCAATGTAACAGAATAGAGAACCCAGAAGTGGACCCTCAACTCTATGGTCAACTAATCTTTGACAAAGCAGGAAAGAATATCCAATGGAAAGAAGACAGTCTTTTCAATAAATGGTGTGGGAAAATTGGACAGCCACATGCAGAAGAATGAAACTGGGCCATTCTCTTACACCATACACAAAGATAAACTCAAAATGGATGAAAGACCTCAATGTGAGACAGGAATCCATCAAAATCCTAGAGGAGAACACAGGCAGTAACCTCTTCGACCTTGGCCACAGCTACTTCTTCCAAGACACGTCTCTAAAGGCAATGGAAACAAAAGCAAAAATGAACTATTGGGACTTCAAGAAAAAAAGCTTCTGCACGGCAAAGGATACAGTCAGCAAAACTAAAAGGCAACCTATGGAGTGGGAGAGATATTTGCAAACGACATAACAGATAAAGGGCTGGTATCCAAGATCTATAAAGAACTTCTCAAACTCAACACCCAAAAAAACAAATAGTCCAGTCAAGAAATGGGCAGAAGATATGAACAGACTCTTCTCCAAAGAAGACATACAAATGGCTAACAGACACATGAAAAAATGCTCCACATCATTTGCCATCAGGGAAGTGCAAATCAAAAGCACAATGAGATACCACCTTACAGCAGTTAGAAGGTCAAAACTAACAACACAGACAGCAACAAATGTTGGCGAAGACAGGGAGAAAGGGGAACCCTCTTACACTGTTGGTGGGAATGCAAGTTGGTACAGCCACTCTGGAAAACAGTATGGAGGTTCCTGAAGATGTTAAAAATAGAGCTATCCTGTGACCCAGCAATCGCACTACTGGGTATTTACCCCAAAGATATAGATGTAGTGAAAAGAAGGGGCACATGTACCCCAATGTTCATAGCAGCAATGTCTACAATAGCCAAACTGTGGAAGGAGCTGAGACGTCCTTCAACAGATGAATGGATAAAGAAGATGTGGTTCATATATACAATGGAATATTACTCAGTCATCAGGATGAATACCTACCATTTGCATCAACATGGATGGAACTGGAGGGTATTATGCTAAGTGAAATAAGTCAAGCAGAGAAAGACAATTATCATATGGTCTCACCGATATGTGGAATATAAGGAATAGCACAGAGGACCATAGGGGAAGGGAGGGAAAACTGAATGGGAAGAAATCAGAGAGGGAGAAAAACTGAGAGACTCTGGACTCCAGGAAAGAAATTGAGGGTTGCAGAAGTGAGTGGGTGGGGAGGATAGGGTAACTGGGTGATGGGCATTAAGAAGGGCATGTGGTATGATGAGCACTGGGTGTTATATGCAACTAATGAATCATTGAACACTACATCAAAAACTAATGATGTACTATATGTTGGCTAATTGAACTTAATAAAAATTTAAAAATAAATAAATATAGTAATAGGTTTATTTCATGAACATTGGCATATTAACACTAAGGAAGATTCTGTGTTGATGGGAATGATCTTAGTAGAGTGGGAAAGAATGATGCTTCCGGAAAGAGGAGAGAATATCTAGGGCAATATCCTTGAGTATTGGAAAGTCTGGTATATGACACTGAGCTGGTGGGATTTGTTTTGGCCAGAAGTGTGTGCAAATCATTGATACTCTTAACAGGAGAGAAGGCATGTAGGCATATGTACATAGGCACAGATACAGATAAATGAGTAGAAGTAAGTTGTAGGTGATTATATAAATTACCTTCTGTTTCTGTTTTCTCATTGTGGTGGGAAACAAGGTGTTCAGATAAGCATGAGGATTGGGGAGAAGGTGTTCAAGATTTGAGAAGAGAGTTGAAAATATATATATAGTTGTCTAGGAAAGTGGAAGAGATAATAAACTAAGGAAATTCAGTATGATTGCCTGGCAACATGAAAATTTTACTCAAAATTTGTGGTTATTAATTTTAAAGTGACACTTGTCAGAATAGTTTTGTGTTTTGTTTTTTTTTTTCCATATGTGTTCACATGCATGGGTTCAGGCAAGGAATAGGTGGAGAGTGGGCTTTAAATAGTGTTGCTGTTTAACCAAGTACGTATATGCAGTGAGAGAGAGGTATGGTAACTGGGTATATGTAAGGCACTGATTATGACTGACCATTAAATGAGAAAAGAGGATATGAGCAAGGGAAAGACAGTGAAAATCTGGGAGGATCAGTTGTTTGTAGGTCTAGTGGGGATATAGGACTGTTGGAGTTAGTGTGCTAAAAATTATGAGCCAGAAGGACAAGATGATCAGAGAATAGAATTTTTGTCACTGAGATAATAGAGGGTTGCAGTTATGTCTAGAGGATGACTGTGAAAATAAATGTCCTTCACTGGAGAGTAAAGATCATTTGTGAAGAGTGCCAGATACTGAGAAGAAAGAATATTGGTAGAAGGATAATTAGAGTAGATTTTGAAAACATCAATAATGATGAACTTGTGTGCGTATGTTTCTATATGTGTGTTGTACTTGAGCATGCATGTATGTATACTGATAATATAAGAACAACTATACTTACCAAAATGATTTTATTATCAGATTTATCTCTTAGAGAAAAAGAGCAGCTATGAGACAGAAGAATTGAGTTCTAGCTTGACCCTGTCATTTTCTACTAAGCCCTAAGATCTTGGGAAAGTTATAGCCCTTCTCAATTTTAGTTTCCTAAAATTCATTTTTTCTCATTTTATTTGATTTATTAATTTGTTTTTTAAGGCTTTTATTTTAATTTCAGTTAGTTAACAACAGAGTATTAGCTTCATGTGTACAATATATATCACCCAGTACTCATCACAAGCGCACTTTTTTTATTATGTTATGTTAATCAATGTACATTACATCATTAGTTTTTAATGTACTGTTCCATGATTCATTGTTTGCACATAACACCCAGTGCTCCATGCAGAACGTGCCCTCTTTAATACCCACCACCAGGCTAACCCATCCTCCCACCCCCCTCCCCTCTAGAACCCTCAGTTTGTTTTTCAGAGTCCATATACTCTCATGGTTCCTCTCGCCCCTCCGATTCCCCCCCTTCATTCTTCCCCTCCTGCTATCTTCTTTTTTTTTTAACATATAATATATTATTTGCTTCAGAGGTACACATCTATGATTCAACAGTCTTGCACACTTCACAGTGCTCACCATAGCACATACCCTCCCCAATGTCTATCACCCAGCCACCCCATTCCTCCCACCCCCCCACCACTCCAGCAACAAATGTTCCCCTTTCTCCGCAACCCCGCCAACATCTGTCATTTCCTGACTTGTTAAATTTAGCCATTCTGACTGGTGTGAGGTAGTATCTCATTGAGGTTTTGATTTGGATTTCCCTGATGCCGAGCGATGTTGAGCACTTTTTCATGTGTCTGTTGGCCATTTGGATGTCTTCTTTGGAAAAATGTCTGTTCATGTCTTCTGCCCATTTTTTGATTGGATCATCTGTTCTTTGGGTGTTGAGTTTGAGAAGTTCTTTATAGATTTTGGATACTAGCCCTTTATCTGATATGTCATTTGCAAATATCTTCTCCCATTCTGTCGGTTGTCTTTTGGTTTTGTTGACTGTTTCTTTTGCTGTGCAAAAGCTTTTTATCTTGATGAGGTCCCAATAGTTCATTTTTGCCCTTGCTTCCCTTGCCTTTAGCGATGTTACTAGGAAGAAGTTGCTGCGGCTGAGGTCAAAGAGGTTGCTGCCTGTGTTCTCCTTTAGGATGTTAATGGACTCCTGTCTCACATTGAGGTCTTTCAACCATTTTGAGTCTATTTTTGTGTGTGGTGTAAGGAAATGGTTCAGTTTCATTCTTCTGCATGTGGCTGTCCAATTTTCCCAACACCATTTGTTGAAGAAACTGTCTTTTTTCCAGTGGACATTCTTTCCTGCTTTGTTGAAGATTAGTTGACCATAGAGTTGAGGGTCCATTTCTGGTCTCTCTATTCTGTTCCATTGATCAATGTGTCTGTTTTTGTGCCAGTACTGTCTTAATGATAGCAGCTTTGTAATAGAGCTGGAAGTCCGGAATTGTGATGCCACCAGCTTTGCTTTTCTTTTTCAACGTTCCTCTGGCTATTCGGGGTCTTTTCTGATTCCATACAAATTTTAGGATTATTTGTTCCATTTCTTTGAAAAAGTGGATGGTATTTTGATGGGGATTGCATTGAATGTGTAGATTGCTCTAGGTAGCATTGACATCTTCACAATATTTGTTCTTCCAATCCATGAGCATGGAACGTTTTTCCATTTCTTTGTGTCTTCCTCAATTTCCTTCATGACTATTTTATAGTTTTCTGAGTACAGATTCTTTGCCTCTTTGGTTACATTCATTCCTAGGTATCTTATGGTTTTGGATGCAATTGTAAATGGGATGGACTCCTTAAATGCTCTTTCTTCTGTCTTGTTGTTTTTGTATAGGAATGCCACTGATTTCTATGCATTGATTTTATATCCTGCCACTTTACTGAATTCCTGTATGAGTTCTAGCAGTTTGGGGGTGGAGTCTTTTGGGTTTTCCACATAAAGTATCATATCATCTGCAAAGAGTGAGAGTTTGACTTCTTCTTTGCCAATTTGGATGCCTTTTATTTCTTTTTGTTGTCTGATTTCTGTGGCTAGGACTTCTAATACTATGTTGAATAGAAGTGGTGATAGTGGACATCCCTGCCGTGTTCCTGACCTTAGGGGAAAAGCTGTCAGTTTTTCCCCATTGAGAATGATATTCGCTGTGAGTTTTTCATAGATGGCTTTTATGATATTGAGGTATGTACCCCCTATGCCTATACTCTGAAGAGTTTTGATCAAGAAAGGTTGCTGTACTTTGTCAAATGCTTTTTCTGCATCTATTGAGGGGATCATATGCTTCTTGTTCTTTTTTTTTTATTAATGTATTGTACCACATTGATTGATTTGCGGATGTTGAACCAACCTTGTAGCCCAGGGATAAATCCCAATGGTTGTGGTGAATAATCCTTTTAATGTACTGTTGGATCCTATTGGCTAGTATTTTGGTGAGAATTTTTGCATCCATGTTCATCAAGGATATTGGTCTGTAATTCTCCTTTGGGATGGGGTCTTTGTCTGGTTTGGGGATCAAGGTAATGGTGGCCTCATAAAACGAGTTTGGAAGTTTTCCTTCCATTTCTATTTTTTGGAACACTTTCAGAAAAATAGGTATCAATTCTTCTTTAAATGTTTGATAGAATTCCCCTGGGAAGCCATCTGGCCCTGGGCTCTTGTTTATTGGGAGATTTTTGATGACTGCTTCAATTTCCTTACTGGTTATGGGTCTGTTCAGTTTTGGTAGTTGATACATCTCTAGGAATGCATCCATTTCTTCCAGGTTATCTAATTTGCTGGCATATAGTTGCTCATAATATGTTCTTATAATTGTTTCTATTTCTTTGGTGTTGGTTGTGATCTCTCCTCTTTCATTCATGATTTTGTTGATTTGGGTCTTTTTTCTTTTTGATAAGGCTGGCCAGGGGTTTATCAATCTTGTTAATTCTTTCAAAGAACCAGCTCCTTGATTCATTGATCTTTTTCTACTGTTCTTTTGGTTTCTATTTCATTGATTTCTGCTCTGATCTTTATTTTTCTCTTCTCCTGCTGGGTTTAGGCTTTATTTGCTGTTCTTTCTCCAGCTCCTTTAGGTGTAGGGTTCGGTTGTGTATTTGAGACCTTTCTTGTTTCTTGAGAAAGGCTTGTATTGCTATATACTTTCCTCTCAGGACTGCCTTTGCTGTATCCCAAAGATTTTGAACAGTTGTGTTTTCATTTTCATTTGTTTCCATGAATTTTTTAAATTCTTCTTTAATTTCCTGGTTGACCCATTCATTCTTTAGTAGGATGCTCTTTAGCCTCCATGTATTTGAGTTCTTTCCAACTTTCCTCTTGTGATTGAGTTCTAGTTTCAAAGCATTGTGGTCTGAAAATATGCAGATACCAATCTTTTGGTACCGTTTGAGACCTGATTTGTGACCCAGGATGTGATCTATTCTGGAGAATGTTCCATGGGCACTAGAGAAGAATGTGTATTCTGTTGCTTTGGGATGTAATGTTCTGAATATGTCTGTGAAGTCCATTTGGTCCACTGTGTCTTTAAAGTCTTTATTTCCTTGTTGATCTTTTGTTTAGATGATCTGTCCACTTCAGTGAGGGGGTTGTTAAAGTCCCCCACTATTATTGTATTGTTGTCAATGTGTTTCTTTGCCTTTGTTATTAATTTGCTTATATAAGTGGCTGCTCCCATGTGGAGGGCATATATATTTACAATTTGTAGATCTTCTTGTTGGATAGACCCTTTAGGTAGGATATAGTGTCCTTCCTCATCTCTTATTACAGTCTTTGGTTTAAAATCTAATTTGTCTGATATAAGGATTGCCACCCCAGGTTTCTTTTGGTGTCCATTAGCATGGTAAATGGTTTTCCACCCCTTCACTTTCAATCTGGGGGTGTCTTTGGGTCTAAAATGAGTCTCTTGCAGACAGCATATTGATGGGTCTTGTCTTTTTATCCAATCTGATAGCCTGTGTCTTTTGATTGGGGCATTTAGCCCATTTACATTCAGGGTAACTATTGAAAGATATGAATTTAGTGTCATTTTATTGCCTGTAAGGTGACTGTTACTGTATATTGTCTGTGTTCCTTTCTGGTCTATATTGCTTTTAGGCTGTCTCTTTGCTTAGAGGACCCCTTTCAATATTTCTTGTAGGGCTGGTTTCATGTTTGCAAGTTCCTTTAGTTTTTGTTTGTCCTGGAAGCTTTTTATCTCTCCTTCTATTTTCAATGACAGCTTACCTGGGTATAGTATTCTTGGCTGCATATTTTTCTCATTTAGTGCTCTGAATATATCATGCCAGTCCTTTCTGGCCTGCCAGGTCTCTGTGGATAGGTCTGTTGCCAATCTAATGTTTCTGCTATTGTAGGTTACAGATCTCTTCTCCCGAGCTCCTTTCAGGGTTTTCTTTTTGTCTCTGAGACTCGTAAGTTTTACTATTAGATGTCAGGGTGTTGACCTATTTTTATTGATTTTGAGAGGGGTTCTCTGTGCCTCCTGGATTTTGATGCCTGTTTCCTTCCCCAAATTAGGAAAGTTCTCTGCTATAATTTGCTCCAATATACCTTCTGCCCCTCTCCCTCTTTCTTCTTCTTCTGGGATTCCAGTTATTCTAATGTTGTTTCGTCTTATGATATTGCTTACCTCTCGAATTCTGCCCTCGTGATCCAGCAGTTGTTTATCTCTCTTTCTCAGCTTCTTTCTTTTCCATCATTTGGTCTTCTATATCGCTAATTCTCTCTTCTGCCTCATTTATCCTAGCAGTTAGCGCCCCCATTTTTGATTGCACCTCATTAATAGCCTTTTTGATTTCGACTTGGTTAGATTTTAGTTCTTTTATTTCTCCAGAAAGGGTTTGCCTAATAACTTCCATGTTTTTTTCAAGCCCAGCTAGTAACTTTAAAATCATCATTCTGAACTCTAGTTCCGACATCGTAATAATGTCTGTATTGAGTAGGTCCCTGGCAGTTGGTGCTGCCTCTTGTTCTTTTTGTTGAGGTGATTTTTTCCTTCTTCTCATTTTGTCCAGAGGAGAATAGATGAATGAGAGAACAAAATGCTAACAGAGTACCAACGTCCCAGGAAAATATACTCTAAACAAATCAGAAAAGACCTGAAACCGGGGGAAAAGAAAGGGAAAGAAAGAAGAAAAAGACAAAAAAAGAAAAAGACAAAAACAGAACAAAACAATAAAAACAGAATATGATCAAATATGGTCAGGCTGGTGCATAGATCAGTGCCACACACTAGATTTTGGGTGTATTTTGGTCTGTTAGAAGAAAGTGCCTCCCAAAATTTTAAAGAAGGAAAAACTTATATGTGTACAAAAATAAGGGTTAATATGATATAGTGATGGAATATGACTGTAAACATGAAAATTATAAAAGATTTTATAAAAGGAATTGATAAGAAGTTGTTTGAAAAAAGAAAGAAGAGGATTTAAAAAAAAAGGGAGAGAATGTGATCAGGCAGGAGACTAGAACAAAGCCATACACTAGAGACTTAGGATATATTTTGATCTGTTAGAAGAAACTGTATCTCAAAATTTTAAAGAGAGAACAACTTATATATATATGCCAAAAATAAGGGTAACTACTATGAAGGGATAGAATATGACTCTAAAAATGAAAAATAAAAAATGTTTTTTAAAAAAGGGATTGATAAGATGTTGGTTGAAAAAGGGAAAAAGAAAAATTAAAAAAAGAAAAGACAGTTAAAAAATCTTAACTTTGGAAGACTAAAGAATCATGGTAAAAAAGCCATGACTTCTATGTGCAGTATTCCCCTAGCGCTGTAGTTCTGCCATTCTCATTGATCCGTAAACTTGGCCGTTGCTGGCGGTTCTTGCTGATCTTCTGGGGGAGGGGCCTGTTGCTGTGGTTCCCAAATGTCTTTGCCGGATGCGGAATTGCCCCATCCTTGCTGGTCCCGGCTAAATAATCTGCTTGGGTTTGCTCTCGAGAGCTTTTGTTCCCTGCAAGCTTTCTGTTTGGCTTTGGGGATGAGAGTGAAAATGGCAGCCTCCCAATCTCCGCCCCAGAGGAGCCGAGAACTTGGGGCCCCACTCCTCAGTGCACCCCCAGAGAAAAGCCATCAATCACTCCCATCTCCCTGGTCTCCAGCAGTACTCTGCTCACCTGGCCTGTGACCGAGCGTTTCTATGTCTGGCACTCGACCCCGTGTGGAGTCTCCAAACCCAGCAGATCCCTGCGGTGTGCTCCCATGCTGCTCCTCCTGGGGGAGGAAGGGGAGTCTCCCCAGATCTGCCGCTTGTTGGGTCCCTGCTGGAAGAGCCGTGGCCCGACTGTGCCGTGGATCACGGTTTATGGCAACTCCGAGTTGAGAGCCCACTCCTCGGCTCCGTCTCTGCAGCCAACTTCCCTGCTCCGATACCTAGGAGCTCTGCCGCCCTCAGGCACCCCTGTCTTTCTCTGACCCTGAGGCTCCTCAGACCACACTGTCCCGCAAGGGTTTCACCTCCTGCTTATCCACTGGAGTGACGTCCCTCAGCGGAGCTGACTTCTAAAAGTTCCGATTTTGTGCTCCACTGCTCTATCACTTGCCAGAAGTGGCCAATGGAGGCCCCCTCCCCCGCCGTCTGTCCTCCCAAATATCACCTCGGATTCACTTCTCCGCAAGTCCTACCTTCCAGAAAGTGGTCGCTTTTCTGTTCAGAGAGTTGTTGCTATTCTTTTCTTCAATCTCCTGTTGAGTTCATAGGTATTCAGAATGGTTTGATCCATATCCAGCTGAATTCTTGGGACCAGATGAAATCCAGGTCTCCTACTCCTCTGCCATCTTGCTCCACCCCCCCCCCCATCTCCATCATTAGTTTTTGATATAGTGTTCCATGATTCATTGTTTGCATATAACACCCAGTGCTCCATTCAATACATGCCCTTTTTAATACCCATCACCAGGCTAACCCATTCCCCCACCCCACCCACCTCTAGAACCCTCAGTTTATTTCTCAGAGTCCATAGTCTCTCATGGTTCATCTCCCCCTCTGATTGCCCCCCCTTCATTTTTCCCTTTCTATTAGATTTTTCTTTTTTTTTTTTTTAACAGATAATGTATTATTTGTTTCAGAGGTACAGGTCTGTGATTCAACAGTCCTACACAATTCACAGTGCTCACCATGGCCCACACCCTCCTCAGTGTCCATCACCCAGCCACCCCATCCCTCCACCCCCCAACCACTCCAGCAACCCTCAGTTTGTTTCCTGAGATTAAGAATTCCTCATATCAGTGAGATCATATGATACTTGTCTTTCTCTGATTGACTTATTTCGCTTAGCATAATACCTTCTGGTTCTATCCATGTTGTCGCAAATGGCAAGATTTCGGTTTTTTTGATGACTGCATAATATTCCATTGTATATATATATACCACATCTTCTTTATCCATTCATCTGTTGATGGACATCTTAGCTCTTTCCACAGTTTGGCTGTTGTGGACATTGCTGCTATAAACATCGGGGTACATGTACCCCTTCGGATCCCTACATTTGTATCTTTGGGGTAAATACCCAGTAGTGCAATTGCTGGGTCCTATGGTAGCTCTATATTCAACTTTTTGAAGAACGTCCATACAGTTTTCCAGTGTGGTTGCACCAGCTTGCATTCTCACCAACAGTGTAGGAGGGTTCCCCTTTCTCTGCATCCCCACCAACATCTGTCATTTCCTGACTTGTTAATTTTAGCCATTCTGACTGGTGTGAGGTGGTATCTCATTGAGGTTTTGATTTGGATTTCCCTGATGCCAAACGATGTTGAGCACTTTTTCATATGTCTGTTGGCCATTTGGATGTCTTCTTTGGAAAAATGTCTATTCATGTCTTCTGCCCATTTCTTGATTGGATTATTTGTTCTTTGGGTGTTGAGTTTGATAAGTTCTTTATAGATTTTGGATACTAGACAAGTGCATTTCTTAATTCCTATCATCTATTTAAACCATCCCCTCACACCCTGCCCTCTGGTAACCATCAGTTTGTTCTATATAATTGAGTCTGTTTCTTGATTTTTATCTTTTTCTCTCTTTTCCCTTTCTTCCTTTGTTTCTTTCTTAAATTCCACATAAGAGTGAAATCATATGGTATTTGTCTTTCTTTAACTGACTTATTTTGCTTAGCATTATACTCTTCTGGCCTCATCCATGTCATTGCAAATGGCAAGATTTTATTCTTTTAAAGGCTAAATAATATTCCATTGTGTGTGTGTGTGTGTGTGTGTGTATACATATATATATCACATCTTCTTTATCCATTCATCAGTTGATGAACACTTGGACTACTTCCATATCTTGCTTATTGTAAATAATGATGGTATAAACATAGGGGTGCATGTATCCCTTTGAATTAGGGTTTTTGCATTTTTGGGGTAAACACACAGTAGTGCCATTGCTGAATCATAAAGGTAGTTCTAATTTTAAGTTTTTGAGGAAACTCCATACTGTTGTCCACAGGGGTTGCACAGTTTGCATTCTCACCAACAGTGCAAGAGGGTTCTGCTTTCTCCACATCCTCCCCAACACCTGTTGTTTCTTGTAATGTTGATTTTAGCCATTTTGACAAGTGAGAGAGAACATATCTCATTGTAGTTTTGATTTGCATTTCTTTGATGACCAGTGATGTTGAGCATTTTTTTATGTGTCTGTTGGCCATCTATATGTCTTTGGAAAGAAAATGTCTATTCATGTCTTCTGCCCATTTGTTAATTAGGTTATTTGTCTTTTGGGTGTTGAGCTTTATAAGTTTTTTTAATATATTTTGGATACTAACCCTTTATCATATATGTCATTTGCAAATATCTTCTCCAAACCGTAGGTTGCCTTTTAGTTTTTTGATTGTTTCCTTAGTTGTGCAGAAGATTTTATTTTTATGAAGTCCCAGTAGTTTATTTTTGCTTTTGTTTCCCTCACCTCTGGAGACATATCCAGAAAGAAGTTGCTATGACCCATGTCAAAGAGGTTACTGCCTGTGTTCTCCTCTATGATTTTTATGGTTTCAGGTCTCACATTTAGGACTTTGGAATTTATTTCTGTGTATGGTGTAAGAATGTGATCCAGTTTTCTTTCTTTTGCATGTTGCTGTCCAGTTTTCCCAACAGCATTTGTTGAAGAGACTGTCTTTTTCCCATTGTATATTCTTTCCTGCTTTGTCAAAGATTAATTTACCATATAGTTGTGGGTTCATTTCTGGGTTGTCTATTCTGTTCCATTGATCTATGTGTCTATTTTTGTACCAGTACTACACTGTTTAGATCACTGCAGTTTTGTTATATAACTTCAAGTCCAGAATTGTGATGCCTGTCTTTGTTTCTCTTCTTCAAGGTTGCTTTGGTTCTTCAGGGTCTTTTGTGGTTCCATAAAAATTTAGGATTGTTTGTTCTAGCTCTATTAAAAATGCTTTTGGAACTTTGATAGAAATTGTATTAAATATGTAGATTGCTTTGGGTAGTATAGACATTTTAACAATATTTTTTTCTTCTAATCCATGAATATGGAATGTCTTTCCATTCTTTGTGTCCTCTACAGTTTATCTACATTAGTGTTTTATAGTTTTCATAGTATAGGTCTTTCATCTCTTTTGTTAGGTTTATTGCTAGGTAGCTTATTATTAATGGTGCTATTATAAATGGGATTGTTTTCTTAAATTCTCCTTCTGCTTCTTCACCATTAATGTATAGAAATGCAACAGAGTTCTGGAAATTGATTTTATATTTGGCAACCTTACTGAATTCATTTATCATTTTTAGCAGGGTTTTTTTTTCAAGATTTTATTTATTTATTTGACAGAGAGAGACACAGTGAGAGAGGGAACACAAGCAGGGGGAGTGGGAGAGGGAGAAGCAGGCTCCCCGCAGAGCAGGGAGCCCGATGTGGGACTCGATCCCAGGACCCTGGGATCATGACTTGAGCTGAAGGCAGTCGCTTAACCGACTGAGCCACCCAGGCGCCCAGCAGTTTTTTTGACCTTAGCGGAAAGGCTGTCAGTTTTTTCCCATTAAGGATGATATTAGCTGTGGGTTTTACATATATGGCCTTTATTTTATTGAGGTATGTTCCTTCAAAATCTCTGTTGAGGGATTTTATCATAAATGGATGTTATACTTTGTCACATGCTTTTTTTGCATTTATTAGAATGATAATATGGTTCTTATCCTTTCTCTTATTGATGTGATGTACCTCCTTGATTGATCTGTGAATATTGAACCACCCTTGCAATCTAGGAACAAATCCCACTTGATTGTGGTGAGTGATTTTGTTTAATGAATTGTTGGATTCAGTTTGCTAGAATTTTGTTGAGGATTTTTTTTGCATCCATGTTCATAAGGGATATTAGCTGGTAGTTCTCTTGTTTAGTGGTATCTTTACCTGATTTTGGTGTCAGGGTAATGCTGGCCTCATAGAATGAATTTGGAAGTTTTGCTTCCTTTATATTTATTTACTTTTTTTTTGGAGTCATTTCAGAAAAATAGATACTGACTCTTTTTTTAAATGTTTGGTAGTATTCACCTGTGAAGCCGTCTGGTCCTGGACTTTGTTGGGAGTTTTATTATTCCTGATTCAATTTCCTTGCTGGTTATGGGTCTGTTTCAATTTTCTTTCTTTCTTTTTTTTTTTTTTTTTTGCTTCAGTTTTGTTAATTTCTGTTTCTAGGAATCTATGTATATCTTCCAGGTTGTCTAATTTGTTGGTATATAATTTTTCATAATATTCTCTTATACTTGTTCTTATTTCTGTGGTGTGGTTTGTTATTGTTCCTCTCCCCATTGTTATTTTATTTGAATGTTTTCTCTCTTTTTTTTTTTTTCTTCATAAGTCTGGCTACAGGTTTATCAATTTTATTTATTTTATCAAAACCAGCTCCTACTTGCATTGATCTGTTCTATTGGTCTTTTAGTTCTGTATCATTTACTTCTGCTCCAATCTTTATTAATTCCTTCTATTGCTTTGAGGTTTTGTTTGTTTTTCTTTACCTAGCTCCTTTAGGTGTAAGGTTAGGTTGTTTTTATGAGAGTTTCTTGATTCTTGAGGTAGTCCTGTATTCCTATAAGCTTCCCTCTTTGAACCACTTTAATGCTGCATCCCAAACATTTTTTACCATTGTGTTTTCCTTTTCATTTTTTCCATGTACTATTTTATTTCTTTTTTTAAAATTTCCTTGATTATACTTTCATTGTTTAGTAGCAGTATCATTTAATCCCGTGTATTTGTGGTCTTTCCAGATTTTTTCTTCTAGTTGACTTCTAATTTCATAGAGTTGTATTCAGAAAAGGAGGGCACGTGTTGTGATGAGCACTGGGTGTTTTTTTTATTATGTTCAGTTAACCACTGCATAGTACATCATTAGTTTTTGATACAGTGTTCGACGATTCATTAGTTGCATACAAGCACTGGGTGTTATACACAACTAATGAATCGTTGAACACTACATCGAAAACTAATGATGTACTATATGTTGGCTAACTGAACATCATTAAACATTTTTAAAAAAAGAAAAAAATAGATAAAGAAAGAAAAAGAAAAGACTATGATCTTTTCAAATTTATTGAGACTTGATTGTGACCTAATACATGATCTATTCTGGAGAATGTTCCATGTGCACTTAAAAAATTGTGTATTCTGCTGTTTTAGGATGGAATGTTTTGCATATATCCATTAAATCTATCTGTTCCAATGTGTCAGTCAATGCCATTGTTTTCTTGATTTTCTGTTTAGGTGATCTGTCCATTAATGTAAGTTGAGTGTAAAGTCCTCTACTCTTATTTTATTGCTACTGATTAGTTCCTTTATGTTTGCTGTTAACTGTTTTATGTATTTGGGTGCTCCTGTGTTGGCTGCATATACATTTACAATTATTATATCTTCTTGTTGGATTGCCCCCTTTATTATTATTATACAGTGTCCTTCCTTGTCTCTTGTTATAATCTTTGTTTTAAAGTCTATTTTGTCCAATATAAGCATTGCTACTCTTTCTTCTGACATCCGTTTGCATGATAGATTTTTCTCCATCCCCTCACATTCAATCTGCAGCTGTCTTTAGGTCTAAACAGTCTTCTGTAGGCAGCATATAGATGGGTGTTTTCTTTTTATACATTCTGTCACACTTTGTCGTTTGATTGGGGCATTTAGTCCATTAACATTCAAATAATTTTTTGATGGATATGTGTTTATTGTAATTTTAGTACTTGTTTTGTAGTTGTTTCTTAAGATTGTCCCTGATCCTTTCTAATCTTTCTCTCTTTCATGCTTTACTGTTTTTCTTTTGTGGTACATTTGGATTACTTTCTCTTTATATACATACTTATTAGTGGTTTTGATATATGTTTACTATTAGGTTTGTATATAACGCCTTCTGCATATAGCAGTCCACATTAAGTTAATGGTTGTTTGAGTTTGACCCCATTCTTTTCTCCTCACAGTTTAGGTATATGTTGTCTTATTTTACATCCTTTCATTTTGTGAGTTCCTTAACTGATTTTTTACAGAAATATTCATTTTTACTGCTTTTCTGTTCCTACCTTCATAATGTCATTTTGGTCTCTCCCTTCCATTGAAAGAGTCCCCTTTAATATTTTTTGGAGGGCTGGTTTAGTGGTGACCAATTCCTTTAGTTTTTGTTTGTCAGGGAAGTTCTTTATCTCTCCTGCTCTTCTGAAGGAAAGCCTTGGTGGATAGAGTATCCTTGGCTGCAGATTTTTCCCATTCAACACTTTGAATATATCATGCCCCTCCCTCATGGCTTGTGAAGTTTCTACTGGAAAATCCCGTACTAGCCTTATGGTATTTCCCTTGTATGTTACTCTCTTCTTTTGACTTGCTACCTTATTTTTTTTTCTTTATCACTGTATTTTGCAAATTTAATTACAATATGTCTTGATGTAGATATGCTTTTTTTTTTTTTTTGGGGGGGGGGGTTCTCTGTACCTTCTGGATCTGGATATTCTTTTCCGTCCTCAGATTGGGGAAGTTTTCAGCTATTTTTTTCAAATAAATGTGCTGTCGCCTTTTCTCACTACTTCATCTGGGACTCCTATAATATGAATGATATTACATTTGATGGAGTCACTGAGTTCTGTAAGTCTCTTCTAATTTTGCATAATTATTGTTTTTCTCTTCTTTGTTCAGCTTGATTAATTTCCAGTAATCTGTCTTCTAGGTCATTAATTCATTCCACTGTTTCTTCCAACCTGTTGTTCATTCTATCAAGCGTGTTTCTCATTTCAGTTTTGGGGGCTTTTATTTCTGCTGTGTTATTCCTTATCTCAGTGTTAAGGGTCACATTCATATCTTCTATTCTTTTTTCAAGTCCACTGAGTATCCTTATGATCATTGCTTTAAATACTTTGTCAGGCATGTTACTTATATTTGTTTTTGCTTAGATCTCTGGCCATGGTCTTGTCCTGTTCTTTCATTTGGGATAAATTTCTGTGTCTTCTCATTTTTATTAGTCTCCGTGTAGGAAAGAGCTATATCTCCTGTTTTTGAGGGGAATGGCCTTATGAAAAAGAGGTCCTGTAGTGGTCTACCATGTAGTGTCCCCTGTTCTCCAGGTCCTGGTGCTTCTGGGAGAGTCTCCATTGTGTGTTGGGTGTACTCTACTGTTTTGTCCTAACTGCTTTATCCTTCAGGATAGTTATCTGCAGTGGCTTTCTTTTCATATTGTGGGAAGTTTTTCTTTTCTGGCCTGAATGTGGCATGTTTTAAGTCTCTCAAGTTGGGAGACATAATGTGAATAAGGGTTTGGGGTGGTCTTCTGGAGAAGACCTTGGGACTGAGGCAGGGTGGTTCCACAGGGGTATAGGGAGGTGGGGGTTGGTGTTAGCAATTAGGTAGCAAGTGTTGGAGCTGCGCTGGTTCCCATAGGTGGCCCTGTGCTTATGCTGAGGGGCAGTGGAGAGATGTAGTGCCTGCCAGTTCCTTTTTGCCAGGAGTGGTCTCCCCATGAATGCTGCCTCTCTGGAACATGCTCTGAAATGAGAAAATTACCTCCCTAGTGTTTGCCCCAGGTGCTCTTCTAATGGCTGTTTCCATTCTGTATATCCACGGGTTGTTTGCCTGCCTTTTTTCCAAGAACATTACAATGCCCTCAGAGCTCTATATCAGCTAAGCCTGCTGACCTTTAAATCTCTAGGCTTTAAGCCTCACTGGTTACCAGAAGTCATGAAATTTGGCCTCTCTTGCTTTCCAAGGCAGTTGTTATGGGGATCCTTTTCCCCTGTGTTCCACTGTGTGTTGATCTGTCTCTTATCCTTTTCCATGACTGCAGCTTCCTCCCCACCATAGTGGCCAGGATACCTTTCTCTCCCATACTGCATCTCCACAGTTCCTACCTTCTTCTTCAATGTGACCCCTTCTCTACCTTTTGTTGTGGAGTTTGTTCTGCCAGTCTTCACGTCAATTTCTGGGGTATTTAGGATGATTTGATAGTTATCTAGTTGTAATTGTGGAAGAAGGTGAACCTAGGGTACTCCTATTCCAGGACCATCTCCCAAATCTCTGTTTCCTAAAATTCATTCATTTATTTATTCATCAAAAGTTCTGAGCACCTATTATATACTAGGCATTTGTTAGCTTTTATGGGAATATAATGGTGAGAAAACATGCATGGTCTCCATTTACATAGGGCTTTTAGTCTGTCAGGGTGAGGTAATCCAGATATTGCCATAAGACAGAAGAAGTAGATTGTTAAGAACTGACCTGATCAAAGATCGTGCTTTAAGTAGTACACAACTGCAATATATATATACACTAACGTGGGAGATAAAGTAAACAACAAAAGGACATATTCAAACCATGAGTAGTTAACCCAGAATGTGAAGTGTCAGGATCTATCTAGAGCTATGGTAGCATTATTTTTACAAAAGTAGAAGATTAAGCTGCTGACAAGACAGTCATTGTAAGAAGGAAAAGATTGTTTGAAAATGGGTGTGAGGGGGTTCCTCCTTGAAATAGAGTAGGATTCTACATAGTTTGGAGCCCTGGGGTATCAAATACTAGGTAAGTCAAAGAAAAATGGATACCTTAGCCTATATTCAAATTATAGAAATAATTTTGGACAGATATTTGAGAGTTATTCTTGAAACTCTGACAGCATATGTATATCACTAGGTAGAGAATAGAATAACTTTCTGATTTTAAATCTTATTAAAATATCTGAAAGTTTCTTTTTTAAATTTTTTATTTAAATTCAATTAGCCAAGGTATAGTACACCATTAGTTTTTGATATAATGTTCAATGATTCATTAGTTCAGTGTAACACCCAGTGTTCATCATATCACATGCCCTCATTAATGCCCATCACCCAGTTACCCCATCCCCCTACCCACCTCCCTTTCTGCAGCCCTCACTTTGTTTCCCAAAGTCAAGAGTCTCATATGGTTTGGCTCCCGCTCTGATTCCTTCCTATTCAGTTTCCCCCAAAATGCATATTTTCCCCTGCACTATTCCTTATGTTCCACATATGAATGAAACCATATGATAATTGTTTTTCTCTGCTTGACTTATTTCACTTAGTATATTACCCTCCAGTTCTATCCATATTGATGTAAAAGGTAGATATTCATCCTTTCTGACGGCTGAGTAATATTCCACTGTGTATATGAACCACATCTTCTTTATCCATTCATCCATTGAAAGATATCTTGGCTCCTTCTACAGTTTGGCTACTGTGGACAACACTGCTATGAATATTGGGGTGAATGTACTCCTTCTTTTCACTACATCTGTATCTTTGGGGTAAATATCCAGTAGTGTAATTGCTGGGTCATAGGGTATCTCTATTTTTAACGCCCTGAGGAACCTCCATACTGTTTTCTCTTGTGGCTATACCAGCTTGTATTCGCACCAACAGTGTAAGAGGGTTCCCCTTTCTCCACATCCTTGCCAACATTTGTTGTTCCCTGTCTTGTTAATTTTAGCCATTCTAACTGGTGTAGTGGTATCTCGTTGTGATTTTGATTTGTATTTCCATGATGGCAAGAGATGTGGAGCATTTTTTCATGTGTCCGTTGGCCATTTGTGTATATTCTTTGGAGAAGTGTCTCTTCATGTCCTCTGCCCATTTCTTGATTGGATTATTTGTTTTTTGGGTGTTGAGATTGAGAAATTCTTTGTAGATCTTGGATACCAGCCCTTTATCTGTAATGTCATTTGCAAATATCGTCTTCCATTCTGTGGGTTGCTTCTTAGTTTTGTTGACTGTTTCCTTTGCTGTGCAGAAGCTTTTTATCTTGATGAAGTCCCAATAGTTCATTTTTGCTTTTGTTTCCCCTGCCTTTAGAGACGTGTCTTGGAAGAAGTTGCTATGGCCAAGGTTGAAGAGGTTGTGGCTGTCCAATTTTCCCAGCACCATTTATTGAAAAGACTGTCTTTTTTGCATTGGATATTCTTTCCTGCTTTGTCGAAGATTAGTTAACTATAGAGTGGAAGGTCCATTTCTGGGCTCTCTATTCTGTTCCATTGATCTATGAGTCTGTTTTTGTGCCAGTACCATGCTGTCTTGATGATCACAGCTTTGTAATATAGCTTGAAGTCAGGCATTGTGATGCCCCCAGCTTTGGTTTCCTTTTTCAACATTCCCCTGGTGATTCGGGGTCTTTTATGGTTCCATACAAATTTCAAGATTGTTTGCTGCAACCCTGTGAAAAATGTCAATGTTATTTTGATATGGATTGCACTGAATGTGTAGATTGCTCTGAGCAACATAGACATTTTAAGAATGTTTATTCTTCCAATCAATGAGCATGGAATGTTTTTCCATCTCTTTGTGTCTTCCTCAATTTCTTTCATAAGTGTTCTGTAGTTTCTAGAATACAAATGCTTTACGTCTTTGTTTAGGTTTATTCCTAGGTATCTTATGGTTTTTGGCACAATTCTAAATGAGATCAATACCTTAACTTCTATTTCTTCAGTCACATGGTTAGTATATAAAAATGCAACTGATTTCTGTGCATTGCCACGTAGCTGAATTCCTGTATGAGTTCTAGCAATTTTGGGTTGGAGTCTTTTGGGTTTTCCACATAAAGTATCATGTCATCTGCAAAGAGAGAGAGTTTGACTACTTCTTTGCCAATTTTAATGCCTTTTATTTCTTTTTGTTTTCTGATTGCTGAGGCTAAGAATTCTAATACTATGTTGAAAAATAATGGTAAGAGTGGGCATCCCTGTCATGTTCCTGACCTTAAGGGTGAAGCTCTCAGTTTTTCCCCATTGAGAATGATATTTGCTGTGGGCTTTTTCTAGATGGCTTTTATGATATTGAATTATGTTCCCTCTATTCCTACACCATGGAGACTTTTAATGAAGAAAAGATGCTGCATTTTGTCAGATGCTTTTTCTGCATCAATTGAAAGGATCATATGGTTCTTGTCCTTTTCTTTTATTAATGTGCTCTATCATGTTGATTGATTTGTGAATGTTGAACCACCCTTGCAACCCAGAAATAAATCCCAGCTTGGTTGTGGTGAATAATCCTTTTAATGTACTTTTGGATCCTATTCGCTAATATCTTTTTGATTATTTTTACATCCATGTTCATCAGGGATATTGGTCTATAATTCTCCTTTTTGATGGGGTCTTTGTCTGGTTTTGGGACCAAGGTAATGCTGGCCTCACAGAACGAGTTTGGAAGTTTTCCCTCCATTTCTATTTTTTGAAGCAGCTTCAGTAGAATTGGTATTATTTCTTATTTAAATGTTTGGTAGAATTCCCCTGGGTAGCCATCTGGCCCTGTACTCTTGTTTTTTGGGAGGTTTTAGGTTTCTGTTTCAATTTCCTTGCTGGTTATTTGTTCAGATTTTCTACCTCTTCCTGGTAGTTTATAAGTATTGAGGAATGCATCCATTTCTTCCAGATTGCCTAATTTTTTGGCATATAGTTGCTCATAATATGTTTTTACAATTGTCTATTTCCTTGGTACTGGTCATGATCTCTTCCCTTTCATTCATGATTTTATTAATTTGGGTTCATTCTCTTTTCTTTTGGTTAAATCTGGCCTGAGGTTTATTGATCTTATTAATTTTTTCAAAGAACCAGCTTCTAGTTTTGTTTATCCATTCTACTGTTTTTCTGGTTTCTATTTCATTGATTTCTGCTCTAACCTTTATTATTTCTCTTCTCCTGTTTGGTTTAGGCTTTATTTGCTGTTATTTCTCCAGTTCCTTTAGGTGTACGTTTAGTTTGTGTGTGATCCAATTTTTGAAAGAGGCTTGGATGCCTATGTGCTTCCCTCTTAGGACTGCCTTTGCAGTATCCCATAGGCTTTGCACCAGTGTGTTTTCATTCTCATTAGTTTGCATGAATTGTTTAAGTTCTTTAATTTCTTGGCTGACCCATTCATTCTTTAGCAGGATGCTCTTTAACCTCCAATTGTTTGAGTTCCTTCACAATTTCTTCTTGTGATTGAGTTCCAGTTTCAAAGCACTGTGGTCTGAAAATATGCAGGGAATAATCTCAATATTTTGGTATCAGTTGAGACCCGATTTTTGACCCAGTATGTGATCTATTCTGGAGAAAGTTCCATGTACACTTGAGAAGAATGAGTATTCTGTTGATTTAGGATGGGATGTTCTGTATATATCTGTGAAGTCTATCTGGTCCAGTGTATCATTCAAAGCTTGTTTCTTTGTTGATCTTCTGCTTAGATGATCTGTCCATTGCTCTGAGTGGGGTGTTGAGGTCTCCTACTATTAATGTTTTCTTAACAATATGTTTCTTTACTTTGGTTATTAATTGGTTTATATAATTGGCTCTTCCCACATTGAGGACATAGATATTTACAATTGTTAGTTCTTGTTGGGTAGACCCTTTAAGTATGATATAGTGTCCCTCTACATCTTTTACTAAGTCTTTGGTTTAAAATCTAATTTATCTGATATGAAGATTGTTACCCCAGCTTTCTTTTGAGGTCCATTAGTGTGGTAAATATTTCTCCACCCCCTCACTTTCAGTCTACAGGTGTCTTCAGTTCTAAAATGAGTCTCTTGTGGACAGTATATGGATGGCTCTTTTTTTTTTATCCAATCTGATACCCTGTGTGTTTTGGTTGGAGCATTCAGCCCATTTACATTCAGGGTCACTATTGGAAGACATGAAGTTAGTGCCATTGTATTATTGCCTGTCAAGTCCCTGTTTCTGTAGATTATCTCTGTTATTTTCTATTCTATGTTACTCTTGGGGTCTCTCTTCATTTATGAATCCCCATTAATATTTCCTGCAGGGCTGGCTTGGTGGTCACATATTCTTTCAGTTTCTGTCTGTCTGCCCTGGAAGCTCTTTATCTCTCCTTCCATTCTGAATGATAACTTTGCTGGATAAAGTATTCTTGGCTGCATGTTTTTGTCATTAATACCCTGAATATATTATGCCAGCCATTTCTGGCTTTCCAGGTTTCTGATATTCCTCCCTCCATATATAAGGAAACTCCTCTCCTTAGCTGCTCTCAGGATAGCTTTTTTTGGCTCTAAGATTTGCAAGCTTCAATGTTATATGTTGGGTTGATCTATTTTTATTGATTTTGGGAGGGGTCCTCCCTCCCTCTTGAACATGGATGCTTGCTTCTTTCCCAAGATTAGGGAAGTTCTCAGCCATGATTTGCTCAAATATATCTTCTATCTTCTCTCTCTCTTTCCACTACCTCTGGGATCCCAAGAATTCGGACATTGGCCTGTTTCAAGGCATCATTAAATTCTCAAAGCCTTTCTTCATGGGCTATTAGTTGGCTTTCTCTCCTTTCCTCAACTTCCTTCCTTTCTGTAAGCCTGTCCTCTATATCACTTATTCTCTCTCCTGCATCATTGACCCTAGCTGTTTGAGCATCCAATTTAGACTGCATCTCATTCATAGCATTTTTAAATTCGCTCTGATTAGATCTCATTTCCACTCTTAGAGCTTCTGTACTGTCACTTATGCCTTTTTCAAGCCTAGCTATTTACCTTTATAATTGCTATCCTGAATTCCATCTGACATCTTACTTATAGCCATATCGATTAGCTCTGTGGCAGAGAACATTGTCTCTGGTTCTTTCCTTTGTTTTGAGTTCCTTTTAGTCATTCTGCCCAGGGGAGGATGTGTGAGTGAATGAAACAAGTCCAAAATATCAACCATGACCCAAGCAAAATGCACCCTAGAAAAAATCCAGAGTGGTCAGAAGCCACCACTGAAAAGCACACAAAGCCAATATGGAACAAAACAGTAAGAAGGGGGACAGAGGCTTAGAGACTATAATCTCACAGGGTGGAGAGAGCAGGGTGATCCACTTGTTCCTGACTGAATTTTGGTCTGTGTGTTAGAAGACACTACATCTGAAAATTGCCAAGAAAGCAATATATATATATATATATATATATATATATATATATATATATATATAATATATATATATATATTATATATATATAATATGAATATATATATATTCAATATATATAAATATTGAATAGAGAGAAAAAGGACTAGAATGAGGCATAAATCTTTAAAATGTAAATGTGAAAAAAAAAGTTTAAAAGCGACTCAAAAACATAAGTTGGTAAAATAAGAATCTAGTTAAAATGGGTAAAAGGTAAAAAAGAAAGAAAGAAAAAGAGAGAAGTGGAAAATTTTAGACTGAAGAATAAACAAGTCATAAGGAATCACTTGGAGTTCAATATACTATTTTCCCCTGGCACTGGAGTTTTACGGTCTTACAGGATCCATAGCTTGTCATTCACCTGTTCTTCCAGTCTGTCTTCTGGGGAAGTGACCTGCTCTTTTGCTTCTCAGGTGTCTTTGTCTGGGCGGAGTTGTTCCACCCCTTGTCAGGGGGATGGCCTCAGTGTGAGTTGGTCGTCTGTGTGGCGTTTGTTCCCTGGTGGCTTTCTGCAACTCTTCAGAGGGTCAGAGCAAAAATGGCCATGACTGGATCTCCATCCCAGAGCTGCAAGTTCTCACTACCCCCTCTTCAATAAAACTCTCTGGGTCAAACCATCTCCACTTCTGTGTGCATCAACCTTTGCAGACTCCCTCAGTTCATGCCCACTGCAATTCTCTTGGGGGAGTCCCTGGGACCCATGAGTGTTTCTGTGCTTTATGTCTTTGGGACTGCAAGCACTTGTGGGCTCACATGTGCACCCTGCTCCACTGCTCCCAGGTCATGGCTGGGTGCCACCCTACTGTCCTTCCTGGGGCCACCACCATCCTGAGAGCTGTTGCTCAGTTGTGGTGCAGCTGTTTTGTCCCTCCCAGGGGATGTTAAATGGCCCTCATGTTCCAGTCCTTTTCGGGGTGCTCAGGAAAAAGCAGTTTCCCTGCCAACCCAGCTCACAGTTAATGGTGACTGGAGCTGAGAGTCCCTCTGGGACTCGCTGACCATAACCAGTTTCCCAGCTCTGCTGCTTAGGCACTCTATCAGTTCAGGCACCCCCATTCTTTCTGTGTCTCCTGGGATCCTGAGATCACAGTGACCCACATGGAATTCTGCCTTTTTCATCCCCTGAGCCCCTTTCAGAAAAGGATGTCTCTCACTGGAGCAGATTTCTAAGGGTTCCGATTTTGCACTCTGGTGTTATATCACTTTCTGGTAGCCAGCTCATGGAGGCTCCCTTCCCCCCCTCCATTTATCTTCTGATATTTTCCCACAGATTCATGACTCCATATATCCTACCTTGGAAAAAGCAGTCGTAGATTTCCAGATATATTTTCTTACATCTCAAACTGAATTCATGGGTATCCAGAATGGTTTGATAAATATCCAGCTAAATTTGAGAGACCAGATGAAACGAGGTCCCCTCTTCTTCCACCATCTTGCCTCCCTTGTTTACGTTTTCTACCAGCAGCTTTTTCTTAAATACTTTTTTATTTTATTTTTTTTTTTTACCAATTGAGCACTTCCTCTCTTAAAAATAGAAGACAGTGTTACCAACAAGGTCTCTATGTATAATAAAATACATAATTTAAAGTAGGAATCTCTGTAATGTATGTTGTACTTTTAAGAGGTCTCTAGACATACGAGAGTTACTTAGTAAAATCTGTTGACTACATAAACAGAAAAACAAGAGAACTGGAGCATGTTCAGAATATTGTGATCAGTATGTTAAGGAGATTCAAAGCCATTCAGTATAAAGCATTGTTGGAGGAATTAGATTATTTATTTGCCTAGAGAAAAAATACCTCATGGGAGACCTGAACACAGTCTTCAAATATTTGAAGAGTGTTCATGGTAATGATGGATAACTTCTTGTCTATCTACCTAAGCAGTAGATCTAGAACTAGTGGGTAAAAGTAACAGAATGATAGATTTTATTTCAGTATAAGAACTTTCTGACAGAGCTATCCAAAGCTGGAAAGGGTTGTTTTAGAGTTCATTACTTGTCAGTGGGGATATTTAGAGTTGGATTTGTATGCATGTTAGGCAGGCCTGTTGCATGGAGAATTCAAGAATTGGTGGATGATTGGACTAGATGGCCTTTTAGGTCTTTTATAACTTTTAGACCTTATGATTAATAACCTTTCATTTTTAATTCTGAGTGTAATTTGTTTCATGGGATGGAATTCAGCTATGAGACATTACCTGTGCAAAAGTGAAGCATGATGACAGATGAATGGATAAAGATGATGTGGTATACATATACAATGGAATATTATGCGGCCATCAAAAGGAATGAAATCTTGCCATTTGCAACAACATGGATGGAACTGGAGGGTATTATGCTGAGTGAAATAAGTCAATCAGAGAAAGACATGTATCATATGATCTCACTGATATGAGGAATTCTTAATCTCAGGAAACAAACTGAGGGTTGCTGGAGTGGTGGGGGGTGGGAGGGATGGGGTGGCTGGGTGATAGACGTTGGAGAGGGTATGTGCTATGGTGAGCGCTGTGAATTGTGTAAGACTGTTGAATCACAGACCTGTACCTCTGAAACAAATAATACATTATATGTTTAAAGAAAAAAAGAAGAAGATAGCAGGAAGGGAAAAATGAGGGGGGGGGGAATTAGAGGGGGAGATGAACCATGAGAGACGATGGACTCTGAGAAACAAACTGAGGGTTCTAGAGGGGAGGGGGTGGGGGGATGGGTTAGCCTGATGATGGGTATTACAGAGGGCATGTACTGCATGGAGCACTGGGTGTTATACTCAAACAATGAATAATGGAACACTACATCAAAAACTAATGATGTAATGTACAGTGATTAACATAACAATAAAAAAATCAACTGGAAAAAAAAAGTAAAGCATGATGAAGAGCACTGTATTCTTTAATAATGAGAAGTAGGTGTACCAAATAGTATTGCTTGCATATGTCTATACTGGAAAGACTGATTAACAAATTAATGAATCAGGGTTCTGGTTACTTTTTTTTTTTTTTTTTTTTGCTGTGAGGGTAATGAAGTATATCTCAAAAGCCGGGTACAAAGCTGTAACTTTAAGTAGAAGAAGGCATCTCTGAGAGGCCTTGCATTGGGCCTTCAGGCACTAAGCACATGTGTGAGCATTCCTTAGCCATTCCTTCACAGCTTTCTAACTCTTTGACCTACCCACAGTATTTTTTTTTCCTGTACAATGTGTTCAGCACTGATTGTTTATATTGGTCTTGCCCTACAAAAAGACCCTGATAAAACAGCACTGGGCAGTGGATAAATAGCAATCATTTATCCTTATGAGTCTATTTCCTCATCCATGAAATGGCATTGTAACAACTCCCCTACTACCTTTCACGCTTATGATATAATGTATATAAACATAGTTTATAAACACTAGAGAGTTTTTGAAATATGAGGAATTATAATTAAGATAAACTAGTTTGAGTGATTGTAGTCTCAGGTAAAATTTCAATATAAAGGTGTTGACTATGTACATAGGTTCCATCAGTGAAATTCAAATATAATTATAAAATTCAAACAAATATTTATCACAGAGATTGTAAACAAAACTCTGGCTTTAGATAATGGATGTATAAATAGGAATTGGTATTATTGACATTCTTAATATTCTGTTTTTCTTGGCTAGAGAAATTCCTAATGCAAAATCAGACTATACAGATTCACAGCAGCCCCTTATCCACAATTGAGAAATCTATACAATGGAATATGACTCAGCCATCAGAAAGGATGAAGACCCAACTTTTACATCAACATGGATGGGACTGGAGGAGATTATGCTAAGTGAAATAAGTCAAGCAGAGAAAGTCAATTATCATATGGTTTCACTTATTTGTGGAACATAAGGAATAGCATGGAGGACATTAGGAGAAAGAAGGGAAAAATGAAGGGGGGGAAATCGGAGGGAGAGATGAACCATGAGAGACTATGGACTCTGAGAAACAAACAGGGTTTTAGAGGGGAGGGGGGAGGGGGGATTGGTTAGCCAGGTGATGTGTATTAAGGAGGGCAGGTACTGCATGGAGTACTGGGTGTTATACGAAAACAATGGATCGTGGATCACCACATCAAAAACTAATGATGTATTGTATGGTGACTAACATAACATAATAAAATTAAAAAAAGAGAAATTTAAAAAAATCTGAAAATCTAAAATGTTTTCATAATTAATTTTGGTGGCAAACCCTGACCTAGCATGAAGTGGTTTGGTAACAAAAACTAGAAATGTGAGATGCTAATTATTTCTTTGGTGTGAATAGTCATGTTTCCTACAAAAATATTAAATGTATTTGTACTCTCATATTGCCTTTCTAATATCTGACAAATTCTGAAATTTAAAAGATGCCCTGCCACCACCCAGGCATTTCAGAGAAGGGACTGTGGTAGCATTTACATAGTCCTAGCTTTATCTGCATTCCCAGTGCATATCTAGTGGAGACTACTTGGTATACAAAGAAATATTAGAAACTAAGAGCAGAGCCTTGTACTGCATCACAACAACTTCCTGTTGTTTAAAATGTCTAATTTCTTACCCAAAATCTTTTGATACCTTCAGTTTGTTCTTACTCATCTCCTTTGCCCAAGTAATATTAGATGGATATTGACATCTGGATTTTTTATATTAAAAATTTTGACCAAATGTGATCTTTGAGTTTACTCCAGTGAGTGTCTAAGGACCAGTCAATCTGAATCAGTGAAACAAAATGGCAAAAATATGTATTAAAATCAGGCTGAACTTGCCACTCTAAAACATAGCATAGCTTTTTAAAAATATAGTATAGCTTTTAAAATATAGCAATATTTTACTAGTAAAAGAAGGTGAAATGAAAAACCCTAGGCAAATTGTTCTTCATCCTGATAAGCCCACCAAAGAGATGTTAGTGCTTTTTATTTGACTAGCTCATAGCTGAGGACAGATAGTTTTCATTCAGGATAGATGTCACGGGTCAAGGATGTATATCCACCTATATACTTCAGTTATTAAGTTTTTTTGGTTACTAGCAGTTCATTTTCAGAAACCCATTTAAGAATGCTTTTTCACTGTCTATACCATATCCAATGTCCATTATCCTGATTTCTGCCCCTCTGGCTCTTCAGAGCATGATTCCTGTACCACTTTTCTTAGGAACCATGGAAGGAATTGAGTGTTTTGCCCTAAAATATGACAATCCACTCAGTGAGTTTTAAAATCACACCTATTTGGAAAAAAAAGATCTTTAATGATTTTTTAAAATGTATCAAACTGAGTCAAAAGAGATATGGCACAATTAATCGAATTGGGAATTTTAACCTTTGGAATAAATGGGACTTAAATCAGACATTTGGATCACTAAACAGCTACTTAGTGATAGTTGTCTTTTGACTTCTATTTTGTCTTTTCATTTTCCCAAGACTCTTTCCATCTTCTTCATTGTTACATGTACTGTCTTGTTTTATTACTACATTGTTTTAACTTTTTAAAATTTTACTTAACCCCCCCCCCAACTTGTGCCTATTGGTCTCTTAGTTAACCCTGGGCTATTTTATCTATTATTCTACTCATTAATTTATTTGTATAACTTGTTGTCTGTTTCTTTCACATGAATCTTGGGTGTTTTGATTACCTTTACATTTTTTCTGAGTGAGAATTAAATGAGTTAATTAAAGCACTTAGTACCTGACATATTGTATAATTTTTGGTTATTTTTACCATTTAATTACATGTTTAAAAATTCTGAACTCAAAAAGTTAAAAATTTAAAATCTATATTCAGTATTACAATCATGAAATGTATAATTTCTGTTATGTTTCCTTTAGAAACTGTACAGATATATTTTCCTATTCAAATTAAGCTCTGATTTAACATTATCTCTTTCATATACATGATTTATACTCTTAGATGTTATTAAAATTTTTTTCTTCTTCCTTTGATATATATTATAGTGCCAGGAAAAAATTGAGCAACTATATTGTTTCATCTTTGGCCCTTCCAAAGTGTACTAATTCCCTTCTACATTTCACTGCAGAATGACTACATGGGCTATCAAAAACATATCCCTTGGATCATTGACTTTGACAGATAATTTCCTTCCTATAATCTATTTGCTTGCCTCTTCTCAATTTTGATATTTTTATTAAAAACAGTTATGGGATGATTTCTATAAACTGGTCATACTATATTAAGACCTTATGTTGGAAAGAGCTCTTTTAAAATGGTTTTATATTAATTTTTGACATTCAGAACAATGATCAAATGTTAATCAACTACAATACTTTGTAACTGTTCAAGGATTTTTAAAACAATGTTCCTTTGGGAGATGAAAATTAAGTAGACAATATGTCCCCAAAGTTTGTATTTCAGAAATTACCACTTAATTTTGATTTTGCATATAGACAGTTACAATAAAACAAAAAAGAAATTAGCTATGTATGTACATCTGTATGGGTTATCTATTCATCTTTACTATTTTTTATTAAAGTCAAAGTAACGTAAGGAATACAGGATTTTTTTGAGATTTCATGCTTAGAATTGCCTTATATAAATTTCTCACTTGAAAATATTTTTAACTATAAGATCATTAATGATGCAACAATAATATTCTTAGTCTCCTGGCAACAGTATCCATGGTGTTGTGGCAAGTGAGGTGCAGAGAATGTGGGGAGATCAGTTGATGGGGAACTCTGGAGAAGGAAGTTAATCTTCAGAGTAGTAGTGTTGTTGAATTCAAAAAAGTGTGCTACCAAAAGACACGGTGAGAAATCTCATAGAAAGGAAGTTTCATTACTTTTCCTTTTAGTTTCAACTATGAGTAGACATTGAAATTGACATTGGAATTACATTTCCTTCAAAAACTTATTTTACTCAACTAAAATTTATACTGAATTTCTTAGAAAATTATCTCTTATTAATAATTGTGTCTATAATTATGGCTGTGGTAAGATTGAACTCAGTTAATGTGATGAAAAAGCCATCAGTAATTATATTTGAATTTTATTTTCTGTGCTTAAGTCAACAGTTATAGATGATAAACAAAATATAATTGATATGTTGATGTAGTATCAAGAATTATGTTTATTCACAGCTCCAGGGTAAGGGAATTACAACCCCTCCAGATTAATTGACTAACACATTTACGTGTCAATAAATAGTGAATGATTTTGAAAACTTTAACTTCACACATTTATAAAGTGAAGTATTAAAGTCTGTACCTCACTTTTTTTTTTTTAGATATCAAGTGTGTTTACTATATATCAGTGCAAGAATGTTATAGGCAGGTAATAAGTATATTTACATATTTTTTTCTATAATTCTAAACTTCCTTTCAAGATTTATTTTTCCTTCTGTAAAGCACCTATTAGTTATCTCTTTTGTATAGTCTTTAGGTACCTTAAAAGTGAAGTTTATTTTATGCTAGTAGAAAAATTTAATGGAAGCAAAGTTTAGAAACAATAATCCAATCAATACATTTAATATTACTAATTATAAACTTAGTGGATTGCATTAAGACAATTCTACTTTAAATTATCAAAGACTGCATTTTGATATTGTTTCTTTAAAAAATGCCATCCAGCTGTTTTCTCTTGTTAGAAGTGGCTTTAGATATGAGAGAAAACATAAGGACCTAAATATTTCTAGCCAAACCAAGAGCAGAATGTATTGAGAGAAGGAAGTCCTCATGATGCAAATTGTTAAGGAAAAAAAAAAAAAAAAAGACACTAGTGAAAAAAACCACTTGTTTCAGAAAAACTGCCCTCTGAGCATGAATATAAGTTTGTGTTTATGTTAGCAATGATTGAAGAAGGAGGAAGGAGGAGGGTGTGTTTGGGTGTATGTTGGGGAAAGACATTTGTCAGACAGCACTTTGGGAAAGAAGAGGAAATTGGGTTTCTATGTGGGGAGAGGGAAAAGGTGATATTATTCCACTGGACAAAGTTCAACAATAAAGGAAAAAGGAAAGTAATGGAGAGATCACCCGCCTGGAGTAGGTGGAACCCATATGACTCAATATTATGAACCACCTTAAATTGTGTGCCCATATGTTGCCATGGAAATAGTTTTACACTACAAGGGGGATGAGCCTGGGAGAAAAGGAAGTCTGTAGAGTGGGTGAGTTGGACTAGAGGGGTCTATTGGGAGAAGTACTGTCAGTACCCACTTGCCCTTGGACAGCAGTGGTTTAGGGACCCTGGCAGCTGTGATAAGTGCTTGTTTCTGTGCTCTCTTTTCCTTCTTCCTTAATTTCTTTCTTTCCTTCCTTCTCCCCTTATTCTTTTCCTTTTATTTTAATTTCTGCATTTCTCTTTGTTTTTCTCTGGCCACCTTTCCCCTTCTCCTCTGTGCTTAACAGCAGGCCCCCTCCAGAACCTCATTCTAGCACCACATCCCTGCCCCACTCCAGTTGTTTGGAAGGATTTGAAGAGAGCAGCAGTTGGTAAAGTGAGTTCTTATAGTCCAGAAGGTGCTGTAAAGGGAGAAGGGGAAACAGGCTAATAGATTTTTTTAATGCTAAGGCTTTTTCATGGAGCATTCTGGTGGATTCCTACTTTCCTGCCTCTTCAGGTAGTGTTCCTGAGTCATATGGAAGGTATATATGTTGTTGGCTATAATTCTGGGGTCCCGTTCAGTCTCCAGAGAATCCTTCCTTGATCCCTATGTGTTGACAGGGTTATCCACAAAGAGGTAACAGATCTGGAATGACTTGGAGAATGCTTACCTGGTTACTGGGTATATTGTGAGAATCATGGTGACCTGAACAGGGTCCAGTGCATAGGGGATGGAGATTTGATCTCACTAGGAAGCTTTAGCTCACAACTTGCCAGAGAATCCTATTGTACTTCAGTCTTCTCAGTGATTTCCCTACCCTGTCATTCCCTCCAAAGGGAACTGGAGTTCTCTCTGGCCAGCTCCCCTCTATTACGTTAGTGGCAGTTTGGAGAGGCAGCAACTCTTTGCATCAGGTGCATTAGAAGCAAAAGAAGTCTGACTTAGTGACTGTTGAATTTGCATAGCTATCAGCCTCTACCAGACACTATAAGGAGCGGAGGGAGAGGAAGAAAGTGGTGCTACTGAGAGCTCTCACACTTCCCACTGTAAGAGATTGGTGCTAAACCTGAAAGGATTTGGGAGATGATTTCCTTAGAACAGTGCACACTTTAATACTTTAAAGCAAAAACATCCACAGCAACATAAAAAATATAAACAAACACAAGAAAGTGTATATATATATGTGTTGGGGCAGTGTGGGAAGGAAATGAAAGATTTCTCTGGGATTAGAAGCAGAGGTTTAACCTGGAGGAAGGTAGCTCCTTTTTAAGCTTCTGAACATCATGTTTTTAAATCCAGAGCTGTTTCTCATTGAGGCTTTTGTGTTGTTTTCTCTAGGTGTCTAGCATGTTGATCTTAATTGTTCCAATGCACTTTCACCTGAGCTTTTTAACTTCAAAACCCTCTTTTAGCATGGTTCCATCCACATATAAGAATTTCGAGAACAAATTATTTCCCTATTCTCAATGACAGGAAACCAGGAATTCATGTTAATTCTCAAGAAAAACACTATTAGAACAAAAATTGGAGCTAAGTATAGTGTTTGAAAAAAGATGGTCATAAAGTAAAGAGAATGACAAACCAGGATATAAGTAACACAAAATAGAATCTATCTGCCTGCCTTTTTGTGGGTGTGAGTAGAAACTAGAAATCTTAAACATTTCTACCATCTTTTGGTATAAGAGAAATTGATGTTTTCCTACCCTTCCTTCCATGGGCAAGCCTAATTATAGTAAGTCCAATAACATCTCTGAGCACTTTGCTACTTCTAGGAGTTGAAAATGAAATTATCACACATGTTTTTAACATAATTAAAAACATTTTTAAAATTAAGAAAATTTAAAAATAAACACTTTTTTCCTCAAGTTTCATCATTATCTGAGATGCATTGGTAAGAGGCTAGAAATTTGAAAAATGAACCTATTCATATCATTAGCAGAATCCCAGACAAGTGAAATAGTTTTGTGAATTAACGTAAATTGGAACTGTTTTAACATCAGTATCATAAGATTTATTCTTTAGAACCAAATTTGAAAGTGACTAATGCTAAAGTGAACTGGTATTGAGAAGTCCCTCCCAAATCTTTAAATGCTATAGACTTAGAACAACAGTGCATTATGGCATAAGTAATACACTATTTTGTGATATAAATATTGTTCTAGGACTTAAGCACTGTGGTCAAGCATATAAAATTGCATACACATAATAATAGAAACCTCATATAAGCATTTTAAATTCAATTATAAACAAATATTAGAATTTTTATCTATATTAAAAATTTTGGAAATGCGCAGATTTCATTTTAAATGTTTACACTTTTTCTTTTAAAACATTCATTCTGGGGTGCCTGGATGGCTCAGTCAGTTAAACATCTGCCTTTGGCTTGGGTCATGATCCCAGGGTCCTGGGATCAAGCCCTGTGTTGGGCTCTCTGCTCAGCGGGAGCCTGCTTCTCCCTCTCCATGCCGCTCCCCCCACCCCGCTGGTACTCTCTCTGTCAAATAAATAAATAAAATATCTAAAAAATAAAAATAAAAAACAAATAAAACATTCATCCTTTGCCAGATTTTAATCTGAAATATGTTTTAAGATTTCTTTGTAATTAAATCTTTTTTTTTTCAAATTTGTATTTAAATTCTAGTTAGTTAACATATAGTGTAATATTGGTTTCAGGATTAGAATTTAGTGATTCATCACTTACATATAACACCCAGTGCTCCACACAAGTACCCTCCTTAATACCCATCACCCATTTAGCCCATCCCCCGCCCACCTCCCCTCCATCAACCCTCAGTTTGTCTTGTATAGTTAAGAGTCTCTTATGGTTTGCTTTCCTCTCTTTTTTTCCCCCCCTTTACCCTATGTTCATCTGTTTTGTATCTTAAACTCCACATGTGGGCTAATAGAAAAGTCCACAAGGATGAACAGGCGAATACTTTATTATAATCAATGACTTTTAGTCAAGATGTTTATTTTTAACAGATTATAAAATAGGTGCCTATTTAGATTGATAAATGTATTATGATTATGGTGTTTATACAAAATTTTATATCCCTTCTCAGCCTTTTGGCTAAGATCAAGTGTAGTATCTGTTCTTATCAGATTAAAAAGAATTTTATGGCTTATCCACACAGCTTAATGTTAGTACTAGTTATTAAGAGTACAATGGAACACCATTCAGCCATAAAAAAGAATGGAATCTTGCTATTTGCAATGACATAGATGGAGCTAGAGAGTATAATGCTAAGTGAAATGGGTGAGTCATAGGAAGACAAATACCATATGATTTCACTCATATGTGGAATTTAAGAAACAAAACAAATGAATAGAGGGAATAAAGAGAGACAAGCCAAGAAACAGACTTAATTATTGAGAACAAACTGATGGTTACCAGAGGGGAGGTGGGCAGGGGGATGGGTGAAACAGCTGATGGGGTTTGAGTGTACTTATCATGATGAACACTGGGTGATGTATAGAATTGTTGAATCACTATATTGTACACCTGAAACTAATATAACACTTTATGTTAATTATACTGGAATTAAAATAAAAATAAAAAGAGAAAAAAATTTACTTTAAAATATTTTGCATCTACAATTAGACTCTAAACACAGGCTTATTTTTTTTAAAGATTTTATTTATTCATTTGAGACAGAGCACAAGCAGGGGAAGCAGAAGAGGGAGAGGGAGAAGCAGGCTTCCAGCCCCCGAGATCGCTCTCAGGACCCCGAGATCATGACCTGAGCCAAAGGCAGACACTTAACCATCTGAGCCACCCAAGCGCCCCAACACAGGCTTATTTCTCCATTTTCTTTTAAGCAAAACCTATTCTGATTTTAGTGGAACAAAGAACTAATGAATTGAATTGAAAAGAAAACTGGTTCTTTAAAGTTTTTTAACTTCCATTTTACTTTATATACATTTTTAAAACTTCACTTGCTTTGCCTTCCACTGCTTTGTTATCTCTGATGATATCCCTGCACTTTGGGTTAGCACAATAAAGAAGCAAGAAAAAAATTTTTCTCCAGTATTGAGAATATAAGAAAAAAATTAAATCTATTAAGGTAATTTGGTTAAAAAGTTTATTTTATTGATCCCTACATAGCTATTGCAATACTTTTATTCCCTTTACAGGTACTGCTCTACTCCCCTGCAAATATTAAATTTAAAAAATATGGTTTGATTAACCAACTATTTGATTGACATTACAGCTTTATTTTTGAAATGCAAAATGAAAAAACAGTACATGTCTTACATTTTTCATCACTTAGCCAGACACAAAGCAGTAACCATGATGGGGTGAGGGTTTTGTTTTGCTTTGTTTTGTTTTCTAATCCTGGCCTGACTTATGGGTCCATGGGTATCCCAATAAATATTTTCTTAACTGTACTTTTAGATTTGAATGAGTCGAATATCAGGATGAGTTTTCTCTTGGTCTAATGTATTACTTCACTCTTTACTTTTGACAGGGTGAAAACAGTGTGACTTTTCCACGATATGATTAACACTTTCATTTCATAGATATTTTCTTTTTATTTTCTATTTAGTGCATTATACTATCAATGTCATCCAGGGTATATTCTACTGTGTTACTGAATATAGCATGAAAATATCAAAGTAATATTATTTGGTAAACATAATATTTTCTTCTTGATATGCCTAAATACTATTTTTTTTCTGAAATGGGTACTTTTATTTTTAAGGAGATAATAGTTGGCTGCGAATAAACCATAGCTTCAGTAAATTACTGCATTGTCATTTCTTTTTTTTTAATTTTTAAATAATATGTTATGTTAGTCACCATACAATACATCATTTGTTTTTGATGTGGTGATCCACGATCCATTGTTTTCGTATAACACCCAGTGTTCCATGCAGTACATGCCCTCCTTAATACACATCACGGGGCTAACTAATCCCCCCTCCCCCCTCCCCTCTAAAACCCTGTTTGTTTCTCAGAGTCCATAGTCTCTCATGATTCATCTCTCCCTCCGATTCCCTCCCCTTCATTTTTCCCTTCCTTCTCCTAATGTCCTCCATGCTATTCCTTATGTTCCACAAATAAGTGAAACCATATGATAATTGACTTTCTCTGCTTGACTTATTTCACTTAGCATAATCTCCTCCAGTCCCATCCATGTTGATGTAAAAGTTGGGTCTTCATCCTTTCTGATGGCTGAGTCATATTCCATTGTATATATGGACCACATCTTCTTTATCCATTCATCTGTTGAAGGGCATCTCGGCTATTTCCACAGTTTGGCTATAGTGGACATTGCTGCTATGAACATTGGGGTGAATATGGCCCTTCTATTCACTATATCTGTGTCTTTGGGGTAAATACCCAGGAGTGCAATTGCTGGGTCATAGGGTAGCTCTACTTTTAATTTTTTGAGGAACCTCCACACTGTTTTCCAAAGTGGCTGCACCAACTTGCATTCCCACCAACAGTGTAAGAGGGTTCCCCTTTCTCCACAACCTCTCCAACATTTGTTGTTTCTTTCCCTATTTCTGCCATTCTAACTAGTGTAAGGTGGTATCTCAATGTGGTTTTGACTTGAATTTCCCTGATGGCTAATGATGATGAACATTTTTTCATGTTTGTTAGCCATTTGTATGTCTTCTTCAGAGAAGTGTCTTCATGTCTTCTGCCCATTTTTTGACTTGATCATTTGTTTTTTGGGTGTTGACTTTGAGAAGTTCTTTATAGATCTTTGATACCAGCCCTTTATTTGTAGTGTCATTTGCAAATATCTTCTCCCATTCTGTGGGATGCCTCTTTGTTTTGTTGACTGTTTCCTTTGCTGAGCAGAAGCTTTTTATCTTGATGAAGTCCCAAAAGTTCATTTTTGCTTTTGTTTCACTAGCTTTTGGAGATGTATCTTGAAAGGAGTTGCTGTGGCCGATATCAAAGAGGTTACCACTTATGTTCTCCTCTAGGATTTTGATGGATTCCTGTCTCACATGGAGGTTTTTCATCCATTTTGAGTTTATCTTCGTGTATGGTGTTAGAGAATGGTCGAGTTTCATTCTTCTGCATGTGGATGTCCAATTTTCCCAGCACCATTTACTAAAGAGACTGTCTTTTTTCCATTGCATGTTTTTTCCTGCTTTGTCAAAGATTATTTGACCATAGAGTTGAGGGCCCATATCTGGGTTTTCTGTTCTGTTCCATTGGTCTATATGTCTGTTTTTGTGCCAGTACCAAGCTGTCTTGGTGATCACAGCTTTGTAATATAGCTTGAAATCGGGCAACGTGATGCCTCCAGGTTTGTTTTTCTTTTTCAACATTTCCTTGGCGATTCGGGGGTCTTTCCTGATTCCATACAAATTGTAGGATTGTTTGTTCCAGCACTTTGAAAACTGTCATTGGAATTTTGATCGGGATGGCATTGAAAGTATAGATTGCTCTGGGTAGCATAGACATTTTAACAATGTTTATTCTTCCGATCCATGAGCATGGAATATTTTTCCATTTTTGTGTCTTCTTCAGTTTCCTTCATAAGTGTTCTGTAGTTCCTAGAGTATAGATCCTTCTCCTCTTTGGTTAGGTTTATTCTGAGGTATCTTATGGTTTTTGGTGCCATTGTAAATGGAATCATTTCTCTAATTTCTCTTTCCACAGTTGCGTTGTTAGTGTACAAGAAAGCAACTAATTTCTGTGCGTTGATTTTGTATCCTGCCACATTACTGAATTGCTGTATGAGTTCTAGTAATTTGGGGGTGGAGTCTTTTGTGTTTTCCACATAAAGAATCGTGTCATCTGTGAAAAGAGAGAGGTTGACTTCTTCTTTGGCAATTTGAATACCTTTTATTTCTTTTTGTTGTCTGATTGCTGTTACTAGGACTTCTAGTACTGTGTTGAACAATAGTGGCGAGACTGGTCATCCTTGACGTGTTCCTGATCTTAAGGGAAAGGCTCTCAGCTTTTCCCCGTGGAGGATGATATTCGCTGTGGGTTTTTCATAGATGGATTTTATGAACTTGAGGAATGTCCCCTCTATCCCTATATTCTGAAGAGTTTTAATCAGGAAAGGATGCTGGATTTTGTCAATTGCTTTTTCCGCATCAATTGAGAGGACCATATGGTTCTTCTTCTCCTCTTATTAATGTGTTCTATCACATTGATTTATTGCGAATGTTGAACCACCCTTGCATCCCGGGGATAAATCCTACTTGGTTGTGGTGGATGATCCTTTTAATGTATTGTTGGATCCTATTAGCTAGGATTTTGTTGAGGATTTTGGAATCCATATTCATCAGGGATTATCTGTCTGAAATTCTCCTTTTTGATGGGGTCTTTGCCTGGTTTGGGGATTAAGGTAATGCTGGCCTCATAGAATGAGTTTGGAAGTTTTCCTTCTGTTTCTATTTTTTGAAACAGCTTCAGGAGAATAGGTATAATTTCTTCTTTGAATGTTTGGTAGAATTCCCCAGGGAATCCATCAGGCCCTGGACTCTTGTTTTTTGGGAGGTTTTTGATCAGTGCTTCAATCTCATTCCTGGTTATTAGCCTATTCAAGTTGTCAAATTCTTCCTGTTTCAGGCTTGGCAGCTTATAGGTTTCCAGGAAGGCCTCCATTTCATCCAGATTGCTCAGTTTATTGGCATATAGTTGTTGATAATAATTTCTAATAATTGTTTCTATTTCCTTGGTGTTCGTCGTGATCTCTCCCCTTTCATTCATCATTTTATTAATTTGGGTCCTTTCTCTTTTATTTTGGATAAGTCTGGCCAGTGGTTTATCGATCTTATTAATTCTTTCAAAGAACCAACTTCTAAGTTCATTGATCTGATCTACTGTGTTTCTGGTTTCTAATTCATTGATCTCTGCTCTAATCTTAATTATTTATCTTCTAATGCATGGCTTAGGCATCGTTTGTTGCTTTTTCTCTAGTTCTTTAATGTGTAGAGTTAGTTGGTGAATTCGGGATTTTTCTATTTTTTTGAGTGCGGCTTGGATGGCTATGTATTTCCCCCTTAGGATGCCTTTGCAGTATCCCATAGGTTTTGGACCGATGTGTTTTCATCCTCATTGATTTACATGAATTGTTTAAGTTTTTCTTTGATTTCCTGGTTGACCCAGACATTCTTGAGCAGAGTGGTCTTTAGCTTCCAAGTGTTTGAATTTCTGCCAATTTTTTTCTTGTGATTGAGTTCCAGTTTTAAAACATTATGGTCTGAGAATTTGCAGGGAATAATCTCAATCTTTTGGTATCAGTTGAAACCTGATGTGTGACCCACTATGTGGTCTGTTTTGGAGAAAGTTCCATGTGCACTCAAGAAGAATGAGTATTGTGTTGTTTTAGGGTGGACTTTTCTGTAAACATCTGTGAGGTCCCTCTGGTCCAGTGTATCATTCAAAGCTCTTGTGTCCTTGTTGATTTTCTGCTTAGATGATCTGTCCATTGCTGAGAGTGGAGTATTGAGGTCTCCTGCAATTAACGTATTGTTATCAATATGACTCTTTATTTTGGTTAACAGTTGGCTTACGTAGATGGCTGCTCCCATGTTGGGGGCATAGATATTTACAAGTGTTAGATCATCTTGTTGGATAGACCCTTTAAGAATGATATAGTGTCCTTCTGTGTCTCTAACTACAGTCTTTAGTTTAAAATCTAATTTGTTTGATATAAGAATTGCTACCCCAGCTTTCTTTTGAGGTCTGTTGGCATGGAAGATGGGTATCCATCCCTTCACTTTCAGTCTGGATGTATCTTTAGGTTCAAAATGAGTCTCTTGTAGACAGCATATGGATGGGTCCTTTCTTTTTATCCAATCTGCAACCCTGTGCCGTTTTATGGGAGCATTTAGGCCATTCACGTTGAGAGTGATTATTGAAAGATATGAATTAATTGTCATCATGTTGCCTGTGAAGACGTTGTTTTTATAGATTGTCCCTGTAATTTTCTGTTGTATATCACTCTTGGGGTCTTTCTCCTTTTATAGAACCCCCCTTAATATTTCTTGCAGGGCCGGCTTAGTGGTCACCTATTCTTTCAGTTTCTGCCGGTCTTGGAAGTTCTGCATCTCTCCTTCCATTGTAAATGACAGCCTTGCTGGATAAAGTATTCTTGGCTGCCTGTTCTCCTTGTTTAGTACCCTGAATATGTCTTGCCAGGCCTTTCTGGCTTGCCAGGTCTCTGTGGATAGGTCTGACGTTATTCTGATGTTTCTCCCTCTGTATGTAAGGAATCTCTTCCCCCTAACTGCCCTTAAGATGGTTTCCTTGGTTCTAAGATTTGCGAGTTTTACTATTACATGCTGGGGTGTTGGCCTGTTTTCCTTGATCTTGGGAGGGGTCCTCTCTGCCTCTAGGACACGAATGTTTGTTTCATCCCCCAGATTAGGGACATTCTCAGCTAGGATTTGCTCAAATATATCCTGTAGTCTCTCTCTCTCCACTCCCTCCGGGATTCCAATAATTCTGACATTGGAATGCTTCATGGTGTCACTTATTTCTCTGATTCTATTTTCATGGATTCTGAGTTGTTTTTCCCTGGCCGCCTCTTTTCCCTTTTTATCTATTAAATTGTCTTCCAGGTCACTGATTTGTTCTTCTGCCTCACTTACCCTAGCTGTTAGATTATCTAGATTAGATTGGATCTCGTTGATAGCATTTTAAATTTCTGCCAATTCAGCTTTCATTTCTGCCCTTAGAGACTCTATGTTGCCATTAACTGATTTCTCTATTCTAGCTATTGTCTTCACAATTGCTAGCCTGAATTCCATCTCCGACATCTTGGTTATATCTGCATCCATTTGTAAATCTGCAGCATAAATCATAATCTCTGAGTCTTTCCTATTTTGGGAGTTCCTCCTCCTAGTCATTCTGTTGATGGGTGGTTGAGGGAATGTACAGAGTCCAAATTATTGAGCAGAACCCAAGCAAAATGCACCTGTTTTCTAGGGACCTTAGGGTTGCTGGTCTCTTGTTCTCCTAGCCTGTCTTCTGGGGGAGGGGCCTGCTGCACTGTTACTCAGGCAACCCTGTTTGGGCAGAGTTGCCCTGCCTTCCTGTGGCGGGGGATGGGCTCAGTGGGACCTAGTTTTGGGGGCTTTTGTTCTCTGACGGCTCTCCCTGGCGGCTTTCCGCATCTCTTCTGCGAGTCAGAGCAGAAGAGACTGTTTGTAGCCCTCTCCCTCAGAGCAGAGAGATCGTAGTCTGTTCTTCAGTGAGCTCTCCAGGCCACACTATCTCCGTTTCTGTCTGTGTTTCTATAAACTGCAGCGTCCTGGGTTGTGCGCCCCTCTGCAGTGCCCCCAGTCCTGCCTCCAAGTGGGGGCACGTCTCTGCCCTTTGTGCTTCTAAAACTGCCAGCTGCCCCCAGTTCGCACATGCGGCCCTGCTGCTCCGGGTTTCCATCCCTGGGGCTGCCCTAAAGTCCTTTTCCATCTGCTACCAGTCTGCAAGTCTGTGCCCATCCCCAGTGCACGAGGCTATCGCTCACCGGTGGTGTAGGATCCCCATGGCCAGGCTCCCTCCCACTGCCATTTATCCTCTGATATCTGCCCACGGATTCACAGCTCCCCGCTTCGTACCTCAAAACCAGCCCTCTGCAATATTCTGTTTGTAGAGATCCAGATCTTCTTACCTCTCAGGCTCATTTCGTGGGTGTTCAGAGTCGTCTGGCAGATATCCAGCTCAATTCTGGGGACCCTACTCCTCCGCCATCTTTTCTCCCTGCATTGTCATTTCTTACCATTTCTCACAGACATTAGCATTCCCTTTTAGAAACAAAATTTTACCAGATAAAATATCCAATACCTCTTTCCAGTAATATACATATACAGATAATACATAATAGTTTATTGAACTAGTAAAATACATTGTATTCAAAATCTGTTTATCTATATGTAAGTATATATGTATATATGTAGTGACAGTTTCTAAAGCATAAGAATCTACTTCTGTATACAATCATTTATGATAGTGGTACTATTAGACATATTTTTAGAATCCTAATACAAAGTTTATAAACACTTTCTATTAGTTTAAATATTTACTTGAGAAAATAATGTCGAACTGTTAAAAAAAAAAAAAAAGCCTGTAGTCTAAAAGAACATTTACTTCGATTAGAATTATCTAGATTATTCAAAGTAATGCTTTACATTAAATAGAAATAGCCAAATTATGTGGGACTAAGTACTGCTATTGGGACTCCTGTTCCTTTACTCTTCTTTCTCAGTTTTCTTTTTTTCTTTTTTTAAAGATTTTATTTATTTATTTGACAGAGACAGACACAGCGAGAGAGGAACACAAGCAGGGGGAGTGGGAGAGGGAGAAGCAGGCTTCCCGCCGAGCAGGGAGCCCGATGCGGGGCTCGATCCCAGGACCCTGGGATCATGACCTGAGCCGAAGGCAGACGCTTAACGACTGAGCCACCCAGGCGCCCCATTTCTCAGTTTTCTATAGATTAGTGATTCTTAAAGTGTGGTTCCCTGAGCAACAGCATCAACATCACCTGCAAAGTTGGTAGAAATGCAAATATTCAGGCCCCACCTCTGACCTGGATGAGAAATGCTGAAGGCAGGACCCAGGAATTTGTGTTTACAGGCCCTCCATGTAATTCTGATGTATGCTAAAATCATTTCTTCTGTCAGTTTTTATGTCTCTTTATCTCTTTGTGTATATATGTCTGTGTGTATGTAATTTGTAGGACCACTGACCAGGGATCACCACATTACCTGCATAACATTTAAAAAGAACTCCATTGTTGCATTTTTCTTCCTGCAGTTTTCCTGACTGATTCATTATTTTATTCAGTGATAAAATGAAAATTACTACCTTCATTAAAGGAAACACTGAATCATCATATTAACTCAACTGTATTGCATTCTTAAAGTAATCTTCCCAACGTAAGTCTTAAGCCTTTTTTCATTCTTGTTGAAAATATTATTCTAGTATTAATACAAGTATGAAAACAGTGACTAAGTTTTCCTTTTCTTCTTATAGTCAGAAGGACCATAGGGTGGTGATAGGGAGAAAAATTATACTTTACTATACAAGTATCTATTTGCAGTTCTTTGTGAAGTCTTGCCAACTCTCTCATCTTGCCTTGCATTCCAGTGAATTTAACCAGTTGAATAATGGAAACCACTTTTTGGGTTTACTGTAGTTGGATACATGATGGGCACACTAGTATTGGTAAGCTAGATGGAAAAAGTGATAGCTTTAAGGATGAGTAAATTGGAAGAAGTCAGAGTCAGAATAAGATTTATATGCTGCAAAATAATGAACTACTATTGATTTCCACTTTTGGAGAAGAATAGTTAGGAATTTCAGATTTTGTACTTCTGTTTGGGTTTATGTGACACAATACTGAAGGATTTCTGCCTTGAATTTGAGCTTTTAGTCTGTGAAAATATAGCTTTATATTTCATGTTCAATAAACACACTTTGAGTAACTAAGAACTGTACTGTACCTAAGACAAACATAAACAATGTGAATGGTTTTGTTGGTGTTTTCCCACCTTTTATATAATAGTCATCTGAAGTTGATATTTAGCCATGCTCTTTGGTTCAGCAATTCAAATTAAATTTTCCAAGTTTTGTAATGTTTTTGTAATTGATATATAAGTATTTGACTCTGCTATATGAAGTATGACAGCTAACTGCTGAGCCATAACCCACACATGAAGATAAGTCTTATTATTTCCATGTCATATGTGAAATCTGTAATTACAACATTATATTGGTATTGTGCATTATGTGAAAATAGAGGATGTGCCAGAGAAACATAACATTGCTCTCAGATCTTAATTATCCATGTTAATAGAGGTGAGCATTGGTAGAGGTGTATATAGATTCCAGATCAATATAAATCATTTATATTTATTCCATTGTGACATATATTTCATAATATTTTGCATGCTCATATATGTCTATATGTCTATATGTGTTTGTGTGTATCACAAATTTATTTTCATAATTATGCTTTTTTCTAAGGCTATTTTTAAAAATTCTAATTTGCATTTCATGTACATATAGCAGTAGAGGTGGTTGGTGAGATGTAGCTTGAAATTCCTCATTTGGTAATAATGTTAATACAATAGAAAAATAGGCTTGATTTATTTTTTTAATTTATTTTTTTAAGTAGGCTCAAAGCCCAATATGGGTCTTGAACTCACAACTCTGAGAGCAGAGGTGCTCTACTGACTAAGCCAGCCAGGTGCCCCCAAAATAGTCTTGATTTAAAAAATAAGTTTATGTAGCTGTGGATACAGAAGGGTGAAAAAATAACTGGTTATTTAAACTGTGATTTTGATATTTAAGTAATATATTGCTCAACCAAAGACACAGTTTTCCCACATTTTAGCAAGTTGGTGTCACTGTTTCTTTTTTAACAAGAAATACCAGGCCTAAAATATCATATATGCATATTTTTAAGCTCTCTAGAGAATTCTGAAAACCAGAAATTTGGGGTATCATTAACATAGGTGATCAAGCAGCAACTAAATAGTTGTTCAATGATGATCAATTTCCCTACACCACTTCTCTAGTGTAAAATGAAATTAAAATTTGGATAATCTCTTTCTTGTCTTTGCAAGATCATAGTATGATTCTGTCTGGGAAACAAAATTCTGACCCTCCCCTTCCTCCTCTTATATCTATGAGCAGATTTAAGATATAAAGTAAGACTTCCTATTTCTTGATTTAAAGGACACCTTTTTGATCAAGGACTCCTACATTTTGACAGTTAACTTACTAATGTCTTTGGAGGGTTTTATTTGCACATAAATATCCTGGAAACTTCTGTATGGAAAAGAATGTGGTAATTTTAATAATGTCAATATACCAATGTAAACGATCTTTATTTTCAGATCATTGGTAGAGGTATAGGTTTACAGGGGGATTGTAGGAATGGGGTTGGACCATTGAATTTTAAACTTTTGACTAATATTGACAATGGAAATCTGCCATAAGGAAAGGAAAAATTGTTACTTGCAAAAGAAATTTACAGATTAAAAAGGAATTTGGGAATGTTTTCTACATCAATTAAAGTTGTATAGTTTACATTTGATATTTCTAAAATATTAGGTAAATGATTGATCTTGCTTAGGCCTTTACATGAAACTAGCGAGTGTTATGAATTATTATTTTTCCAGATTGAGAATTTGAGGATAACAAACCTTGTTAGCTTAAAACAATTCAATGATAATTCCAGGAAGAGAAATTAGGAAATAGGCATGGCAGTTCTTACTGCATACTTTGTTCTTCATATAACATTTTATTTTTTCAAATGTCCTAAAGTCAATATACAGACCATTTCACTTGATGGATAAATAACCAAAATCCAATAGCCTGGTGTGTAGTCAATTCAGTCTATTCATCTTTAAGGATTGATTTGGATATTGACATTGCTAATAAAACTCTCTGAACATTAGTAATTAATGTGGCTTAAAATGCAACAAAGAATGCCTTATGTGGGCCATTTCATCCCATAATAAAAATAAGTACTCTTTTATTAATATATTTGGAAATTTCATATACAGAAACAGAATAGGTTTAGTCTTATCTTCCCACTGACATAGATTTGCCATTGCTTAATTGGCCTTTTGCAAAATGCTTGAACTGTCAAAGTCAATTCAAAATAAGTCAGTCCAAGAAAGACAACTACCGTATGATTTCACTCATAAGTGAAATTTTAGAAACAAATAAAGAAAAAAAGAGACAAACAAAAAAACAGACTAAAATATAGAGAACAAACTGGTGGTTACCTGAGGAAGTGGGTGGGGGGATGGATGAAATAGGTGAAGGGGATTAAGAGTACACTTATGATGAGCACCGAGTAATGTATAGAATAGTTGAATCACTATATTGTACACCTGAAACTAATAAAACACTGTATGTTAATTATACTGGAATTAAATAAACAAGCAAACAAATAAATTGAGAAAAGAAAAAAAGTTGATTCTATAGATGTCAAATAAGATGATGATATTTGCTCTAGTTCTATAAGGGAAATAATATAAGACAAAATTCTAAATATTGAAATTCTATTCTAATAGCTCCTTACATAGGCAAAATATGAATACTGTCTATACAAATATGCATTAAACTTCATTTATTTTTTTTATTTCTGGAATTCAAGAAAGAAAGCCTAAACCCAAAGCTACATCCATAACTAGCATTTTATTTATTTTCCTAGTTTTATTTGCTTAGACAGCTTAATAGAGTATTTGAAGATCCATGTAGTAACTGTAATTGTACCTAATTACATAATAATAGAATTATATTTAACAATTGCATTTATAGCATTTATAACTTTAATTTCTTAACACCCCCAAACTGTAAAATTTTCTGAGCATATCATAGTGCACATTTGCAGAAAACATTTTTAAAGGTCAGGAATCTTATTATGGTTTTGTATATCTTTGCTCTCATTTTGGAGACAAATGGAGTAGTCTCATTTATTTTTCACTTTAAAGTGATAATTATTATTTCCTTCAACCAACGTTTCTTTCTTTTTTTAAAAAATTCAATTAGCCAACTTTTAGTACATCATTAGTTTCAGATGTAGTGTTCAATAATTTATCAGTTTTGTATAACACCCAGTGTTCATCACATCACTTTCCCACCTTAATGACCATCACCCAATTACTCCATCCCCCCACCTACCTCCCCTCCAGCCATCCTCATTTTATTTCCTATAGTTAAGAGTCTCTCATGGTTTTTCTCCCAATTATTATTTTCTTCAACTAACATTTCTTAAAAGATTACTGGACACATAGAAGAGGTGATAAATTAAGTGCCATCCTTATCCTCAAATTCAAGGAGTTCATACCCTACATTAGTAATATTCTCTAAAATTTGATCAGTAATATATATGAAACCATATATATATACGTGTGTGTGTGTGTGTGTGTGTGTGTGTGTGTATAATGTCCTAAAGCTTTTGGCTTAAAGATGCTATATATTGCTTCTAAACATTATGCCTTCAGTCAGCTGGGTCTAACATACACAGACATGCTCTTTGATCTCACTTTAAATTCATGACAATTGATGTCAATGATATACTGTGGTAATTTCATGAAAAAAATATACCAAATATAATCATTATAGTATTACATGAAGAAAGATTGAGAAGGTCACCATTTTATATAAAAAATAATTACAGCCCTAACAATTCCCTGAGAATGTTTGTTTCCATGCACCAATGGATCTAACAATTCTGACTTAATCATAGTGGCTTTTATTTCACTTACTTAACTATAGAGAACAAACTGATGGTTACCAGACAGGAGGTGGGTGGGAGAATGGGTAAAATAGATGATGGGGATTAAGGAGTGCACTTGCTGTGATGAGCACTGGCTGTTGTATGAAAGTGTTGAATCACTATATTGTACACCTGAAACTAATATTACATTGTATGCTAACTGGAATTTAAATAAAAGCTTTAAAAAATAAATTTAAAGACAATTAGGTACAGTGACAATTTTCTTTCTAGCATTAATTTTGTTTATGTTGTCTGTTTTTAACTTTTTCATATGCTTTAGGTATAACACTGATTTTGCAATGCTAACATTTCTTCTCAATCTTTTGCTTGCTTTCTAGTTGATCTACTGACTGTACAATGTCAGAAATCAGATTTAGCAATCTCAGCTGGGATCAAGTTATAACACTGGATCAAGTGTTAGATGAAGTAATTCCAATTCACGGAAGGGGGAATTTCCCCACACTGGAGGTAAAACCAAAAGATATCATTCAAGTTGTGAAAGATCAATTGATAGAGCAAGGAATTATTGTTAAAGATACCCGATTGAATGGTTCCACAGCAAGTTATATACTTGCAAGCCACAGTGGAATCAGCTATAAGGATCTAGATGTTATTTTTGGCATTGATCTACCAAGTGATCAGGAATTTCAGGTTGTTAAGGATGCAGTTCTTGGTTGTCTACTTGACTTTTTACCAAAAGGTGTAAAAAAGGAAAAGATCACCCTAAAGATCATGAAAGAGGCTTATGTGCAAAAGATGGTCAAAATTTGCAATAAGCACGATCGTTGGAGTCTCATTTCTCTTTCAAACAATACTGGAAAGAATGTAGAGCTAAAATTTGTGAATTCACTCAGACGACAATTTGAATTTAGTGTTGATTCCTTTCAAATTGTTTTGGATCCCATGTTAGAATTCTACAGTGACAAAAATGCTAAACTAACTAAAGAATCCTATCCTGTTGTGGTAGCTGAAAGCATGTATGGAGACTTCCAAGAAGCAATGACACATTTGCAATACAAGCTTATATCTACTAGAAAACCTGAAGAGATTAGAGGTGGTGGCCTTCTGAAGTACAGCAACTTGCTGGTTCGTGAATTTAAGCCAGCTTGTGAAGCAGAAATGAAGACACTGGAACGTTATATGTGTTCTAGATTCTTCATTGATTTTCCTGATGTAGTAGAACAGCAAAAGAAGATTGAATCGTACCTCCATAACCATTTCATAGGTGAAGAAAAGAGCAAATATGACTACCTTATGACCTTGCATGGAGTTGTGAATGAAAGCACTGTTTGCCTCATGGGTCACGAAAGGAGGCAGACACTCAATATGATCACCCTTATGGCTTTAAAAGTACTTGGAGAACAGAATATACTACCCAATACAGATAATGTAACTTGCTTTTATCAGCCTGCTCCATACTTTGCTACTGAGGGAGGGTACCCTACTTATTATGTAACATCTGGACCACCACCTATTTTCTTTCAGCCATACTACCCACTGCACTTTCATGTGCCAAATGGTATGGTTTAAAAACAAACACATACACATACAACAGAAACTTTGCTTTAATTAAACACCTCGTAAAGCAAGTTTCCAAAATCCATAAAATTTAAGATCTATTTTTATTTTTGTGTAGTTACCAACTATTTTCCATCAATTATATACAATTTCATCAATGAACTGGCCACTTTAAATGATTTTCAAGTGTTATTGATTAGCTATAATAACTTTCAAATGTTGTGGACCACTTAAAATGATTTTCAAATCTTACCAAGTCTTAAGTAAGACTTTCAAATTTGCTCTGAAAAATACATTACAGACGCCTGTACCTTTGATTAAAATATAAAAGAACAGACTCCTATTAAGATCCAAAGGTACAGTAAAGACAAGTGCCACCATTTTTTTTATTTGATCAATTCCTTTGTTTCATTCACTTCATTTTTTTTCTAGTGAATATTACCATCAATGGATTTTCAATACTTAACAAAAATACCTAATTTCAAAGACAAGAGATTCAGAAGAGATTAAAACTCTGGACTTTACAAGCACTTATTTTGTTTTCCAGTTAAATTGGGTTAGACAAAAAATTCTACTATGGTTTGAAGGAACACTGAAAAAACTGGTTCTGAAAAACACTGGACATTAGTAATTTGTCAACTATCAAATAAATTAGTTAATTTGTTGATCTGAAGAATAATACCATTCAGCTGTAAAACCAATACTGCAATCACTTTTATAGGTGTCTTCACTTTCCCCCCTAAATAAGTTGAAAAGAATGAAAATGACCAACTCTGAATGTGAAAATTTTCTATCATCTGTCAGAGACTCTAAATGGCAAATAGCAAAAAAAACAAAAACAAAAAAACAAAAAAAAAAACATGGTATTTACCATTTTCATGACCTATTCTATCTAACATCTTAATTATATCTGGAGACATTCAGTGTTAGTAAGTGAAAATATTTTCATTATTGGTAAATGGAGTATTTTTTTTTCATTTTGCTCTTACCAAACATCAATTTCTAACATGCCACTCAAGTGCCTCCTCATGTGAGTTTTTGCATAATACTATAACTTATCCTACAATTGCTTATGTTCATCAGGTATCTGAATATTTACTCACTACATCAAATATGCTACTAGCAAATCTACCAGTGGAATTAAAACAATATTTTCTTCCCATAATGAAGAAAATAATTCATGACCAATATTAACTGAGATGACAGAAGGGGAACTGTCCTGAATGGATATAGACAAGACCATCAGAAAACATCGTCATTTTAACTTGCTTCTGATTTTTTGTTTCCATCTCAGTTTTCATTGACCATCATGACTTTTTTCATCACAGCATGATCCAAAAGGCGTATTCTGAGAATTTGTCACTTATAAACTGTGCTTAATCTCTCTTCTTTATATTACAGTACTGGACACAAGAAGTACATAAAATATAACATTTTCAAATAACCAATATTTCTGAGATGTTTTATACCACCACACCACTGGCCATCAGTGTATTTTTAAAGAATTATATTTAAAATATTTTATGTGTATATATACACATGCACATATTTATCAAGCATACAGCTCTGAAGCTTTTAAACATTATATGTATCCACCTCCTTGCTTGGGACAAATAAAGAATTTATAAATACCATATTAAAGAAAAAGTTCAGTAATCTGTTAACATAATGAACATATTGGCTAAAAAATAATTGATATTTCTGCAGTAAAATACAATCTTTAGTTTTCAATTAGTGGGAGTGCTTGCATATAAAACTGAAGGACTATATGCTATATTAACAGTACAAAAAACAATTACAAAAGATATAAGAAAAGTATTTAGGAATAAAAGGACTATAGTAATTATGAGTAACGGGTAAAAGTTCAGTATTTCCATAGCATTTTATGCTGAATGGCCAAATTCTGAAGCTGCTTGGAAACATCCCTCATGTGCTCCCTTGGGTTCCTTTGGTCCTATTGAGAATTTGAACACCTTTTTACCTAAAAAGCAAATTATCTATGGTGTTCTCATAAAGCTTTAAGTCCTGCTGGAAGAATGGCCTGAAAGCTACCAGCTTCCTCCTAACATTTCAAGTATGTGTTTTCATTATAGTAGAAAAACTCAGAATTGGCCTAGAATCCAAACCTGTTGAATGGAAATGGTATCACTAAAGAGAAAGCTATAGCTATAGCTTTAGCTTTATCTATTATGGTTTTCTTTCCGTAGATACCACCACTAAGCTAGGCTGTCCTTTGCTTCCAACCAAACAGAAAGATTTATCTCTAGCATTTGAGTATCTCTCCAAGATTAGGCTAGTTGTCTTAAGACAGTATTATCTCATTCTGTTCATTAGGGGTAATAAATGGAAAAGTTTTCCTATAAAAAATGAGTGCTAGCTTCTTGGCCTAAATGTGTTAATAGATGTTAGTTAAATTCAACTCTAGAGCATATGTCATCTCATTACAAGAGAGAAATGATGTTGTCTTTTCCTATTTTATACAAATTCAAGACTGGGTCTTAGTTTGGGAATTGTTTTATTTTCTTCTCAGAAACCTTACCAAAACCAAAAAAGAATCTCTTCATACAGTTCTAGAATTCATATCAGTGGAACACAGTTGGTGTCAGTTATAGATACATATTTTTTTAAACCAAAATATTCTTGCATTTCACAAATGTCTTCACATTATTATCAAAGTTCTAGAGTATTTGTAACTTATAAATTCAGAGATATTCTTCTGATAGTGACTGATGTCATTTGTCAAAGAAAGTTGAAGATAGTTAACTAGTTGTTTAATTTTTTAAGGATTTTATTTATTTGAGAGAGAGTGAGCGAGTGTGAGAGAGAGGTGCAGGAGCGGGGGGAGGGGCAGAGGGAGAGGGAGAAGCAGGCTCTCCACCAAGCAGAGAGCCTGGTGCAGGGCTCAATCTCAGGATCCTGGGATCATGACCTGAGCCAAAGGCAAACGCTTAACCAATTGAGCCACCCAGGTGCCCCTAACTAGTTGTTTTAAATGAGAGATATTGGACCTAAATTAAAGACAAAATGTCAGAGATAGAACAGTTGTGATATTGGGAAAATAGCTCCAAAATATTGGGAAAACATCCTATGCCCAAATTCCATTTTTTTAAATATAATTTCAGAAATGTTCTATTAAAATGCATGCAAATTAAAAGTTTTTAAGTTTTTAAAAGTTTTTAAAATTAAAGTTTTAAAATTTTAAAATTAGCCATATTTTAATTTTAGGCATTGATACAGATATCAATATGCAAAATACCTGAGATATGATTATAACTCTTTTCATTCAATGGATCTATTCTCTGGAAGTATTCATCCAACTTTGAAAATATAGGGAGTTAAATTTATAACTGAGAAAAAATTTGGAGTTTTAAAGTTTGTAATGCTTATCAAAATTATATTGATCTATGAATATGGCAGTTCCATTTATAGAGGATTTTTAAAAAAGTATTGACTCTGTAAATTAACATTAAAACAAGATTGGAAAGTTTGTGGGACTACAGTTTGAAGTCTGATAAGCATTCTTATGAGGACCATCTTGAAAAAGCCTAAAACCCAATATTTTAAAGTGCTTTAGGATTAATTTGCTTTACCACTGTAAAAGAAAATACATTTAATGATGTTTTGTTTTCACTTCTCTTCTTTTTGTGGTCATATTCTATATGTTACAATGTAAAATTTATGTAATAAGTATTGGAAATTATATTGCTGATCCACTGCTCCCCTTTATGAACATTTTTTCAGCATGTATAATTAGAAGGGGCAAATTGGTTGAGATGTTGGTGGATTTCTCTTAGGTGCTTCCTTAAGGAAAGTTTTCCTTGAATTTTGTCTGAGCGAAAACATACCATTTAGAATATATGGTGTCTGTAAACAAATTTAACTTGTAACAGTTGATCTTTAAGCTCAACACATTATACTTTCTGTTTTGTTTTTCTTTAACATGGGGAATGTGAAGTTATTTTTCACAAAATTGTTGTGTCAAAGGTAATGCTACATGAATTACGTTAGTGTTTGAAACAATAGAAACCCCTTTTTGTTTAGATGTAGTCTTTGAAAGAGTAACAGTTAATTTATTGAAAAGATTTTGTATATGTACTTTTTTGATCCTTCAGGAAAACAAACTTCCTATCCTAGAAAAAGAGCACCATATACCTATCTTTCAGTGCTTCAGAGCCAAGAAATTAACCCCGTAAATGCATAAGTGTCCTAAGAGAGAAGTGCCTTGAGAGGGCCTTCTTTGCAAAATCTTCTCTTATGATTCCAAATTAAAAGTGGTGGATTGAATAACCCTGTTAAATCCAATTCAAGTGGTTTCATGATGATTTATAAAAATGTACTTGTTATACATTCTAGACAGGTGGTAGAATTTGAACTGTTCTCCAAAATTCTAGTGAATAGTCTACTTTACATTATAAATAAAGTGTGACCGAGTCACACTTGGTCCTTTGGCTCAACTAGAAAACCCAGAATCCTCAGATTGAATTCTTGTTTTAGCATTGGTACAGCCCTGGAGATAATCAGTGGGGGAGATTGGTCTCCATGAAAATGACAGTAGAGAGTGATATGAGCATAAACATATTCAGAAATTTCATTTTTATTATAGAAAGATAAAAACTTTTCTATATAAAATGTGGCTTAAATCCCAAATGGAAAAATAATAAAGATATTGTAATATATTTAACTTGTAAAATCAGTTTAAAAAGGAATTCCAGTATATTTTTGGTAGGCACTTAAAATGTTTTTTTTAATAAAAACTGGTATTTGATCATTTACATTTAAAATGTCTGTTTTAAAAGTTTTTGCAAATGTTCACTTCCCCCAATAAAATTATTCAACCCGAACATATATTAGTTGATATTTGAATAAAGAGGATTGGAAACAATTTTATTTAAGCCATACATGTGGCCTCCTTGAACAGAATTATTTTCCTTTATGGTTTTTGGGACTTTTGTAAGGTAGCTTTGGGGCACTTAGCATTAAATGCCTTCAAAAAGCAATGGTTGCTCAGGCAGTGAATTCCAAATAACTATTGTCTTACTGTAACTCCTCCAGATTTATTATCAGGTGAAATGCTTTCAGATAGTGTCAGCAGGTAAAAAGTATAAATTAAAAGAGTTTTTAAGGTTAAAAAATTTACTTCTTTTAAAAACACCTAAGTACATCTTTAAAGTGAAAGTCATCATCTTCTTTTAGATACCTAATGTCCTGAAATGGAAAGCATGCCAGGGAGGTTATGTGATTTAGAAATGTAATATTTTCTAAGTAGATTTATATTAAATTCAGTGTCTATTTACTTAAGTCAGGAGAATACCTCTGTAGAAGGGATATATAAATTGAAATCCTGACAATTTACAAAAAGAGGTCACATAATCCATTTTTTTCCTGAAGAACAAGTTTTTAATTCCTTCTGTTTTTCTTCAACTTTTTCCTCATTTACTAAAATGACACTTCTTTGTGCTCACAGTGGTAAGATGCAGAAAAATGAAGTCTAAGGGTGATTTATTACTGCTTGTATTACCAAAAGACAAAATGACACTGCTCCAACTGCTCCAAGTGAGAGAAGAGTCTGGAAATGTCAATATTATTGACTCAGGATTGTGATCATAGATGGTCCCATTCTAGAGAATAAAGCTTTCATGTGTGCATTGTGGAGAATCCAATTCTAGGATCTCCAATTTTTCAAGATTTCTTTTAGTTAGGAAACACAATACTTGAATTAAAAGGCTGTGATTTTTAAACATTTATTTCTCAGTTCCTTAAGAATTCTAGGCCACCTATTGTGAAGAAATCCCTTCCATGACTTACTGTATCATTCAGAGTTAATACTGATGTAAGTTATAAACTAATTTTTCTTTTAGTAAGAAATAGTCAAAATAATTTTAAGCATTGCTATGTGCTCTTGTATAATTCTTGGAACTTTTTAAAAGTTAGATAAGAAGTTGAATTTCAATTTCAATTAGTATATATGAAAATTATAAGCCAAACCAATTGAACTTTATTTTAGAAAGACAAAAGCCCCCCACTAACTTAGATTTAATACATAAAATTATATGTCAGAGTATACACACTTACAAAAATTTTAAATTCCTATAGAATTAATGTCATATTAAAATAAGAAACTATTAATAGATGATTCACCTTCATTAATTATAATTCTGTATTGTATTATTGAAATGTTTTAGTATTTATCTTTTGACTCAAAAAGCTTAAGTGTCTTTCAGTAAATATTAGAAACAACCTACTGGATTATCTGAATTTTCCAGATCTCAATCCATATTATCTTATGGTTATCTTTTCCAATTCGTCTTTAAGTTCTTTAAGTTTTCAATTTATAAATGACTAATGTTAAAAAGTAGGTGAAATAGCAAACTTTCTTGCTCTTTTTAAAATAAAAATAGTCTGCCATTTTAAAACAAATCCTTTGTATATCTGAAAAACATACCTACTTTATATCCAAATACTGCTACTAGATTTAGTTGAAAAGTAAAGTTTTCTTTGACAGTTTGTGGCTAATCGTTTTATCTCACATACTCCTTGTTTAGATTGAGTGAAACCAGTGTTAGTAACTTTTCTCTAGTTTGAAAACATAAGCAAATAGAAAGTTATTTCCTTAAAATTTTGGATGTTAAATGAATGTTTCAACCTGCAAAACAAAGCATTTATACAGATAATTCAGGCTAGAAACATGTCACTAAGTAATGAATAAGGAAAAGTGGTTCTACATTATTTACGGTCCAGTCATTGAATAACTGCATTTTCCCAATATAGACCAGACTGAAAATAATTATTGGATATAAGAAAATCCCTACAATACCATTTCACTAGATGTAAAACAATTCATCTAATAAAGAATAAATTTAAAGTTAGAAGAAGATCTAATTTAAAAGCTTAGAGAACAAATGGAATCCTTAAGAATTTATCTCAAATATATGTTTCATTTTTTCACTTTTATTTTTATTTTTTATTATGTTCAATTAACCACCATATAGTACATCATTAGTTTTTGATGTACTGTTCAGTGATTCATTAGTTGCGTATAACACCCAGTGCTCATCACAACACGTTCAAATTTCAGTTAATTCAAATCAAATTGTTTGGCATTAAAGAAAATACTGGTAAAAAGAATTATAGTCACTGAATGGGAAATGAAGTCAAAACATCTAAGTGTAGGTGCCCAGTACCCCTTAAAATTGCTAGTATGATTTTCTACACTACTTCAAAACCTACATTTTATCATTAAACAGTTCAGTGTTTTAGGAAAGCAGTGAATATAAATACAGCTTTATAAATGTTTTAGGTGTCTTTTTAGCCTTATAGTTCACATCACAAATTGTGATCTTTTACTACAAAAATTTTGAAGCGTTCTTAAGAACTTATTGTGTCTCTGTAATTGAAAATTTCAAGAGTATTAATGGAGTAGTAAAGAGAAGAATGAAACACCCAGAGTTGAGTGAAACACATATCTTTGCTTTAATGTTGACTACATGTTAAATCAGATTAGTTTTTTTACCATGTTATTGCTCATTATATAGTTCTGAGACATGTATGTACTATGTTGGAAAATGTATTTTACTGTTAACAAAAAATTAACGTTACATGAACAGTGCAGGGTTTTTCTGGGGGAAACTATTTTTTTAAATGGATTACCATGATAAGTGTACTTTTGTCATTCATTTAATAGCTCTTATACCTGTTTCCTTTGCTTTGTCTCATGCTTTTGTGCAGTCTGTGGAAAGAGCACTGTATAGATTCTTTTATTAGAGTAAATGAGTTTTGAAATAAAACCACTGAAATGTGCAGTGATACGCCAACTGCAAAATGAGTAAATGTCCATTATTTCAAATACCAAATTGTTGGCAGTGTGTTTAAAAAAAAAAGCACACTTAAGAAGGGAACTTTATCTTGGAATTTGTACAGAATCCCAATTGATAATGGGAAGGTACTGATCTATAGTATACTATGGCTCTATATAACTGACTTTTGCCATTTATAATATATTAACCAAAAGATAACATTCATTCATTTCCCAAACTTCATTTGATTTTACATTGGTAAAATTTATTTACATTTTCCTCCCTCTCAAATATGCAGTACCTATAATACATCGGATAAGAACATAATAGGTCGTGGATCACCACACCAAAAACTAATGATGTAATGTATGGGGATTAAAATAACAATAAAAAAAATCTTCAAAAAAAAAGATTTTAAAATTTTTTTTAAAAAGAGCATAATTGGTGAAATAAATAAAATGGCAATATCATTTAGGAAATAAATCAAAATAGTTTGACATTGTATTGAATCTCTGCCAGCATGTGCACGTGTGTGCATGCACACACACACATACACACACACACACTACTATATATTTAGCAGAGCCAGTTAATGTATCTACTAAGGTATGGTGACCACACTTTCAAGCAATGGCTTTAGTGATCATTCTAGGGAGTGGAAAATAGATTAAGATATGGTGTTAATTGGAAGAATTAAGAACTATGATAAAAAGGATTGGAGAAATAAAACACCACTTCATATGGTTTGCTTAAGGTTTCTACAGTTTTAGCAATAGCCTAGCAACTCTAGGCTAGAGAATTAATTATTTCATGTGAAATATAGAGCAATATATCAGTAAATACAGTTATGCTATAGATGGCATATTTTCTCTACATAATGTAAATTATCAGGTTACTAAAGCTTAAACCAAAATAGATGAATAAAAAAACAAAATGACCCACTGACACAATCAAGACAGTTTTATTGTTTTTGTTTTTAGAGAGGGAGGGGGGCAGAGGGACAGGGAGAGAGTCTTAAGCAGGTTCCACATCCAGCATGGAGCCCAGTGTGAGGTTTTATCTCACGACCCTGAGATCATGACCTGAGCTGAAATCAAGAGTCAGATGCTCAACCAACTGAGCCACCCAGGCACCCCTACAAAACAGTTTTTTAATCCTTTAATATGCAAGGATAAGTTGTGCTTTGTGTGTCTGCCAACTTGACCAGAAAGCATAGATACTGTCCACTTATATAAAAAGAGCCAATTTTAAATTTAGTAACAAATGGTGGTAAGTAATAAATGCAAGCCAAAAATATCTGTTTTGCTTGTAACAAGCCAGTTAAATGATGGGTGATATTTTTTAAAGGCACCATTATATTCATAGTATATTCCATCAAGTACTGTAACATTTCATTATTGAGCATTAGTAAAAATGAGATTCATTTACTTTGGGATCTCTGACAATGATGCCATTAAGGTACTTGCATATTATGAAATTTCTGACTAGACGTGGTGATTGCTGTACTTGCCTTCCCCTCACATTATTTCCAATATTAAAGTGGAGAGACATTATTGCTCAGCATGCTTTCGTTTCTGCTCAGATTGGGTCTGGTCCCTAGTAGGAATATTTAAAACTACCTATCTACATGATTTCTTCAACAATATTTTTACATAAAAATAAAATTGTTAAAACATAGAAAGATGATGAATAGCATTCTATTTCCCATCACTGCACACGTTACATGTTGTCCTTCCCAGATGCTTCCATATTAATCTCTCATATCCTTTGTTATCACAGAATTTCCATTTCTAAAATCACCATTAGTTGCCATGGAAAGAATTAAAACATCAAAAATATGATTTGAATAACATGATCAAACAACAAATTGGGTCTCCTTTGTAATATATATATACTTGTGAAATGATCTCCACATTTCTTTCAGCTTTTATTTAGAGACTCCCTCCCCCCATATCCACACATACAAGAATACACGAATGTAACAGGTACTTAACATACATGTCATGGAGGAAAATCACCTCTCCAATTTCAAAGGGAGATACATATGAGGATAGTCTTGATTATAGTTAAAATAGTTGAAATTGATCTTTTCTAGACACTAGAGATGGAATAAAACAATGGCTGAACTGAGAGGCATTACCAAGTAATAAAGAAAAGTGTCCAAAAATAAGTCCTCTGAAAGTAGTTCTATGGGAAGGTAATTATCATATTCTTGTAGGTTTTTGATGCTTTTGTAGATTCTAAGGGAGAACCAAAACTCACCTGAACAACCCTTGTCTAGGCATGCCTGGGTATCTTCTTTCAAAACTCATTCAAAAACCACTAACTCTGGGGTATTGACTTAATCCAAATGCTCAAATGAAATAACTTTGAGAATCCCCATTATGGAAGTCCTCAGGGAAATTGTTAATTATGGCTTTGTCACTCCCTTCAAAAGCCTAGACCCCTAAGCATTTGACTGCATCCTAGCCCCTATACAACCACCATTTCATCAAGCTCATACAAATGTGCATCCTTATATGATTCCACCACCATAGGCTGTACTTAATACATCCTTCCATCAAAATGCTAATGTTCCATGGTATCATCTCCTGCCAAGCAAGTTAATTCTTTTAACTTTTCTTATATCATGTGAAATGTCCAGGGTGAAGTCAATAACAATGGTGGAATAAGAACTTAAAACAATTCAGTTTTTGATAAAAGCAATGAAAAAATGCAAAAATTGTCAGAATTAACTTTTTCAGGGTTCAAAATTATCCAGGGGTTTGCAGCAATATGGGGAGAAAAATAGCTGAATCTTAGAACAGAAGCTTTCTGGGTCTTTTCTTAAGACTTAATTTTTACAGAATTTTAGATTCACTACAAAATTGAGTGGTAAGTGCAGAGAGCTCCTATATATCCCCTGCCCCTATGCTTGCCCAGCCTCCCCCACTATTAACATCCCACAACAGAATGATAAATTTGTTAAAATCAACAAATCTACATTGCCACATCATTATTACCCAAATTCATAGTTTATATTAGATTTCAACCTTGATAATGTACATTCTATGCATTTGGACAAATTTTAAATTACATGTCCCCTCCATTATAGTATACAAAATAATTTTAGTGCCCTAAAAATCCTTTGTACTTTGCCTATTTATTCCTTCCTCCCCCTAACCACTGGCAACCACTGATCTTTTTACTTACCACTGTTTATCTTTTCTTTTGCAAAACATCATATAGTAGGGATCTTACAGTATGTAGTCTTTTCAGATTGGCTTCTTTTACTTAGTAATATATATTTAAGTTTCCTCCATGTCTTTTCATGGCTTGATAACTCACTTCTTTTTAGCACTGAATAATATTTTATGGTCTGCATGTACCACAGTTTATCCATTTATCTACTGAAAGATGTATTGGTTGCTTCCAAGTTTTGACAGTTATGAATAAAGCTGCTATAAAAATCTGTGTGCAGGTTTTTGAGTGGATATATATTTTCAAAATATTTAAGTAAATACTAAGGAGTGTGTTTGCTGGATTGTTTGGTAAGACTAGGTTTATGTTTTGTTTGTTTTGTTTTGTTTTGTTTTGTTTAAGAAACTGCCAATCTGTCTTCCCAAGTGGCTATACCATTTTGCATTCCCACCAGCAATGAATGTGAGCTCTTATTGCTCCACAATATTATGGCCAGCACTTGTTGTCAGTATTTCTGGATTTTGTGATTCTAATTGATGTGTCATGGTATCTCATTGTTGTTTTAATTTGCAATTTCCTAGTGACATATGATTTTGAATATTCTTTACATATGCTTATGTGCCATCTGTATATCTTGTTGATAAACAATGAGGTGTCTGTTAATATGTTTTGTTCATTTGTTTTTTCATCAGATTGCTCATTTTCTCACTGCTGAGTTTTATGAGTTCTTTATTTTCAATAACAGTTTTTATATATTTTGCAAATATGTTCTCAAAGTCTCTGGATTATGCTCTCATTCTCTCAATTGTGTCTTTTACAGAGTAGAAGCTTTTAATTTTAATAAAGTCCAGTTTATCAACTATTTCTTTTATGTATTGTTCATTTGGTGTCTTTGGTATTGGATCATCAAACACAAGGTCATCTAGATTTTCTCCTATGTTGTCTTCTAACATTTTGGTAGTTTTGCATTTAGATCTGTGATCCATTTTGAGTTAATTTTTGTGAAGGGTATAAGGTCTGTGACTAGATTTTTTTTTTTTTGAATGTGGGTATCCATTTGTTCTAGCACCATTTGTTGAAAAGACTATTTTTCCTCTATTGTATTGCCTTAGCTCCTTAGTCAAAGGTAAGTTGACAATATTTGTATGAATCAATTTCTGGGCTATTTTGTTCCATTGATCGACTTCCTATTCTTTTGCCAATACCACACTATCTTGATTAATATGGCAGTCTTGAAGATGAGTAGTGACAGTACCCTGACTTCTTTTTCTTCAGTATTGTGGTGCTGATTCTGGATTTTTTGCCCCTACATATAAATTTTAAAATTATTTTGTCTATATCCACAAAGTAATTTTCTGGGATTTTGATTGGTATTTCATTGAATCTATAGATCAAGTTGACAGCTTAAGAATATTGTCTTCCTATCCATGAACATGAATTATCTTTCAATTTTTAAGATCTTTCTTGATTTATTTTATTTTATTATGTTATATTAGTCACCATACAGTACATCATTAATTTTTGATGTGGTGTTCCATGATTCATTGTTTTCATATAACACCCAGTGCTCCATGTAATACATGCCCTCCTTAATACCCATCACCGTGCTAACTCATCCCCCACCCCCCTGCCCTCTAAAACACTTAGTTTGTTTCTCAGAGTCCATAGTCTCTCATGGTTCATCTCCCCCCTCTGATTTCCCCCCTTCATTTTTCCTCTCCTTCTCCTAATGCCCTCCATGCTATTCCTTATGTTCCACAAATAAGTGAAACCTTATAATAATTAACTTTCTCTGATTGACTTATTTCACTTAGCATAATCTCCTCCAGTCTTATCCATGTTGATGTAAAAGTTGGGTATTCATCCTTTCTGATGGCTGAGTCATATTCCATTGTATATATGGACCACATCTTCTTTATCCATTCATCTGTTGAAGGGCATCTCGGCTCTTTCCACAGTTCGGCTATTGCGGACATTGCTGCTATGAACACTGGGGTGCATATAGTCCTTCTTTTCACTACATCTGTGTCTTTGGGGTAAATACCCAGTAGTGCATTGCTGGGTCATTCGGTAGCTCTATTTTTAACTTTTTGAGGAACTTCCATACTGTTTTCCAAAGTGACTATACCAACTTACATTCCCACCAACAATGTAAGAGGGTTCCCCTTTCTCCACATCCTCTCCAACATTTGTTTTTTCTTGCCTTGTTAATTTTTGCCATTCTAACTGGTGTAAGGTGGTATTGCAGTGAGGTTTTGATTTGAATGTCCCTGATAGCTAATGATGTTGAACATTTTTTCATGTGTCTGTTAGTCTTCTTTGGAGAAGTGTCTGTTCATGTCTTCTGCACATTTTTGGACTGGATTATTTGTTTTTTTGGGTGTTGTGTTTGCTGCCCAGAGCAATCTATACTTTCAATGCCATCCCGATCAAAATACCAATGGCATTTTTCAAAAAGCTGGAACAAACAATCCTAAAATTTGTATGGAACCAGAAAAGACCCTGGATCACCAAGGAAATGTTGAAAAAGAAAAAAAAGCTGGGGGCATCACGTTGTCTGATTTCAAGCTATATTACAAAGCTGTGATCACTAAGACAGCATGGTACTAGCACAAAAACAGACACATAGAGCAATGGAGCAGAATAGAGAGCCCAGATATAGACCCTCAATTCTATGGTCAACTAAACTTCGGACAAAGCAGGAAAAAATATGCAATGGAAAAAAGACAGTCTCTTCAATAAATGGTGCTGGGAAAATTGGACAGCTATATACAGAAGAATAAAACTCAACCATTCTCTTACACCATACACGAAGATAAACTCTAAATGGATGAAAGACCTCAATATGAGACAGGAATCCATCAAAATCCTAGAGGAGAACATAGGCAGTAATCTCTTTGATCGGCCACAGCAACTTCTTTCAAGATACATCTCCAAGGGCAAGGGAAACAAAAGCGAAAATGAACTATTGGGACTTCATCAAGATAAAAATCTTCTGCACAGCAAAAGAAATAGTCAACAAAACAAAGAGGTAGCTCATGGAATGGGAGAAGATATTTGCAAATGACACTACAGATAAAGGGCTGGTAACCAAGATCTATAAAGAACTTCTCTCCCTATATGTTTTATATATACATATAAATTTATATATATAAATATATATATTTATAAACACACACACGTTTGGGATATATACTTAGAAGTAAGATCTAAGATTTCTGGATCATATGGTAGTTCTCTTTTTAAGTTTTTTGTTAACTGCCATGATTTTACCCATAGTAGCTGCACCAAATTACATTTCCACTAAGAGTGTGTAAGAATTTCCCTACATCCTCACCAACACTAGTTACATATATATAATATAAAATATATATACTAGCTATATATTTATGTGTGTGTGTATATATACCAGTTATATATAGTATACACATATACTATATATATACTATATATACAAAATGTACTGTATATACATACTAGTAACTAGTATCTCTCTCTATATATAACTAATATATACACACACATATATAACTATATATAAAATAGCCATCCTAACAGTTATAAGATGATATCTCATTGTGGTTTTATTTTCATTTCTTTAATGATTTGTAGTATTAAGCATCTTTTTCATATACCTGTTGGTGATTTATATGTCTTCTTTAGAGAAATGTCTATTTAAGTCATTTCCCCATTTTTAAATTTGATTTTTTTGTTATTGAATTATAGGTTTTCCTTACATATTTTAGATGTTAACCTTTTTATCAGATATTCAGTTTGAAAATATTTTCTTCCATTTCATAGAATACCTTTTCATATGTTGATTGTTTCCTTTGCTGAACAAAAGTTTACAAATTTGATGTAATTCCATTTTTTTCTACTTTCATTTTTGTTGCCTGTGCTTTTGGGGTCATATCCAAGAAATTATAGCCAAAGTCAATGTCAAGAACATTTTTCCCTAGGTTTTCTTCTAGGAATTTTATTGTTTCAAGTCTTAGTTTAGGTTTTCCATTTTGAATTGATTATTATGGTGTTAGATAAAGGTTCAGTTTCATTCTTTTGCATACAGGTATCCAGTTTTCCCAATACCATTCATTAAGGATACCATCCTTTCCTCATTGTGTGGTTTTGGCACTCTTGTTGATGATCAGTTGATCACAAATGTCTGGATTTATTTTTGGGTTCTCTGTTCAGTTCCATCGGTCTATATGTCTGTTTTTATTGTAGTATGATACTATTTTGATTACTGCCAAACTTTCTAATTTAATTTGAAATCTCTTCTTTAATTTCTTTCATTGATGTTTTATAATTATCACCATAAATCTTTCACATCCTTGGCTAATTCAGTTTCTAAATATGTTGCTCTTTTGGCTGTTGTAAATGGGATTGTATTCTTAATTTACTTTATAAAAAGTTTTTGTGGATGTATAGAAATAAAATTAATGTGTGCATGATAATTTTGTCTCCTGCTACATTACTGAATTTATGTATTAGTTCTAACACTTTTTTGTGAGTCTTTGGGGTTTTCTACATGTAGATCATGTCATCTACAAAAGATTACTACCTCCTTTTCAATTTGGATGCCTTCTTTTTCTGCCCTAAATACTCTGGCTAAGATATCCAGTACACTGTTCCATAAAAATGGTAACAAGGGGCATCCTTGTATTATTCCTAATTTAAGAGGAAAAGCTTTTAACTTTTCACCATTGAGAATGATGTTAGCTGTAAGATTGTCATATATGTTTTTTTTTTTTAAGTGTTGAGCTACATTTCTTCTACACCTAAATTTTTTCCCAGAGTTTTTATTTTATTTTATTTTATTTTATTATGTTATGTTAGTCACCATACAGTACATCATTAGTTTTTGATGTAGTGTTCCATGATTCATTGTTTTCATATAACACCCAGTGCTCCATGCAATACACCTAAATTTTGAGAGCTCTTATCACTAAAGGATGCTGATTTTTGTCAAATGCTTTTTCTATATCTATTGAAATAATCATATCATTTTTATTTTTTACTCTGTTAAAGTAGTATACCACATTTTTTGATTTGCATATGTTGAACCATCCTTGCATCCAGGGGATGATTCCCACTGATCATGCTGTATGATATTTTTTTTGTTTATTTTTATTTAAATTCCACTTAGTTAACATACCGTGTAATATTAGTTTCAGGTGTACAGTTTAGTGATTCAACACTTCCATACATCACCTAGTGCTCATCACAACAGGTGCACTTTTAATTCCCATCACCTATTTAACCCATCCCCCCACACAACTCCCCTCTGGTCACCATTGGTTTCTTCTCTATAGTTGAGAGTCTGTTTCTTGGTTTGCTTCACTCTCTCTTTTTTCTCCCTTTCCTCATTTTTTTTCTTTTCTTAAATTACACATATGAGTAAAATCATATGGTATTTGTCTTTCTCTGACTGATGTATTTCACTTAACATAATACTCTCTAGCTCCACCCTTATTATTGCAAATGGAAAAATTTCATTCATTTTTATGGCTGAGTAATATTCCTTTGTGTACATATACCACATCTTTATCCATTCATCAGTTGATGGACACTTGGGCTCTTTCCATAATTTGGTTATTGTAGATAATGCTGCTATAAACATCAGGGTTCATGTGTCCCTTGAATTAGCATTTTAGTATTCCTTGGGTAAATACCTAGTACTGTAATTGCTGGATCATAGGGTACTTCTATTTGTAACATGATGAGGAACCTCCATATGGTTTTCTAGAGTGGCTGCACTAGTTTACTTTCCCACCAACAGTGTAAGAGTGTTCCCCTTTCTCTGCATCCTCACCAATAGCTGTTGTTTCTTGTGTTGTTGATTTTAGCCATTCTGACAGGTGTGATGCCATATCTCATTGTTGTTTTGATTTGTATTTCCTTGATGACCAGTGATGTTGAACATCTTTCCATGTGTCTGTTGGCCATCAGTATGAATTTGCTCTCTTGACAAGTTTCATAAATACCATACAGAAGTGTTAACTATAGTCATCATGTTGTATATTACATCTCTATTACTTATTTGTCTTATAAGTGGAAATTCATGCCTTTTGACCACTTCATCCAATTTATTCTCCCCCATCCTTCACCTCTGAAAACCAAAAATCTGATTCTTTCCATGAGTTTGTTATTGTTTCTTTGTTTTGTTTTGTTTTTAGACTCCACACATTAATGAGATCATATAAGTAAGGCTGACTTATTTCACCTAGCATAAATCCCTCAAGGTCTGTCCAGGTTGTCACAAATGGCAGAAATTCCTTCTTTTATGGCTGAATTATAGTATTTATAATTCATATAATATATAATCTCACAACTTCTTTATCCACTTTTTCGTCAAAAGACACAGGTTTTTTCCATCTCTTGGCTATTGTAAATAATTCTGCTATAAACAAGGGAATGAAGATATATCTTTAACATAGTGATTTTATTTCCTTTGCATATATTCCCAGAAGTGGAATTTCTAGATCATATGGTAGTTCTATTTTTAAGTTTTTTGAGGAACATTCATACTGTTTTTCATAATGTTTGTACCAGTTTACAATTTCATCAACAGTGCATAAAGTTTTCCTTTTGGTAACAATTATTTTTATGGAGGATGGGAGTGATGTATGTTGTAGTTCCACTATTTCTAACTGATGGACAATGGAGATAAGAATAAAAAGGGGCTGGTATGTTTTGTGATTTTATTATTGAATGAAACACAGTTAGAGAAGATATGTAATTAGTTCATACACTCAAGTATGCAATAATTGTCACAATTATTTCCTTTAGTTTTACACAAATAAGAACACTCATTCAATATGGCTGGTGGGAAATCCAATATCAGTTGTTACCTTTTCCATTTCTCTTAGCCCCCAAAGGTGTTGCAAAGGCCCATGTTCTTATGAAGAGTCAATATATTAGGAATGCAAAGGATTCATACACAACCACTCTCCCATTCATATACTTTCTACAGGTTTAGAGGCTGTAATACTTCCATTTCAGGCTTTAGGCACTGGTATCCATACTGTGGCTTATAGAGTCACTACTTACAGTCCACAATAATTAGGTACACTAAGAAGTCACCTCTTTGAGATTCTGAGATTTTGACACTTCTCTGGGACACTGCCACAAGGAGACATGTGTCCCCACTTATAGGACTCTCCAACTTCCCAACTTCTTCCCAGTCACTGAAAAGTTATTCCCTCTAGTTGCCCTTCTCTGCTCTTGAGATCCTCAACCTATTTGTGACATCTAACAAAAATCACTTAAATGTCTCTGGACCTTTCTACTGACTTCAAACATTATTTACTTTCATCCCTGTAGAAAAACCTGAGGCAAGAAAATAGTCACAAACATGGAAAGAGTTAAGAAAAATCCACAGGAACTTGAAATACAAATTAGTATTTTAATAAATTATCCCACTACATTGGAGCTAATAGTTTCTTCAAATAAAAATTTAATAGAGCTGCCCAGCAAACTTTGAGGATGTGGCTCAGAGGTAGGGATAAGGAAATCAAACAAAAAGGCTAATCTTAGCAAGATGAAAAGGGCCTTGAGTTACTGTAACTTTATTCATCTAAAATAAATCAGTCTCAAATTTTTGAGCTGAAAATATAAAGAAAGCTTGTAATTCCTTCCTTTTTTTAATGTTTTATTTATTCATGAGAGTCAGAGAAAGAGAGAGAGGCAGAGGCAAAGGGAGAAACAGGCTCCCCGCCTAGCAGGGATCCCGATGTGGGACTCAATCCCAGGGCCCTGGGATCATAACCTGAGCCAAAGGCAGAGGCTTAACCATCTGAGCCACCCAGGCGCCCTTGTAATTCCTTCTTAACCAATAACCTAGTTCACATTTCTGACAGTCACACCTTCTTTAGTAGTTAACTACATTCCAAACTTGTTCTGTTCATGAAGGAATCCAGTCAGAGGACAAGCCATTGAAACATAATTTCTTTTATGAATTGTACTTGTAATGACATGCTTGTCCTGGGAGGGTGCTTACAAACATCACAGTAGTGGACTGGGGTACAGAGTTTTGACAACTGCTAAGTGTGGCTTACAGGCAGGAAAATACATCAATAGCTTTCAAGAATTTATCCAGGACTACAGAGCTTCAGAGAACTGTTCCTCAACCTACATAAATGTTGACAAAGAGATAGTCTGAGATGGGTGAATATTACCTTGTGTTTATACCTCAGTTGAAAAATTCAAGTATGTCACCATAAGTTGAGGACCAGTATCATTTTTGACATCAAACAACCATTTATACATTATAAAATTACCAGCCCTATAACTTGTGACCACTATTTCCTCTGTTTTTGAAAGTCCAATGATCACATAGAAAGATTAAATTAACTAAATTGCAGATATTCAAGTAACAACGTCATTGGAAATAGATTTTCAGTAACCCTTTGGAAAAGGAAAAATAGAAAATAATAAATTATTAATTCATCTACCTTTATCTCCCACCCTTAAGTTCTTCATTGTAAGGCTCAATTTTAACACAGGGCTGATCTTTGACATCTGCAGTCTTTTGCCATTGCTATGGAAATCCATGTTCTTAGAAATATCTCTTCTCAGAAGCACCACTTCTAAAGAGTTGGTTCACAGAATAGTCTCAGATTTTGAGTTTTGAACTTCTTTTACTGTGGTCTTCACATCCATGCTTAGACTGCCTACTATTATTGCTATTCTCCCCTGAAACACAAAGAACTGATTGATCACACACACACACACACACACACACACACACACACACACAAGAGCAGACATGAAGACGGAGAGACACAGATGAGAAAATGGGCAACTTGTAGCTTCCTATGCTTATGAAATATTTCTTAAGTAAGTAAGCAAAGCAGTTTTTAGTCTTTTTATCTAGAATCTATTTTGTTGAATAAAACAGAAAAAATGGTAGTGTTTATTTTAGAGAAAGGAGCTAGGCAGGTATCCTACTCCTTGAATGGGTAACATTAGCAAATGTCTTCTCTCTGCAATGTGGGACCAAAACCATATTTTATATGTAATGGAGCTATTTTGAGGATTCAGTAATGCACAGGCAAAGTGCATGGCATAGTAAGCATCAATAAATATACATTTTTATTTATATTGTTAATAGATTCACTGCAGTATTTTGGGAGGAATTCTTTAAGAGGAACCTTTAGGAAGTTGCACTTACCAGCAGCATGAGTGCCACCTATTTTTTTTTTTTTTTCTGGTGTCCCTGCTTTAAACATAGTAGTAATCTAAATGAGCCTACATGGTATTTTTTTTTTTTTTATGTTTCTACATATATATCCTAGATTTTACATTTATTTTCAATGTTCTCCATTTGATGCCATTTCTCTGACACTGAAAATAGGAACTTAACATCTTGATGCCCATATGTTACCCTAGACAACTTAAAAAGTTTTTCATTTTAAAAATAAATTTAACATATTACCTAAATTTGTTCAACACAAAAGGAAATTGCTCTCTCCCTTTTGAAAAAAAAAATTCTGAAGAAGGAATAACTAATCCCATTGACTATAAAAAGTCTTCTTATGGTCAAAACAAAGAGAAGAATAAAATTTCTTATCCCTTACTATGGTCCAATTTATTATCTAAGATGCTGAGTCAAAATATACTCTTTTTTCTATTATTCATCTTATTAAAAAATAAGTGAACTAATTAAAATAGACTCAGGTTTCATTTTAATGGAAGGGACCAACAAACTGAGAAATAGCCTATCACTTAGCACTTTCATCACTGTCTTCAGTAAGCATAATACATATTTTAACCAAGCAGAACACTTGCTTGTGTGACAATATTGAGATGGTGATGGTCAATCCTAAACAGAAATGTCAGGATAAATTCTACTGTACCACTTTCATTTTTCAAGTGACATACACAAGAATGAGTAAACTCCATCATTCTTCTGGATGTTCTGAGGAATAAATTCTTGTAATATTCCCATAGATTTCATGGTCAGGGGTGTCACTGGTTTAGATTAAAAAGCTCTGATTTTATGCACAAGAAGAAAGAAAGCTTCATTTTGCTTGCATAATCCCATCCCTCAAACCAGCATTGTTCAGATTTAAGAAGGAACTTCCCAGCTAGAAAGAGTTCCTCTAGACAGGAAAGAAAGAGCATGGTGAATGATCAGATTTTTCAGATTTTCAGGGCACTGCCCAAAGGTTCTGCTTGTTTTATCCCACCCAGGCCAGCAAAGCTAAGATATATAGAGATGGCTAAGAACAGGGGCTATTATTAGCAGACACACAGGAGGAGTTATTGCAATTCACAGAGACATGCTCTGCAGAAAAACTCAGATTTCACCATTGATAAAGCCAACAGCCAACACAGCTGCTGTACATACCCTACAGATTTTGCCAACATTTACCTGACAGATATACACATTTACTAATGTCAGCCACCTGAGTTCTCCCCAGTTCCATTCCCTCCCATATCTGCAGAATTCCAGATACCATATTGACAGCAATTCCAGGCATCTGCTGATACACAAGTCAAAGACACTACCCTACATGTCCCCGGGTAAAGCCCACTGACCTGACTGCATTCAGGGTTAAACCCTCCAGTTGTATACATGCACACCACTGGCGTGATGCCCACAATTGTCCTCTAGTGCAGCATGCATGCTTGGTAGGAGAGTGTGCAGGGACAGAATGCACTGGCAGCTAGGGCTGCTGCAGCTGTTGTGGATTTGGAGCAGGTACTCCTTTCTGTCACTGGCCAACACCACCACAACTACATGTAGCTAGTCACTCCAACTGTGGAGCTGCATGCTTCTGAACCAAACCCCATTAAGGATTTCTACTGAAATGTGCACGCATGAAGGGAAAGTGTAAAGCTAACAACCATGACTTCTGCAGCTCCCAGTGAGCATAGTTGGCCCCAGCTTATGCTACTTGCCCTGGTCCACATCACTAGTGTGTGTCTGAAACTAGTCCCTGCCATTATATAGGCACCAGTATCTGGCCTCCAAAGCTGAATGTTTGCAAACAACTGGTTCTGGCCATCACCACTCTCTGGACCTGGAGGTATCACTAAAGAAGTTAATCACCCATGCTTCTGTGGACCCCACACAGTTGTCAGTGCTATAGACCCCAGTGACTTAAGCCAAAGAGACATCAGGCCCTCTCAGACCTGGTACTGTCAAACACCCCTAGAATTGGTGCACTGCACCAATAAAAATAGAGTCATAACATGATCCAGCATGCCCCATCTGCAGGCAAAAAACTTCTTTTCCCAAAGTCAGTCTGTAGTTTGGAAAAAGTAATTGCTTTTTCAAATGTGCAGACACCTATGTAAGACTATCTATTGGGATTGAGATGAATCAGTAAAACATGACTTTACCAAAGGAATACATTAAACCTCCAGTAACTGGCTTCAAAGAAATTAAGATCCAGGAATTGCCCAATAAAAAATTCAAAGTAATTGTTCTAAAGATGCTAGAGAGTTGCAAGAGAACACAGATAAATAATTCAATGATATAAGGAAAACAATTCAAGAGCAGAATGAGAAGTTAAACAAACAGAAAACATGAAAAGGAACCAAACACAAATTTCAGAGTTGAGGAATACAATGCCTGAGCTAAAAAAAATACAATAGAGTGCTTCAACTTTGAAGTTGAACAAGCGGAAGAAAGAATCAATGAGCTAGAAGACGCATCAATCAAAAGTATCCAATTAAATTAGCAAAAAGGGAAAAAAATTAAAAGGAATGACAAAAGCTTACAGGATTTATGAGACATTGTCAATAAGTATAATATCTGAATCATTGGAATCCTAGAAAGAGAAGAAAGAGAGTAAGCTGTAGAAAACTTACTTAAGGAAATAATGCCTGAGAATTTCTCAAACCTAGGGAGAGATTTGGACATACAAGTTCATGAAGCTAATAATAGATCACCCTGAGATTTCCATCCAAAATCATCTTGTCAAGGAAAGGGGAGCTAAGACGGCAGCATAGTAAGAGGACCCTAGGCACATTTCATCCTTGGAACACAACTTCAATAACAACCAAATCATTCTGAATACCCAAGAAGTTGACATGAGGATTGACATAACAAACTCCACAACTAGAGGGAGAGAAGAGGCCACATGGAAGGAAATAGGAAGTGCAGAGACATGGTTTGGGGAAGAAATGGATCACAGGTTCTTCAAAGGGGAGGGAGCCCTGGTTGTGGAGAAAGGTGAGAGAGAGAAGCACACAGGGGATTGCACAAGGATAACACTTCCCCAAAGCTATTGGTGGGGGAAATGAGAGGGGCTGAATTTCTTGAGGTTTTGCAACCAGCAGGGCTTAAAGACTGGAGTTTCAAAGGTTGGTGGGCTTGGCTGGGATGGAGCCCTGAGAGCACTGCCCTACTCCTGGAGAGAAGGCAGGAAAGCAACCAGGGAGCAGACAGTATGATCTGAATAATGCCTAAGACTCACATGGGAGAGATTGTTCCCTCTTCTTGGAATGCATCTGTGAGAGGTGGCATTCACTGAGACACCTCTCCTGAGACAGAAGAGGTGGCAGGAAACATTTCCCTCCCCTGCCACTGGACAAAGACTCAGGACCGACTGCTGAGGACAGCTTGCCCCAACACTGTCAACCTAGCCTTCTTACTCCAAATCTCTTGACCCTGTGCTCTGGCATGATGGGCCTTCTAGGTGAAACCTGCATCAGTCCCAGTGTGGCAAGACCCTCCCAGGGAAGACAAGCATAGGCCCTTGCCATACCACATCCCTAAAGTTTAGAGTTTTACAGCCAGCAGGACACTGCTCCTGTCAGGCAAGCAATTCAGACAGCACGAAAACAGTGACCCAAAAAATGACTGTAATGCATGGGAACAATTATCTGCTCGTCTGTGAGGGCTTCCCTGAGAGCAGAAAGCACAGAAACCCCTCTCTGGGAACAAAGGAGCTGGCTGGCACCATTTCCTTCCCCGCCCCTCAGCATAAATCAGTTTCAGTAATAGGACAGCATCCACACAGGCTGCCTAACCTACTTACACCAAGTCCTGCCCCCCTTTTCTCTGCCTGTACTTCCCTTCTCAGGCAAATGTGCCTTAATCTTAGCACAGCAGGCCCATTCCCCAGAAGACCAGCAGAAACCCCTGCACACACCATATCTTCCAACCAGAGATTTCTGTAAGTCTTTCATTTGACTGGAAGTAGCATCAGGTCTCATCTAACAAGTAGACCAAAACACACCTTGTTAAAACTAGCCACACACTGGCCAAGTTCCAAACACTGCCCGCTGCAGGGAAGGAGAGTGTCTGAAATTGACTGACCTGAAGGATAGAGTAGCTAAAACACAACAGCACAGCACACACAGCACACATCAGAGACTCTCCCTGAAATGTCACAGCCAGAGATATAAGTGACACAAATATATTTAATATGCCTAATTAATAATTTAAAGCAACAATCATAAGGATACTCGCTGGTCTTAGGAAAAGAATGGAAGACATCAGGGAGGCCCTTACTGCAGAGATAAAGGAATTTAAAAAAGAGTCAGAAATGAAAAATGCAATAACTGAGATTTCAAACAGACTGGTCGTAATGAACACAAGGATGGAAGAAGCAGATTAATGAATAAGTGTTACAGGAGAGAAAATAATGGAAAATAATGAAGCTGAACAAAAGAGAGAAAAAATTATGGCTCACGAGAATAAACTTAAGAAACTCACTGAATCCATTAAATGTAATATCATTCATATCATAGGAGTCCCAGAAGAAGAGAGAGAAAATGGGGCCAAAATTTATTTGAGGAAATCATAACTGAAAACTTCCCTAATCTGGAGAAGGAAACAGACATTGAGACTGTGAAGGAACAGAGGAGGACTCCCATCAAAAAAAAAAAAAAAAAAAAAAAAAAACAAAAAAAAAAACAAAACAGACCAACACCAAGATATACTGTAATTAAATTTGCAAAATATAGAAATAAAGAAAAATACTAAAAGCAGCAAGATAAAGGAATTCCTTAACTTACAATTGAAGACCCATAAGGCTAGCTGCATATCTCTCAACAGAAACTTTGAAAGCCAGAAAGGAGTGGCATGATAAATTCAACATGCTAAATGGAAAGAAATTGCAACCAGAAAGTCTATCCCACAAGGCTATCATTCAGAATAGGAGAGATCAAGAAATTCCCAAACAAAAACTAAAGGAGTTCTTGACCACTAAATCAACCTTGCAAGAAATATTAAAAGGGACTCTTCGAGGGGAAGGAAACACCAGAAACAACAAAGACTGGAAAGGAACAGAGAAAATCTCCAGAAACAATGACAAAACAAGTAATAAAATGGCAATCAATATGTATCTATCAATAATTACCCTGAATGTAGATGAACTAAATGTCACAATGGATGAAAAAACAAGAACCATCTAAAAGCTGCCTACCAGAGACTCAGTTTAGATCTAAAGACACATGCAGATTGAAAGTGATGGGATGGAGAAACACTTATGTAAATGGACATCAAAGGAAAGCTGCAGTAGCAATATTTCTATCAGAAAAACTAGACTTTAAACCAATGACTATACCAAGAGATGAAGAAGAGCACCATATCATAATAAAGGGGACTATTGAACAAGAAGATCTAACAATTGTAAATACTTATGCCCCCACCATGGGAGCACCCAAATATATAAAACAATTAATGGCAAGAATAAAGGAACACATTAATAATAATAAAATAATAATAGGGAACTTTAATGCCCAACTTACATCAATAAACAGAACAGCTAAACAGATAATCAACATGGAAACAATGGCTTTGAATGACACCCTGGAACAGATGGATTAACAGATATATTCAGAACACTTCCTCCTAAAGCAACAGAATACACATTCTTTTCAATTACATGGGATGGTCTCCAGAATAGATCACATACTAGGTCACAAATAAGGCTTCAACAAGTACAAAAAGATTGAAATCATACCATGCATATTTTGTGATCACAACCTTACGAATTTAGAAGTCAACCACAAGAAACAATTTGGAAAGATCACAAACAGATGGAGGTTAAACAACATGCTAAAAAACAATGAATGTGTCAACCAGGAAATCAAAGAAGAAATTTAAAAAATACATGGAAATGAATGAAAATGAAAACATGACAGTCCAAAACCTTTGGGATGCAGCAAAAGCAGTCATAAGAGGGAAGTATATAGCAATAAACACGTACATCAAGAAGCAAGAAAAATTTAAAATGACTTAAATCTAAAGGAACTAGAAAAAGAACAATAAATGAAGCCTAGAGCTAGGAGAAGAAGGACAGTGATAAAAATTACAGTAGAAATAAATGATTCAGAACCAAAAAAAAATAGAAGAGATCAATGAAAGCAGGAGCTGGTTTTTTGAAAGAATTAATAAAATTGATAACCCCCTGGCCAGACTTATCAAAAAACAAAACAAAACAAAACAAAACAAAGGACCCAAATAAATAAAATCACAAATGAGAGAGGAGAAATAACAACCAAAACCAGATAAATACAAAAATTATAAGGGAATATTATGAAAAATTATATGCCAATAAATTGCACTACCTGGAAGAAATAGATAAATTCCTAGGAATATATAAACTACAGAAACTGAAAGGGGAAGAAATAGAAAACTTGAACAGACTGATAACCAGGAAATAAATTGAATCAGTAATGAAAAATTTCCCAACAAACAAAAGTCCAGGGCCAAATGGTTCACCAAGTGAATTCTAGTGAACATGTAAGAAGAGTTAATACTTACTCTTCTAAAACTATGCCAAAAAATTAGAAAAGGAAGGAAAATTTCCAAATTTATTCTAGGAGGCCAGCATTACCCTGATACCAAATCCAGGCAGACTCCACTAAAAAAGAGAACTACAGTCCAATATCCCTGATGAATATGGATGCAAAAATTCTGAACAAAATACTACCAAATTAAATGGAACAGTACATTAAAAGAATCACTCACCATGATGAAATGGGATTTTCCTGGGTTACAGGGGTGGTTGATATATGCAAATCAATGAAAATGATAGATCACATTAGTAAAAGAAAGGATAAGAACCATGTGATCCTTTCAATAGATAGAGAAAATGCATTTGACAAAGTACAACATCCATTCATGATAAAAACTCTCAACAAGGTAGGGTTAGAGGGAACATACCTCAACATAACAAATGGTATATACAAAAACCTCACAGATAATATCACCTTAATTGGGGAAAGATGAAAGATTGTCCTCTACAGTCAGGAACAAGACAGGGATGTTCACTCTCACCACTGTTATTTAACATAGTACTGGAAGCCCTAGCCTCAGCAATCAGACAACAAAAAGAAATAAAAGCATCCAAATCTGCAAGGAAGAAGTTGAAATTTCACTATTTGCAGATGACATAATACTCTTTTGAAAACCCAAAAGACTCCACCAAAAAATTCCTAGAACTGATAGAAAAATTCAGTAAAGTCACAAGATACAAAATCAGCATAAAAAAATCTGTTGCATTTCTATGCACCAATAATGAAGCAGCAAAAAGAGAAATAAAAGAATTGATTCCTTTTATATTTCCACCAAAAAAAAAAAAAAAAAAAAGATAAATAGGAATAAGCCTTACCAAAGAGGAAAAAGTTCTGTACTCTGAAAACTATAAAAAAAACTGATGAAAGAAATTGAATATAACACAAAGAAATGGTAAAAACATTCCATGCTCATGGACTGGAGGAACAAATATTATTAAAATGTCTATACTACCCAAAGCAATCTACACATTTAATGCAATCCCTATCAAAATGCTATTGCCATTTTTCACAGAGCAGGAACAAACAATCCTAAAACTTCTTTGGAACAACAAAGGACCTAGAATAGGCAAAACAATCTTGAAAAAGACAAGCAAAGCTGGAGGCTTCACAATTTCAGACTTCAAATTATATTACACTGCTGTAGTGATCAAAAGAGTATGGTACTGACACAAAAGTAAACACATAAATCAAAAGAACAGAATAGAAACACAGAAATGAATCCACAACTATGGTTCAATTAATCTTCAACAAATCAGGGAAGAATATCCACATTAAAAAGACAGTTTCAGCGTGCGTGGATAACACAGTCAATTAAGTGACTCTTGGTTTTGGCTCAGGTCATGATCTCAGGGTAGTGGGATGAAGCACTGCATTGGGCTCCATGATCAGTGCAGAGTCTGCTTAAGATTCTCTCTCCCTCTGCCCCACTCCCCTGCTCTCTCTCTCTCTCTCTCTCAAATAAATAAATAAATCTTTAAAAAAAAAAAAGTGTCTTCAACAATGGTGTTGGGAAAACTGGACTGCAACATACAAAAGAATAAATTCAAAATGGATTAAAGACTTAAATATGAGACCTGAAACCATCAAAATCCTATACGAAAAATAAGGCAGTAACCTCTTTGACATTGATTGTAGCAACTTCTTACAAAAATGCTTCCAGAGGCAAGGGAAAGAAAAGCAAAAACTATTGGGACTACATGACGATGGAAAGCTTCTGCACAGCAAAGGAAGCAATCAACAAAACTAAAAGGCAGCCTACAGAGTCAGAGAAGATATTTGCAAGTGGCACATCGGATAAAAGGTTAGTATCCAAAATCTATAAAGAACTTATATAACTCAAAATTCCAAAAACAAATAATTTGGTTAAAAATGGGCAGAAGACTTGAATAGACATTTTTCCAAAGAAGACAACCAGATAGCTATCAGACACAGGAAAAGATGCTCAACATTACTCATCATCAGGGAAATGCAAATCAGTAGTACAATGAGATATCACATCACATCAGTCAGAATGGCTAAAATCAGGAACACAAGAAACAACAGGTGTTGGCGAGGATGTGGAGAAAGGGGAACCATCTTACACTTGGTGGTAATGCAAACTGCTGCAGCCTCTCTGGAAAATAGTAGAGAGGTTCCTCAAAAAGCTAAATCTGCAACTACCTTACGATCCAACAATTGTACTACTAGGTATTAAACCAAAGGTTAAAAAAATACTGATTCTAAAGGATACATGCCCCCTTATGTTCATAGCAGCATTATCAGTAATAGCCAAATTATGGAAAGAGTCAAATGTCCATGGACTGATGAATGGATAAAGATTTAGTATATGTATATATGCCATGGATTTTACTCAGCCATAAAAAAGAATGAAATCTTGCCATTTGCAATGACGTGGTGGAGCTAGAGAGTATTATGCTAAGTGAAATAAGTTAGTCAGAGAAAGACAAATACCATATAATTTCATCCATATGTGGACATTAAGGAACAAAACTAATGAAATAGGGGTTTTGGAAAAATAGAGGCAAACCAAGAAACAGACTCTGAACTACAGAGAAGAAACTGATCATTACTGGAGGGAAGGTGGGGGGATGTGTTAAATAGGTAATGGTGATTAAGGAGGGCACTTGTAGAGATGAGCACCATGTGTTCTTTTATTTTTTTGTAGTTCCATATAAACTTTATTATTACTTTTTTAATTAACATATAATGTATTATTTGTTTCAGGGGTATAGGTCTGTGATTCATCAGTCTTAAACAATTCACAGCACTCACCATAGCACATATCCTCCCCAATGCCCATCACCCAGCCAGCGCATCCCTCCCCCCACAATCCAGCAACCCTCAGTTTGTTTCCTGAGATTGTCTCTTATGGTTTGTCTCCCTCTCTGGTTTCATCTTGTTTCATTTTTTCCTATCTTCCCCTATGATTCTCTGCCCTGTTTCTCAAATTCCACATATCAGTGAGATCATATGATACTTGTCTTTCTCTGATTGACTTATTTCGCTTGACATAATACCCTCTAGTTCCATCCATGTCATTGCAAATGGCAAGAGTTCATATTTTTGATGGCTGCATAATATTCCATTGTATATATATACCACTTCTTCTTTATCTATGCATCGGTCAATGGACATTTAGCTCTTTCCATAGTTTGCTTATTGTGGACATTGTTGCTATAAACATTGGGGTGCACGTGCCCCTTTGGATTACTACATTTGTATATTTGGGGTAAATACAGAGTAGTGCAATTGTTGGGTTATAAGGTAGCTCTATTTTCAACTTTTTTTTTTTTAATTTTATTTATTTATTTGACAGAGAGAGAGAGATAGCGAGAGCAGGAACACAAGCAGGGGGAGTGGGAGAGGGAGAAGCAGGCTTCCTGCCGAGCAGGGAGCCCAATGTGGGACTCGATCCCAGGACCCTGGGATCATGACCTGAGCCGAAGGCAGACGCTTAACGACTGAGCCACCCAGGCACCCTATTTTCAACTTTTTGAGGAACATCCATACTGTTTTCCAGAGTGCCTGCACCAGTTTGCATTCCCACCAACACTGTAGGAAGGTTGCCCCTTCTCATCCTCACCAGCATCTGTCGTTTCCTGACTTGTTAATTTTAGACATTCTGACTGGTGTGAGGTGGTATCACATCATCGTTTTATTTGTATGTCCCTGATGCTGAGTGATGTTGAGCACTTTTTCATGTGTCTGTTGGCAATTTAGATATCTTCTTTGCAGAAATCTCTGTTCATTGTTCTGCCCATTTCTTGATTGGATTATCGGTTCCTTGGGTGTTGAGTTTGATAAGTTCTTTACAGATTTTGGATACTAGCCCTTTATCTATTATGTCATTTGCAAATATCTTCCATTCTGTCAGTTGTCTTTTGGTTTTGTTGACTGTTTCCTTTGCTATGCAAAAGTTTTTTATCTTGATGAAGTCCCAAGAGTTCATTTTTGCCCATGTTTCCTTTGCCTTTTGTGATGAATCTAGGAGGAAGTTGCTGCGGCTGAAGTTGAAGAGGTTGCTGCCTGTGTTCTCCTCAAGGATTTTGATGGATTCCTGTCTCACATTTAGATCTCTCTTCCATTTTGAGTCTATTTTTGTATATGGTGTAAGGAAATGGTCCAGTTTCATTCTTCTGCACGTCGCTGTCCAGTTTTCTCAACACCACTTGTTGAAGAGACTGTCTTTTTTCCATTGGATATTCTTTCCTGCTTTGTCGAAGATTAGTTGACCATAGAGTTGAGGGTCCATTTCTGGGCTCTCTATTCTGTTCCACTGATCTATGTGTCTGTTTTTGTGCCAGTACCATACTGTCTTGATGATTACAGCTTTGTAATAGAGCTTGAAGTCCGGAATTGTGATGCCCCAGCTTTCCTTTTCTTTTTCAACATTCCTCTGGCTATTTGGGGTCTTTTCTGATTGCATGTAAATTTTAGGATTATTTGTTCCATTTCTGTGAAAAAAAAAAAGTTGATGGTATTTTGATAGAGATTGCATTAAATGTGTAGATTGCTCTAGGTAGCATAGACATTTTCACAATATTTGTTCTTCCAATCCAGGAGCATGGAATGTTTTTCCATTTTTTTGTGTCTTCCTCAATTTCTTTCATGAGTATTCTATAGTTTTCTGAGTACAAATTCTTTTCCTCTTGTTATATTTATTCCTAGGTACCTTATTTTTTGGGTGCAGTTGTAAATGGGATCAACTCCTTAGTTTCTCTTTCTTCTGTCTCGTTGGTGTATAGAAATGCAACTGATTTCTGTGCATTGATTTTCTATCCTGCTACTTTACTGAATTCCTGTATGAATTCTAGCAGCTTTGGAGTGGAGTTTTTTGGGTTCTCCACATAAAGTATCATGTCATTTGCAAAGAGTGAGAGATTGAAGTCTTCTTTGCCAATTTCAATGCCTTTTATTTCTCTTTGTTGTCTGATTATGGAGGCAAGGACTTCTAGTACTATGTTGAACAGCAGAGTTGATAGTGGACATCCCTGCCATGTTCCTGACCTTAGGGGAAAAGCTCTCAGTTTTTTCCATTGAGAATAATATTCGCTGTGGGTTTTTCATAAATGGTTTTTATGATATTGAGGTATGTACCCTCTATCCTTACACGGTGAAGAGTTTTAATCAGGAAAGGATGCTGTACTCTGTCAAATACTTTTTCTGCATCTACTGAGAGGATCATATGGTTCTTGTTCTTTCTTTTGTTAATGTAGTGTATCAAATTGATTGATTTGTAGATGTTGAACCAACCTTGCAGCCCAGTAATAAATCCCACTCGGTCATAATGAATAACCTTTTTAATGTACTGTTGGATCTTATTGACTAGTATTTTGCTGAGAATTTTTGCATCCATGTTCATCAGGGATATTGGTCTGTAATTCTCCTTTTTGATGGGGTCTTTGCCTGGTTTGGGGATCAAGGTAATGCTGGCCTCATAAAATGAGTTTGGAAGTTTTCCATCCATTTCTATTTTTTGGAATAGTTTCAGAAGAATAGGTATGACTTCTTATTTAAATGTTTGGTAGAATCCTCCTGGGATGCCATCTGGCCCTGAATTCTTGTTTTTTGGGAGATTTTTGATTACTGTTTCAATTTCTGTGCTGGTTGTGGGTCGGTTCAGGTTTTATATTTCTTCCTGGTTCACTTTGGTAGTCTATATGTCTCTAGGAGAGCATCCATTTCTTCCAGATCGTCTAATTTGTTGGCATATAGTTGCTCATAATGTACTCTTATAATTGTTTGTATTTCTTTGCTGTTGGTTGTGATAATCTCCTATTTCATTCAAGATTTTATTTATTTGGATCCTTTCTCTTTTCTTTTTTTAAATATATTTAAAGATTTTATTTATTTATTTTTGACAGAGAGAGACAGAGTGAGAGAGGGAACACAAGCAGGGGGAGTGGGAGAGGGAGAAGCAGGCTTCCCGACAAGCAAGGAGCCCGATGAAGGGCTCAATCCCAGGACCCTGGGATCATTACCTGAGCCAAAGGCAGATGCTTAAAGACTGAGCCACCCAGGTGACCCTCCTTTCTCTTTCTTTTTGGTAAGTCTGGCCAGGCATTTATTAATTGTATTAATGCTTTCAAAGAACCAGCTCCTAGTTTCGTTGATCTGTTCTACTGTTCTTTTGGTTTCTATTTCATTGATTTCTGCTCTGATCTTTATTATTTCTTTTCTCCTGCTGGGTTTAGGCTTTATTTGCTGTTTTTTCTCTAGCTCTTTTAGGTGTAGGGTTAGGTTGTGTATTTGAGACCTCTCTTGTTTCTTAGAAAGGCTTGTATTGTATATACTTTCCTCTTAGGACTGCCTTTGCTGCATCCCAAGGATTTGGAACAGTAGTGTTTTCATTTTCATTTGTTTCCATGAATTTTTTTAATTCTTTAATTTCTAGGTTGACCCATTCATTCTTTAGTAGGATGCTCTTTAGCCCCCATGTATTTGAGTTCTTTCCAACTTTCCTCTTGTGATTGAGTTAGAGTTTCAGAGCATTGTGGTCTGAAAATATACAGGGAATGGTCCCAATCTTTTCGTACAGGCTGAGACCTGATTTGTGACTCAGGATGTCATCTATTCTGGAGAATGTTTCATGTACACTAGAGAAGAAGGTGTATTCTGTTGCTTTGGGATGGAATGTTCTGAATATAACTGTGAAATCCATCTGGTCTAGTGTGTCATTTAAAGCCCTTATTTCCTTGTTAATCTTTTGCTTAGATCTGTCCATTTCAATGAAGGGGATGTTAACATCCCCTACTATTATTGTATTATTGTGGATGTGTTTCTTTGATTTTGTTATTAATTGGTGGATCCCATTTTAAAGTCATAAATATTTACAATTGTTAGATCTTCTTGTTGGGTAGACACTTTAAGTATGATATAGTGTCCTTCCTCATCTCTTATTATAGTCTTTGGTTTAAAATCTAATTTCTCTGATATAAGGATGGCCACCCCAGCTTTCTTTTGATATCCATTAGCATGATAAATTGTTCTCCACCCCCTCACTTTAAATCTGGAGGTGTCTTTGGGTCTAAGATGAGCCTCTTGCAGACAGCATATTGATGGGTCTTGTTTTGTTGTTGTTGTTGTTGTTTTTTAATCTAATCTGATACCCTGTGTCTTTTGATTGGGGCGTTTAGCCCATTTACATTCAGGGTAACTATTGAAAGATATGAATTTAGTGTCATTTTATTGCTTGTAAGATGACTATTACTGTATATTGTCTCTATTCCTTTCTGGTCTGTGTTACTTTAAGGCTCTCTCTTTGCTTAGAGGACCCCTTTCAATATTTCTTGTAGGGTTATTTTGGTGATCTCAAATTCTTTTAGTTTCTGTTTGTCCTGGAAGCTTCTTATCTCTCCTATTTTCAATGATAGCTTAGCTGGATATAGTATTCTTGGCTGCATATTTTTCTCATTTAGTACCCTGAATATATCATGCCAGTCCTTTCTGGCTTGCCAGCTCTGTGGATAGGTCTGCTGCCAATCTAATGTTTCTACCATTGTAGGTTACAGACCTCTTATCCCCGAGCTGCTTTCAGTCTTTTCTCTTTATCTCCCGGATTTGTAAGTTTTACTATTAAATGAGGGTTGTTGACTTATTTTATTTTATTTTATTTTTTATTTTGAGGGGGTTCTTTGTGCCTCCTGGATTTTGATACCTGTTTCCTTCCCCAAATTAGGGACGTTCTCTGCTATAATTTGCTCCAATATACCTTTTGCCTCTCTCTCTCTCTTTCTTCTTCTTTTGGGATCCTAATTATTATAACATTGTTTCACTTTATGGTATCAATTGTCCCTCGAATTCTCCCGCCATGGGCCAGTAGTTGTTTATCTCTCTTCTTCTCAGCTTCTTTATTCTCCATCATTTGGTCTTCTATATCACTAATTCTATCTTCTCTCTAATTTATCCTAGCAGTTAGAGCCCCCATTTTTTTTCACCTCATTAATAGCCTTTTTGATTTCGACTTGGTTAGATTTTATTCCTCCAGAAAGGGATTCTCTATTATCTTCTATGCTTTTTTTAAGCCCAGCTAGTATCTTTATAATCATTATTCTGAACTCTAGTTCTGACATCTTACTAATGTTCATATTGATTAGGTCCCTGGCAGTTGGTACTGCCTCTTGTTCTTTTTTTTGATGTGAGTTGTACCATTTTGTCATTTTGTCCAGAGAAGAATAGATGAACAAGGGAACAAAATGCTAAAAAGGTAACAATGACCCCAGAAAACTATGCATGAAACAAGTCAGGAGAGACCCAAAACCAGGGGGAAAAGGTAGATAAAAAATAATATGATCAGGCTGGTGAAAAGAACAGAGCCACACACTAGATTTTGGGTGCATTTTGGTATGTTAGAAGAAACTGCCTTCCAAAATTTTAAGGAAAGAAAACATATATATATAAATAAGGGTAAGTATAATGAAGGGATAGAATATGACTTTAACAATGAGAATTAAAAAATTTTAAAAAGGAATTGATAAGATGAGAAGTTGGTTAAAAAAAGAAAGAAGAAAAATTTAAAAAGGAGAGAATGTGATCAGATGGGTGACTAGAACAAAGCCATACACTAGATTTAGGGTGTATTTTGGTCTGTTAGAGGAAACCCCTTCCCAAAATTTTAAAGAAAGAAAAGCTTATATATATATACAAAAATAAAGGTAAATACAATGAAGGGATGGAATATGATTGTAAAAATGAAAACTAAAAAAGATTTTAAAAAAGGAATTGGTAAGATAAGAAGTTGTTTGAAAAAGGAAAGAAGAAAAATTTAAAAAAAAAGAAATAGAAAAAGAAAAAATAAAGAAAATTGAAAAAATTAACTTTGATAGACTAAAGAATCATGGGGAAAAATGACATGAATTCTATGTGCTGTAGTCTCTTTTTTTTTTTTTTTAATTTTTTATTGTTATGTTAATCCCCATACATTACATCATTAGTTTTAGATATAGTGTTCCATGATTCATTGTTTGTGCATAACACCCAGTGCTCCATGCAGAACGTGCCCTCCTCAATACCCATCACCAGGCTAACCCATCCTCCCAACCCCTCCCCTCTAGAACCCTCGGTTTGTTTTTCAGAGTCCATCGTCTCTCATGGTTCTTCTCCCCCTCCAATTTCCCCCCCTTCATTCTTCCCCTCCTGCTACATTCTTCTTCTTCTTTTTTTCTTTCTTAACATATATTGCATTATTTGTTTCAGAGGTACAGATCTGAGATTCAACAGTCCTGCACAATTCACAGCGCTTACCAGAACACATACCCTCCCCAGTGTCCATCACCCAGTCACCCCATCCCTCCCACCCCACCCCCCACTCCAGCAACCCTCAGTTTGTTTCCTGAGATTAAGAATTCCTCATATCAGTGAGGTCATATGATACATGTCTTTCTCTGTTTGACTTATTTCGCTCAGCATAATACCCTCCAGTTCCATCCACGTCGTTGCAAATGGCAAGATCTTATTCCTTTTGATGGCTGCATAATATTCCATTGTATATATATACCACATCTTCTTTAGCCATTCATCTGTTGATGGACATCTTGGCTCTTTCCACAGTTTGGCTATTGTGGACATTGCTGCTATAAACATCGGGGTGCACGTAGCCTTTCGGGTCCCTACTTTTGTATCTTTGTGCTGTATTCTCTTAACGCTGGAGTTTTGCATTTCTCATTGATTGTTAAACTTGGTCTTGGCTAGATGTTCTTGCTCATCTTCTGGGGAGAGGACTGTTGCACTGATTGTCAAATGTCTTTGCCCCAGGCGAAATTGAACCGCCCTTGCCAGGGGCCAGGCTAAATGGTCTGCTCAGGTTTGGTCTCTGTAGCTTTTGTTCCCTGAAGGCTTTATGCCTTTAGAGAAAGCTTTAGAGGATGAGAATGAAAACAGCAGCCTGCCAATCGCTGGCCCTGGAAGAGCCAAGAGCTCGGGGCCCCACTCCTCAGTGAGCCCAGAGAGAAAAATAGTCAATCACTCCTCTCTCCCTGGTGGCCTGTTGCACTCTGTGTTCACCTGGCCTGTAATGAAGCATTTCTCTCTCTGGCACACAATGTCATTTGGAGTCTCCAAACCCAGCCGATTCCTGCAGCGGGCTCCTACACCACTCCTCCCGGGGGAGGAAAGGGAGTCTTCCAGTATCTGCTGCTTGTTGGGCCCCTGCTCAAAGAGCAGTGGCCTGACTGTGCCACAGGTCACGGTTATGGCAACCCTGAGCTGAGAGCCCACTCCTGGGCTCATTCTTTGCAGCCGACTTCCCTGCTCCAATACCTGGGAGCTCTGCCACATTCAGGCACCCTCTGTCTTTCTGTGACTCCAAGAGTCCTGGGACCACACTGTCCTAGTGAGGGTTCCACCCCCCGCTTAGCCACCAGAGCAATGTCCCTCATCAGAGCAAACTTCTAAATGTTCTGATTTTGTGTTCCTCTGTTCTGTCAGTTGCTGGTAGCTGGCTGATGGAGGCTCGAGGCTCCCTCACCCCGCAATCTATCTTCCTGTATATAGCCTCATATTCACTTCTCCACATGTCCTACCATCCTGACAGTGGTCACTTTTCTGTTCATAAAGTTGCTGCTATTCTTTTCTTTGATCCCTGTTGAGTTCGTAGGTGTTCAGAATGGTTTAACAGCTATCCAGCCAAATTCCTGGGACCAGATGAAATTTAGGTCTCCTACTCCTCCACCATCTTGGACCACTCCCCGAGCACCATGTGTTCTATATGTGATGAATTGCTACATTCTGTGCTTTAACCTAATATTGAATTTTATGTTAAGTAGCTGGAATTTAATTAAAAACTTGGAGGAGAAAAGTGATCTTCTCCAAGATGTAGTATAATACAATTGTCTAAAATAAAAAAGAAAGAAAGAAAATTTTCTTTTTTTTCTCTTATTATTTTGGAGCCCAACATGTGTCCAGAACTCACAACCCTGAGGTCAAGACCTGAGCTGAAATCAAGAGCTGGGTGCTCACTTGAGCTGAAATCAAGAGCTGGGTGCTCAAAAGACTGAGCTACCCAGGCACCCAAGAAAGAGAAAAATTTTAAAGCAGCAAGAGGGAACAAATTCTGTCATACAATGGGATACCCATAAGTCTAACAATAGATTTCTCATCAGAGTTCTTGTATGCCTGCAAATAATAAGAGGATCTATTTAAAGTGCTGAAGGTAAAACAAACAAAAAACAACAAAAAATATCTACTAATTAAGAATACTTTACCCAGGAAAGTTGTCCTTCAGAAATGACGGTAAAATAAAGACCTTCTCTAATAAACAAATACTGAGGGAATTCATCACTACTAAACCTGCTTACATCAAATGTTGAAATAAGTTCTTCAATCTGGAACAAAAAAATAGTCATTAATATCATGAAAACAACAAAAATATTTATACATTGTTAAAGGCAAATATATAAGAAGTTTCAGAATACACTCATAATGTAAAATGGTGATGTGTTAACTACATAAATTTAGTATAAAGATTAAAGCTAGAGACTCCAGTGGTAAGATAGCAAAGTAGGTGGATCATAAGCTCCCCTCATCCCACAGACGCAACTAGAAACACTCACATCAGTGTAAATAACCCAGAAAATGATCCAAAGCCTTGCAGAACAAACTACATGAGTTAAGTAGATAAGAGATCATATCGAATATGGTAGAAAGGGTAAAGATGAAGTTTGGGAGCAAAAAGGAATGTGGCTTGGGGTGCCTGGGTGGCTCAGTCAGTTAAGCATCCAACTCTTAATTTCAGCTCGGATCATGATCTCAGGGTCACAAGATCAAGCCCCATGTCAGGCTCCATGCTCAGCAAGGAATCTGCTGGAGATTCTCTCCCTCTCCCTCTGCTCCTCCTCCCACTCATGTGCTCTCTCTATATAAAAAATAAATAAATCTTTAAAAATAAAAAAAAGGAACATGACTTTCTGCAGTTGGGAGGGAGCCAGTAACCTGGAGAAAGGTGATAAACAAACTTTCACACCACGGAGCCTGCATGGGGAAAATAAATCCCTATAACATTTGGCTTTGAAAGCAAGAGGGGCCAAATTTCCTGAGCTCTTCTAACCAGTAGGACCTAAAGCCTGGAATTTTAAAAATTTGGTGGGCTCAGCTTGAGAGCCCAGAGAGTGATAGGAAGCAGAGTCCCCACCCATAAAGTGACTGAACAACAAAATGCCAATGCAGATACAGCATAAAACTAACAGTTTGAAAAATGCCAGGGACATACAGGAGAGTGATTTACTCATCTTAGAATGTAACCCAGAGAGGCAGTTATCATGGAGAGATCCCTTGAAGAACAAAGGAACTGACAGATGTCATTTCACTTCCTCACCTCCCATCATAAACACACAGTTACCTACTGAGACCAGCATGGCATCAATTCTGGCTACCTATATTGCTTATTCCAAGAGAAAACCGCTATGGTTCAATAGATCTGCACATCCCAGTCACCCTTGCCTCAGTCCCAGCACTATAGGCCCCTCCCCTAGAAGTCCAACACAAAACCCACCAACAACTCGTCTCCAGACCCACACATTTTGGAGGACTTCAGTTCCTGTGGCAGCGAGAGCAGCTGGTCTCATTTCAAAGCAGACCATCACACACCTTCTTAAAGCATGCCCCACTCCTCCTGGGGATGAAAAACTGCCCACAACAGGCAAAGAGCTTCTGTGGACAACTAGGCTGAAGGAAAAAGGGGCCAAGATACAACAGCAACATACACACAACACACATAGGAGACACTCACTAAAGCACCAGGGCCTAAGGAAGAGGGGACACTGCACTGTAGGGCACTACAGGAACTTTTCTTCATAAGACCATTTATATAGAGAGCGAAAGACATAGCCGCCTTTCCTAACACAGAGAAACAGACAGAGAGTTAGACAAAATGAGGAGTCAGAGGATTATGTCCCAAATGAAAGAACAGGAATAAACCACAGCACGAGACCTAAATGAAATGGATATAAGTAATACGCTTCATAGAGAATTTAAAGAATTATCATAAGATACTCACTGGACTTGAAAAAAGTTTGGAAGACATCAGTAAGACCCTTAACAAAGAGATAAAAAGAGAACCAATCACAGATGAAGAACACAAAAAAAATGAACTAGAAATATACCTGATGGAATAAATACCAGGTTATATGAAGCAGAGGAACGAATTAATGACCCAAAAGACAGAGTAATGAAAAATAACCAAGCTGAGCAAATGAGAGGGGCAATTATATGAATTGAGAATAGTCTTAAGAAACTCAGTGACTCCATCAAGCATAATAACATTCACATTATAGGGAATCCCAGAAAAAGAAGAGAGAGACAGAAACAGAGGCACAATATTTATTTGAAGAAATAATAAAAAAAACTTCCCTAATCTGGGGAAGGAAAGAGATATCCACATCTAGGGGACACAGATCACAACAATCAACTCAAGGAGCTCCACACCAAGACATATAGTAATTAAAATGGCAAAAATAGTGATAAAGGAAAAAAAATTAAAACCAGCAAGAGAAAAGAAGACAGTTACATACAGGGAAACCCCATAATGCTATTGGCAGATATTTCAGCAGAAACTTTGCAGACCAGAAGAGAGTGACATGATTCAAAGTGCTGAAAGGGAAAAATCTGCAGCCAAGAATACTCTATCCATCAAGGCTATCATTCAGAAGAAAAGGAGAGATAAAGAGTTTCTCAGACAAACTAAAACTAAAGGACTTCATGACACTGAATCAGTCCTAAAGACATATTAAAGGGGACTCTTTAAGAAAAAGGAAAGTCCATAAGTAAGAATATTAAAAGTAGGAAATACAGAAGAAGTAAACAAGTATATCTATAAAAATACGTCAAGATAATCATAAAATAAAAGGATGTAAAATATGACTCCATAAACCTAAAACATAAGGAGGGAAGAGTAAAGAATGGGTTCCAACTAAGTGATCATCAACTTAGTATAGACTGCTATATGTGGAAGATTTTATATACAAGCCAAATGGTAATGACAAATAAACCAGTAATAGATATGCAAAGAAAAAAGAGAAAGGAATCCAAGTATGACACTAAAGAATGCAAGCAAATCATGAAAGAAAGCAAAAAGGATTAGAGAATACAACAAAAACAATGACAAAATAAGTAACAAAATGGCAATATCCATTTATAATTGCTTTGAATATAAATGGACTAAATCCTCTAATCAAAAGACATGGGGTGACAGAGTGGATAAAAAGCCAAGAGCCATATGCACGCTACCTACAAGAGACTCGTTTCAGACCTAAAGACACTTGCACATTGAAACTGAGTAGATGGTGCCTGGGTGTCTTGATCAGTTAAGCATCTGCCTTCAGCTCTGGTCATGATCCTGGTGTCCTGGGATCGAGCTCCATGTTGGGATCCCTGCTCAGTGGGAAGTCTGCTTCTCCCTCTCCCTCTGCAGCTCTCCTACCCCGCTCATTCTCTCTCTTTCTCGCCCTCTCCCCCCTCCCTCTCGGGTAAATAAATAAAATCTAAAAAGAAAAAAGAAACTGAGTGGATGGAGAAATATTTATCATGCAAATGACTGTCAAAAGAAAGCCAGGGTAGCAATACTTATATCAGGGGGAAAAAAAATACACTTTAAAACAAAGACTGTAACAAGAAACAAAGTAGGTCACTATATAATCATTAAGGGGACAATTTAACAAAACATTATAACAATTATAAATATTTATACACCTAACATGGGAACACTCAAATACATAAAATGGTAATAACAAACATAAAGAAATAATTCATAGTAATACCATAATACTAAAGGACTTTATCACACCACTTACAGCAATGGACAGATCATCCAAAGAGAAAACCAACAAAGAAACACTAAAGAAACCATCAAAAAACTACTAGAACTGATAAATGAATTCAGTAAGGTTGCAGGATATAAAATGAATGTCCAGAAATCTGTTGCATTCCTTTATATTAATAATTATGCAGCAGGAAGTGAATATAAGAAAACAATCCCATTTACAATTGCACCAAAAACAATAAAATATCTAGGAATAAACTTACCCAATGTGGTGAAAGACCTGTACTCTAAAAAATATAAAACATTGATTAAAAAAATACAAGACGATGTACAGATATGGAACGACTTTCCATTCTCATGGGTTGGAAGAACAGATATTGTTAAAATGACTATACTACCCAAAGCAATCTACATATTTAATGCAATCCTTATCAAAATACCAACAGCATTTTTTCACAAAACTAGAACAAACAATCCTAAAATTTGGATGGAACCACAAAAGGCCCCAAATAGCCAAAGCAATCTTGAAAAAGAAAACCACAACTGAAGGTATCACAATTTTAGACTTCAAGTTATATTACAAAGCTGTAGTACTCAAAAGAGTATAATACTGGTATAAAAATAGACACATTGATCAATGGAACAGAATACAAAACCCAGAAATAAACCCACAATTACACAGTCAATTAATCTTTAACAAAGGTGGAATGACTAAATAATGTGAAAAAGACAATGGCATTGGGAAAGCTGACAGCTTTTCAACAAATGGTGTTGGAAAAACTGGACAACAACATGCAAAAGAATGAAAATTGACCACTTTCTTTCACCATTCACAAAAGTAAACTCAATGTACATTGAAGACCTAAATGTGAGACCTGAAACCATAAAAATTCTAGAAGAGAGTACAGGCAATAATTTCTCTGATATTAACCTTAATAACATTTTTCTAGCTATGTCTCCTGGGGCAAGGGAAATAGAAGCAAAATAAACTATTGGGACTACCTCAAAATACAAAGATTTTGCACAGCAAATGAAAAAATCAACAAAACTAAAAGGCAACCTATGGAATGGGAGAAGATATTTTCAAATGACATATCCAATAAAGGTTTAGTGTCCAAAATATGTAAAGAAGGGATACAACTCAACACCCTCCCAAATAATGCAACTTAAAAAATGGACACAAAACATGAACAGGTATTTCTCTGATGAAGACATCTAGATGGTCAACATGAAAAGATGCTCATCATTACTCATCATCAGGGATATGCAAATCAAAACTACAATGAGATATCACCTCACACCTGTCAGAATGGCTAAAATCAATAACACAAGAAACAACAGGTATTGATGAGTATGTGGAGAAAGGGGAACCCTCTTGCACTGTTGATGGAAATGCAAACTGGTGCAGGCACTCCGGAAAACAGTATGGATGTTCCTCAAAAAGTTAAAAGTAGAACTACCCAATGATCCAGCATTTACCCAAAAGATGCAAAAATACTAATTCAAAGGGATACATGTACCCCAATGTTTATAGCCAAATTATGGAATCAGCCCAAATATCCATTGATAGATGAATGGATAAAGAAGTAGTACACACACACACAATAGAATATTCAACCATAGGGGAGCCTAAGTGGCTCAGTTGGTTAAGCCTCGACTCTTGATTTTGGCTCAGGTCATGATATCAGAGTTGTAAGATCGAGCCCTGCTTCAGGCTCTATGGTGGTTGTGGAGCCTGCTTAAGATTCTCTCTCTCTCTCTCCCTCTGCCCCCTCCTCCCTGCTTCCATGCTTTCTCTATACATCTCTCAAAAAATAAGAATATTATTCAGCCATAAAAAAGAATGAATCTTGCTATTTGCAATGACATGGTTGGAACTAGAGAGTATTATGCTAAGAGAAACAATTCAGTCAGAGAAAGACAAACACCATATGCTTTCACTCTTACGTGAAACTTAAGAAACAAACAAGAATGGGGGAAAAAAGAGAAAGACAAACCAAGAGACAGACTCTTAACTGCAGAGAACAAATTGTTACCAGATAGTAGGTGGGTAAGAGGATGTGTGAGATAGTTGATGGGAATTAAAGAGTACCCTTACCATGATGAGCACTTAGTAATGTATAGAATTGTTGAATCACTATATTGTACACCTGAAACTAATATAGTATTGTATGTTAATGATACTGTAATTAAAATTAAAAAAAAATAATAAAATGAAGCTGATCAGAGCCATCTTACTAAGTAGAACAAATGAAAACTATGTTAGACACTGCAAGCTAAATTTTATGGAAGTATTTCATGCTTTTAAGGGTTTGTGGGCCAAGGAAAATGATGTAATAGGAAAATTAAACAAAAAGATTAAAGTTAAAAGTAGTAAAAAATAGGGCCCCTGGGTGGCTCAGTTGGTTAAGTGACTGCCTCTGGCTCAGGTCATGATCCTGGGGTCCTGGGATCGAGTCCCACATTGGGCTCCCCCTGCTCTGCAGGGAGCCTGCTTCTCCCTCTCCCTCTGCCTGCCACTTCCCCTGCTTGTGCTCTCACTTTCTTTCTGTCAAATAAATAAATAAAATCTTTTTAAAAAAGTAGTAAAAGTAATTATAGCTTCAACAAATTGCTAATAAATACACAATATGAAAGGATGTAAATGATAACATCAAAACATAAAAAGAAGATAGTAAACACAGTTTTTGTATGTGATAGAATTTAAATTATCAGAGTCTCATGGTAAGCACAAATCAGGAACTTATGGTAAGCTTAACAAAAGATAAAGACTAGGGAATCAAAGCATCCCATTGCAGATAATCATCAATTTACAAAGGAAAGCTAAGAGAGAAAGAAACTACAAATGGAACTACAGAACCACCATAAAACAATTAATATGATGGCATTAGTAAGTCTTTACTTATCAATAATTACTTTTAATGAAAGTGTATTTAATTATTCAATCAAAAGCATAGAGTGGCTTGACGGATTTTTAAAAAGACCTAATTATGTGCTGCCAACAAGGGACTCACTTCAGCTTCAAGGACACATATAGCCTCAAAAAGAAAGGATGGAAAAAGATATTCCATGCAAATGGGAACCAAAAGAGAGCAAAGTAACTATACTTAAATCAGATAAAATAGACTTTTGTTCAAAAATGGTAATAAGAAACAAATAAGGTCATTACGTAACAATGAGGGTCAATTCATCAAAAAGATAAGAAATATAGATAGATGATAGATAGATAGATAGATAGCTATAGATAGATAGATATAGATATAATTTTCAAAATTAGAACACCTAATTATATTAGGCAAATGCTAACAGATCCAAAGGGAGAAATTGAGAATATAGTAATAGTAGGGGACTTAAATATCTCACTTTCAATGATGGATAGATCATTCAGACAAAAATAAATAAATAAGGAAATATTGGACTTGAATCATACTTTACACCAAATGAAACTGAGACATATATAGAACATTACATCTAGCAGCAACATAATATTATTCTCATGCACACACAAAACATTTGCCAGGAGAGATCATATGATAGGTCACAAAAGAAGTCTTAGAAAATTTAACATTGAAATCATACAAAGTATCTTTTACTACCACAATGGGATAAAACTAGAAATCAATAACAGGAAGAGAGTTAAATTAGAAATATGTGGATATTAAACAACGTAATCCTGAATAACAAATGGGTCAAAAAAGACATTAAAAGGGAATTCAAGAAATATCTTGAAACAAATGAAAATGACAACACAACATATCAAAATCAATGGTATTCTTCAAAAACAGTTCTAAGAGGAAAGTTTATAGCCACAAACATCTACATGTATAAGATATGAGAATAAAGGTACAGCATAAGGAATATAGTCAATGGTATTGTAATAGTGTTTTATGTGACAGATGGTAACTACAGTTGTGGTGAGCATAGCATAAGGTATAGAGTTGTTGAATAACTATGTTGTACACCTGAAACTCATGTAACATTGTGTATCAACTATACTAAAAAAAAATGTAAAAGAATGATCTCAAATAAACAATCCAAATTTACATCTTAAGGAACTTGAAAACAAAACCAAACTATGTCCAAAGTTAGTAGAAGGAAGAAAATAATGAAGATGAGAGCAGATATTGAAACATTATTTACAATAGCCAAGACATGGAAGCAACCTAAGTGTGTGTGTGTGTGCGTGTGTTATACACACACACCTATAATGGAATATTACACAGCTATAAAAAAGGAGGAGGTAGTGAGTGCCTTTGAGACAATATGGATGGACATAGAGGGTATTATGCTAAGTGAAATAAGTCAGACTGAAAGGAAATTACCATGTGATTTTATTGGTAAATGGAATCTAAAAAATGAATAAACAAACAAAAAGAATATCTGAAATATAAATACAGAGAACAAACTGATGGTTCCCAGAAGGGTAGGGCATGGGCAAAATTGATGAAGGGGAGAAGGAGATACAAGCCTCCAGTTATGCAGTGAGTAAGTCACAGGAATAAGAAGCAGATAAGGAATACAGTGAATGATATTGTAATAGTGATGTTTTGGGACAGATGATAGCTGTACTTGTGGTAAAAATAGCATAATGTATAAACTTGTCAAATCATCAAGTTTTACACCTAAAACTAATGTAACATTGTGTGTCAGCTATACTCAAACAAACAAAAAATGAAATAGAAACAAACAACAGTGGAAAAGGTCAACAAAACTAAGAGTTGTTTTTTTTTAAGACAAATAAAATGGACAAATCTTTAGCTTGACTAAGTCAGAAAATAAAGAGAACTCAAATAAAATCAGAAATGGAAGAAGAGACTTATAATGATACCACAGAAATACAAAAGAGCGTGAAAGACTATGATTAATAGTAATGTGACAACACACCAGATAATCTAGAAAAATGGATAAATTCTCTGAAATATACAACTCACTAAGATTAAACCATGAGAAATAGAGAACATGAACAGACCAATAACAAGTAAGTAGAATCAGTAATCAAAAACCTTCTAACACAGAAAAGCCCAGAACAAGATGGTTTCACTTGTGAATTCTGCCGAACATCTTAAAAAAGAACTAACTGAATTCTTCTCAAACTCTTCCAAAAAATTGAAGAAGAGGGAAAACTATGAAACTCATTTAATAGGCCAGCATTACCCTGATACCAAAGCCAGATACCAAAGGACACTAAAAGAAAAGAACATTACAGACCAATACACTAGATATAGATGCAAATATTCTCAACAAAATATTAGCAAAACAAATTCAAGAGCACAATAAAAAAATCATACATTATGATCAAGTGGGATTTATCCCTGAAATGTAAGTATTGTTCAACATAAACAAATCAATAAATGTGATACATCACATTAACAGAATAATGATAGAAATTATAAGATCATCTCAATATATGCAGAAAAACTACTTGACAAAACAACATTTTTTCATGATGAGAACTCTCAACAAATAGGGCATAGAAGGAACATTCTACAGCACAATAAAAACCATATGTGACAAACTCTCAGCTGACATCATACTCAGTGGTGAAAGAATAAAAACTTTACCTCTAAGATCAGGAACAAGAAAAGGGTGCTCACTCTCACCATTCCTATAGAACATATTAGAAGTCATAGCCAGAAAAATCAAATAACAAAAATAAAGTCATTCACTCCAGAAATAAAGAAGTGAAATTGTCTCTGTTAGTGGGTGACATGATATTATATACAAAAACCCCTAAAGACTGCACCAAAAATTTGTTAGTACTATTCAATGAATTCAGTAAAGTTGCAGCATACAAAATCAACCTACAGAAACTAGTGTTTCAAGGTGCCTGTGTGGCTCAGTCAGTTAAGCATCCAACCCTTGATTTTGGCTCAGGTCATGATCTCAATCTCAGGTCGTGAGATTGAGCCCTGAATCAGCCTCCACGCTCAGCAGGGAATCTGCTTTAGATTCTCTCCCTCTTCCTCTGTCCCTCCCCTGGCTCTCTCTCTCTCTCTCAAATAAATAAATAAATCTTAAAAAAAGAAACTAGTGTTTCTATACAATAATAACAAAATAACTGAAAAAGAAAGAAATCAATATTATTCAAAATAACATAAAAATAATAAAATAAGAATACATTTATCAAAGAGGGAAAGATTTATACAACTATCAAATTTTATTGAAAGAAGGGCACCTGGGTGGCTCAGATGGTTAAGCATCTGCCTTCAGCTCAGGTCATGATCTCCAGGTCCTGGGATTGAGCCCCATGTCTTCAAGAAATTGAAGAAGACTCTAATATATATAAATATATCTTGTGTCCATGAATCAGAAGAATTAATAGTTAAAATGTCTATACTGCCCCAAAACATTTATAGATTCAAAGAAATCCTTATCAAAATTCAAATGTCATTTTTGATATAAATAGAAAAAATTTCTAAAATTTGTATGGAACCACAAAATTTCCTGAACAGCTAAAGCAATCCTGAGAAAGAAAGACATATCTGGAGGCATCACATTTTCTGATTTCAAATTATACTGTAAAGTTATAATAATAAAAAGATTATGATACTGGCATAAAACTAAACACATAGCCCAATGGGACCAAATAATAGCCAGAAATACAGACTCATAGATATGTGCAACTGATACTTGCCAAGAGTGCCAAGAGTACTCAATGGGAATAGAATAGTCTCTGCAAAAAAAAAAAAAAAAAAAAAAAAAAAATGGACCCCTATCTTACAACACTGAAAAATTTAACTCAAAATGGATTAAATAATTAAACATAAGACCTAAAACTGTAAAAATCCTAAAAGATAACATAGGGAAAAATCTCCTTGACATTGGTTTTGAGAATGATTTCCTGGATATGACACCAAAAGCACAGTCAGCAAAAGCAAAGAAAATAAGTCAGACTACAGGCGCCTGGGTGGCTCAGTCATTAAGCATCTGCCTTCGGCTCAGGTCATGATCCCAGGGTCCTGGGATCGAGTCCCGCATTGGGCTCCCTGCTCGGCAGGAAGCCTGCTTCTCCTTCTCCCACTCCCCCTGCTTGTGTTCCTGCTCTTGCTATCTCTCTCTCTCTCTGTCAAATAAATAAATAAAATCTTCAAAAAAAAAAAAAAAAAAGAAAAGAAGTCAGACTACATCAAACTAAAACATTACCGCACAATCAGAAAAAAGCAATTTATGGAATAGGCAAAAATATTTTCAGAGCATATATCTCATAAAGGGTAAACTTCCAAAATACATTAAAAAAAACCCTCATAAGACTCAAGAAGAAAAAAATGCATTTAAAAAATGTGCCAAGCGGAGAGAACAGGAAGATGACATCGTAGGAGGATCCTAAGCTCATTTTATCCCACGGACGCATCTAGGTAACAGTCACATCAGTGAAACCAACCAGAAAATGACCCAAAGAGATGAAGAACAGACTTTTCATAGAGAGGAGGCCACATTGAAAATGGTGGGAGCAGGGGGTGGAGATGTGGTTGGGACCAGTGTTATATTAGTTTCAGGTGTACAATATAGTGATTCAACAATTCTAAATACTACTCACTGCTGATCATGAGATGTGTACTCTTTAATCTCCATCACCCATTTTACCCATCCCCCCACCTGCGTCCCCTCTGGTAAAAATCAGTTTGTTATCTATAGTTAAGTCAGTTTCTTGGTTTGTCTCTCTTTTTGTCCTTTGTTCATTTGCTTTTGTTTCTTAAATTTCACATATAAGTGAAATCATATGGTGTTTGTCTTTCTCTGACATAGTTCACTTAGCATTACACTCTCTAGGTCCATCCATATTGTTTTGAAATCTGGAATTGTGATAACTCCAGCTTTGTTTTTCTTTTCCAAGATTGTTTAGGCTACTTGGGATCTTCTGTAGTTTCATAAAATTTTAGGATTGTTTGTTCTAGCTCTGTGAAAATTCAGTTGGTATTTTGGTAGGTATTGCATTGAATCTGTACATTGCTTTGGGAAGTATGGATATTTTAACAATATTTGTTCTTCCAATACATGAGCATGTAATTATCATTCCATTTACTTGAGTTGTCTTCAATTTCTTTCATCAGTGTTTTATAGTTTTCAGAACACAGGTCTTTCACCTTCTTGGTTGTTTTCTTGTGGGTAGTTTATTATTTTTGATGTAATTGTAAATGGGATTCATTTCTTAATTTCTCTTTCTGTTGCTTCATTATTAGTGTATAGAAAAACAATAGAATTCTGTACATTGATTTAGTACCCTGCAACCTTAGTGAATTCATTTATCAGTTCTAGCAGTTTTTTGGTAGAGTCTTTAGGTTTTTCTATAGAGAGTGCCATGCAATCTACAAATAATGAAAGTTTTACTTCTTCCTTACCAATCTGAATGCCTTTTATTCCTTTTTCTTGTCTGCTTGTTGTGGCTAGGAATTTTAGTCCTATGTTGGATGAAAGTGGTGAGAGTGGACATCCCTGCCTTATTTCTGATCTTAGGGGGAACATGTTTGGTTTTTCACCCTTGAGTACAATGTTAGCTGTGGGTTTTTCATATAAAGCCTTTATTAAGTAGAGGTATATTCCCTCTAAACATACTTTGTTGAGGGTTTTTATCATGAATGGATGTTGCACTTTGTCAAATGCATTTTCTGCATCTATTGAAATTATCATGTTTTTATCCTTTCTCTTGTTAATGTGATGTATCACATTGATTAATTTGTGAATATTGAACCACCCTTGCATCCCAGAAATAAATGCTACTTGATCGTGGTGAATGATTTTTTTAATGTATTGTTGGATTTGGTTTGGTAATATTTTTTGAGCTTGATTACATCTATTTTCTTCAGGGACATTAGCTTATAGTGTGTGTGTGTGTGTGTGTGTGTGTAGTCTTTATCTGGTTTTGGTATTGGGGTAATGCTGGCCTCCTAGAATGAATTTGGAAGTTTTCCTTCCTTTTCTATTTTTTGGAACAGTTTGAAAAGAATAGGTATTAACTCTTCTTTAAATTTTTGATAGAGGGGCGCCTGGGTGGCTCAGTCGTTAAGCGTCTGCCTTCGGCTTGGGTCATGATCTCGGGGTCCTGGGATCGAGCCCTGCATAGGGCTCCCCACTCAATGGGAAGCCTGATTCTCCCCCTCCCACTCCCTGTGCATGTGTTCCCTCTCTCACTGTATCTCTCTCTGTCAAATAAATAAATAAAATCTTTAAAAAAAATAAATGTTTGATAGAATTCTTCTGTGAAGCCATTTGGTCCTGGACTTTTGTTTGTTGGGAAATTTTTCATTACTGATTCAATTTATTTGCTGGTTATTGGTCTGTTCAAGTTTTCTATTTCCTCCTGTTTCAGTTTTGGTAGTTTATGGGTTTTGAGAAATTCATCCATTTCTTCCTTATTGCCCAATTTGTTAGCATATAATTTTTCATAGTATTCTCCTATAATTGTTTTTATTTCTGTGGTGTTGGTTATTATATCTCTTCTCTCATTTCTGATTTTATTTATTTGGGCCTTTTTTTTTTTTCTTTTTGATAAGTCTGGCTAAGGGTTTATCGATGTTATTAATTTTCTCAAGGAACTGGCTCCTGGTTCCATTGATCTATTCTCTTTTTCTGTTTGTTTGTTTGTTTTAGTTTCTATATGATTTATTTCTGTTCTAATATTTATTATTCCCTCCTTCTTCTGGCTTTAAACTTCATTTGTTGTTATTTTTCTAGCTCCTTTAAGTGTAAGGTTAGTTTTTTTATTTGAGTTTTTTTTTTTTTTGCCTCCTAAGGTAGGCTGTATTGCTATATATTTCCCTCTTATCACCACTTTTGCTGCATCCCAAAGGTTTTGGAACATTGTGTTTTAATTTTCATTTGTTTCCATGTATTTTTTTTATTTCTTCTTTGATTAACTGGTTAACCCATTCATTGTGTAGAGGATGTTCTTTAACTTCCATGTATTTGTGGTCTTCCCAAATTTTTTCTTTTGATTGACTTCAAGTTTCATAGTGTTGTGGTCAGAAAATATGCATGGTATACTCTCAATCTTTTTGTACTTGTGGAGGCCTGATTTGTGACCTAGGATGTGATCTATTCTAGAGAATGTTCCATATGCACTTGAAGAGAATGTATATTCTGCTGCTTTAGGATGGAATGTTCTGAATACATATCTTAAGTCCATCTGGTCCAGTGTTTCATTCAAAGTCATTGTTTTCTTATTGATTTTCTGCTTAGATGATCTGTCCACTGAAGTAAGTGGGGTATTAAAGTCTCCTACTATTATTGTATTATTATAAACGAGTTCCTTTATGTTTGTTATTAAATGTTTTATATATTTGGGTGTTCCCAAGTTGGGGACATAAATATTTATAATTGTTAGGTCTTCTTGTTGGATAGTCCCCTTTATTATAATATAGTGCCCTTCTTCATCTCTTGTTATAGTCTTTGGTTTAATATCTAATTTGTCTGATATAAGTATTGTTACTCCAGCTTTTTTTGATGTTCATTTGCATGATAAATATTTCTCCATCCTTCTCCATCCCCTCATTCTTTTTTTTTTTTTTTAACAGTGGTCATGATTGTTTTATTTTTTATTATTTTTTTGTTAACAATAGTGTATTATTTGTTTCAGGGGTACAGGTCTGTGATTCAGTCTTACACAATTCACAGTGCTCACCGTAGCACATACCCTCCCCAATGTCCATCACCCAGCCACCTTATCCCTCTCACCCCCCTCCACTCCAGCAACCCTCAGTTTGTTTCTTGAGATTAAAAGTCTCTTAATTGTTTGCCTCCCTCTCTGGTTTCATCTTGTTTCATTTTTCCCTCCCTTCCCCTATGATCCTCTGTCTTGTTTCTCAAACTCCTCATATCAGTGAGATCATATGATAATTGTCTTTCTCTGATTGACTTATTTCACCTAGCATAATACCCTCTAGTTCCATCCACATCATTGCAAATGGCAAGATTTCATTTTTGATGGCTGCATAATATTCCTGTGTGTATATGTGTGTGTGTGTGTGTGTGTGTGTATGTGTGTGTATACCACATCTTTATTCATCTGTTGATGGACATCTAGGCTCTTTCCATAGTTTGGCTATTGTGGACATTTCTGTTATAAACATTGGGGTGCACATGCTACTTTGGATTACTACACTTGTATCTTTGGGGTCCATCCCCTCACTCTTAATCTGCAGTTGTCTTTAGGTCTAAAATGAGTATCCTGTAGGCAGCATATAGATGGGTCTTGCTTTGTTTTGTTCTGTTTTATACATTCTAACACTCTATGTGTTTTTATTGGGGCTATTTGTCCATTTATATTCAGAATATTTTTTCGTAGATTTGTATTTGGTTCCATTTTATTACTTGTATTATCATTGCTTCTGGAGATTTTCTCTTCTCCTTTCTTGTCTTTATCACTTTTGGTGTTTCCTTCCCATTCAAATAGTTCCCTTTAATATTTCTTGCAGGGCTGGTGTACTTGTCATGAACTCCTTTAGTTTTTGTCTGGGAAACTCTACCTCCCCTTGTATTCTGAATGATAGCCTTGCTGAATAGAGTATTCTTGGCTGCAGATACTTCCCATTCAGCACTTTGTATACATCATACCACTCCTTCCTGGATTGCCAAGCTTCTGTTGAGAGATCTCCAACTAGCCTTATGAGCCTTCCCTTTTAATTAAGGACTTCTTTCATCTTGTTTTTAAGATTTTTTATTTATCACAATATTTTTCAAATTTAATCATATGTCTTGGTTTGACCTGCTTTTGTTGATCTGGTGTGTGTTCTCCTTTCCTCTTGGATTTGGATATCTGTTTCCTTCCCCATATTAGGGAAGTTTTCAGCTATTATTTCCTCAAATAAATTTCTGCCCCCTTTTTCTCTCTTCTTCTAGAACTCCCCCATTATGAATGTTATTATGTTTGATGGAGTCTCTGAGTTCCCAAAGTCTATTCTCATTTTCCATAATTCTTTCTCTCTTTTGTTCAGCTTCATTACTTTCCATTATTTGGTCCTCTATATCACTTATTCATTCTTCTGCTTTTTCCATCATTCTGTTCATTTCATTAAGTCTGTTTCAAATCTCAGTTATTGCATTTTTCATATCTGACTGTTTTTTAACTCTTTTATATCTGGCGTAGGGGCCTCCCTGAGGTCTTCCATTCTTTTTTCAAGCCCAGCAAATGTCCTTATGATTGTTGCTTTAAATTGACCATCAGGCATGTTACATATATCTGTTTTGCTTAGATTCCTGGCCCTCACTTTATCTTGTTCTTTCATTTGGGATGAATCCCTCCATCTTGGCCTTTTGTCTAAGTCTCTGTCTTCTCTGTGTTAGAAAAGCCTGTTATGTTTCCTGCTACTGAGAGTAATGGCTTTATGAAGAGGTCATACAATGCCCAGGGCCTGGCACTTCAGGGAGTGTCTCTCGTGTATGCTTGTGCACTGTGCTGTTGTGTTTTGACTGCTCTATCCTTCAGACCAGTTGATTGAAGAGGTTCTCCTTGCCTGCAGTGGGCAGTGTTTGGACCTTGGCCAGACTGTGGCAAGTTTTAACTAGGTGTGCTCTGGCCTGCTTGTTAAATGAGAACTGATGTTACTTCTACCAGAACTGAAGCCCTGTGCAACTTGCTGGTTGGGAAATGTGGTGTGTTGGGGGGGGGGGTTTGTTGGCCTTCTAGGGAAGGGACACCATACTGGGACTGAGGCAGCGTGACCTAGAAGGGCAGTACCACCAGAGTTCAGGGGTGTGGAACCTGGTATAAGCAAGGTAGGCAGCCAGTGCTGGCACTGTGCTACTTGCTTCTGGTGGCTTTGTATTTATGCTAAGCATCAGAAAAGGGAAATGGTGCTGGCCAGCTCCCTTATCCCAGGAGATGTGCTTCCATGCACACTACCTCTCAGGGAAGCACTCTTAGAAGTGCAAATAATCTCCCTCCTATGTATTCCAGGTGTTTCTAGAGCACTGTTTCCACACTGTCCATCTTGGGGTTGTTTGCCTGCTTTTACTCCAGGTGCAGTGCAGTACCCTCAGGGCTCTCTCCCAACCAAGCTTGCTGACTTTTAAAACTCCATGATTTAGAGACTTGGTGTGGGCAAGGGCCTGTGCTGGTCTTCTGGGGGAGGGTCCCACAGCACTGGAACTGAGGCAAACTTAACCAAGAACAACAGTCCTGTCAGAGAACTGGGGTGTGTGACTTGGTGCAACCAGGTTAAGGAGCCAGTGTTGGGGGCTAAACCCCTTTCAGAGGTGGCTCTGTGTTTGTGCTGAGGGGCAGGGGCAGTTGGTTTCCTGGAGTGAAGAGTCTCATATGGTTTGTCTCCCTCTCATATTCTTCCCCCTTCAGTTTTCCCTCCCTTCCCCTATTGTCCTCTGCATGAAGAGAGGCTTAGAGAATTTAATGATGCATTGAAAAGAACCAATGTCAGAATCATCAGGATCCAAGAAGGGGTGGAAAGAGAGAGAGGGCTAGAAAGTATATTTGAACAAATCATGGCTGAGAACTTCCCTGATCTGGGGAAGGAAATAAGGATTCATGTCCAAGAGGCAGAGAAGACCCCTCCCAAAATCAATAAGAACAGATCAACACCCTGAAATAACAGCGAAGCTTGCAAATCTTAGATCCAGAGAAGCTATCCTCAGAGTAGCTAGGGAGAGGAGATTCTTTATGTACAAAGGGAGGGACATCAGAATAACATCAGAGCTATCCACAGAAACCCGGCAGGCCAGAAAGGGCTGGCATGATATATTCAGGGTACTAAATGAGAAGAACATGCAGCCAAGAATATTTTATCCAACAAGGCTGTCATTCGGAATGGAAGGAGAGATAGAGTTTCCAGGACAGACAGAAACTGAAAGAATATGTGACCACCATGCCAACCCTGCAATAAATATTAAGGGGGATTCTGTAAGAGAAGAGAGACCTCAAGAGTAACATAGAATAGAAAATAACAGTGACAATCTACAGAAACAGGGAATTTGCAGGCAAAACAATGGCACTAAATTCATATATTTCAATAGTTACTCTGAATGGAAATGAGCTGAATGCTCCAATCAAAAGACACAGGGTATCAGATTAGATTAAAAAAAAGCATGACCCATCCATATGCTGTCTACAAGAGACTCATTTTGAACCTAAATACACCTCCAGATTGAAAATGAAGGGATGGAGAACAATTTACCATGCCAATGGACCTCAAAAGAAATCTGGGGTAGCAATCCTCATATCAGACAAATTAAATTTTAAACCAAAGACTGTAGTAAGAGATGTAGAAGGACACTATATCATACTTAAAGGGTCTATCCAACAAAAAGATCTAACAATTGTAAATATCTATGCCCCCAAAGTGGGAGCAGCCAATTACATAAACCAATTAATAACCAAAGTAAAGAAACATATTGATAATAAAACATTAATAGTAGGAGACTTCAACACCCCACTCACAGCAATGGACAGGTCATCTAAGCAGAAGATCAACAAAGAAACAAGAGCTTTGAATGACACATTGGACCAGATGGACTTCATAGATATATACACAGAACATTCCATCCTAATTCAACAGAATACTCATTCTTCTCAAGTGCACATGGAACTTTCTCCAGAATAGATCACATGCTGGGTCAAAAATCAGGTCTCAACTGATACCAAAAGATTGAGACTATTCCCTGCATATTTTCAGACCACAATGCTTTGAAACTGAAACTGAATCACAAGAAAAAATTTGGAAGGAAAAACACTTGGAGGTTAAAGAGCATCCTGCTAAAGAATGAATGGGTCAACCAGGAAATTAAAGAAGAACTTAAACAATTCATGCAAACTAATGAAAATGAAAACACTTCACTTCAAAATCTATGAGATACAGCAAAGACAGTCCTAAGAGGAAGTTCATAGCCATCCAAGCCTCTCTCAAAAAATTAGAAAAAGTCTCAAAGGCACAAGCTAACCTTACGCCTAAATGACCTGGAGAAAGAACAACAAATAAAACCTAAAACAAGCAGGAGAAGAGAAATAATAAAGATTAGAGCAGAAATCAATGAAATAAAAACCAGAAAAACAGTAGAACAGATCAACAAAACTAGAAGCTGGTTCTTTGAAAGAATTAATAAGATCAATAAACTTCTGGCCAGACTTATCCAAAAGAAAAGATAAAGGACCCAAATTAATAAAATCATGAATGAAAGGGGAGAGATCACAATGAATACCAAGGAAATAGAGACAATTGTTAGAATTTATTATCAGCAACTATATGCCAACAAATTGGAAGAAATGGACGCATTCCTGGAAACTTATAAACTACCAAGACTGAAACAGGAGGAAATAGACAGTCTGAACAGACCAATAACCAGGAAGGAAATTGAAGTAGTAATCAAAAACCTCCCAAAAAATAAAAGTACAGGGCCAAATGGCTTCCCAGGGGAATTCTACCAAACATTTAAAGAAATAATACCTATTGTACTGAAGCTGTTTCAAAAAAATAGAAATGGAAGGAAAACATCCAAACTCATTCTACGAGGCCAGCATTACCTTGATATCAAAACCAGGCAAAGCCCATCAAAAAGGAGAATTACAGACCAATATCCCTGATGAACATGGATGCCAAAATACTCACCATGATGCTAGCCAATAGGATCCAACAGTATATTAAAATGTTTATTCACCACGACCAGTTGGGATTTATTCCTGGGATGCAAGGGTGGTTCAATATCTTCAATTCTTATGAGAGTTTTTATCCTTACATCTACATAATATACTCTTCTAATGTTTTCATCTCTTTGTGTATTAAGGAAAGCAAATTTTAACACCATATATATTAAAGCAAAAAAAAAAAACAGCTTTTTTTTGCTGTTTAAGTTTTTAATAAATTTTCTATTTAAATGTGTATTAGTCCAATCTCTATGTCTTTCTACTATGGCTTCTTCCTTTGCTTCATATTTTGCTTCTTTGTATTGTTATTTATTGCAGCTCTGTGTGTGTGTGTGTGTGTGTGTGTGTGTGTGTGTGTGTGATGGCAAAAGACTAGAAAGAACTAAAGGATAAACCCATGTAAGACTGGTTAAAACTATTATCCATTTACTAAATGATCTGTGCTGCAGTTATGAATAATAATGAGCACTATATCTATGTACTGGTATGGAAAGCTCTCCATAATATACTCAATAAGAAATCAAAACAGACACACAAAAACGTTAGATGTGTAGTAGAGTATATAGTATGCTGTCTTTTGGAAAAGGAAGGGTAAAAATAAAATATACATTTGTATTTGTTTATATGTGCATAAGGAATCACGTCAGAAAATGAAAACTAATAGATGACGTTTTGCAGGGGGACCAGGAAGAACAAGGGTCAGAAGACAGGGGAGGAAACAAAATTTTTCATTATTAGTTCTCTTTATCATTTTAAAATTTTTAAAGCATATAAATATGTCACTTAATTTAAATATGAAAAATAAAACTAATTTTTAAAATTAATCCTTCAGGTTTAGGTGCCCCTTCTTTTCACTATATCTGTATCTTTGGGGTAAATTCCCAGTAGTGCAATTGCACTCCAGTGTTCAGAGCAGCAATGTCCACAATAGCCAAACTGTGGAAGAAGCCAAGATGTCCAACAGATGAATGGATAAAGAAGATGTGGTTCACATATACAATGGAATAGTATTTGGACATCAGAAAGGATGAATACCTACCATTTACATTGACATGGATCAAACTGGAGGGTATTATGCTAAGTGAAATAAGTCAAGCAGAGAAAGACAATGATCATATGGTTTCACTCATATGTCGAATATAAAAAATATCACAGAGGATCATAGAGGAAGAGAGGGAAAACTGGGAAGAAATCAGAGAGGGAGACAAACCATGAGAGACTCTTGACTCTGGAAAACAAACTGAGGGTTGTGGAAAAGGAGTTGGGTGGGGGGATGGAGTAACTGGATGATGGGTTTTAAGGAGGGCACATGATGTGATGAGCACTGGGTGATATGCAACTAGTGAATCATTGAATACTAAATCAGAAACTAATGATGTACTGTATGTTGGCTAAATGAATTTAAATTAAAAAAATATATTACTCAGGTTTAATCTTAAGAAAAATAATCCTTCAGTGTATTCAAAATTGAATTCCTTATCTGTTTCTAAACCTGGTTTAATTTTTTTTTTCAATTAATGACTATTTTATCCTTCCAGTTTCTCAAGTCCCCTACTGGGGTGTCATCCTTGATTCCTCCTCTTATATCCAAACATCCTATCAACAAATCTCTTAGATTCTACCTTCAAAACTGAGGGGTTCACCTTCTGGTTAAAAATCTATATATGATTTTTCAGGCCTACCCATAGGCAATTAAAACGCTTTACCTGTCAAGCCTCATAGGGGATAGCTGCTCTCTCTACACCAGAGTTGGGACACAGCCAATGCACTGCAGTCTCTGAGGAGAGTTACAATCAAGATTTCAGGCCCTTTAACATATCTATATTCCTAACTACCTTCATTCCTAGAACTCTTCTGAGACCATAGGACCAGGTGCTATTCAGACTTCTCTGCTGAAACCTTTTTAGGGGGGAAATCTTGAAGATACTGGTCCCCACTGTTAGTCCACTCTTAGCCTGACCCTCTCACCATTACTTCCATCCCAATATCAAGTCCATAAAACTGTAAAAGATGTTTGTTTAGGACTTCCTCAACAGTGAGACAACCCCTTGTATCTGTGTTGATACAATTGATCTTCACTGGTGGGCTATTCCATGGGGAAAAATTAAAAAGGGGGAATTGGCACTTCCTCCAGTTTTACCCTCAATTTTATGCTATTGCAATAAGAAATTAAAGACAACACTCACTTTTAGGGGGTTTTGTATTGATTTTTTTTGCAGCTTTATTGAGGTATAATGGAAATTTTTTTTTAAAGTGCATGTATTTGTGAAATGATTACCACAATCAAGTTAATTAACATATCCATAACCTCACGAATTTATCTTTGTGTGTGTGTGTGTGTGTGGTGAGAACATTTGAGATCTAGTCTGTAAGCAAATTCTAAGTATACAATATAGTATTACTAACTTTAGTGACCATGTTGTCCATTAGATCTCTAGAAATTATTCAACTTGCATAACTGAAACTTTGTACCTTAGACAAACATCTCCACATTCCCCCAGCCTCTGTCCATGGTAACCACCATTTTACTCTCTGCTTTTATAAGATTGACTTTTGTATGTTACACATATACATGAGATCATGTAGTATTTGTCTTTCTGTATCTGCTTTATTTCACTTAACATAATGTCCTCCAGGGTCATCCATGTTGTCACAAATGGAAGATTGCTTTTTTTAAAGACTAAATAACATTCCACCATATATGTTGGGAATTAGGATAAAACTATATCCCATGACATAATGTGATATATATATCACATCTTCTTAATGTATTCATCCATCTATGCAAACTTAGGCTGGCCCCATGTTGTTACCATACCTGTCTATTGTGAATAATGTGTAATAAACACGAGAATGCAGATCCTCTCAAGATACTAATTTCATTCCCTTTGTTTTTTTTCTTTAAGTTTTTATTTAAATTCCAGTTAATATACAGCGTAATATTCATTTCAGGTGTATAATACAGTGAGTCAACACTTTCATACAACACCTGGTGTTCATCAGAACAAGTGCACTCCTTAATCCCCATCACCTGTTTAACCCATTCCCCACACACCTCCCCCTGGTAACCATCAGTTTGTTCTCCATAGTTAGTCTGTTCTTGGTTTGCCTCTCTCTCTTTTTTCCCTTTGCTCTTTTGCTTTGCTTCCTAAATTCCACATATGAATGAAATCATATACTATTTGCCTTTCTCTAACAGACTTATTTCATTTAGCATAATACTCTCTAGCTCCATTCATGTCATTGCTATTGGTAACATTTTATTCTTTTTTATGAGTCAAGAGACATTTGGGCTCTTTCCATAATTTGGTTATTGTTTATATGCTGCTATAAACATTGGGGTGCATGTATCCCTTTGAATTAGTATTTTTGTATTCTTTGGATAAATACCTACTAGTTCATTTGCTGGATCATAGGGCAGTTCTATTTTTAAATTTTTGTGAACCTTTATACTGCTTTCCAGAGTGGCTACACCAGTTTGTGTTCTCACCAACAGTGCAAGGGGGTTCCCCTTTCTCCACATCCTCACCAACATCAAATATATATAAAAAAACTTTTGAAACTCAAAACCCAAAAGACAAATAGTCCAATTAACAAATGGGCAGAAGACATGAATGGACATTTTTCCAGAGAAGACATAAAGATGGCCAACAGTCTCATTTCCTTTGGATATATACCCAAAAGTGAGATTGTTGTATCATATGGTAACTATTTTTAATTTTTTGATTAAACTCCATACTGTTTTTCATAATAGCTGTACTAGTTTACTTTCTCACCACCAGTGACAAAGATTCTCCTTATATGTTTTACAATGTTCCCATCTTTTAAGCTTTACTGTGGTGAAACTAAATAGAACTATAAGATATTTAAGTGTACAATATGATTAATTCATATATATAGTAATAGTATTCCTCTAAAAGTATTCCTAAGTAAAATTAACACCTTCATCAACTCACTTATTTACATTTTTATGACATTTAAGTTCTGCCTTCTTAGCAAATTTTAATTATACAAAATAGAGTTATCAACTATAGTCATCCTGATAAACATTACTCAGATCATATTCATCTTACACCTGAAAGTTTGTGTCCATCTATCAACTTTTCCATATTTCCCCTACATCCTAGCCCTTAGCAATAATTTTCCTACTCTATTTTTGAATTCAGCTTTTTTTTTTTTTTTTTTTTTAGATTTCACATATAAGTGATGACAAGCAGTATTTGTATTCCCTTGTTTGGCTCATTTCACTCAGCTTCATCCATATTATTATAAATGATAGGGACACCCTGTTTTTAAAGATAAATAATATTTCACTCTATGTATATATAACATCTTCTTTATTCTTTCATCTATGAATGGATACCTAAATTATTTCCATATCTTGGATACTGTGAATAATGGGGCTATGAACTTAGCAATAACAATATCTCTTTAAGATAATAATCTCATTTTCTTTAGCTATTTACCCAGAAGTGGTATTGCTGAATTATATTTTAGTTCTATTTATAATTTATTGAAGAATTTCCATAATGTTTTCCATAGTGGTTGTGCCAATTTACAATACAACCAACAATGCACAATGGTTCCCTATCTCCACATCCTCGTCAACACTTATCTCTTGTCTTTTTTATAATAGCTATTCTAACAGGCACAAGGTGATATTCTATTATGGATAGATTTGCATTTTCCTGATAATTAGTGATGTTCAGCAACTTTTAATGTACCTGATGGCCATTTTTATGTCTTCAAAAAAGTATATATTTATATCATTTCCCCATTTTTAATTGGGATATATATTGTTTTTCTTATTGACTTGTATGGATTCCTTGTATATCATAGATACTAACTACATATCAGATATGTGGTTTACAAAAATTTTCTCCCATTCTATAAGTTGTCTTTTTATTTTGTTGATGATTTTTTTCTGCTGTGCAAAAATTTGTTAATTTGATGTAGTCCCGCTTGTTTATTTTTGCTTTTTTTTGTTGTTGCTTTTGGTGTCAAATCCAAAAAATCATCATCAAGACCAATGTCAAGAAGTGTACCACTTATGTTTTCTTTTAGGAGTTTGAATTTCATGTTGTATTTTTAAGTCTTTAATCAATTATTTTAATGAGATATATTTGACATACAACATTGTGTGTTTCAAGTGTACAAAATATTGACTTGATATATTTGGATTGCAATATGATTGCCTCTGTACAATTAACTAACACCTCTATTGCATCACATGCTTATTATTTCTTCTAGCATTGGGAACAATTGAGATCTACTCACATAGTCATGGTAATGAAAGGAAGCAGCAACACCTAGCACTGTGAACTACAGTGGTAAGCAATATTTCTGAGGAACTATGAGCAGATTCTTCTGCCCTGGGTCATAAAAAAAAAAAAAAAAAACAGTTTAAAGAGCAATTAAGAAGCCTAGGTGGCTCAGCCAGTTAAACCTCTGTCTTTGGCTCAGGTCATGATCCCAGAGTCCCAGGATCAAGTCCTGCATCAGGCTCCCCACTCAGCGGGGAGTCTTCTTCTCCCTCTGACCCTCCCCCCTCTTGTGCTTTCTCTCTCTCAAATAAATAAATAAAATATGAATAATAAATAAATAACAAATAAACGAACAATTAGTATATAAAAGATCCAATCATATAACTCCACCATACAGCAGGAGAGCTACTAGAATTCTCTCTGATTTAGAGAGGTTGGTGAGCACCATGGTTTGTGCTCCCTCCTCCACCTTGATAGTGTAGACAGGAGCAGGGTCTGGGTGAAATAAACCTGGGCCCTTGCCCCACACTAGACCTGGACACACAGAAAAAAAAAAAAAAAGCTGTAGTTTAAAAGAGCAACTAGAATAATAAAGATCTAGCCCTAGAATTCCTGTAAATGGCAAGAAAGCTGCTGAATCTCTGTCTGGATCAGAGAGCCTGGTGAGTGCCATGGTTTACATTCCCCCTCCACCTTGATGGTGTGGACAGGATCAGAGTTCAGATACCCTAGATAGCCTTCTGGTCCAGTGAGCCCTGGGACCCTAGCTTTCACCTGCTCTGGCCATCTCATCAAAGTGGCCACAGCACAGCACACATCTGGACACCTCTGGTCAGTGCTCACTATAGCTCCAGCCATTCCACCAAAGTGACACAGGTGCAAAAAGCCACAGAACACTTGATACCTGTACTTCTTTAGCTTCATATGTCTTGCCAGGGCACCCCCAGTGAAAAGCACTCTGGTACCAACTGACTCAAACCTCCTTCTGTTCCAGCAACTCCATCAGGATTCCCCCTGTGTGGAACGACTTGGAACAACCTGGCTTGCACCTACTTCAGTTTCAGCTGTCCTGACAGGGTGCCCTCTTCATAAAGGGTTGTGGGACTGATCCAACCCATGCCCATTTCAGCTATAGTTATCCTGCCAGGATGCTACTTAGGTGTACATCCCCACAACCTCTCAACTTAGATTAACTTTAGCTTCAACTGTCCTGCCGGGGAGCTGTATGTGTGAAGAGCCCTGGAATCACACAAGCCCACAAACGCTTCAGCCCCAGCCATCCCACCAGGGCAACCCCAGCAAAGAGTGCCCTAGGGTCCCCAGCCTATGCCAGTCACAGCTCCAGCTAGCTAGCCAAAGTCACCAAGCCCACACACTCTGCACAGTGGGTGACTATACACAAAATATTCTTTCAAGTTTACAAGAAGTAGCTGTTTCACCTAATTCATAGAAACAAACATAGAGTGTCGAACAAAATGTAGAAACAGGGAATATGCTCTAAAGTAAGAAACAAGAAAAAAACACAGAAAAAGAACTAAATGAAATAGAGATAAGTAATTTGCCTGATAAAAAGATTAAAGTAAAGATCATAATTATGCTCACCAGACTGGAAAGAAGGGCAGAAGAACTCAAGGAGAACTTCAAAAAAGAGATAAGAATATAAAAAATAACCAAGCAGATTTGAAAAATACAGTAATTGAAATGAAAAATGCCATAGGAATCAACAGATTAGTGGATGCAGAAGAACAGATCAGAGATCTGGAAGACAGGACAGTGGGAAGCACCCAAACTGAAAAGCAAAAGAAAATAAGTAAAAATTAGGATAGCTTAAGTGTTTTATTAGACAACATCAAGCAAACACACATTTGCTTTATAGAGGTCCCTGAAGAAGAAGAAGAAGAAGAAGAAGAAGAAGAAGAAGAAGAAGAAGAAGGAGAAGAAGGAGAAGAGGGGGCAGAAATTTTATTTGAAGAAATAATAGCTGAAAACTTGTTTAACCTGGGAAAGGAAACAGACATCCAAGTTCAGAAAGAACACAGAGTACCGAACATGAACTCCAGATGAACCACACCAAAAAATCATAATAATTAAGATGTCAAAGATAAAAGATAAAAAGAGAATTCTAAAAGCAGCAAGAGAGAAGCAAAACGTTACATACAAAAGAAACCCCATAAAGCTATCAGGGGATTATTCAGCAGAAATTTTGCAGGCAGGCCAGAAGAGAAAGGTATGATATTTTCCAAGTGAGAAAAGAAAAAAGAAATTACAACCAAAAATACCCTACCCAACAAAGTAACTCAGAAAAAAGATAAAGAGTTCTCAGACAAAAGTTAAAGGAGTTAATTACCACCAAATCAACCTTATAAAAATTTTGTAAAGGGACTTCTTTAAGTGGAAAATGTCATAATTAGAAGTAAGAAAATTATACATAAAAGTATGTAAATTATGACAATATATACACAAAATGTGGAGGGGGATACAAAAAACAAGTTATTTTACAATGTATTCAAACATAAGTGAAAATAAACTTAATATAGACTGCTATATACTTAGGATGGTATAGAAGAACCTCACAGTGATCATAAAACAAAACAAAAAAAAACTATAAAAGATATACAAAAAATAAAAAGAAAGAACAACAAATATAACACTAGGGAAACTCATCAATCACAAAAAAGAGAGCAAGAGAAGAAAAAAGGAAAAGAGAAGATCTAAAAGACCCAGAAAGCAATTAACCAAATGGCAATAAGTACATACCTATCAATACTTACTTTAAATATAAAAGATCTAAATGCTCCAATCAAAAGACATAGGGTGACAGAATGAATGAAAAACCAAGACAAAATGGGAGAAGATAGTCCATGCAAATGGAAGCAAAAAATATGGGGTAGAAAAGCTTATATCAGGCAAAATGGACTAGAACAGATACTATAACAAGAGACAAAGAAGTACATTACATAATGATAAAGGGGTCAACCCAAAAAGAAGATATAACAATTGTAAATATTGATGTGCTCAACTACAGAGCACCTAAATCCATAAAACAAATATTGACAGACATAAGGGAAGAAATTGGCATTAATACAATAATAGTAAAGGACTTTAACAAGCCACTTACATCAGTGGATAAATCATCCAGGTGGAAAATAAATAAGGAAACAGTGTCTTTGAATGACACATTACACCACATCAGCATAACAGATATATACAGAAAATTCTATCAAAAAACAATAGAATACAGTCTTTGCAAGTGCATATGGACATTCTCCAGAATAGGTCATGTGTTAGGCCACACAACAAGTCTCAATAAATTTAAGAAGGTTGAAATTCTACCATGCATTTTTTCCAACCATACAGTTTAAACCAAAAATCAATCACAAGAAAAAAAACTGGACAAAAACACAAACACGTGGAGGCTAAACATCATGATAATAAACAATCAATGGAAATGAAGAAATCAAAGAGACAATAACAAAATTCTTAGAAATACATAAAAATGAAAACACAATGGTCCAAAATTTGGGGATGCAGCAACAGCTGTTGTAAGAGGGAAATTTATAGGATAAAGACCTATCTCAAGAAACAAAAATCTCAAATAAAAATCTAATCTTACACCTAATGAAACTATAGAAAGGAGAACAAACAAAACCCAGGGTTATTGGAAGGAAAGAGATAATAAAGATCAGAGAGCAGAAATCAGTGAAATAGAGACTTACAAAAAATAAAAAAAAATCAATGAAACCAAAAGCTGATTTTTAAAAAGCCAAACAAATTTGATAAAACTTTAGCCAGATTCATCTAGAAAACAAAAAGGAAATGATCCAAATAAATAAAATAAAACACAAAACAAAAGAAGTAAAAACCAACATGACAGAAATACAAATAATGAGATACTACTTCAAAAATTATAAGCCAATAAATTAGACAACCTAGAAGAAAGGCATAAATTCCTATAAACATACAGTATTGAAAACTGAATCAGGAAGAAATAAAGTCTGAACAAATAACTAGTAACAAAATTGAATTGGTAATCAAAAAACTCCCCAAAACAAAATTCTAGGACCACTGATTTTACAGGTAAATTCTACAAATCATTTACAAAAGAGCTAATACACATTCTACTTAAACTATTCCAAAAAACTGAAGAGGAAAGGGACTATTCCAAAAAACTGAAGAGGAAAGGGACCTCCCAAATACAATTTTACTAGGCCAGCAGTACTCTAAAACCAAAAACAGAAAAAGACATTGCAATAAGTGAAAACTATAGGTCAATATACCTGATGAAAATAGATGATTAGCATAACATAATAATAAAAAAAAGAAAATAGATGCAAAATCATCAACAATATATTAGCAAACCACAAACAATACATTCAAAGAATCATTTAACTTGATCTATGGGATATATTCTGAAGATGAAAGGAAGACTTGATATTTGCAAATCAATCAATGTGATTCATCATCTTAACAAAATTAAGTATAAAAATCTTACTATCATTTTAATAAATTCTAAAAAAAAACATTTGACAAAATTCAACATCTGTTCATGATAAGAACTCTCAGCAAAGTGGGTTTAGAGGGAACATGCCTCAACATTATAAAGGCCATAATTTAAAAACACATGGCTAACCACACATTCAATGATGAAAAACAGAGAGCTTTTCCTTTAAGATAAGGAACAAGACAAGAATGTCTACTCTTGAATCTTTTCTTTAACATAATGCTACAAATCCTAACCATAGCAAGCAGACAAGAAAAATAAATAAAAGACTTTCAAATTAGTAAGGAATAAGTAAAATTTTCACTGTTTCCAAATTACATGACATTACAGAAAACCCTAAAGACCCCTCCAAAAACTATTAGAAGTAATGAATTAATCCAGTAAAGTGGGAGGATAAAATATAAATACACAAAATTCCATTGTACTTATATAGATTAATAACAAAGTAGCAGAAAAAGAAATCAAGGAAAAAGTTACATTTACAGTTGCACCATAGAGAATAAAATACCTAAAAGTAAACTTAACAAAGAGGTGAAAGACCTGTATCCTGACAAATATAACATTGATTAGAGAAATTGAAAATGACAAGAACAAAGAGAAATATATTCCATATTCATAGCTTGGAAAATTAATATTGTTAAAATATCCATAATACCAAAAACAATCTACAGATTCAATGAAGTTTCAATAAAAATATCTTATTATGTACTATATGCTGCTTAACTGAACATAATAAAAAATTTAAAAAAAGATTAAAAAATATCAATAGCATTTTTCACAGAACTAAAACTAATACTATTAAAATGTTTATGGAACCACAAAATAACTCACATGGTCAAAGCAATCTTGAGAAAGAACAAAGCTAAAAGTATTAAAATTCCAGATTCCAAGATATACTATAAAACTTTAGTAATAAAAACAACATGGTAGTATCAGAAAAAATGGACACATAAGACAAAGTAACAGAATAAGGAGCCCAGAAATAAACCCACGTTTTTTGGGTCAATTAATCTATCACAAACGGGGCATAAATATACAATGGAGAAAAGAAGATTCCTCATTACTTGGTTCTGGAAAATCTGGACATGCAAAAGAATGAAACTGGACCAATTTCTTATACCATACATTAAAGTAAACTCAAATTGGATTGAAGACCTAAATGTGAGGCCAGAAAACATAAAATTTCTAGAAGACAAAGACAGTAATCTCTTAGACATCATTCTTAGCAACATTTTTTTATATGTCTGCTCATGCAAGGGTAACAACAAAAATAAACAATTGGGACTACACCAAAATAAAAAGCTTTTCCATAGAAAAGGAAACTATCAACAAAATTAAAAGGCAACTTATTAAATAGGAGATGATATTTGCAGAAGGTATAGACAATAAGGGGTTAAAACAAACAAACAAAAATACTCTATACAATTATCCTACTAAAAAATGGGCAGAGGACATACAGAGGGCCAACAGACACATGAAAAAATGAAAGAAAAAAAAAAGAAAAAATGCTCAGCATCACTAATCATCAGCAAAATACAAATCAAAGCCACAATGAGACATTACCTTACACCTATCAGAACACCTAGAATCAGAAAGACAAGACATAACAAGTGTTGTCAAGTATATGGAGAAAAAGGAACCCTTGTGCACTATTGGTAGAAATGTAAATTGGTGCAGCCACTGTGGAAAACAGTATGGAGATTCCTCATAAATTAAAAATCGAAATACGATGTAATTCAGTAATTGCAATACTGGGTATTTCACCAAGGGAAAGTAAAACACCAATGCAAAAAGGCATATGAACCCTATATTTATTGCAGCATTATTTAAAATAGCTAAGATATGGTAGCAACCCAATTGTCCATTGATATATAAAAGGAAAAAGATGTTGTGCATATATTCATATATTATATATACTCAATAAAAATAAGTATATCATATATTCAATAAGATTAAAGATAAAAAGATGAGAGCAAGAACAAATATACAAATTAAGAAGTTACAAATTTAAAATAACTTTTATTTATTTATTTTTATTCTTTTTTAAATTTTTTTACTATTTTCAGTTAGCTACTATATAGTAGTACATCATTAGTTTTTGATGTAGTGCTCCACTATTTATTAGTTGCATATAACAACCAGTGCTATAACTTTTAAAACACAGCAAGTATAGGGACACCTGGTTGGTTCTGTCAGTTAAGCATCTGCCTTTGGCTCAGATCATGATCCCAGGATCCTGGGATTGAGCCCCACGCGTGAGGCTCTCTGCTCCGTGGAGAGCCTGCTTCTCCCTCTCCCTCTGCCCCTCCCCACCACTCATGCTCTCTCTCTCTCTCTCACTCGCTCTTGCTCTCTTTCTCAAATAAATAAAATCTTAAAAAAAATAGTATTATACTTGCTGTGTTTTTTTTAAAGATTTTATTTATTTATTTGAGAGAGAGAGAGGAGATAGAGGACACAAGTAGGGGGGATGGGCAGAGGGAGATGGAGAAGCAGGCTCCTTGCTGAGCAGGGATCTCAATGTGGGGCTCGATCTCAGGACCCCAAGATCATGATCTGAGTAGAAGGCAGAAGCCTAACCGACTGAGCCACCCAGGCACTCCTAGGGACATTCTTTTTATCACAGTCTGGAGCCTAGAAGTTTGAGATCAAGAGGACAACATGGTCAGGATCTAATGAGGGCACTTTTCCTAGTTTGCAGATAGTTGCATTTCCACTGTGTGCTCACATATCATTTATAGGAGCATGCACATGGAGACAGACAGAGAGAAAGACAGAGACAGAGAGAGAGATCTCATCCTCTTCCATTTCTTTTTTTTTCCTTTCAAGTTTTTATTTCAATTCCAGTTAGTTAACATATAGTGCAATATTACTTGCAGGAGTAGACTTTAGTGGTTGATCACTTACAAATAACACCCAGTGCTCATCACAAGTGCCCTCCTTAATACCCATCACCAACTTTAACCCATACCGCCACCAACCTCCCCTCCAGCAACCCTCAGTTTGTTCTCTGTAGTTAAGAGTCTGTTTTCTGGTTTGCCTCTTTCTCTTTCCCCCGCCTATGTTCAACAGTTTCATTTCTTTAATTCCACATGAGTGAAATCATACAGTATTTGTCTTTCTCTAACTGACTTATTTCACTTAGCATAGTACACTCTAGCTCCATCATATTACTGCAAATGGCAAGATTTCATTCTTTTTCATGACTGAGTAATATTCTGTTGAATATATACATACTATTTTTTTATCCATTCATCAGTCGAATGGGCTATTTTCATAGTTTGGATATTGTTGATAATGCTGCTATAAACATCAGGGTGCACGTATCTCTTCAAATCAGTATTTTTGTATAATTTGGGTAAATACCTAGTAGTACAATTGCTGGATCATAGTGTAGCTCTATTTTAACCTTTTTTAAATTTTATTTTATTATGTTGTATTAGTCACCATACAACACATCATTAGTTTTTGATGTAGTAATCCACGATTCATTGTTTTGTATAACACCCAGTGCTCCATGCAGTACGTGCCCTCCTTAATACCCATCACCAGGCTAACACATCTCCCCACCTCTCTCCCCTCTAAAACCCTTAGTTTGTTTCTCACAGTCCGGTCTCTCATGATTCATCTCTCCCTCAGATTCCCCCCCTTCATTTTTCCCTTTCTTCTCCTAATGTCCTCCATGCTATTCCTTATGTTCCACGAATAAGAGAAACGATATGATAATTGACTTTCTCTGGTTGACTTATTTCACTTAGCATAATCTCCTCCAGTCCCATCCATGTTGATGTAGAAGTTGGGTATTCATCTCTTCTGATGGCTGAGTAATATTTCATTGTATATAGGGACCACATCTTTATTCATTCCTCTGTTGAAGGTCATCTCAGCTCCTTCCAGAGTTTGGCTATTGTACTTTGCTTCTATGAACATTGGGGTGCATATGGCCCTTCTTTTCACTACATCTGTGTCTTTGGGGTAAATAACCAGGAGTGCAATTGCTGGGTCATAGGGTAGCTCTATTTTTAATTTTTTGAGGAACCTCCACACTGTTTTCCAAAGTGGCTGTACCAACTTGCATTCCTACAAAGAGTGTAAGAGTTTCTCTTACACCACAACCTTTCTCCACAACCTCTCCAACATTTATTCTTTCTTGCCTTGTCAATTTTTTCCATTCTAACTGGTGTAAGGTGGTATCTCAATGTAGTTTTGATGTGAATTTCCCTGATTTCTAATGATGATGAACATTTTTTCGTGTGTCTTTTACTCATTTGTATGTCTTCTTTTGAGAAGTGTCTGTTCAAGTCTTCTGCCCATTTTTTGACTTATTTGTTTTTTTGGGTGTTGAGTTTGAGATGTTCTTTATAGATCTTGGATATCAGCCCCTTGTGTGTAGTGTCATTTGCAAATATCTTCTACAATTCTATGGGTTGCCTCTTTGTTTTCTTGACTGTTTCCTTTGCTGTGCAGAAGATTTTTATCTTTTTTTTAAAGATTTTATTTATTTATTTGACAGAGACAGACACTGAGAGAGGGAACACAAGCAGGGGGAGTGGGAGAGGGAAAAGCAGGCTTCCTGCTGAGCAGGGAGCCCGATGCAGGGCTCGATCCCAGGACCCTGGGATCATGACCTGAGCCGAAGGCAGACACTTAAAGACTGAGCCACCCAGGCACCCTCAGAAGCTTTTTATCTTGATGAAGTCCAAAAGCTTCATTTTTGCTTTTGTTTCACCTGCCTTTGGAGATATATCTTGAAAGAGGTTGCTGTGGCCAATGTCGAAGAGGTTACTGCCTATGTTTTTCTCTAGGATTTTGATGGATTCCTGTCTCACATTGAGGTCTTTCATCCTTTTTGAGTTTATCTTTGGGTATGGTGTAAGAGAATGGTCGAGTTTCATTCTTCTGTATATAGCTGTCCAATTTTCCCAGCACCATTTATTGAACAGACTGTCTTTTTTCCATTGGATATTTCATCTGGCTTTGTCAAAGATTATTTGACCATAGAGTTGAGGGTCCATATCTGGGCTCTTTATTCTGTTCCATTGGTCTATATGTTTGTTTTTGTGCCAGTACCATGCTGTCTTGGTGATCACAGCTTTGTAGCTTGAAATTGGGCAAAGTGATGCCCCCAGCTTTGATTTTCTTTTTCAACATTTCCTGGTGATTCAGGGTCTTTTCTGATTCCATACAAATTTTAGGATTGTTTGTTCCAGCACTTTGAAAAAAGTCATTGGAATTTTGATCAGGATGGACTTGAAGGTATAGATTGCTCTGGGTAGCAGAGACATTTAACAATGTTTATTCTTCAGATCCATGAGCATGGAATGTTTTTCTAGTACTATGTTGAACAATAGTGGTGAGAGCGGGCATCCTTGATGTGTTCCTGATCTTAAGGGAAAGGCTCTCAGCTTTTCCCCATTGAGGGTGACATTCACTGTGGGTTTTTCATAGATGGATTTTATGAACTTGAGGAATGTTCCCTCTATCCTTATACTCTGAAGAGTTTTAATCAGGAAAGGATGCTGTGTTTTGTCAAATGCTTTTTCTGAATCAATTGAGAGGGCCATATGGTTCTTCTCGCTTCTTTTATTGATGTGTTCTATCACATTGATTTGTGAATTATGAACCACCCTTGCATCCTGGGGATAAATCCCACTTGGTAGTGGTGGATGATCCTTTTACTAGGATTTTGTTGAGGATCTTGGAATCCGTATTCATCAGGGATATTGGTCTGAAATTTTCCTTTTTGATGGGGTCTTTGCCTGGTTTGGGGATTAAGGTAATGCTGGCCTCATACAATGAGTCTGCAAGCTGTCTTTCCGTTTCTATTATTTGAAACAGCTTCAGGAGAATAGGTATTATTTCTTCTTTGAATATTTGATAGAATTCCCCAGGGAATCCATCAGGCCCAGGACTCTTGTTTTTTGGGAGGTTTTTGATCACTGCTTCAATCTCATTACTGGTTATTGGCCTATTCAGGTTGTCAATTTCTTCCTGTTTCAGTCTTGGCAGTTTATAGGTTTCCAAGAAGTCATCCATTTCTTCCAGGTTTCACAATTTATTGGCATATAGTTGCTGATAATAATTTTAATAATTGTTTCTATTTTTTTGGTGTTAGTTGTGATCTCTCCCCTTCCTTCATTATTTTATTATTTGGGTCCTTTCTCTTTTCTTTTGAAAAAGTATGGCCAGTGATTTACTGATCTTAATAATTTTTTCAAAGAAGCAGCTTCTAGTTTCGTTGATCTGATATACTGTGTTTCTGGTTTCTAATTCATTGATCTCTACTCTAATCTTAATTATTTCTCCTCTAATGCGTGGCTTAGGCATCACTTGTTGCTTTTTCTCTAGTTCTTTAAGGTGTAGAGTTAGTTGGTGAATTCAGGATTTTTCTATTTTTTTGAGTGAGGCTTGGATGGCTATGTATTTCCCCCTTAGGACCCCCTTTGCAGTATCCCATAGGTTTTGGACCCATGTGTTTTCATTCTCATTGGTTTCCATGAATTGTTTAAGTTCTTCTTTGATTTCCTGGTTGACCCAAACATTCTTGAGCAGAGTGGTCTTTAGCTTCCAAGTGTTTGAATTTCTGCCAATTTTTTTCTTGTGATTGAGTTCCAGTTTTAAAGCATTATGGTCTGAGAATATGCAGGGAATAATCTCAATCTTTTGGTTGGTTGAGACCTGATTTGTGACCCAATGTATGGTCTATTCTGGAGAAAGTTCCATGTGCACTCGAGAAGAATGAGTATTCTGTTGTTTTAGGGTGGAATGTTCTGTATATATCTATGAGGTCCATCTGGTCCAGTGTGTCATTCACAGTTCTTGTTTCTTTGTTGATTTTTTGCTTAGATGATCTGACTCTTCCTGAGAGTGGAGTATTGAGGTCTCGTACAATTAACGTATTGTTATCAATATGACTCTTTTTTTTGGTTAACAGTTGACTTATGTAGATGGCTGCTCCCATGTTGTGGGTGTAGATATTTACAATTGTTAGATCTTGTTATTGGATAGACCCTTTATGAATGATATAGTGTCCTTCTGTGTCTCTAACTACAGTCTTTAGTTTAAAATCTAATTTGTCTGATACTAGAATTGCTACCCCAGCTTTCTTTTGAGGTCCACTGGCATGGAAGATTGATCTCCATCCCTTCACTTTCAGTCTGGATGTATCTTTAGGTTCAAAATGAGTCTCTTGTAGACAGCATATGGATGGGTCCTGTCTTTTTATCCAATCTGCTACCCTGTGCCATTTTATGGGAGGGTTTAGGCCGTTCACGTTGAGAGTGATTATTGAAAAATATGAATTAATTGTCATCATGTTGCCTGTGAAGACCTTGTTTTTATAGATTGTCCCTGTAAATTTGTGTTGTGTATCGCTCTTGGGGTCTTTCTCCTTTTATAGAACCCTTCTTAATATTTCTTGCTGGGCCAGTTTAGTGGTCACATATTCTGTTTCTGCCAGTCTTGGAAGCTCTGCATCTCTCAATCTATTCTAAATGACAGCCTTGCTGGATTAAGTATTCTTGGCTGCATGTTCTTCTCGTTTAGTACCCTGAATATGTCTTGCCAAGCCTTTCTAGCTTTCCAGGTCTCTGTGGATAGGTCTGACATTATTCTGATGTTCTTCCCTCTGTACATAAGGAATCTCTTCCCCCTATCTGCCCTTAAGATGGTTTCCTATTACATGCTGTGGTCTTGGCCTATTTTCCTTGATCTTGGGAGAGGTCCTGTCTGCCTCTAGGACATGAATGTTTGTTTCATTCCCCAGATTAGGGAAGTTCTCAGCTATAATTTGCTCAAATATATCTTCTAGTCCTCTCTTTTTCCCCACCCCCTCAAGGATTCCAATAATTCTGACATTGGAACATTTCATGGTGTCACTTATTTCTCTGATTCTATTTTCATGATTCTGAGTTGTTTTCCCCTGGCCTCCTCTTTTCCCTTTTTATCTCTTAATTGGTCTTCTGTGTCACTAATTCATTCTTCTGCATCACTTACCCTAGCTGTTAGATTATCTAGATCAGATTGGATCTCATTGATAGCATTTTTAAGTTCTGCCAATTCAGCTTTCATTACTGCCCATAGATACTCTATGTTGCCATTAATCGATTTCTCCATTCTAGCTATTGTCTTCACAATTGTTACTCTGAATTCCATCTCCGACATCTTGGTTATATCTGTATCTATTTGTAAATCTGTGGCATAAGTCATAGTCTCTGAGTCTTTCCTATTTCGGGGGTTCCTTGTCCTTGCCATTCTGTTGAGGGGTGGTTGAGGGAATATATAGAGTCTAAATTATTGACCACAACCCAAGCAAGATGCATGTGTTTTCTAGGGACCTTAGGGTTGCTTTCCTCTTGTTTTCCCAGCCTGTCCTCTGGGGGAGGGACCTGCTGCACTGTTACTCAGGCAACCTTGTTTGGGCAGAGTTGCCCTGCCCCCTGTGGCGGGGGATGGGCTCAGTGAAAACCGGTTTTTTGGGGCTTTTGTTCTCTGGCGTCTTTCCCTGGCGGCTTTCCACATCTCTTCCAAGAGTCAGAGCAGAAGAGACCATTTCCAACCCTCTGCCTCAGAACAGAGAGATCAGTGAGCTCTCCAGGCCACACTATCTCCATTTCTGTCTGTGCTGGTATAAACTGCAGCATCCTGGGTTGTGCACCCCTCAACAGCACACCCAGTCCTCGCCTCCAGTCAGGGCAAGTCTCTGCCCTTTGTGCTTCTAAAACCGGCAACCACCCCCCATTTGCATGCATGGCCCTGCCACTCCAGTTTTCCGTCCGGGGGTGCTGCCCTAAAAGACATTTCCCTGCTGCTACCTGTCTGCAAGTCTGTGCCCCATCCTCAGCACGGGAAGCTATCACTATCCCGAAGGCTCGGCTCCCTCCCTCTTCTGTTTATCCTCCGATATCTGTCTGAGGAATCACAGCTCCCTATTTCATACCTCAAACCAACTGCCTGTGATATTCTGTTTGTAGAGATCCAGATCTATCTTCTTACATCTCAGGCTGATTTCATGGGTGCTCAGAGTGGTCTGGTAGATATCCAGCTCAGTTCCATGGACAGTTGGAATAGGGTCCATACTCCTCCTCCATCTTTCAGGAGCTCCAAAAAGTAGGATTTAAAATCAGACCCCTGCCTCTTAAGACTTGGCCCATACCGTCCACACTCTACTCCTCTTATGATCTCATCACTGAAACTGATCTTCAACCTTCAGTTTTTCAGACCTCTTCATTTACTGGATCCATCGTATTTCTGTACACAAATGTTTTCACTTATTTCACTGTTTCACATGCAGGTTAACAGCAAGCCATGGTCAAATCTAGAGTTGAGTGCTTAGTTGCATAACTTGGCATGCTTGCTTACCCATTCATTCACCTGTTCAATACTGAATGAGCATCTACTATGTGCCAAGTGCTGTGACTGCTGCTGTTCCTAATGCCTTAGCACCTTAGTTCCTCATATCTCTGGAGAACTTGGTTTAAGTTGTCCTGCATGATTTCTCTACACTTGGGAAAAGTATGTTCATTTGTTTCATGGATCATATTCTTCAAATTTTCAAGAAATCACATTTATCGAAGACCACGTTTTTCTCTTGATAATGAGATACGTTGGCGAGCCCGCGGTCCCCAGTGAATCCTTCTTCTTGTCACCGCCACCTGGGGTGATCTCACTTATCTTTAACTTTTTGAGGAACCTCTATACTGTTTTCCAGAGTGGCTACACAAGTTTTCATTCCCACCAAAAGTGTAAGAGGGTTCCCCTTTCTCTGCATCCTCGCCAACATCTATTCTTCCCTGTGTTGTTAATTTTAACCATTCTGACAGGTGTGAGGTCCTATCTCATTGTACTTTTGATTTGTATTTCCCCCATGATGAATGATGTTGAGCATCTTTTCATCTATCTGTTAGTCATCTGTATGTCTTCTTTGGAAAAGTGTTTATTCATGACTTCTGCCCAATTTTCTTTCTTTTTTTTTTTAAGATTTTATTTATTTATTTGAGAGAGAGAGAATGAGAGACAGAGAGCATGAGAGGGAGGAGGGTCAGAGGGAGAAGCAGACTCCCTGCCGAGCAGGGAGCCCGATGCGGGACTCAATCCTGGGACTCCAGGATCATGACCTGAGCCGAAGGCAGTCGCTTAACCAACTGAGCCACCCAGGCAACCCGACTTCTGCCCAATTTTCAACTGTATTATTCATTTTTTTGGGTGCAGTTGTATAAGTTCTTTACATATTTTGGATCCTAACCCTTTATCAGATATGTCATTTGCAAATATCTTCTCCCATTCTGAAGGTTGCCTTTTAGTTTTGTTGATTGTTTCCTTCGCTGTGCAGAAGCTTTTTATCTTCATGAAGTCCCAATAGTTCATTTTTGCTTTTGTTTCCTTTCCCTCAGGAAAAGTATCCAGTAAGAAGTTGCTAAGGCCAATGTTAAAGAGGTTACCACATATGTTATCCTCTAGGATTTTGATGGTTTCCTGTCTCACACTTAGCTCTTTCATCCATTTTGAATTTATTTTTTGAGTATGGTGTAAGTAAGTGGTCCACTTTCATTCTTCTGCATGTTGCTGTTCAGTATTCCCAACACCATTTGTTGAAGAGACTTTTTCTCATTGGATATTCTTTCCTGCTTTGTTGAAGATTAGTTGCCCATATAGCTGTGGGTTGGTTTCTGGGTTTTCTATTCTGTTCCATTGATCTATGTGTCTGTTTTTGTGCCATACCATACTGTCTTGATCACTATGGTTTTGTAATATAATTTGAAGTCCAAATTGTGATGCTTCCAGGTTTGTTTTTCTTTTTCAAGATTGTTTGGTTTATTCAGTTTTTGTGGTTCCATACAAATTTTAGGATTGTTTGCTCTAGCTCTTTGAAAAGTGCTGTTGGTATTTTGCATTAAATGTGTAGATTGCTTTGGGTAGTATGAACATTTTAGCAATATTTGTTCTTCCAATCCATGAGCAAGGAATGTTTTTCCATTTCCTTGTGTCGTCTTTAATTTCTTTCATAAGCATTCTATAGTTTTCAGAGTACCGATTTATTTATTTATTTATTTATTTATTTATTTATTTATTTAGAGTGTGTGTGTGTGAGAGAGAGAGAGAGTGAGAGAGAGAGAAAGTGTGAGCGGGAGAAGGGGCAGAGTGGGAGGGAGAGGGAGATAGAGTCTGAAACAGACTCTGTGCTGTGGGACAAGGTGAGATCAAGCTCTTCCTACACTCCTATCTTAAACTATTATCCTCTCCTAATAATTATCTTTGATAAGATTAGAGAGATAGTGGTTAATTCTAAAGACAAAAGTCAAAATATTAGAAATGACTTAATTATCATAGAACAAGACAATAGACATTTATTTATTTATGAGAGAGTGAGTGAGTAGGGGGAATGGCAGAGAGAGAGGGAGAGAATCCTCAAGCACACTCCCCACTGAGCATGGAGCCTGACATGGAGTTTGATCTCATGACCACAAGATCGTTACCTGAGCTGGAACCAAGAGTCAGATGCTCAACTCACTGAGCCACCCAGGTGCTCCAGGCATACTACTTATATCTGTTTTGATTAGATCTCTGCCTGTGACCTTTCCTTGTTCTTACTTTTGGGTTGAATTCCTCCATTTTGGCATTTTGTTTATGTCTCTGTCTTCCTCTGTGTGTTAGAAAATCCTGTTATGTTTCCTGTTCCTGAGAGTAATGGTTTTATGAAGAAGAGATCATATAATGTCTAGGGTCTGACACTTCAGGGAGTGTCACTGGTGTGCGTTGCATGCACTCTGCTGCTGTGTTTTGGCTGCTCTATCCTTCAGATCAGTTGTCTGCAGAGATTCTCCTTACCTGCTAGTGTGCTGTGTTTGGACTTTGGTCAGAGTTTGCAAGTTTTTTTTTTTTTTTTTAAAGATTTATTTATTCATGAGAGACAGAGAGAGAGAGAGGCAGAGGGAGAAGCAGGCTCCCAAGGAGCAGAGAGCCCGATGCGGGACTCGATCCCAGGACCCTGGGATCATGACCTGAGCCGAAGGCAGACGCTTAACCATCTGAGCCACCCAGGCGCCCAGAGTTTGCAAGTTTTAAACAGGTGTATTCTAGTCTGCTTATTACATGAGACCTGATGTTACTTCCACTAGAACTGAAGATATGCAGAACTCTATGGTCCCTAGATGTGGGGCATGTAGGGTTTTGTGCTGGTCTCTTAGGGAAGGGGCCTGCTGTGCTGCTCTTTAGGCACACTCGCCTGAGGAAAGCAGTACCAGCAGAGAGCAGGGGGGTGGGATTGGTGTAAATAAGTTAGGCAGCCAGTGTTAGTGCTATGCTGTTTACTGAATTCGGTTTATGCTGAGTCACAGGGGAGGCAAATGTTGCCAGCCAGCTCTTTTGTCCATGGAAAGGGGAGTCCATGTTTGCTGCTCTCACAAAGCTCCCCCAAAAGAGCAAATAATTTCCCCTCATATGTCCCAGGCATTTTTCAGATCACTGTTTTCACACTGTCTCCAGGTTCCTTGCCTCCCTAGAGCAGCACAGTGAACTTTGGTCTCTATCTCAGCCAAGCCTGATGACTTTAAAACTCCAAAATTTAAGGACCTGCTGTGGTGTGGACCTGCAGTGGTCTTCTTGGGGAGGGTCTTGCTGTGCTGGGACTGATGCAGGTTTGAACCAGAAGGGCAGTTTTGCCAGAGCACAGGGTCATGTGGTTGGGATCAAAGCAGGCCAAACTGCCAGTGTCTGGGTTAGCCACCCTCAGAAGATGTCTCCACACCTGTGCTGAGATTTTGGGGTGTGGAATGGCACCTGCCATCTCCTTTCTCTTCAGAGAGGCAATGTTACCTCCCACAGATGCACTCCACAAAGAGGGAACTGTCTCCGTGTGCCTTATGTGATTCTCAGATCCCACCATCTGACCCCAGGTTGCTTGCCTGCATTGTCTCCAGGAGTAGTAAGGCAGTGCCTCAGGTCTCTATCCTAGCAAAGCTCATGGACTTTTAAAACTCCAGTCTTTGAGCCCTGCTGGTTGCAAAAGCCCATAAAAATCAGCTGTTCTCATTTTCCCAGCCAATGGCTTTGGGGAAGTGTTCTCCTTGGGCATATCCTTGTGTGCTCCACTCTCTCTTGCCTTTTTCCAGGACCAGGGCTTCCCCCCCCCCCCGTAGCACCCATGATCCGTTTCTCCCTCATATCTTGTCTCCACACTTCCTACTTTCTTCAATGTGGGCTCTTGTCTCCCTACAGTTGTGCAGTTTGTTCCATCAGTCCTCAGGTCAATTTCTTGCATATTCACAATTATTTGGTGGTTATCTAGCTGTGTTTGAGGGACGAGACAAGCCTAGGGTCTTCCTGATATACGTTCATTGTAGCTCCCCAAAAGACATATTAAATTTGTATAAAATAATTTGCTCTGCTATAAAGCACTATTAAAAACCATAATGTTTTGTTTTGCTACTTAAATGACATTTTTAAATGAAAATTATCACTGAAATAATACATGACTTCAACAACAACAACAAAAGGATTTTATTGTCTTAAAAAGTACTGTATTAATTTGCCAAAGTTTTGTAACTTAGGAAAGGTATTACATTACTTGGATTTGTACTTTATGACTTAGTATGCTATACCATGGGCTGGTGAAATTTACTGAAAAAATAGTCATTGCCAGAATTTTGCTGCACTCTAAACTTAAAACAGAACACCTGTTCACGTCTTTTAGCATTTCACACTTGCCCACCTTATAAATTGCCATGTATCAAAATCATTGTTCTGTAGTTGCTAAAGCATGATATGTCAGGTTACTTGAAATAATTACTTTTTGAAATAAATAAATATATATATATATATATATATATGTATTTTCCCCTTTTGCTGCTCTGTTTGGATTGATACCACTGTCATGTCTTCCAGGTCACTGATTCTTTCTTATGTTTCATCTAGTGTTCTATTAAATCCCTTTAGTGCATTTTTCAATTCAGTTATTGTGTTATTCAGCTCTGTGACTTCTGATTGACACTTTCTTATATTTTCTAACTTTTTGTTGAAGTTTTCTTTTTTTTTAAAGATTTTATTTATTTATTTGACAGAGAGAGACACAGCGAGAGAGGGAATACAAGCAGGGGGAGTGGGAGAGGGAGAAGCAGGTTTCCCGCCGAGCAGGGAGCCCAATGCAGGGCTCGATCCCAGGACCTGGAATCATGACCTGAGCCAAAGGCAGACGCTTAACAACTGAGCCACCCAGGCGCCCCTTGTTAAAGTTTTCTTTGTGTCTATCCATTTTTCTGAAATCAGTGAGCATTTAACAAAGCAACCATTACTTTCAAGTCTTTATCAGGAAAATTATTTATCAACATTTCATTAAGTATTTTGGGGGTTATCTGGAAACTTTCCCATTGTTTCTTCCCATTTTACATGACTCTCTGGGTTTGTTTCTATATATTAGATGAAACGGGCAACTCTTCCAGTCTTGAAGGAGTGGTCACAGGAAGACTGGTGTTGTGACTTACTTTTCTGTCTGTGCTGTAATTTAGAGTTGGTAACCTGCCAAGAACTGTCTCTTTGATTGTTTCACTCCTATATGGACCAGAAATGTAATCCCCATGGACCACCAGAACCAGTTATTCAGAGAATGTTCCCTGTGTGGATTGCAGCTGCCTGCCAGGTTTAACTGTGTGAGACCATGTGGGAACTCTGGTTGGAGCACACCAGCTCCCCGGGTTTAGAGGAGTGGACCTGTGAGGAATTACTAGGCCAGCACAAATTCACCCACAATATTTAGTGGGCAGGGCCACTAAATATTTGTCCCACCCATGGGACAAACAACCCTAGAAAAGAAGAGGGAGACTGCAAAAATGATGCCCATTTGCACATCCATCGTCGAAAGAGTTGCAACAGACCCATGCCCTTCTAATAGATGATTTTAGATTAGATAATTAATCTCCTTCACATATTATCTAGGCACTTTTCAACCTGCTACTTTTGCACTGGGTCCTAGATCAAGGGAGTCTGTGTATAAGCACTTTATGAGCTGAGTTTCAGTTATCTATTGCCCTTTGGGTCAGTCTCCAGGACATAAGCCGTGTTGGGTTTAAAAACAGACATTTTGGAAGTTTGGCTGGTTCAGGTCCCAAGGGTTGGGGTGCCTAATGTGTACTCAAACTCCTCGCTCCTCAGGGATATACTCCATATTTTCAAGATACCTCTCACTTGTGGATCACCATGCTAGGGGTGGGGTTTTTGGTAAGACTGTGTCTCTGCCTCTACTGACAGTCTTGATTTGGTCTTTCTATCCTTTGTTTTGGAGGAACTGTTCATCTAGTTTTACGGTCTTTTTCAGAGAGAATTCTTTTTTTTTTTTTTTTATTAACATATAACGTATTATTTGTTTCAGGGGTACAGGTCTGTGATTCATCAGTCTTACACAATACACAGCGCTCACCACAACACATACCCTCCCCAATGTCCATCACCCAGCTACCCCATCCCCCCAACCACCTCCACTCCAGCAACCCTCATAGAAAGAATTGTTTTATATGTAGCTGGTTTGACTGTGGGATGAGGTGAGATCAAGGTCTTCCTATACTTCCATCTTAAACTGTTACCCTCTCCTGACAATTATCTTGGATAAAATTAGAGAGATAGTGGTTAATTCTAAAGAAAAAAAATCAAAATATTAGAAATGACTTAATTATCATAGAACAAGACAATAAACATTTAATTATTTAATTAATTAGAGAGAGAGAGTGAGCAGTGGGGGCAGAGGGAGAGGGAGAGAATCCTCAAGCAGACTCCCACTGAGCCTGGAGCCTGACATGAGGCTCAATCCCAGGCTCCTGAGATCATGACCTGAGCCAAAATCAAGAGGTGGACCGTAACTGACTGAGCTGCCCATGTGCCCCAATAGACATTCATTTTTTACCTTAGTTGAGTTTATTTTACTTTTACTCCATCCAATCAGCTTCACTGCCTGATTTACCATAACTATATTCCATAGCTTTATGATGGATTAGAGTACTATTGGCTTGATTTTTAGTAATCTCCATTTTGACTTTGGGTACACATCATTCTTTAGTTTTGCATAGAACCCCTGTTCTTATTGCTTCCATCAAGGCTCTCCTTGCTTTATTGATTTTTGGCAGGGTTGATGGAGGAAATTACTTTAAACCAGGACAAACTGGAACTAATGAAGATTAAGATACTGATAGAACCCATGGACTTTAAATAAAAATTGGTGATTGTAGAAAAGAAAACACTGACTGTAGGCTGGAAGATTTTGTTGAATTCAAACTTGGTGATTTTGTTTGTGGTTGAATAAAATGTCCTGCTGGTTGTGCAACTGAAGATCTTGGCAACTGTGCAACTGAAAATCTTGATGGCTATCTATCTAAGCATCTTGACAATTAGGCCACTGGATATCTTGGTGATGGATTGAAAGATATTGATGTTTGTGGACCTAAAGATATTGATGAAATGGAAATGAACTTTGTAGTGTTTGTGGAGTTAAAGATCTTGGCAATGGTGTAAATGAATATCTTGATGTTGTTGAAATCAAATATCATAATGGTGGGAGAAGTGAAGAACTTGATCTTGATAGAAATGAAGATCTTGGTGATTTTGCAACAAAAAGTCTTTGTGGTTTTGTTAATTAAGATCTCACATCTTGAAAAACTAAAGATTTTGGTTATTGTACAAGTGAAGCAGAGTCAATTAGATCATCAATTACAGCACTTGATTGAATTCTAGATGAAGTAACTGGAGTAGGAGATAAAAGTGGAGGCATCTCCTGATCTTCACTTTGTGGGAATAGATCATCTGGTATCAATTCATAATATTTAAAAGATTCAGGTATTAGAAGAGAGAGCTTTGCTTGAAATGATGTAATTGGAAAAGCTGCATTACAAGTAGTCTTAAGGCAATAACAAGGTGATGATGATGTTGGATTTCTGAAAACAGTTGATAAAAGTTGAGTTTGGGAATGTATTATTGGGGTGAATATGTCCTCTTTGAAGCTCTTAATGGAGGTTATAAATCTGGTTCTGTAAGGCTCACAAACACCCCGTTTTAAGATGAGTTCTAGGTTAGGTTTGCAACTCTTCTCCCATTCCTGTTCCAGAGTTGACATGAGGTATGCGAAATTTTCACATCACCAGCTACATGCTTTGGTTGTTGGAGAGGGCTGGATAACACTTTTCCTACAGTTCTTCTTAGAAGCTTACTGATTCTACTAAACGGAAAAGTGGAAAATGAACTTTCAGCTCATTGATTCACCTGTGAATGGGATGTCTCACCACAAGCACCTGGGATATGGTCCAATGACCCTCAGTTGAATTTGAGACACACTTTCTGATTCATTGAGATCATTTAGGTGCTTATTATTCTTCTTGAAATCCCCTCATTTTGTTATTCATTCTCAGATACAATCTTTTCTTTAGAAAATTTAAAATAATATGAAACATCAGGATAAATCTTTAAACCTTCTATATCATCTTGGCAGTAAGGAACAGGTATAGTGAGAGATGACGTCTGAACACAAGCATCACGTGTTTCACACAATTTAACAGGTAATGGCTTGGAAGAGTATACTCTCTGTGTTTCAGTAGTTGTACTTCAAAAAATCTTCCTTGAATTTCCTAACTTACCAGGACACTTCATTTAGATTCTTGTAGTTAATATCATCAGTTACTTAAATTATATGTTTTTGTAAGCTCCCAAGACAAGGTCTCAGGAAGGAGACCTTATCAACCTCCTGGGTTATTTTCCCAAATAAATTTTCAGCATATTTAAATCATTTATTTGTCTAACTATAATGTTTAAAGATGTCTTGATTACATAACCTAACTCATCTTAAATTTTTCTGGGCATTGCTGGTTAATCTAAATGCCCATCATCTTTTTCATCATTTAATGGTATTTTAGATTTGTTTTAGTATGGTACAGAGGTTGGAGGGAGCACACCTGTCTCACCCTCTTTTGAGAATTCGGAATTATTTTCAAATTCACTCCAAGCTTTCAGAATTTTGAGAATTGTCAGCAAAACCTGGCAATGACAAAGGCTCCTTGTATGTGAAAATAAATATCTGCTTCCAGTTTATGAGCAGTAACCTGGCAACCAAATTTTATATTAGAAACTTATGGTGTGTTAGCAGTGAGAGAACAATGCCTTCATGTAAACTCCATGCCCTCTGGCCCATCCTCTCTGGAATAAATTTCAAAAAGGTAAGGAAAGACCAGACGGTGAGGAAGAAACAAAGCTATTAATTAAACTCTCCCTGAATGTTTCTCAAAGTGTGGGCCTAGATTTGAAAACTAACCCATGTAACCACAAGCTTACTTCACTGACTTTATTTTTTTCATTTTTGAAGTGCTTTTTATTTTATATTTTTATGTTGTTTATCTAATTTTTATGCAGTTAGTTTTATTTAATTTCTGGTTACTTAAAATACAGTGTAATATTAGTTTCAAGTGTACAATATAATGATTCAACAATTCCATACAATACCTGGTGCTCATCACAACAACTGCACTCCTTAATCCCCATCACCTATTTAAACCATCTCCCCACCAACCTTCCCTCTGGTACCCACCATTTGTTCTTTATAGTTAAGAGTTTGTTTCTTGGTCTGCCTCTCTTTTTTCCCCCTTTGCTTGTTTTGTTTCTTAAATTACACATATGAGTAAAATCATATGGTATTTGTCTTTTTCTGACTGACTTATTTCGCTTAGCATAATATTCTTTAACTCCATCCATGTCATTGCAAATGGCAAGATTTCATTCTTTTTACGGCTGAGTAAAATACCACTGTAGATGTATATGACACAGTCAGTGGACATGGGCTGTTTCTATAATTTGGCTATTGTTGATAATCCTGCTATAAACATCAGGTAGCATATGTCCCTTTGAGTCAGTATTTTAGGATTTGTTGAGTAAATACCTCATAGTGCAAGTGCTGGATCATACGGAAGTCATATTTTTAATTTTTGAGAAACCTCCATACTGTTTTCCAGAGTGGCTATACCAGTTTGGATTCCCAACAAGGGAAGCGGGTTCCTGTTTTTCCACATCCTCGCCAACAACTGTTGTTTCTTGTGTTGTTGATTTTAGCCATTCTGATAGGTATGAGGTGATACCTCATTGTTTTTTGATGAGGTATGATTTTGATTTGTATTTCCCTGATGATGAGTGATGTTGAGCATCTTTTCATGCGTCTGTTGGCCATCTGTATGACTTCTTTGGAAAAAATGTCTACTCATATCTTCTGCCCATTTCTTAACTGTATTATTTATTTTTTGGTTGTTGAGTTTGATAACTTCTTTATAGACTTTGGACACTAACCCTTTATCCAATATGCCATTTCCAAATATCTTTCCCTATGCCAAAGGTTGCCTTTTAGTTTTGTTGATTGTTTCCTTCACCAGGCAGAAGCTTTTTATCTTAATGAAATCCCAATAGTTCATTTTTGCTTTTGTTTCCCATGCCTCAGGAGACATGTCTGGTAAGAATTTGTTATGACCAAGGTCAAAGGTGTTGCTGCCTGTGTTGTCCTCTAGGATTTTGATGGTTTCCTGTCTGACATTTTGGTCTTTCATCCATTTCGAATTTATTTTTGTGTATGGTGTAAGAAAGTGGTTCACTTTTATTCTTTTGCATGTTGCTGTCCAGTTTTCCCAACACCATTTGTTGAAAAGACTGGTTTTTTCTCATTGGATATTATTTCCTGCTTTGTCAAAAATTAACTAATCTAATTAACTAATTAAATTAATTACCTAATTGAACTTTATATTTGTGGGTCCATTTCTGGGTTTTCTATTCTGTTCCATTGATCTATGTGTCAGTTTTTGTTCCAGTACCATACTGTCTTGATCTCTACAGCTTTGTGATATAACTTGAAGTCCATAACTGTGGTGCTTCCAGCTTTCTTTTTCAAGATTGCTTTGGCTATTCGAGGTCTTTTTGGTTCCATCCAAATTTTAGGATTGTTTGTTCTAGCTCTGTGCAAAATGCTGGTAGTATTTTGATAGGGATTGCATTAAATGTGTAGATTGCTTTGGGTAGTATAGACGTTTTAACAGTATTTGTTCTTCCAATCCATGAGAATGGAATGTTTCTCCATTTCTGTGTGCCATCTTCATTTTCTTTCATAAGTGTTCTATAGTTTTCAGTGTACAGATATTTTACCTCTTTGATTAAGTTTTTTCCTGGGTATCTTAGAGTTTTTGGTGCAGTTGTAAATGGGATCAATTTCTTGATTTCTTTTTCTGCTGTTTCATTATTGGTGTATAGAAATGCAACAAATTTCTGTACATTGATTTTATATCTTGCATATTTGCCAAATTCATGTATCAGTCCTAGCAATTTTTTTGGTGGAGTCTTTCAGGTTTTCTACATAGAGTATCATGTCATCTGTGAATAGTCAATGTTTAACTTCTTTCTTGCCGTTTTGGATGCCTTTTATTTCTTTTTGTTGTCTGCTGAGGCTAGGACTTCTAGTATGATTTTAAATAACAATGATGAGAGTGAACATCCTTGTCTTGTTCCTGACTGTAGATGAAAAGCTCTCAGTATTTCCCCATTGAGAATATTAGTTATGGGTCTTTGTTATGTGGCCTTTATGATGTTGAGATATGTTCCCTCTATCCCTAGTTTGTTGAGGGTTTTTATGAACAGTGGATGCTATATTTTGTCAAACTCTACTGATTTTTAAAGTTCCCAGAGTTAAGCTTTGCTGTTTTACGAAGCCCAACATTATAAGGACTTGTCTTCCCAGTGCAGGTCCTCAGTGCCAGGGATGCCCAGTGTGGGGTCTGATCTTTTCACTTCTCTGTTCTTATGATGTCCCTTCCATTTGTGGTTAATCATGCCAGGGGTTTTGTTCCTAACTGCATGCCTACCCCTCCTACCATTTTTAATGTGGCTTTCTCTTTATGACTAGCTGTAGATTTGTTCTGTCAGGCTTCATGTTGTTTTCAGAGTTAGTTGCATAGATATAGCTGTTGTCTTGGTGTTTCAATGGGACAAGGTGAGATCATCATCCTCTTACTCTGCCGTCTTTACAACTGGATTTTTGAACATTTTCAAACTATTTCACCTTGATTTATTTATGGTGTTTCAGAACATATCACTTTGTATATTTTCTTTTTTTTTATTATGTTATGTTAGTCACCATAAAGTACATCATTAGTTTTTGATGTAGTGTTCAGTGATTCATTATTTGTGTATAACACCCATTATTTGCTCATTACAACATGTGCCCTCCTTATTGTTTACTCTAGATGTTATAATATACATATGTCTCTTATCACAGTGCACTGTTAGTAAATCACAGTGCACTTCAAGTAAATATAGGTTTATTATCCTCTCTTTTAAAATTTTGGCTTAACTATTTCCTCTTCATACATTGAGTGACATATTAGATGGTGTTTTAAATTTAATTTTAACTTAAAGCATTTAAATTTAAATTATCAGAAGATTTATTATATATATATCTTTATTTTTTAACAAGTCAAACAGTTTGCTTTCCTTTTTGAAGTTTTAACCCTTCTTTAATGTTCCATTTCTTTTTAGAAAAATTTCATTAGCTCTTTAATTTTATGCAGATATAATGACATAACATATTAGTTTTAAATGTACAACATAATGATTCAATATTGTATATATTGCAGAATGATCATCACAATCAGAACAGATAACATTCATCACCATGCATAGTTACAGTTTTTTTCTTGTGGTGAGAACTTTCAATAACCAATATCCTAGCTACTTTCAAATATGGAATACAGTATTAACTATAGACCCCATGCTGTACATCACATCCCCATGATATTTATTTTATAACTGGAATTTCTTTTAAATTTTGACCTCTTTACCCAATTCACTCACCCCATCCCTTTACCTCAAGCAACCACCATTCTGTTCTCTATATCCATGAATTCAGTTTTGTTTTGTTTGTTTTATATTTCACGTATGTGAATTCATATAGCATTTATTTCTGTCTGATTTATTTTACTTAGGATAATGCCTTCAATAACCATCCATGCTGTCAAAAAAAAAAAGGCAAGATTTCATTCTTTACATTATTTGGCTATTGTAAATAATGCCACAATGAACATGGGAGTGCATTTACTTTTTCAATTTAGTGCTTTAATTTTCTTTGGGTAAGTACCTACTAGTGGAATTTCTGGACCACATTGTAGTTTTGTTTTTATTTTTTTTTAAAGAAACTCCATAGTGTTTTCCATAGTAACTTCAACAATTCACATTCCCATGGAGAGTGCACAAGGATTTACCCTTTCTTACATCTTCACCAACATGTGTTATCTCTTGTCTTTTTGATGCTAGCCATTTTAACAGGTGTGAGGTGATATTTCATTGTGGTTTTGATTTGAACTTCCCTGAAGATTAATGATATTGAACATTTTATTATGTACCTATTATCTGTTTGTATGTCTTTCTGGAAAAGTGTAATTTTTGTATCTGTAATTAAATTTTTATTTTTAAAAATTAATTAATTATTCCCAGTTTAATTAACATACAGTGTTATATAAAATTCAGATGTACAATATAGTGATTCAACAATTTATTAAATTACTCAGTGCTCATTGAGATAATTGTACTCTTAATCCCCTTCAACTATTTCACCCATACCCTGCCCACCTCCCCCCGACAACCACCAGTTTGTTCTCTGTATTTAACAGTCTGTTTTTTTGTTTGACTCTTTTTTTCTTTTTTTCTTTTGTTTTGTTTCTCAAGTTTAATATATAAGTGAAATCATATGATATTTGTGTTTCTCTGACTTATTTCACTTAGCGTTTTACCCTCTAGAATCCATCCATGGTGTTGCCAATGGCAAGATTTCATTCATTTTTTATGACTAATATTCCATTGTGTGTGTGTATCATATCTTCTTTATCTGTTCACTTATCATTGGACACTTGGCTTGCTTCCATATCTTGGCTATTGTAAATAATGCTGTAATAAATATAGGGCTGCATATATCTTTTCAAATAAGTGTTTTCATTTTCTTAGGTAAATACCCACCTGTGGAATTACTGGATCATATGGTAATTCTATTTTTTTTTTTTTTTTTGAGGAACCTCCATACTGTTTTCCACAGTGGCTGCACCAGTTTGCATTCCAAGCAACAGTGCAAGAGTGTTCCTTTATCTTCACATTCTTGTCAACACTTGTATTTTCTGTTTTTGATTAGAGCCATTTGGACAGTTGTGAGCTAGTAGCTCATTGTGGTTTTGACTTGCATTTCCTGATGATTAATTATGGTGAACATCTTTTCATGTATCCATATGTCTTCTTTGGAGAAATGTCTCTTCATGTTTTCTGCACATTTTTTATTTTATTTTTTTAATTTTTAAAAAAGATTTTATTTGTTTCAGAGAGAGAGTGAGAGAGAAAGAGCAAGCAGGGAGGGGAGGGGTAAAGGGAGAGGGATAAGCAGACACCCTGCTGATGCAGGACTCAATCCCAGGAACCCAGGATCATGACCTGAGCCAAAGCAGAGGCTTAACCAACTGAGCCACCCAGGCACCCCCTGCACATTTTTTAATTGGATTATTTGGGGAGGGCATTTGGTGTTGAGTTATAAAATTTCTTTATATATTTTGGATTTTAACCCCTTATCAGATATATCATTTGTAAGTATCCTCTCTCTTTCAGTGAATCATCTTTTTTTAATTGATGATTTCCTTCACTGTGTAAAAGCCTTTCATTTTGGTGTAGTCTGAATATTTCAGTTTTGCTTTTGTTTCCCCTGCCAAAGGAGACATATCTACAAAAATGCCTCCATGGCTGATGTCTAAAGATACTACAGCATATGTTTTCTTCTAAGAATTTTATGGTTTCAGGTTTCACATATAGGTTTGTAATCCACTTGGAGTTTATTATTGCATAGTGTAAGACAATGGTCCAGTTTTATTCTTTTGCATGTGGCTGTCCAGTTTTCCCAACACCATTTGTTGAAGACACAGTCTTTTTCTGATTGTGTATTCATACCTCTTTTGTTGTAGATTAATTGACCATACACTCATGGGTTTATTTCTGGACTCTCTATTCTGTTCCACTGATTTAATGTGTCTACTTTTGTGCCAGCACCATAGTTTTTGATTACTGAATGTTTGTAGTATATCTTGAAATCTGAAATTGTGATACCTCTAGTTTTTTTTTTTTTTTCTTTTTCAAGATTGCTTTGACTATTTGGGGTCCTTTGTGGTTCCATATAAATTTTAGGATTAGTCTTTCTGAGGGGTATAATGCTAAGTGAAATAATTCAGTTAGAGAAATACAATATCATATCATTTCACTTACACATTGAATTTATTCTTTCTATGCTTTCTACCAACGGCATTTGGTGTTTTGATAGGGATTGCAATAAATGTGTAGATTACTTTGGATAATATGGACATTTTGATGATATTAGTTCCCCCAATCCATGATCATGGAATGTCTTTCCATTTGTTGGTGTCATCTTCAATTTTTTCATCAATGTTTTATAGTTTTCAGAGTTCAAGTCTTTCACCTCCTTGGTTAAATTTATTCTTAGATATTTTATTCTTTTTGTGCAATTGTAAATCAGACTGTTTTCTTAATTTATCTTTTGGCTGTTTCATTATTAGTGTATAGAATTGCAACAGATTTATGTACATTGGTTTTGTATCCTGAGCTTTTACTGAACTCATTTATAAGTTCTAGGAGTTTTTTGGTGGAGTTTTTAGGATTTTCTGTATAGAGTATCAAGTCATCTGAAAACAGTGAAAGTTTTACTTCTTCCTTACCAATATGAATGCCTTTTAAACATTCTTTTTTCTTGTCTGATTGCTGTGGCTAGGGTTTCAGTACTATGTTGAACAAAAGTGGAGAGAGCGGACATCCTTGTCTTGTTCCTGATATTAGGGGAAAAGCTCTCAGTTTTTCCCCATTAAGGATGATGTTAAATGTGTTTTTCTCATATATGGTCTTTATTATGTTGTGGTATGTTCCCTGTAAATGTACTTTTTTGAGAGTTTTTATCACAATTGAATATCAGTAATTTGTCAAATACTTTTTCTGCATTTATTGAAATGATCATATGACCTTTATTTTTCTTCTTGTTGATGTGGTGTATCATGTTGTTTGATTTGTGACTATTGAAACATGCTTGTGTCCCAGAAGTAAATCCTACTTGATCGTGGTGAAAGATTTTTTTAATGTATTGTTGGATTTGATTTGCTAATATTTTGTTGAGGGTTTTTGCATCTATGTTCATCAGAGATTTAGCCTGTAGTATTGTGTGTGTGTGTGTGTGTGTGTGTGTGTGTGTATTTGTGTGTGTGTTTATCTGGTTTTGGTATTAGGGTAATTCTAGCTTCATAAAATGAAGTAGATATTAACTCTTCTTTAAATGTTTGGAAAAGTTCATCTGTGAAACCATCTGGTCCTGGGCTTTTGTTTGTTGGGAGTTTGTTTGTTTGTTTACTGATTCAATTTCATTGCTAGTAATGAGTCTGTTCAAATTTTCTCTTTCTTCCTGATTCAGTTTTGGAAGGTTATATGTTTCCAGGAATTTATCAATTTCTTGTAGATTATTCAGTTTGTTGTAATATTTTTTTCGTAACATTCTCTTATAATCATTTGTATTTCTGTGTTGTGAGATGTTACTTCTCCTTTTTCATTTCTGATTTTATTTATTTGAGTCCTCTCTCTCTCTCATGAGTCTGGCTCTAGATCAAGATCAATTTTCAATCTAGAAAAGATCGATTTTGTTGATCTTTTCAAAGAACCAGCTCCTGGTTTCATTGAACTATTCTATTGCCTTTTTTAGTGCCTTTTTTTTCAGTTTTTCTCTAATCTGTATTATTTCCTTCCTTCTACTGGTTTTGGGCTTTGTTCTTTTTTTCTAGCTTATTTAAGTGTAAGGTTAGGTTGTTTATTTGAGTTTTTTCTTATTTCTTGAGGTAGGACTGTATTGCTATATTCTTCCCTCTTAGAACATCTTTTGCTGCATTCCAAAGATTTTGGACCATTGTGTTTTCATTTTCATTTGTCTCCATGTATTTTTGATGTCCTCTTTGATTTTCTGGCTGACTCATTGTAATAACATTTTTAATTAGCAAAGTTAATTCTCACTTTCTTATTATTAATTACACATATCCCTCTGTTCTTATGGTTTGGATTCATTATTCTTTCAGAACTCTTTGGGAAAGCATATAATTTCCTGAATTATTGCACTTTCTTATATGTCTATTTGCACTCATTATTCATCTTTTTATTTTTTTGTTTACCTTCCCTATCAGACTACCTTTTGTTATCTGTTCATATTTATGAATGAAGAAATAGATTTTTTAAAAGATTTATTTATTTTATTTTTGAGGGGGGGCAGATGGAGAGGGAGAGAGAGTCTCAAACACGCTCCCTGCTGACCACAATGTCCAATGTGGGTCTTGATCTCATGAACCTAAGATGATGACCTGAGCCAAAATCAAGAGTCAGACATGTAACTGACTGAGCCACCCTGGCACCCCTAGATTCTTTTTTGTAGGTAGATTTTATGGACTTTCCATGCAGTCATGTCTTCCTTTCTCCCCAACAGGCCACTTCCCTGGATTAGTGGCCTGATTGTGGGTTCTGTATGAATGGCTGGAGCATGTTAATTTATTATATATGGGAATAAAGTAGGCTGACAATCCAAGGACCTACCAATTACCAAAATATGTAGGTTTAATTTATTATTTTCTGCAGGTGGATAACATGGTTTCTATTTCAGGCAGTATTACACCACTTTTCTATTTGGATATTTTAAGTGTCCAGAATTATTTTATGGTCTTTCTTAATTGTTCTCCAAATTTCTACATGAAATCAAAAGCTCTTCTCTGGTAAATTAATCACCCCCTTTAAAAAGTCATTTTATAGCTTTTAACTTGGGGGTAAACTACCTCTTAGTCAGTATAAGTTAGATAAAATGGGTAATGCAACTAGCCCATCTTACTTTATTTTCTTAAGATTTTATTTGTTTATTTGAGAGAGAGACACAGTGAGAGAGAGGGAGAAACAGGCTCCCCACTGAGCAGGGAGGCTGAAATGGGGCTTGATCCCAGGACCTTGGGATCATGACCTGAGCTGCAGGCAGATGCTCAACCAACTGAGCCACCCAGGCACCCCTAGCCCATCTTACTTTAATTAAGCACCCTAATACTTTAGTTTTCCTCTGACTTTGAAGTAAGTCTCTCTGGCTTTAGATATTTTCAGGATCTGCTTACCTTTGCAATATTTCTTTCCATGTCTCTGTTTTGAAGTATGTTTTTATCTGCTCTTGTCAGTCTAATTCAATATGTTTTTATTTCTAAGAAATGCCTCAGTATATGTGACCTGCTAATTGCACCCTTTCTTATTTTCCAGTTTTGTTATATATTTATTATATTGATCTGAAGTGAGAATAAAGATTGATATGTTTGCTCAGAGTATCATTGTTATGCAGCATCTCTATTTCATTTTATATGTTTTAATTATAGAAGATAAAATAAATTTTTTCATAATCTTCCACATTACTCTTTATGAAACCTTTGGCCTATTTATTTTTTTAGATTGTTCTTTAAAAACTAGCAATGACTTTATCTTTCTGACATGCATACTATTTTTGTTTTTAATTTTTGGGTATAAATTATGTACAATGTGTAAATTATAAACATTGATGAGATTTGAAATGTATAAATCCATGAAGCCATCATGAAAATCAAGATAACATTTCAAGCACCTCAAAGGTCTCCTTATGTTATTTTGTAATCCATCACTCTCTCTACTGCTGTCTCAGGCAACCACTGCTCTGTTTTCTGTCACTACAGATTATTTTGCATTTCCTAGAATTTTACATAAATAAAAGCATGCAGTAGGAACTCTACCTTTGTCTGGCTTCTTTTCATCAATATAATGAATTAATATTCATATATGGTTACCTATATAAAGCACTTTATTCCCATACCATAAATGGCCTATTCACTTGTTCACAGACATTTTGTTTTCTGTTTTTGACAAATACAAAGAAAGCCACTATGATCATTTTTGTACAAATCTTGACATGGGAATGTTTATTATTTTTTCTTGGCTAAATCCAATTTGTACATCTTTTATTTCCTCCACTTGTTTAATTAGATTGGTTGTGTATCAGTTCAGGTCTTTTGAGAAGCAGATACCAAGTCTGAATTAATTGTTCAGCAGATTTATTGGAGGAAACACCTATGAAAGGAGAGAAAGAGAAGGCTAATGAGTGATCTTTTAGCAATATAGACCATTATTACAGTCACACACCAAACAAGAATAGCTCAGTTTTAGTAACACTACTGTGCTAAATAATTGCCTGGGAGCAGATCAGAAGAATGGCCTCAGTGACAGTGCCACAGGAGATCCAAAGTTGCATGACCTGAAGGCTTAATCAACTCTGCTCCTCCCAGCAAGTTATCTTAAAGGGAGATCTGAGAATTACAACACCATAACTACCATAGTCTTCCAATTCCAGAATTATGTTATAGAAGTGTGGCAGTGTCTTCATAATAAATTTAATTGAAATATTTCTAGTATTTTAATATTGAATATAATACTTGCTTATGGGAGAGATACTAAAATTTGTTTTGCTTAGTTTTTAGTCAGGAATAGATGTAAATTTATTCAAATAACATTTTTGTGGTTTTTAAAAACAGATTGCTTTATGTACCATCTTATGTTCATAACAAAATTTGGTTGAAAATACTACTTCCTTATAACCTTGCCCACAAACTCACAAAGCCTCATTTACTACCAATATTCCACAACAGCGTGGTTAATTTGTTTAAAATGATGCATTTACATTGACACATCAATATCACCCAGGATCAAGAGTTTTCATTAGGGTTTACTCTTTGTTTTGTACATTCTATGGGTTTATATATACAAATATATAAAGACATGTGCCCACAGCAGTACTATCATAGAGAATAGTTTCACTGCCCTATTCTCTATACTTTGCCTATTCATTTCTCTCTTCCACCCCACCCCCCAACAAACACTAATCTTTTCACTGTCTCCATAATTTTGCATTTTCTAAATCGTCATACTGTTGGAATCATATAGTATATAGTCTTTTCAGATTAGCTTCTTTCACTTGGTAATATGCATTTAAGGTTTTTAAAACTCGTTTACTTTAGCATTGAATAATATTCCATTATCTAGAGGTACCACAGGTTATATGCACATTCACCTACTGAAGGACATCTTGCTTGCTTCCAAGTTTTGTTAATTATTAATAAAAATGCTATAAAAACCATGGGCAGGTTTTTGTGTGGGCATAAATTTTTAACTCATTGGAGAAAATACCGAAGAGTACAACTGCTGGATCCTATGATAAGAGTGTGTATAACACCCAGTGCTCGATTCAATACATGCCCTCTTTAATACCCATCACCAGGCTAACCCTTCCCCCCACCCCCTCCCCTCTAGAACCCTCAGTTTGTTTCTCAGAGTCCACAGTCTCTCATGGTTCGTCTCCCCCTCCGATTTCCCCCCCTTCATTTTTCCCTTCCTACTAGCTTCTTTTTTTTAACATATAATGTAAAAAAAAAAAAGTGTATTAAGTTTTGTGAGAAATCTTCAAACTCTCTTCCAAAGTGGCTGTACCATTTTGCATTTCACCAGCAATAAATGAAAATTTCTGTTCCTCCACATCCTCACCAACACTTATGATCTCTTCTCTTTTGGATGATAGCCATTCTAACAGTTGTGAAGTGATATCTCCTTGTGGTTTTTTATTTGCATTATTTTGATGATTAGTGATTTTGAGTACCTTTTTATGCACCTTGTTGGCAATTTGGATGCCTTCTATTTAAAAATATGTCTATTTAGTGCCTCTGTCCTTTTTTCAGTCAGAATGGTTTTTGATGATGCTGTTGTTATGAAATATAAATCTTTATAAATTTTAGATATTAACCCCTTATCCAATACATGATTTGCAAATATTTTCTCCCATTCCAGAGGTTGTCTTTTCATTTTGTTGATTGTTTCTCTTGTAGTACAGAAGATCTTAAAGTGTATTTAACCCCATATATTGATTTGTGTTTTTATTTTGTGTGCATTTGGTGTCATATTTAAAAAAAGTCATTGCCAAGAACAATGTTGGTAAAATCTTTTCCCTGTTTTCTTCTAGGAGTTCTATGGTTTCAAGACTTACGTTTTAGTTTGATCCATTTAGTTATTTTTTGCGAGTGGTGTAAGATAAAGATCCAATGTCATTCCCTGCCTGTGGTTATGCAGTATTCCCTACACCATTTTTGAAGAGAATATCTTTTACCTATTTGATGTTCTTGGCTCCCTTATAAAATATAGCAGGAAGGGGAAAATAAAGGGGGAGAAATCGGAGGGGGAGAAGAACCATGAGAGACTATGGACTCTGAGAAACAAACTGAGGGTTCTAGAGGGGAGGGGGGTGGGGGGATGGGTTAGCCTGGTGGTGGGTATTAAAGAGGGCACGTACTGAATGGAGCACGGTGTTATAAGCAAACAATGAATCATGGAACACTACATCAAAAGCTATTGATGAAATGTATGGTGATTAACATAACATATATATATATAATAATTGAAAAAATAAAATAAAAATTTATAAATGTAAAAAAATAAAATATTAATTGACTGTATATGCAGAGGTTTACTTCTGGGATCTCTATTCTGTTCCATTAGTCTATGTGTCTGTTTCTATGCCAGTAAAACTTTGTTTTAATTATATAACATTGTAGTATAGTTTGAAATCAGGGTGCATTATGTCTCTTGCTGGGGTTTTCTTTCCAAAGATTGCCTTGGCTTTTCAGGATATTTTCTAGTTTCATACAAGTTTTAGGATTGTTTTTTCTGTTTTTTGAAAACTGCCATTAATCTATTTTTAGGGATTGTATTGAAAACACAGATGGCTTTGGGTACATGAATATTTTAACAATATTAACTATTCTAATCCTTAAACATGAGTATTTTTCCATTTCTTTGCATCTTCAATTTCCTTCAGCAAATTCTTGTACTTTTTAATGTATAGATGTTTACTTCATTGGTTAAAGTTATTCCTAGTTATTTTATTGTTTCTGATGTTACTATGAATGAGATAGTTTTATTTCTTTTTCAGATGGTTCATTGTTAGTGTATAGAAATACAACTGATTTCTGTGCATTGGTTTTATATGTTGTGATTTTACTGAATCATTGATTAAATGAGGTCTAATTTTCTTAGTTGAGTCTTTTGAATTTCAATGTACAAGATTATATAATCTGCAAATAATATGGCAATTTTACTTCTTTAAAATTTGAGTGCCTTGGGGCGCCTGGGTGGCTCAGTCGTTAAGCATCTGCCTTCGGCTCAGGTCATGATCCCAGGGTTCTGGGATCGAGCCCCGCATCGGGCTCCCTGCTCAGCAGGAAGCCTGCTTCTCCCTCTCCCACTCCCGCTGCTTGTGTTCCCTCTCTCACTGTGTCTTTCTCTGTCAAATAAATAAATAAAATCTTTAAAAAAAAAAATAAAATAAAATAAAATTTGAGTGCCTTTTGTTTTTTGTCTTGCCTGATTTTTCTAAGTAGGACTTCAAGTATTATGTTGAATAAGTGTGGTAAGAATAGATACCCTTGCCTTGTTTTTGAACTTAGAGGAAAAACGACTTGTCATATGACCTTTTTTATGGTGAAGTATTTTCCTTCTATACTCAATCTGTAGAGGATATTTATTACAAAAGGATGTATTTTTCAAGTGTTCTCCTACATCCACAGAGACTATCACATGATTTTTATCTGTCATTATATTAAAGTGGGGTATTACAAATGGGGGATCTGCATAAATTTGAAACATCCTTGCATCACAGGGATAAATCCCACTTTGTCAGGGTGTATAATCCTTTTAATCTGTTCTTGAATTCAGTTTACTAATAGTTTGTTTAGAATATTTACATTTATGTTCATCATGGATATTGATCTATAGTATTTTATTCTTGTAGAGCTCTTCTCAGGCTTTGGTATCAGGGTAATATTGGCCTCATAAAATGAGTTTGCAAGTATTCTATTATATTCGATTTTTTTGGAATAATTTGTGAAAGATTGGTGTTAATATTTATTTTTATTTATTTTCTTTTTTCATTTCTTTCTATTAGTTTCACTTAAGCTTTATTATAGTTATTACATTTTCTATTATAAATGTGTGAGATTTAAAAGCTCTCCAGAGTATAAATTTCTACAATGTTTTATTATTTTATTTAAGTGGGGAGATGTCAATTTGGTGAAAATTTATATTACATTCAGTATTTCTTTCATAGTATTTTCAAATTATTTTCTTTCTTTTTTTTTAAATTTAAATTCAAGTTAGTTAACATATAGTGTATTATTAGTTTCGGGGTAGAGTTTAGTGATTCATCAGTTGCGTATAACACACAGTGCTCATTACATCAAGTGCCCTCCTTAATGCCTATCACCCAATTACCCCATCCCCTCACTTCCTCTCCAGCAACCCTGTTTGTTTCCTATAGTTGAGTCTATTATGGTTTGCCTCTCTCTCTGTATTTATCTCATTTTATTTTTCCTTCCCTTCCCTTATGTTCATCTGTTTTGTTTCTTAAGTTCCACATATGAATGAAATCATATGGTATTTGTCTTTCTCTGACTGACTTATTTCTCTTAGCGTAATACATTCTACTTCCATACATGTCATTGTAAATGGCAAGATTTCATTATTTTTGATGGCTGAGAAATATTCCATTGTGTATATATATATATATATATACCACATCTTTATCCATTCATCCATCAATGGGCATCTGGGCTCTTTCCACATTTTGGCAATTGTGGACATTGCTGTTATAAACATTGTTGGTGAGGATGTGGAGAAAGGGGAACCCTCTTAAACTGTTGGTGAGAATGCAAACTGATGCAGCCACTCTGGAAAAGAATATGGAGGTTCCTCAAAAAGTTAAAAATAGAACTACCCTACAATCCAGCAATTGAACTACTAGGTATTTATCCAAAGGATATAAAAATAATGATTCAAACGGGCACATGAACACAAAATTATTTTCAAATATCAATCAATGTTCTTTAAAAGATTGGCATATTTTTAGACATTCTATTTCTGTTTTTAAAATTCCAGTATAGTTAAAATACAGTGTTATATTAGTTTCAGGTATACAATACAGCAATTCAGCAATTCCATATATCACTCAGTGATATATCACAAAAAGTATATTCCTTAATCCCCATCTCATATTTCACCCATTCCCCACCCACCTGCCCACTGGTGACCATCAGTTTATTCTCCATAGTTAAGAGTCTGTTTCTTGGTTTGTCTCTCTCTTTCTTTCCCTCTCTTTTTTTTTATTTGTTTTGTTTCTTAAATTCCACACATGAGTGAAATCATATGGTATTTGTCTTCCTCTGACTGACTTATTTAACTAAATATTATACTCTCTAGCTCCATCTGTGTCATTTCAAATGGTAAGATTTCATTCTTTTTATGGCTGAATAATATTCTATTTTATATATGTGTGTGTGTGTGTGTGTGTGTGATATATATGTGATATATATATGTGAGATATATATGTGAGATTATATATATATATATAATATATATAAAGAATATATAAATATATTTATATATAAGAATATATAAAATATATATATATATAAAGAATATATAAATATATTTATATATAAGAATATATAAATATATATATATAAAGAACATGTGAGATTATATAATCTCACATGTTCTTTATCCATTCATCTATCAGTGGACACTTAGGCTGCTTCCATAATTAGGCTATTGTAAATAATGCTGCTATAAATATTGGGGTGCATGAATCACCTTGAATTGGTGTTTTTCTACTTTTGGGTAAATACTGAGTAGAGCAATTACTTGATTGTAAGATAGTTGTATCTTTTACTTTTTGAGGAACCCCCATACTGTTTTCCAGAGTAGATGCACCAGTTTGCATTCCCACCAACAGTGCAAGAGGGTTCCCCTTTCTCTACATTCTCACCAACACCTGTTGTTTATTGTGTTTTTTATTTTAATCATTCTGACAAATGTGAGGTGATATCTCATTATAATTTTGATTTGCATTTCCCTGATGATGAGTGATGTTGAGCATCTTTTCATGTGTCTGTTGGCCATCTGAATGAATGTCTTCTTTGGAGAAATGACTGTTCATGTCTTCTGCCTATTTTTTAATTGGATTATTCATTTTTGGTTGTTGACTTGTATCAGTTCTTTATATATTTTGGATACTAATCTTTTGTTGGATATTTCATTTGCAAATATCTTCTACAATTCCATAGATTGCCTTTTAGTTTTGTTAGTTGTTTCCTTCACTGTGCAGAAGGATTTTATGTTGATGTAGTCCCAAGAGTTTATTTATTTTTTTTTTAAATCTTTTTTTTTTTTTTTTTAAAGATTTTATTTATTTATTTGACAGAGGGAGACACAGCGAGAGAGGGAACACAGGCAGGAGGAGTGGGAGAGGGAGAAGCAGGCTTCCCGCCGAGCAGGGAGCCGGATGCGGGGCTCGATCCCAGGACCCTGGGATCATGACCTGAGCCGAAGGCAGACGCTTAACGACTGAGCCACCCAGGCGCCCCCCAAGAGTTTATTTTTACTTTTATTTCCCTTTCCTTAAGAGACATATCTACAAAAATGTTGCTACAACGGACATCAGAGACATTACTGCCTGTGTTGTCTTCTAAGGTTTTTATGGCTTTAGGTCTCACATTTAGGTCTTTAATCCATTTGGAGTTTATTTTTATGTAAGGTATAACAAAGTGGCCCAGTTTCACTCTTTTGCATGTAGCTGACCGGTCTTCCCAACACCATTTTTGGAAGAGACTGTCTTTTTCCCATTGGACATTCTTTCCTGCTTTGCCAAAGATTAATTGACCATAAATTGTGGGCTTATTTCTAGGTTATCTACTTTTTGTGTTTTTAAATATTTATTTATTATTTAGAGAGAGAGAGAGAGAGAAAGAGGGCATGTGCAGGGGGAGGGGAAGAAGGAGAGGGAGAGAGAGGGAGAGAAGCAGATTCCCCGCTGAGCATGGAGCCCAATGTGGGGCTTGAACTCAGGACCCCAAAATCATGACCTGAGCCATAATCAAGAGTTGGACACTTAACCAACTGAGGCACCCAGGTGCCCTACTAGGTTATCTGTTCTGTTCCACTGATCTATGTGTCTGTTTTTGTGACAGTACCATACTGCTTTGATCACTACAGCTTTGTAATACAACTTGAAGTCTGAAATTGTCATACCTTCAGCTTAGCTTTTCTTTTTCAAGATTATTTTGGCTATTCTGGGTCTTTTGTGGTTCCATACAAATTTTAGGATTATTTGTTCTGCTTCTGTGAAAAATGCTGGTATTTTGATAGGGACTTCATTAAATGCCTAGATTACTTTGGGTACTATATATTTTAGCATTATGTGTTCTTTCACTCCATGAGCATTGAATGTTTATCCATTTATTTGTGTCCTCTTCAATTTCTTTCATCAGTATTCTATGAATTTCAGAGTACAGGTCTTTAACTTCTTTGGTTAAATTTACTCTTAGGTCTCATTAATCTGTTCTATTGTGTTTTGTTTTGTTTTGTTTTTTAGTTTCTACATCATTTATTTCTGCTCTAATCTTTATTATTTCCTTCAATCTGCTGACTCTGGGCTTCATTTGTTGTTCTTTCTCTAGCTCCTTTAGGTATAAGTTTAAGTTGTTTATTTGAGATTTTCCTTGCTTATTGAGGTAGGTCTGTATTGCTATAAACTTCCCTCCTATAACCATTTTTGCTGCATCCCAAAAGTTTCTGACCATTGTACTTTCATTTTCATTTGTTTCCATGTACTTTTTTTATTTCTTTTTTGATTTCTTGGTTGACCCATTCATTGTTTTGTAGCATGTTACTTAATCTCCATGTATTTGTGGTCTTTCCAGATTTTTTTTTGTGGTTAATTTCTAGTTTCATAGTGTTGTGATAAGAAAAGATGCATGGTATGACTCAGATCTTTTTCAATACTTTGAGACTTGTTTTGTGGCCTAGTATGTGATCTCTTCTGGAGGATGTTCCATGTGCACTTGAAAAAAATGTAGCATTCTGTTGTTTCAGGATGGAATGTTCTAAATATATCTGTTAAATTCATCTCATCTAGGGGCGCCTGGGTGGCTCAGATGGTTAAGCGTCTGCCTTCGGCTCAGGTCATGATCCCAGAGTCCCAGGATCGAGCCCTGCATCAGGCTCCCTGCTCAGCAGGGAGCTTGCTTCTCCCTTTCCTTCTCCTGCTCCCCCTGCTTGTGCTCTCTCGCCCTCTCTGTCAAATAAATAAATAAAATCTTTAAAAAAAATTCATCTCATCTAGTGTGTCATTCAGTCACTGTTTTGTTGTTGATTTTCTGTTTTGATGATCTGTTTGTCAATGTAAGTGGAGTGTTAATGTCCCCTAATATTATTACATTGTTGTTGATTAGTTCTTTTATGTTTGTTATAAACAGTTTTATTTATTTGGGTCCTCCCAGGTTGGGTGCATAAATATTTACAATTGTTATATATTCTTGTTGGATTGTCCCCTTTATTATTATATTGTGTCCTCTTTTTCTTTTCTTACAGTCTTTGTCTTAATGTCTATTTTGTCCAATATAGGTATTGCTACCCCAGCTTTCTTTTCACATCCATTTGCATGATAAATGTTTATCCATCTTTTCACTTTCAGTCTGCAGGTGTCTTTAGGTCTGAAATAAGTCTCTTTTAGGCAGCATAAAGATGGGTATTGTTTTTTATCCCCTCTGTCACCCTATGTCTTTCGATTGGAGCATTTAGACCATTATATTCAAAGTAATTATTGATAGATATATATTTATTACTGTGTTGTTAATTATTTTGTGGTTGTTATGTAGGTTTTCTCTGATCCTTTCTTTTCTTGCACTATTTCATAGTTTGCTGATTTTCATTAGTTATATACTTGAATTCCTTTCTCTCTATTCTTTGCATATCTACTATTGGTTTTAACTTGTGGCTACCATTAGGTCTGTATATAACACCTTCTGCATAGCAGTCTATATTAAATTGATGGTCACTTAAGTTGGCACCAATTCTTTACTCGCCCCCCCCATACACACACATTTTAGGAATATGGTGTCATATTATACAAACTTTTATTTTGTGAGTCTCTTGACTGATTTTTTTACAGAAATATTTTTAATGCTTTTGTGTTCCCTATTTTTCATACTCTCACAGTCATTCCTTTTCACTCAGAGTCAGTTTAATACTTCTCATAGAGGTGGTTAAAGATAATGAACTCCCTTAGTTTTTGTTTGAGAAATTCTGTATCTCTCTTTTTCTGAATGATAGCCTTTCTGGATAGAGTGTTCTTGGCTGCAGATTTTTTTTTTTTTTCCCTTTCAGCGAATGAATAGATAATGCCATTCTTTCTGGCTTGCTGAAAAAATCTGCTGAAAAATCTGCTAATAGCCTTATTGGGTTTCCCATATATGTAACTGTTTTTTTTTCTCTTGCTGCTTTAATTTTTTTTTTTAATCTATCACTACTTTTTCTATTTTGATTACTATGTGTTTTGGTGTGGACTTTCTTTGGTTGATTTTGCTAGAAGATCTCTGTGCCTCCTGGACCTGGATTTCTGTTTCTCTCCCCAGATTAGGGAAGTTTTTAGCTGTTATTTTTTTCACATATAATTTCTGCTCCCTTTTCTCTCTCTTCTTTTGAGATCTCTATTATGGGAATATTATTACATTTGATGGAGTCACTGAGAACCTTAAGTCTGTTCTCATTTTGCCCAATTCTTTTTTCTCTCATTTGTTCAGCTTGACTACTTTCTATTACTCTGTCTTCTACTTCATTAATTCATTCCTTTGCTTCTTCCAGCCTGCTATTTATTCTATCAAGTGTATTTTTAATCCCATTATTGTCCTTCTTCTCTAATTGGTTCTTTATTATGCTTTCTATATATATTTATCAGTCTCAGTGATGTCCTCCACTCTTTTCTCACTTCCAGTGAGTATCTTTATGATCATTAGTTTAAATTTTCTATCCTGCATCTTACTTATATCTATTTTGCTTAGGTCTTTTACTGTGGTGGTGTCCTATTCTTTCATTTGTGATATATTCCTGTCTCCTCATTTTGTGTAACTCTCTATGTCTGTTTCTCTGTGTTAGAAATCTCAGCTAAATCTCTTGCTCTTGAAATAGTGGGTTGGATGCACACTTTTAACTAAGTGGCGCTGGTCCTCCTCTATAGGATATGCACAGCTTCTGTGGAGACCAGGGCTGGCAGGGGCCACTTAGCAAGCACGCATGGGCAGGAGGTTTAGTTTTAACAAGGTGCATGTATTCTCTGCAGAGGTCAGGAGATACAGTGTTGGCAAGGTTTGAGTAGTTCTGGAAGAGGGGATTCACAGCACCAGGGCCGAGGCAGGCTTAACTGGAGGGGGTGGGGCATGGTGTAAGCAAGTTAGGTATTGAATGTGGTGGTGTGGTGCTGGTTCCTACAGGTGGCTGTGTGTTTATGATGAGGGACAAGGGAGGGAAATGTTGCCTGCCAGCTCCTTTGTTCCCGGAGAAGTCCCTCAGCAAACTCCGAGATTAGTAACTAACAATCCCTCCTGTAAACCCCAAGTACCTTTCAAACTGCTGCTTCCAAGCTATATCTGCACAAACTGTTTGCTATGCTGTCCCTTTAAGGGCAGTTGCTCAGCTTCCTATGGCCCTCTGGGCTCTCTCAGAGCTGAGCCCATTGATTTTTAAAGTTCCAGGCTTTAATTCCCTGCTGGTGTAGGCACTCATGATATTCAGCCCTTCTGATTTTCAAAGCCAAATGCAATGGGGATACCTCTTCCCATTGTAGGCTCCCTGATGTGATAGTCTGTTTTTTGCCCCTCTTCACACCTATGGTTCCCTCCCTCCAGCATTCAGATCCACAGGGTTTAAGTTCCTACTGAATTCTCATCTTTCCTACCCTTTTTGATGTGGCCTTTTCTCTACATTTAGTTTCAGAGTTTGTTCAGCCAGTATTTGGGTCCTTTTCTAGGTTGTTTGCTATAGCTTGTTATATAGTTATATCCATGGAATGAACTGAGATCAGGGTCCTCCTATTCTTCCATCTTCCCCAGAAGTCCTCTTTTCCATTATTTTTTTCTGGTATTTATTTCATTTATTTCCACTTTGACCGTTATTATTTCCTTCAGCTGACTTTGGTCTTAATTTGTTCTTTTTTTTATAGTTCCTGGAGGTATAAAGTTTTTTTCTGATTTCTTAATATATGCATTAATTGTTATGGTCTTCCCTTTCAGAACTGCTTTTGCGGTATTTTGTAGGTTTTGGTATACTGTGCTTCCATTTTCATTTGTTTCAAGATACTCATTTATATTTCGATTTTTTTCACCCACTGTTGTTCAGAAAATTTATTATTTAGTTTCCATAGATCTGTAGATTTTCCATCTTTCCTCATGTTGTTAATTTTTAGTTTCACACCATCATTGTCAGAAAAGATATCTGCTCTGATTTTAATCTTCTTAAATTTGCTAAGACATATTTTTTGTCTTATTATGATCTATCCTTGAGAATTGTCCATGTGTACTTGAGATAATGTTTATTGTACTGCTGTTGGATAATAATGTTCTAACAATGTTTATTAGATCCATTTAATCTACTGTATTTTTCAAGTCCATGTATCCTTGTTGATTTTCTGTCTGGATAATCTATCCAATAGTAAATGTGGGGTATTAAATTGTCCTACTCTTCTTATATTATTTCTTATTTTTCCCTTCAAATCTGTTAGTATATGCTTAATATATTTAGGTGTTCCAACGTTTAGTGTGTATATTTTTATGTTTGTTTTATATTCTTGATTTATTGATCCTTTTATCATTAGATAATAAGCTTCCTTAGCACTTGTTGCTGTTTTTTGCTTGACATCTATTTTCTCTGATCACAATAGAGCCACCCTACTTTCCTTTGGATTTCATTGCATGGAATATCTTTTCTCTATCCCATCATGTTGAGTCTATGAATATCTGTATAAAGTGATGTTAATCTCTTGTAGGCAGCATTTAGTTGGTTCTATGTTTTTATCATTCCAGGCACTCTGTGTCTTTTTGTTGTTCTTGTTGTTGGAAAATTAAATTCATTTACATTTGATAATTATTGATGTGTAAGGGTTTATTAATGACATCTCATTAATTGAGTTTTGGTTTTATTGTATTTCTGTTGTTTCTTTTTGCCTCTGTTTATGTTACTTTTGCAGATTACTTATTTTCCATTATGGTATGCTGTTTCATCTTTGTCTTTTGTGGATATACTCTAGTTTTTTGTTTTGTGCTTACTATGGAGTTTACATTAACTATCTAATAGGTAATTTTAGGTGATAGCAACTATCTAATAGGTAATTTTAGGTGATCCCTTTTAATGGCTTCAGCACTTTACTCCTCATTTTTATATTGTTGATGTCATAATTCACCTCTTTTTCTCTTCTGTAATCATTGAAATTTTGTAGTAGCTATAGCTAATTTTACTATGGTTTTCCTTTAACCTTTATACTACAGTGCATGGCTGATATAGAATCCTAATATAGAGTTATAGTTTTCTATGTCTGATTGACTAGTTTACACTTTAGCAATATGTTGTGTACTTCTGTATATTTTTATGTCACTGATTAGTGTTTTTTTCATTTTCAATTTAAGATTTTTTTTAGCATTTCTTGCAAGGCAGGTCTATCATTGCTGAGATCCTTCAATTTTTGCTTTTCCAGGAAAGACTTTATTTCTCCTTCATATCTGAAAATATTCTTTGTTGGTAATTTTTATCTTTCAATGTTTTGAATATGTCATTCTGCCCTTCCTGGCTATAGAATTTCTGCTGAGAAATCTGCAGATAACCTAATGGGGGTAACATTATAGGATACATCTACCCCCCAGATGCATGTAGGATTATTTCTTCCTAATTAATATTTAGAAATTTCATTATAAAGTGTCTTGGAGAAGTTCATTTTGCATTGAAATAATAGGTTGTTCTATTACATTATGGTTTGTATGTCCATGTCATTCCCTAGATTTGGGAAGATTTCAGTTATTATTTTTTTTTCTTCCAAGTTTTTATTTAAATTCCAGTTAATGTAGAGTGAAATGTTAGTTTCAGCTGTAGAATTTACCAATCCAACACTTACATACAACAACTGGTGCTCAGCACAAGTGACCTCATAATCCTCATCACTTACTTAACAAATCTACCCACCCCCACTCTGATAAACATCAGGTTTTTTTCTCTATAGTTAACAGCCTGTTTCCTGGTTTTCCTCTTTCTTCCCCACCATGTTCATTTGCTTTGTTTCCTCAGTTCCACATATGAGCAAAATCATATGGAATTTGTTTTCTCTGACTGACTTATTTCGCTTAGCCATAAAACACTTTAGACACGTCCACATTGTTGCAAATGGCAGGAACCCATTCTTTTTTATGGCTGAGTAATATTTCATTATATCCATTCCTCAGTCAATGTACATTTGAGCTCTTTCCATAATTTGACAGCTGTTAATGCTGCTATAAACACTGGAGTGCATGTATCTGTTTGAGTTATTATTTTTGTGTCCTTCAGATAAATACCTAGTAGTACATTTGTTCGATCATAGGGTAGTTCTATTTCGAAATTTTGGGGAGAAATTCATACTGTCTAAGATTGATTGGTCATTAGCTGTGGGTTCATTTCTGGGATTTCTATTCTGTACTATTGATCTGTGTCTATTTTTGTGCCACTACCATAATGTTTTGTTTTTTCATTTTTATTTTATTTATTTATTTATTTTTAAGTACATCATTTCCCTTTTATTTATTTTTTTACTTTTATTTTATTATGTTATCTTAGCCACCATACAATACATCATTAGATTTTGATGTACTGATCCACGATTCATTGTTTTTGTATAACACCCAGTGCTCCATGGAGTACGTGCCCTCCTTAATACCAATCATGGGGCTCACCCATCCCCCCACCCCTCCTCCCCTCTAAAACCCTCAGTTTGTTTCTCAGAGTCCATAGTCTCTCATGGTTCATCTCTCCCTCCTATTCCCCCCCTTCATTCTTCCCTTCCTTCTCCTAATGTCCTCCATGCTATTCCTTATGTTCCACAAATAAGGGAAACCATATGATAATTGACTTTCTCTGCTTGACTTATTTCACTTAACATAATCTCTACCAGTCCCATCCATGTTGATGCAAAAGTTGGGTATTCATCTTTTCTGATGGCTGAGTAATATTCCATTGTACATGTGGACCACATGTTCTTTATCCATTCATCTGTTGAAAGGCATCTCGGCTCTTTCCGCAGTTTGGCTATTGCGGACATTACTGCTATGAACACTGAGGTGCATACGGTCCTTCTTTTCACATCTGTGTCTTTGGGGTAAATACCCAGGGGTGCAATTGCTGGGTCATAGGGTGGCTCTATTTTTATTTTTTTGAGGTACCTCCACTCTGTTTTCCAAAGTGGCTGTACAACCTTGCATTCCCACCAAGTGTACGAGGGTCCCCCTTTCTCCACAACCTCTCCAATATTTGTTGTTTCTTGCCTTGTCAATTTTTGCCATTCTAACAGGTGTAAGGTGATATCTCAATATGGTTTTGATTTGAAATTCCCTGATGGGTAATGATGGTGAACATTTTTTCATGTATCTGTTAGCCATTTGTATGTCTTCTTCAGAAAAGTGCCTGTTCATGTCTTCTGCCCATTTTCTGACTTGATTATTTGTTTTTTGAGTGTTGAGTTTGAGAAGTTCTTTATAGATGTTGGATACCAGCCCTTCATTTGTAGTGTCATTTGCAAATATCTTCTCCCATTCTGTGGGTTGCCTCTTTGTTTTGTTGACTGTTTCCTTTGCTGTGCAGAAGCTTTTTATCTTGATGAATTCCCAAAACTTCATTTTTGCTTTTGTTTCACTAGCCTTTGGAGATGTACCTTGAAAGAAGTTGCTGTGAGCAATGTCAAAGAGGTGACTGCCTATGTTCTCCTCTAGGATTTTGATGGATTCCTGTCTCACATTGAGGTCTTTCATCCATTTTGAGTTTATCTTTGTGTATGGTGTTAGGGAATGGTCGAGTTTCATTCTTCTGTATATAGCTGTCCAATATTCCCAGCACCATTTATTGAAGAGACTGCCTTTTTTCATTGCATATTTTTTCCTGCTTTGTTGAAGATTATTTGACCATAGAGTTGAGGGTCCATATCTGGGCTCTCTATTCTGTTCCATTGGTCTATATGTCTGTTTCTGTGCTGGTTCCATGCTGTCTTGGTGATCACAGCATTGAAATATAGCTTGAAATCAGGCAGCGTGATGCCCCCAGCTTTGTTTGTCTTTTTCAAGATTTCCTTGGCCAATTGGGGTCTTTCCTGATTCCATACAGATTTTAGTATTGTTTGTTCCAGCAGTTTGAAAACTGTCATTGGGATTTTGATTGGGATGGCATTGAAGGTATAGATTGCTCTGGGTGGCATAGACATTTTAACAATGTTTATTCTTTTGATCCATGAGCATGGAATGTTTTTCCATCTTTTTTTGTCTTCTTCCATTTCTTTCATGAGTGTTCTGTAGTTCCTAGAGTATAGATCCTTTACCTCTTTGGTTAGGTTTATTCTGAGGTATCTTATGTTTTTTGGTGCTATTGTAAATGGAGTTGATTCTCTAATTTCTCTTTCTACAGTTGCATTGTTAGTGTATAAGAAAGCAACTGATTTCTGTGCATTGATTTTGTACCTTAACACATTACTGAATTGCTGTATGAGTTCTAGTAATTTGGGGGTAGAGTATTTTGGATTGTCCACATAAAGTATCAAGTCATCTGCGAAGAGAGAGTTTGAATTCTTCTTTACCAATTTGAATACTTTTATTTCTTTTTGTTGTCTGATTGCTGTTGCTAGGACTTCTGGTACTATGTTGAACAATAGTGAGAGTGGGCATCCTTGTGTTCCTGATTTTAAGGGAAAGGCTCTCAGCTTTTCCCCATTGAGGATGATATTCACTGTGGGTTTTTCACAGATGGATTTTATGAACTTGAGGAATGTTCCCTCTATCCCTATACTCTGAAGAGTTTTAATCAGGAAAGGATGTTGTATTTTGTCAAATGCTTTATCTGTATCAATTGAGAGGGCCATATGGTTCTTCTATCTTCTCTTATTAATGTGTTTTCTCACATTGATTGATTTGAGAATGCTGAAATACCCTTGCATCCCAGGGATAAATCCCATTTGGTCATGGTGGTCATCCATCCTTTTAATGTACTGTTGGATACAAATAGCTAGGATTTTGTTGAGAATTTTGGAATCCATATTCATCAGGGATATTGGTCTGAAGTTCTCCTTTTTTTAAATTTTATTTTATTATGTTAATCACCATACATTACATCAGTAGTTTTTGAAGTAGTGTTCCATGATTCGTTGCTTGTGTATAACACCCTCTTTAATACTCATCATGAGGCTAACCCATCGCCCCACCCCCCCTCCCCTCTAGAACCCTCAGTTTGTTTCTCAGAGTCCATAGTTTCTCATGGTTCGTCTCCCCCTCCGATTTCCCACCCTTCATTTTTCTCTTCCTACTACCTTCTTTTTATTCACATATAATGTATTATTTGTTTCAGAGGTACAGGTGTGGGTCCTACACATTTCACAGCACTCACCATAGCACATACCCTCCCCAATATCTGTCAACCAGCCACCACATGCCTCCCACCCACCACCACACCAGCATCATTCAGTTTGTTTCCTGAGATTAAGAATTCCTCCTATCAGTGAGGTCATATGATACATGTCTTTCTCTGATTGACTTATTTCGCTCAGCATAATACCCTCCAGTTCCATTCACGTCATTGCAAATGGCAAGATTTCATTCCTTTTGATGGCTGCATAATATTCCATTGTATATATATACCACCTCTTCTTTATCCATTCATCTGTCAATGGACATCTTGGCTCTTTCCATAGTTTGGCTATTGTGGACAATGCTGCTATAAACATCGGGGTGCACTTGCCCTTTCAGATCACTACATTTGTATCTTTGGGGTAAATACCCAGTAGTGCAATTGCTGGGTAGTATGGTAGTTCTATTTTCAACTTTTTGAGGAACCTCCATGCTGTTTTCCAGAGTGGCTGCACCAGACTGCATTCCCACCAACAGTGTAGGAGGGTTCCCCTTTCTCCGCATCCCCACCAACATCTGTCATTTCCTGACTTGTTAATTTTAGCCATTCTGACTGCTGTGAGGTGGTATCTCACTGAGGTTTTGATTTGGATTTCCCTGCTGCTGAGCGATGTTGAGCACTTTTTCATGTGTCTCTTGGCCATTTGGATGTCTTCTTTGGAAAAATGTCTGTTCTTGTCTTCTGCCTATTTCTTGATTGGATCATTTGTTCTTTGGGTGTTGAGTTTCATAAGTTCTTTATAGATTTTGGATACTAGCCCTTTATCTGATATGTCGTTTGCAAATATCTCCTCCCATTCTGTCAGTTGTCTTTTGGTTTTGTTAACTGTTTCTTTTGCTGTGCAAAAGCTTTTTGTCTTGATGAAGTCCCAATAGCTCATTTTTGCCCTTGCTTCCCTTGCCTTTGGCGCTGTTTCTAGGAAGAAGTTGCTGCAGCTGAGGTCGAAGAGGTTGCTGCCTGTGTTCTCCTTTAGGATTTTGATGGACTCCTGTCTCACATTTAGGTCTTTCAACCATTGTGAGTCTATTTTTTGTGTGTGGTGTAAGGAAATGGTCCAGTCTCATTCTTCTGCATGTGGCTGTCCAATTTTCCCAACACCATTTGTTGAAGAGACTGTCTTTTTCCCAGTGGACATTCTTTCCTGCTTTGTTGAAGATTAGTTGACCATAAAGTTGAGGGTCCATTTCTGGGCTCTCTATTCTGTTCCACTGATCTATGTGCCTGTTTTTGTGCCAGTACCATAATGCCTGGATGATGACAGCTTTGTAATAGAGCTTGAAGTCCGGAATTGTGATGCCACCAGCTTTGCTTTTCTTTTTCAACATTCCTCTGGCTATGCGGGGTCTTTTCTGATTCCATGCAAATTTTAGGATTATTTGTTCCATTTCTTTGAAGAAAGTTGATGGTATTTTGATAGGGATTGCTTTAAATATGTAGATTGGTCTAGGTAGCATTGACATCTTCACAATATTTGTTCTTCCAATCCATGAGCATGGAACGTTTTTCCATTTTTTGTGTCTTCCTCAATTTCTTTCATGAGTATTTTATAGTTTTCTGAATACAGATTCTTTGCCTCTTTGGTTAGATTTATTCCTAGCTATCTTATGGTTTTGGGTGCAATTGTAAATGGGATCAACTCCTTAATTTCTTTTTCCTCTGTCTTGTTATTGGTGTATAGGAATGCCACTGATTTCTGTGCATTGATTTTATATCCTTCCAATTTACTGAATTCCTGTATGAGTTCTAGCAGTTTTGGGGTGGAGTCTTTTGGGTTTTCCACATAAAGTATCATATCATCTGCAAAAGTGAGAGTTTGACTTCTTCTTTGCCTATTTGGATGCCTTTTATTTCTTTTTGATGTCTGATTGCTGTGGCTAGGACTTCTAGTACTATGTTGAATAGCAGTGGTGATAGTGGACATCCTTGCCATGTTCCTGAACTTAGGGGGAAAGCTCTGTTTTTCTCCATTGAGAATGATATTCGTTGTGAATTTTTCATAGATGGCTTTTATGATATTGAGGTATGTACTCTCTATCCTTATTTTCTGAAGTGTTTTGATCAAGAAAGGATGTTGTACTTTGTCAAATGCTTTCTCAGCACCTATTGAGAGTATAATATGGTTCTTATTCTTTCTTTTATTAATGTATTGCATCACAGTGATTGATTTGCTGATGTTGAACCAACCTTGCAGCCCAGGAATAAATTGCACTTGGTCGTGGTGAATAATCCTTTTAATGTACTGTTGGATCCTATTGGCTAGTATTTTGGTGAGAATTTTTACATCCATGTTCATCAAGGATATTGGTCTGTAATTCTCCTTTTGGATGGGGTCTTTGGTTTGGGGATCAAGGTAATGGTGGCCTCATAAAACGAGTTTGGAAGTTTTCCTTCCATTTGTATTTTTTGGAACATTTTCAGAAAAAGAGGTATCAATTCTTCTTTAAATGTTTGGTAGAGTTCCCCTGGGAAGCATCTGACCCTGGGCTCTTGTTTTTGGGAGATTTTTGATTACTGCTTCAATTTCCTTAGTGGTTTTAGGTCTGTTCAGGTTTTTTATTTCTTCCTGGTTCAGTTTTGGTAGTTTATACATCTCTAGGTATGCATCCATTTCTTCCAGATTATCTAATTTGCTGGCATATTGTTGCTCATAATATGTTCTTATAATTGTATTTCTTTGGTGTTGGTTATGATCTCTCCTCTCTCATTCATGATTTTATTTATTTGGGTCATTTCTCTTTTCTTTTTGATATGATGAAGGGATGAAATATGACTGTAAAGATGGAAAGTATAAAAAATTTTATAAAAGGAATTGATAAGTTGTTTGAAAAAAGAAAGAAGAGGATTTAAAAAAAAGAAAAAGAAAAAAAAAGGGAGAGAATGTAATCAGGCAGAGGAGTAGAAAAAAAACATACACTAGAGATTTAGAGTATATTTTGATCTGTTAGAAGAAACTATCTCAAAATTTTAAAGAGAGAACAACTTATATATATATATGCCAAAAATAAGGGTAACTACTATGAAGGGATAGAATATGACTCTAAAAATGAAAAATAAAAATGTTTTTTAAAAAAGGGATTGATAAGATGTTGGTTGAAAAAGGGAAAAAGAAAAATTAAAAAAAAAAAAGAAAAAAAGTTAAAAAAAATAATTAACTTTGAAAGACTAAAGAATCATGGTAAAAAAGCCATGAATTCTATGTGCAGTATTCCCCTAGCGCTGGAGTTCTGCCGTTCTCATTGATCGGTAAACTTGGTCTTGGCTGGCTGTTCTCCCTGATCTCTTGGGGGAGGGGCCTGTTGCCGTGGTTCCCAAATGTCTTTGCCGGAGGCAGAATTGCCCCGCCCTTGCCCCGTCTGGGTGAAGTAATCTGCTCGGGTTTGCTCTCGGGAGCTTTTGTTCCCTGCAAGCTCTCCGTACAGCTTTGGAGGCGGAGAGTGAAAATGGCGGCCTCCCAGTCTCCGCCCCGGAGGACCCGAGAACTCAGGGCTCCGCTCCTCAGTGCGCCCCCAGAGAAAAGCAGTAAGTCACTCCCGTCTCCCCTGTCTCCGGCCACACTCCGTGCTCACCCGGCCTGTGACCGAGTGTTTCTATCTCTGGCACCCGACCCCGTGCGGAGTCTCCAAACCCAGCAGATCCCTGCGGTGCGCTCCCGCGCAGCTCCTCCCGGGGGAGGAAGGTGAGTCTCCCCGGATCTGCCACTTGTTGGGTCCCTGCTGGAGGAGCAGTGGCCCGACTGTGCCTCGGATCACAGTTTATGGCAGCCCCGAGCTGAGAGCCCGCGCCTGGGCTCCATCTCTGCAGCCGGCTTCCCTGCTCCGATACCTGGGAGCTCTGCCACACTCAGGCACCCCCGGTCTTTCTGTGACCCCGAGGGTCCTGAGACCACACTGTCCCACGAGGGTTTCACCCCCCACTTAGCCACCAGAGTGACGTCCCTCAGCGGAGCCGACTTCTAAAAGTTCCAATTTTGTGCTCCGCGGCTCTATCACTTGCCAGAAGCGGCCGATGGAGGCCCCTCCCCCGCCGTCTATCCTCCCGAATATCGCCTCGGATTCACCTCTCCGCACGTCCTACCTTCCAGAAAGTGGTCGCTTTTCTGTTCAGAGAGTTGTTGCTATTGTTTTCTTCGATCTCCTGTTGAGTTTGTAGGTGTTCAGAATGGTTTGATCCCTATCCAGCTGAATTCCTGAGAGGAGACGAAATCCAGGTCTCCTACTCCTCCGCCATCTTGCTCCACCCCCCCTCACTTTTCTTTTTGATAAGTCTGCCAGGGGTTTCTCAATCTTATTAATTCTTTCAAAGAACAAGCTCCTAGTTTCGTTGATCTGTTCTACTGTCCTTTTGGTTTCTATTTCATTTATTTCTGCTCTGATCTTTATTATTTCTCTTTTCCTGCTGGATTTAGGCTTTATTTGCTGTTCTTTCTCCAGCTCCTTTAGGTGTAGGGTTAGGTTGTGTATTTGAAACCTTTCTTGCCTCTTCAGAAAGGCTTATATTGGTATATACTTTCCTCTTAGGACTGCTTTTTGCTGCATCCCAAAGATTTTGAACAGTTTTATTTCATTTTCATTTGTTTCCATGACTTGTTTTAATTCTTCCTTAATTTCCTGGTTGACCCATTCATTCTTTAGTAGGATACTCTTTAGTCTCCATCTATTTGAGTTCCTTCCAACTTTCCTTTTGTGATTGAGTTCTAGTTTCAAAGCATTGTGGTCTGAAAATATGCAGGGAGTGATCCCAATCTTTTGGTACCAGTTGAGACCTGATTTGTGACCCAGGATGTGGTCTATTCTGGAGAATGTTCCATGGACACTAGAGAAGAATGTTTATTCTGTTGCTTTGGGATGGAATGTTCTGAATATATCCATGAAGTCCATCTGGTCCAATGTGTCATATAAAGCCCTTAATTCCTTTTTGATCTTTTGCTTAGATGAGCATTTCAGTGAGGGGGGTGTTAATGTCCCCCACTATCATTGTATTGTTGTTGATGTGTTTCTTTGCTTTTGTTATTAATTGGCTTATGTAATTGGTTGCTCCCATGTTAGGGGCATAGATATTTATAATTGTTAGATCTTCTTGTTGGATAGACACTTTAAGTAAGATATAGTGTCCTTCCTTATCTCTTATTATAGTCTTTGGTTTAAAATCTAATTTTTCTGATATAAGGATTGCCACCCCAGCTTTCTTTTGGTGTCCATTAGCATGGTAAATGATTTTCCACACCTTCACTTTCAATCTGGGGGTGTCTTTGGGTCCAAAATGAGTCTTTTGCAGACAGCATATCAATGGGTCTTATTTTTTTATCCAGTCTGATATCCTGTGTCTTTCGATTGAGGCATTTAGCCCATTAACATTCAGGGTAACTATTGAAAGATATGAATTTAGTGCCATTGTATTGCCTGTAAATTGACTGCTACTGTATATTGTCTGTGTTCCTTTCTGGTCTATGTTACTTTTAGGCCCTCTCTTTGCTTAGAGGACCCTTTTCAATATTTCTTGTAGGGCTGGTTCCATGTTTGCAAATTCCTTTAGTTTTTGTTTGTCCTGGAAGCTTTTTATCTCTCCTTCTATTTTCAAGGACAGCCTAGCTGGATATAGTATTCTTGGCTGCATATTTTTTTTCATTTAGTGCTCTGAATATATCATGCCAGTCCTTTCTGACCTGCCAGGTCTCTGTGGATAGGTCTGTTGCCAATCTAATATTTCTACCATTGTAGGTTACAGATCTCTTCTCCTGAGCTGCTTTCAGGATTTTCTCTTTGTCTCTGAGACTCGTAAGTTTTACTATTAGATGTCGGGGTGTTGACCTATTTTTATTGATTTTGAGGGGGGTTCTCTCTGCCTCCTGGAGTTTGATACCTGTTTCGTTCCCCCAATCAGGGAAGTTCTCTGCTATAATTTGCTCCAATATACCTTCTGCCCCCTCTCTCTTTCTTCTTTTTCTGGGATCCCAATTATTCTAATATTGTTTTGTCTTATGGTATCACTTATCTCTCTAATTCTGCCCTCATGATCCAGTAGTTGTTTATCTCTCTTTTTCTCAGCTTCTTTACTTTCCATCATTTAGTCTTCTATATCACTAATTCTTTCTTCTGCCTCATTTATCCTAGCAGTTAGAGCCTCCATTTTTGATTGCACCGCATTAGTAACCTTTTTTATTTCAATTTGGTTGGATTTTAGTTCTTTTATTTCTCCAGAAATGGTTTATCTAATATCTTCCATGCTTTTTTTCAAGCCCAGCTAGTATCTTTATAATCATCATTCTGAACTCTAGTTCTCACATCTTACTAATGTCCATATTGATTAGATCCCTGGCAGTTGGTCCGGCCTCTTGTTCTTTTTTTTGAGGTGATTTTTTCTGTCTTGTCATTTTGTCCAGAGGAGAATAGATGAATGAGAGAACAAAATGCTAACAGGGTAACAAAGACTCCCCAAAAATATACACTGAACAACTCAGAAGAGACCTTCCAGAAAGTGGTTGTTTTTTGGTTCAGAGAGTTGCTGCTATTATTTTCTTTGATCTCTTGTTGCGTTCGTAGGTGTTCAGAATGTTTTGATCCCTCTCTAGCTGAATTCCTGTAACCAAACGAAATTTAGGTCTCCTACTTCTACTTCTCTGCCATCTTGCTACTCCCCCCCCCAAATTCTCCTTTTAGATGGGGTCTTTGCCTGGTTTGGGGATTAAGGTAATGCTGGCCTCATAGAATGAGTCTGCAAGCTTTCTGTTTCTATTTTTTGAACCTCTTCAAGAGAATGGGTATTATATCTTCTTTGAATGTTTGGTAGAATTCCCCAGGGAATCCATCAGGCCCTGGACTCTGGATTTTTGGGAGGTTTTGGATCAGTGCTTCAATCTCGTTACTGGTTATTGGCCTATTCAGGTTATCAGTTTCTTCCTGCTTCAGTCATGGGAGCTTATAGGTTTCCAGGAAGTCATCCATTTCTTCCAGATTGTTCAGTTTATTGGCATATAGTTGTTAATAATAATTTAAAATTTTTTCTATTTCCTTTTTGTTAGTCGTGATCTCTCCCCTTCATTCATTATTTTATTATTTTGGGTCCTTTCTCTTTTCTTTTCGTTAAGTCTGGCCAGTGTTTTATCGATCTTATTAATTCATTCAAAGAACCAGCTTCTAGTTTCGTTGATCTGATCTGTGTTTCTGGTTTCTAATTCATTGATTTCTGCTCTAATCTTAATTATTTCTCTTCTAATGCATGGCTTAGGCATCACTTGTTGCTTTTTCTCTAGTTCTTTAAGGTGTAAAGTTAGTTGGTGAATTCGTGATTTTTCTACTTTTTTGAGTGAGGCTTCGATAGCTATGTATTTCCCCCTTAGGACCACCTTTCAGTATCGCATAGGTTTTGGACTGATGTGTTTTCATTCTCATTCGTTTCCATGAATTGTTTAAGTTCTTCTTTGATTTCCTGGTTGACCCAAACATTCTTGAGCAGAGTGGTCTTTAGCTTCCAAGTGTTTGAATTTCTTCCAAATTTTTTCTTGTGATTGAGTTCCAGTTTTAAAGCATTATGGTCTGAGAATATGCAGGGAATAATCTCAATCTTTTGGTATCGGTGGAGATCTGATTTGTGACGCAGTATGTGGTCTATTCTGCAGAAAGTTCCATTGCACTCAAGAAGAATGAGTATTCTGTTGTTTTAAGGTGGAATGTTCTGTGTATATATATGAGGTCCATCTGGTCTAGTGTGTAATTCACAGTTCTTGTTTCCTGGTTGATTTTCTGCTTAGATTATGTCTATTGCTGAGAGTAGAGTATTGAGGTCTCCTACAATTAACATATTGTTATCAGTATGACTTTTTATTTTGGTTAACAGTTGGCTTATGTAGATGGCTCCTCCTGTGTTGGTGGCATAGATATTTACAATTGTTAGATCTTCTTGTTGGATAGACCCTTTAAGAATGATATAGTGTCTTCTGTGTCTCTAACTACGGTTTAAAATCTAATTTGTGTGGTGTAAGAATTGCTACCTCAGCTTTCTTTTGAGGTCCGCTGGCATGGAAGATGGATCTCCATCCCTTCACTTTCAGTCTGGATGTATCTTTAGGTTCCAAATTAGTCTCTTGTAGACAGCATATGGATGGGTCCTGTCTTTTTATCCAATCTGCAACCCTGTGCCATTTTATGGGAGGATTTAGGCCGTTCATGTTGACAGTGATTATTGAAAGATATGAATTGTCATCATGTTGCCTGTGAAGACCTTGTTTTTATAGATTGTCCGTGTAAATTTCTGTTGTATATCACTCTTGAGGTCTTTCTCCTTTTATAGAACCCCCCTTAATATTTCTTGCAGGGCCAGCTTAGTGGTCACATATTCTTTCATTTTCTGCTGGTCTTGGAAGCTCTGCATCTCTCCATCCTTTCTAAATGACAGCCTTGCCGGCTATAGTATTCTTGGCTATATATTCTTCTCATTTCATACCCTAAATATGTCTTGCCAGCCCTTTCTGGCTTGCCAGGTCTCTGTGGATAGGTATGACATTATTCTGATGTTCCTCTCTTTGTACAGAAGGATTCTTTTCCCCCTAACTGCCCTTAAGATAGTTTCCTTGATTCTAAGATTTGCAAGTTTTACTATTACATGTCAGGGTGTTGACCTGTTTTCCTTGATCTGGGAGGGGTCATCTCTGCCTCTAGGACAAGAATGTTTGTTTCATTCCCCAGATTAGGGAAGTTCTCAGCTACAATTTGCTCAAATATATCTTCTAGTCCTCTCTCTCTCTCCATCTCGTCAGGGATCCCAATAATTCTGATATTGGAACGTTTCATAGTGTCACTTATTTCTCTGATTCTATTTTCATGGATTCTGAGTTGTTTTTCCCTGGCCTCCCCTTTTCCCTTCTTGTCTATCAATTGGTCTTCCAGGTCACTAACTCGTTCTTCTGCTTCACTTACCCTTGCTGTTAGATTATCTAGATTAGATTGGATCTCATTGATACGATTTTTAAATTCTGCCACTTCAGCTTTCATTACTGCCCTTAGAGACTCTATGTTGCCATTAATCGATTTCTCCATTTTAGCTACTGTCTTCACAATTGCTACTCTGAATTCCATCTCCGACATCTTGGTTATATCTGTATCCATTTGTAAATCTGTGGCATAAATCTGAGTCTTTCTTATTTTGGAGTTTCCTCATCCTTGTCATTCTGTTGAGGGGTGGTTGAGGGAGTCCAAATTATTGACCACAACGCAAGCAAGATGCACCTGTTTTATAGGGACCTTAGGGTTGCTGGCCTCTTTTTTCCCATCCTGTCTTCTGGGGGAGGGGCCTGCCATGCTGTTACTCAGGCAACCCTATTTGGGCAGAGTTGCCCTGCCCCCTGTGGCAGGGGATAGGCTCAGTGAAAACCAGTTTTGGGGGCCTTTTTTTTCTCTGGTGGCTTTCCCTGGTGGCTTTCTGCATCTCTTCCGAGAGTCAGAGCAGAAGAGATCATTTCCAACCCTCTGCCTTAGAGCAGAGTGTTCTCATTCTGTTCTTCAGTGAGCTCTCCACACCACACTATCTCTGTTTCTGTCTGTGCTGCTATAAACTGCAGCGTCCCGTGTTGTGTGCCCTTCAGCAGCGATCCCAGTCCTCACTTCCAGGTCGGGGCACTTCTCTGCCCTTTGTGCTTCTAAAACTGCCAGCTGCCCCCAGTTCACACGCATGGCCCTGCTGCTCTGGTTTCAGTCTGGAGGTCTGCCCTAAAGTCCTTTCCCCGTTGCTACCGGATTCAGAGTGTGTGCCCCGTCCCCAGTGCGGGAGGCTATCGCTCACCAGTGATGTAGGATCCTGAGGGCTCAGCTCCCCCCCCTTCCGTTTGTCCTCTGATATCTGTCCATGGAATCAAGGCTCCCCGCTTTGTACCTCCAAACCAACTGCCAGAGATATTCTGTTTGTAGAGATCCAGATCTATCTTCTTACATCTCAGGCTGATTTCATGGGTGTTCAGAGTGGTCTGGTAGTTATCCAGCTCAAATCTGGGGACTCCTCTGCCATCTTTTCCAGGTTCTAAACCTAAATTCTTAAGGCTTTGGGTATAAATTGATTATCTTCCTCTTCTAAAATCTCTGGGTATTTCTCCAGGAACTAATAGATCCTCTTTATCATTTGAACAGCTAGAGTTAATCTTTTGAAATTTTGCCTTGTTAAAGAAACAATAAAGTTGTTATAAAGAGCATTAGAAATAATAATTGCTCTATCACTTATGTCAATAATCTAGTCATCCAATTAACTTAATCTGATTAAATTCAATTCTGCTTGCTTTTAGCAGAGGTTTGAGAGCATTAAAACAACAACAACAACAACAACAACAACAAAAACAACAAACTTTGGGGTGCCTAGGTCGCTCAGTCAGTTAGGCATCCAAATCTTGATCTCAACTCAGGTCTTGAGCTCAGGGTGGTGAGTTCAGAGCTGCTTTAATGATCCCCTGAATTCTGTCCACAACTTTGGAAAGAGTCCTTTTTTTTCACACTTTCTTCAATTTCTTTTTGAATGTGCCATTTTTTCCCTGTTGAGGCCCTCTCTCTTAATCTCTGTGCAATTCTATTTCTCATCAGTGTTACCTGGAAAACTTTTGCAGAAGTCCTCTCTCTAAATGACATGCATTTCCTTGGAGTCTTTTTCCTTTCAGTCTAATCTGTTAGTTTCAGGTCTGTAATATTTCAGTTAGCTCTACTGGAATCCTCTTTTCACTTGGTAGTTTGAGTTACAATGAATTTTGAAGAGATTGATTCTAATAATTTCCCATAAAATTGTTCACAATTTTTCACAAAACCAAGAATGTATGGGTCTCTAGATTTTTCTGAAATAGAAAGACTCGATGTTATCTTTTAGACTTCTAATTCTGCCTTTGAAGGAACTGCTTCTTCCTGGCAATCTCCTTTGCCCTGCTCCTTCTAGAAGAGGTTGTCAGGAACTCTCACGATTCTCAAGGCCGCATCGCAACTGATGTCACCTTCTTTGAGTATGGAAAACCCATGATCCAGAGCCAAGCCTAACATGTACAGCATCTAAAGAGCAGCTGCCGGGCAAGTGCCATACTGCTTTGATCACTACAGCTTTGTAATATAACTTGACATCTAGAATTCTGATGCTCCAGCTTTTCCTTTCTTTTCTTTTCTTTTCTTTTTTCTTTTTTCTTTTCTTCTCTAATTCCATTAGCCAACCTATATTACATCACTAGTTTCAGATGTAGTGTTCAACAATCCATCAGTTGCATATAACACCCAATGCCCATCACACCATGTGCCCTCCTTAATGTCCATCACCCAATTACCCCATCCTCCCACCCATCTCCCCTCCAGCAACCCTCAGTTTGTTTCCTATAGTTGAGTCATGGTTTTTTTCATGGTTTTCCTCATGATTTTTCTCCCTCTCTGATGATGTCCCATTCTGTTTTCCCTCCCTTCCCCTAGGGTCCTCTGCCCTGTTTCTTTTATTCCACATATGAGTGAAACCATATGATAATTCTTTCTCTGATTGACTTATTTTGCATAATACACTACAGTTTCATCCACAACAATGCAAATGGTAAGTATTCATCCTTTTTGATGGCTAATATTCCATTGTATATATGTACCATATCTTTATCCATTCATCTGCCAATGGACATCTCAATTCCTTCCACAGTTTGGCAATTGTGGACATTGCTGCTATGAACATTGGGGTGTTTGTGCCCCTTCTTTTCACTACATCTGTATCTTTGGGGTAAATACCTAGTAGTGAAATTGCTGGGTCATAGGGTAGCTCTGTTTTTAACTTTTTGAGGAATCTCCATACTGTTTTCCAAAGTGGCTGTACCAGCTTGCATTCCCACCAAAAGTGTAAGAGGGTTCCCCTTTCTCCACATCCATGCCAACATTTGTTGTTTCTTGTCAATTTTTGCCATTCTAACTGGTGTAAGGTGGTATCTCAATGTGGTTTTGATTTGAATTTCCCTGATGGCTAATGATGTTGAACATTTTTTCATGTGTCTGTTAGCCATTTGTATGTCTTCTTTGGAGAAGTGTTCATGTCCTCTGCCCATTTCTTGATTGGATTATTTGTTCTTCAGGTGTTGAGTTTGATAAATTCTTTATAGATTTTGGATACTAGCCCTTTATCTGATTAAGACATTTGCAAATATTTTTCCCATTCTGTAAGTTGTCTTTTGGTTTTGTTGACTATTTCCTTTGCTGTGCAAAAGCTTTTTATCTTGAAGTCCCAATAGTTCATTTTTGCCTTTGTTCTCCTTGCTTTTGGAGATGTGTCTAGCAAGAAATTGCTGCAGCCAAGGTCACAGAGGTTGCTGCCTGTGTTCTCCTCTAGGATTTTGATGGATTCCTGTCTCACATTTAAGTCTTTCATCCATTTTGAGTCTATTTTTGTATATGGTGTAAGGAAATATCCAGTTTCATTCTTCTGCATGTGGCTGTCCAATTTTCCCAACACCATTTGTTGAAGAGACTGTCTTTTTTCTATTGGACATTCTTTCCTGCTTTGTTGAAGATTAGTTGTCCATAGAGTTGAAGGTCCATTTCTGGGCTCTCTATTCTGTTCCATTGATTTATGTGTTTATTTTTATGTCAGTACCATACTGTCTTGATTACAACTTTGTAATATAGCCTGAAGTCTGGCATTGTGATGCCACGGGCTTTGGTATTCTTTTTCAACATTCCTCTGGCTATTTGGGGTATCTTCTTGTTCCATACAAATTTTAGGATTATTTGTTCCAGCTCTGTGAAAAATATTGATCATATTTTGATAGGGATTGCATTGAAGGTATAGATTGCTCCAGGTACCACAGACATTTTCACAATATTTGTTCTTCCAATCCATGAGTGGAACGTTTTTCCATTTCTTTGTGTCTTCCTCAATTTCTTTCATGAGTGTTGTGTATTTTTTCTGATTTTTTTTCTGAGTACAGATCTTTTGCCTCTCTAGTTAGGTTTATTCCTAGTCATCTTATGGTTTTTGGTGCAATTGTAAATGGGATCAACTCCTTGATTTCTCTTTCTTCTATCTCACTGTTAGAGTATAGAAATGGAACAGATTTCTGTGCATTGATTTTATATCCTGCCACATTCCTGAATTCCTGTAGGAGTTCTAGCAATTTTTGGGTGGAGTTATTTGGGTTTTCCACATATAGTGCCATGTCATCTGTGAAGAGTGATAGTTTGACTTCTTTGTTAATTCAGATGCTTTTTATTTCTCTTTGTTGTCTGATTGCTGAGGCTAGGACTTCTAGTACTATGTTGAACAACAGTGGTGAGAGTGGACATCCCTGTCGTTTTCTTGACTTTAGGGGAAAAGCTCTCGGGTTTTTCCCATTGAGAATGGTATTCACTGTGGGCTTTTTGTATATGGCTTTTATGATATTGAGGTATGTTCCTTCTATCCCTACACTGTGAAGAGTTTTAATCAAGAAAGGATGTTGTACTTTGTCAAATGTTTTTCTCTGCAAAAAAATGAGAGGATCATATGGTTTTTGTCCTTTCTTTTATTAATGTTGTATGTCACATTGATTGATTTGCAGATGTTGAACCACGCTTGCAGCCTAGCAATAAATCCTACTTGGTTGTGGTGAATAATCCAGTTAATATACTGTTGGATATTATTGGTTAGTATCTTGGTGAGAATTTTGGCATCCATGTTCATCAGGGATTTTGGTCTATAATTCTTTTTGGTGGGGTCTTTGGTTTTGAGATCAAGGTAATGCTTGTCTCATAGAAAGAGTTTGGAAGTTTTCTTTCCATTTCTATTTTTTGAAACAGCTTCAGAAGAATAGATATTAGTTATTCTTTAAATGTTTAGTAGAATTCCACTGTGAAGCCATCTGGTCCTGAACCCTTGTTTATTGGGAGATTTTTGATTACTGCTTCAATTTCCTTGCTGGTTATGGGTCTGTTCAAGTTTTCTATTTCTTCTTGTTTCAGTTTTTGTAGTTTATAACTATCTAAGAATGCATCCATTCTTTCCAGATTGCCTAATTTGTTGGTATATAGCTGCTTGTAATATGTTCTTATAATTGTTTGTATTTCTTTGGTGTTGGTTGTGATCTCTCCTCTTTGGAAAGAGACCCTTTTTAAATATTCTCAACTGATATTTTGCAAAACTGCAAAAGCAATTCAATTAACAAAAAAATAACCTTTTCAATAAGTGTTGCTATAATATTTGGACATCCAAAGGTCAAAAGGAAAAAAAAAAACAGAATTTTAGGTTCCTTTCATATCTTGGCTATTGAAAATAATGCTGCAATAAACATAATGTTGCATATATATTTTCAAATTAATTGTCCATCAACAGATGAAAAGATAAAGAACATGTGATACACACACACACACACATACACACACACAAATATTATGCAGCAATAAAAAGGATGAGATCATGCCTCTTGAGACAACATGGATGAACCCAGAGGGTAATATGTTAAGTGAAATAAGTGAGACTGAGAGAGATAAATATCATACGATTCTACACGTAAGTGGAATCTTTAAAAACAATGAATAAACAAATAAAAAGCAGAATCAGACCTATAAATACATAGAACAAACTGATGATTGCCACAGGGAAAGGGGGTGATGGATTGGCAAAATAGGTGAAGGAGAGTGGGAGATACAGCCTTCCATTTATGGAATAAATAAGTCATGGGAATAAAAGGTGAAACATAAGGAATATAGTCAATGATATTGTAATAGCAATGTATTGGGACAGATGGTAACTACACTTGTGGTGAACGTAGCATAATGTGTAAATTTGTCAAACCACCACATAATACATCTGAAACTAATGTAATATTATGTGTCAACTATACTCAAAATACATACATACATACATACAGTGCATATAGAATAATGTTTTTAAAAAATGAATTTTAGCTTAAGCCTCATACCCTATATAAAAATAAATTTAAATAAAACATGGACATAGAAATAAATGTAAAAATATAAAACTTTTAGGGGAAAAAACACAAAAAATTTTCAGATTTTGGGGATGCCTAAAATTCTAAACTTGACACCAAAAGCATGACCAATATAAGGAAAATTGATTATAATTCACAAAATTAAAAAGAATTCTGTGAAATGTCCTTTTAAAAGAATGAGGGGAAAAAAGCTTCATTGAGTGAATATATTTGCAAATCACAAATTCAACAAAAGGTCAGTATCTAGAATATAGAAATAATTTTAAAGTCTCAACATAAAAATAATGAAATTAGAAAATGGGCAAAAAACATGAATATATATATTACAGAAGATGACATATATCAAAAATAAGCACATGGAAAGATATAGATAGATAGATAGATAGATAGATAGATAGATAGATAGATGATAGATAGATGTACATACATAGAAGGAAAATATAGATTAGTAACACCATGAAATATTGCTACACACTTACCGGAATGGCAATAATAACAATAAGAATAAGAATAAATAACAACCCCAAACTGGAAATAACCCAGATATCTCCACAGGTGAATGGTTAAACAAATGGTGGTACATTCATACCATAAAATATTACTTAGTAAAAAAAAAATGAACTTTTGATTACATACAACTTGGATGAATCTCAAGGGCATCATGGTGTGTGGGAAAAAAAAGACAGTTCGAAAATTTATGTACTGTGTCATTCAATTCATCAAACATTATTGAAAATAAAAAAAATTATAAAAATGGAGAATAGGTTAATAATTTCCAGAAAGTAAGGAGGGTGTTGGGATGGGACAGAAGTAGGCATGATGTCAAAGGACAACATGATGAATTCTTATAAAAATGGAAATGTTCTGTATATTGATTGTATCCAAGTCAATATTGTGGTTCTGCAGGATGTTTCTGTTGAGAAAAACTGGGTAAAGGACATATAGGATCTGCCTGTATTATTTCCCCCCTACTTTGACCAATGGATTTTTTTTTTTCAGTGTTTAGTTCTTTGCTAAAATATACTTTCTGGCAGCATTTTATTTATTTATTTATATTTTTTTAGTTTTTTTTTTTTTAATTTTATTTTATTATGTTAGTCACCATACAATACATCACTGGTTTTTGATGCAGTGACCCACAATTCATTGTTTTCATACAACACCCAGTGTTCCATGCAGTACGTGCCCTCCTTAATACCCATCACCGGGCTAACCCATCCCCCACCACCCTCCCCTCTAAAACCCTCAGTTTGTTTCTCAGAGTCCATAGTCTCTCATGGTTCATCTCTCCTTCCAATTTCTCCCCTTCATTTTTCCCTTCCTTCTCCTAATGTCCTCCATGCTGTTCCTTAAGGACCAATGGATTTTTTTTTAATATTTCATTTGTTTGGAGGTTTTCCTGTTATTTATTATTATTATTATTGATTTTGCATTTGAATACGTGTATTCAGAGAACATACTCTATGATTTCAATTATTTGGAACTTGCTGAGGTTTGTTTTATGGTATAGAATATGGTCTATCTTGTTATATATTCCATGGGTGCTTGGAAGAAAATGTGTATTTTGCTGTTGTAAGGGGGCATATTCTATATATATTAATTAGATGCCGTTGGTTGATGATGTTGAATTCTTATATGTACTTGCTGACTTTATGTCTAGTTGTTCTATCAATTTTCGAGAGAGGTGGTTGAAGACTTTAATTATATTTGTGGGTGGGTCTGTTCCTCCACTTAAGTCTATCAGTTTTGTTTCAAATATTTTGCAGTGCTATTATTTGGTGAATACACATATGATTGCTATATCTTCTAAGTATATTGACTATTTAACATTTATGTAATGTTCTTTTTTTATCTCAGATAATATTCTTAGTTCTAAAGTATATTTAATATAGCCAATCCCACTTCCTTTTAATTACTTTGCATAGTATATCTTTTCTATCATTTTATTCCAACCTACCTACATTATTATAATTTAAGTGAGACTCTTGTAAGCAGCACATAGCTGGGTAATTTGTTGTCGTTGTTGTTGTTTTATCTATTCTACCAAACTCCGTCTTCTGATTGATATTTATAGACCATTTACATTTAATACAATTTTGATATTTTTTTTTTTAAAGCTTAAAGTTTGCCATTTTATATTTTTTTTGCATTCTGTTAGACCAGAAAAGTTATTCCCTCTATTTTTTTCTGCCTTCTTGTAGAATACTTAACTATTTTTTATTATTCCAGTTTAATTTACCTATGGTGTTTTCAGTATGTCTTCTTTACATATTTATTTATTTTTTTTTTTTTAAAGATTTTATTTATTTATTTGAGAGAGAGAGAATGAGAGAGAACACATGAGAGGGGGGAGGGTCAGAGGCAGAAGCAGACTCCCTGCCGAGCAGGGAGCCTGATGCGGGACTCGATCCAGGGACTCCAGGATCATGACCTGAGCCGAAGGCAGTCGCTTAACCAACTGAGCCACCCAGGCGCCCTACATATTTATTTTTTAATTGAAGTGTAATTAACATGCAATGTTATATTACTTTTAATTGATTTAATGTTTCTATATATTACTCAGTGCTCACTATAAGTATGGACACCATCTATAATTATACATTATTATAATATAATTGAGGATATTCACTATGGTGTGCATTTCATTTTCATGACTTATTTATTTTATAACTTAAAGTTTGTACCACTTAGTCTCCTTTACCATTTCCCTCATTTCCCTACCTACATATCCTCTGGCAACCATTAGTTTGTTCTCTGTATATAAGAGTTTGTTTGTTTTTGTTCTTTTATTTTGTTACCTAGATTTCACATATAAGTGAAATCATATGTTATTTGTCTTTCTCTGACTTATTTCACTTAGTGTTATATCTTCTATGTCCATCCATGTTGTTGCAAATGGCAAGATCTCATTCTTTTTATGGCTAAGTAATATTACATTAATGTAATACATATATAAATCACTTCTTTATATATATATATATATAAAACTTCTTTTTTAATGCATTCATCAATCAATGGATGCTTCAGTTGCATCCATATCTTGGCTAGTGTAAATAATGCTGCAATAAACATAAGAGAGCATTTACATTTTCAAATTCGTGTTTTCATTTTCTTTGGGTAAATACCCAGTGGACGAATTACTGGATCATATGGTATTTTTACTGTTGAATTTTTGAGAAACCTCCATACTGTTTTCCACAGTGTTTGCAATAATTTACATTTCCACCAAAAGCTCATGAGGGTTTCCTTTTATCTACATCCCCACTAACACATTATTTCTTGTCTTTTTGATACTAGCCATTCTGGCTGGATATCTCATGGTGGTTTTTATTTGCACCTCTGATGATTACTAATGTGGAGCATCTTTTCATATGCCCATTGACTATCTGGCTTCTTGAAAAAATGACTATTTGGGTCTTCTGCCTATTTTTAATGATCGTTTTGTTTTGTTTTGCTGTTGATTTGAATAACTTCCTTATGTATTTTGGATATTAATACATTACCAAATATATCATTTGCAAATATCTTCTTCCAATTAGTAGACTGATTTTTTATTTCATTGATGATTTCCTTTGCTATGCAAAAAAGGTGTTTTTTTTTTTAATGTTGGTTTAGTCCCAGTCGTTTACTTTTGTTTGCTTTCCCTTGTCTGAGAAGAAATATCCATAAATATGTTGCTAAAAACAATATTGAAGAGATTACTTTCTATGTTTTCTTTTTGGAGTTTTATGGTTTCAGGTCCATAATTAGGATTTTAATCTTCTAAAAAAAATATAGTAGGGGCGCCTGGGTGGCTCAGTCATCAAGCGTCTGCCTTCAGCTCAGGTCATGATCCCAGGGTCCTGTCCACTCATCAGCTGATAGACATTTGGACTGCTTCCATATCTTGGCTATGGTAAATAATGTTTCTATAAACAGGGGTGCAAGTATCCCCTCGAATGAGTGTTCTTGTATTCCTTGGGCAAATATCCAGTAGTGGAACTGTTGGATCATAAGTTAGTTCTATTTTTAACTTCTTGAGAAGTTTCCATACTGTTTTCCACAGTGGCTGGGACCAGTTTGCATTTCCACAAACGGTGCAAGAGGGTTCCTTTTCTCCACATCCTTGCCAACACCTGTTGTTTCTTGTGTTGTTGATTTTAGCCAGTCTGACAAGTGTGAGATGACATGTCATTGTAGTTTTGATTTGCATCTCCCTAATGATAAGTGATGATGAGCATCTTTTCATGTGTCTGTTGACCATCTGGTTTTCTTCTTTGGAGAAGTGTCTGTTCATGTCTTCTGCCCATTTTTTAATTGAATTATTCATTTTTTGGGTGCTGAGTTGTATAGTTCTTTATTTTGGATACCAACCCTTTATGAGGTATTTCATTTGCAAATACCTTCTCCCATTTGTAGGTTGCCTTTTAGTTTTGTTGATTGTTTCCTTTCCTGTCTAGAAGATTTTTATTATTATGAAGTCCCAGTAGTATATTTTTGCTTCTGTTGCCCTTGTCTCAGGAGACTTATCTAGAAAGAAGTTGCTATGACCAATGTCAAGGAAGTTACTGCCTGTAACTCTTCTAGGAATTTTATGGTTTCAGGTCTCACATTTGGGTCTTTAATCTATTTTGAATTTATTTTTCTGTATGGTGTAAGAAAGTGGTTGTTTCATCTTTTACATGTAGCTATTGGTTTCCCAACATCATTTACTGAAAAAGACCATCTTTTCTCCATTGTATATTCTTGGCTCTTTTGTTCAAGATTAATTGACCACATAATTGTGGGTTGATGTATGGGCTTTGTATTCTGTTCTATTGATGTTTGTGTCTATTTATGTGCCAGTACAATACAGTTTTAATTACTGCATATTGGTAGTACATCTTGAAATCTGGGATTGTGATACCTCCAGATTTGCTCCTTTCCCAAGATTGCTTTGGCTATTGGAGGTCTTTTGTGGTTCAATATATATTTTAGGATTGTTTGTTCTATTTCTGTGAAAATGTTGGTATTTTGATAGGAATTGCATTGAATGTGTAGGTTGCTTTGATTAGTATGGACATTTTAATGATATCAATTCTTCCAATCCATGAGCATAAAATGTCTCTATTTCTATCATCTTCACTTTCTTTCTTTCTTTTTTTTTTTTAAGATTTTATTTATTTATTTGAGAAGAACGAGATAGAGAGCATGAGAGGGGGGAGGGTCAGAGGGAGAAGCAGACTCCCTGCTGAGCAGGGAGCCCAATGCGGGACTCGATCCCAGGACCCTGGGATCATGACCTGAGCCGAAGGCAGTCGCTTAACCAACTGAGCCACCCAGGCGCCCATCTTCACTTTCTTTCATTCATGTTTATAATTTTCAGAGTTTAGCTTTTCACCTCATTGTTTAAATTTATTCTTAGGTATTTTATTCTTTTTGTTATAATTGTAAATGGTATTGTTTTCTTAATTTATCTTTCTGATATTTTATTATTAGTGTATAGAAATGCAACAGATTTCTGTATATTAATTTTGTATCTTGAATTTTGTATCTTGAAATTTTATAGAACTTAACCCATCTAATAGGTTTTTTGTGAAATATTTACAGTTTTCTATGTATAGAATTATGTTATCTACAAATAGTGAGAGTTTCACTTTTTCTTTACCATTTTAGATGCCTTTCATTTCTTTTTAATGTCTGATTGCTGCAGCTATGACTTCATGTTGAATAAAACTGGTGAGAGTGGACGTGGTTGTCATATTCCTGATCTTAGAGGAAAAGTTTTCACTTTTTCACCATTGAGTATAATGTTAACTGTGGGTTTTCATGTATGACCTTATTGTGTTGAGGTAGGTTTCCTCTAAACTCACTTTGTTGAGAGATACTGTATTATGTCAAATGCTTTTTCTGCATCTATTTAAATGAGCATATGGTTTATATCCTTCTTCTTGAGTGATGTATAACAATAAATGATTTTTGAATATTGAACTATCCTCACATCCTTAAAATGATTCCCATTTAATCATGGGAATGATTTTTTTTTTTAAAGATTTTTTTTTATTTATTTATTTGAGAGAGAGAGAATGAGAGAGAGCAAGCACATGAGAGGGGGGAGGGTCAGAGGGAGAAGCAGACTCCCCGCCGAGCAGCGAGCCCGATGCGGGACTCGACATGGGAATGATTTTTTAAAAATATCTTGTTGAATTTGGTTTTGTTGAGGATTTTTGCATATACATTCATCAGAGATATTGGTCTGTAGTTTTCCTTTTTTTTTTTTTTTTTGTAGTGTCTTTTTTTCTTTCTTTCTTTCTTTTTGTTTTGCTTGTTTGTATTGGGGATACTGACTTAAAAGAATAAATTTGAAAGTTTGTTTCTCTTCTATATTTTGGAATAATTTGAGAGAAATAAGTATTAGCTTTCTTTAAATATTTAGTAGAATTCACCCGCAGAGCCATCTGTTCCTGGACTTCTGTTTGTTAGGAATTTTTTGATTACTGTTGCAATTTCATTACTAGTAATCAGATAGTTCACGTTTTCTATTTCCTCCTTACTTAGTTTAGGAAGATTGTATGTTTCTAGGAATTTATTCCCATTTTCTACATTGTCCAATATGTAAACATAAAATTTTTCATAATATTTTTTTATAATCCTAGATAAGGAGTTAAGGTGGTGGGGCATTAGGGAAATCTAAGTTTGTCTGGTCCCTTGAACACAGCTAGATAGTTATCAAATCATTCTGAACACCTGAGAAAGCAATCAGAGATCTCAGTAAAGAAATGCTGCAATTCTACAAGTAGAAAAGTGACCACTTTTTGGAAAGTAGGAGGTGTGGAGATTGAATCCAGGTGATATATCTGAGATTACAGCGGAGGGGAGGGAGCCTGCTTAAGGAAGCTACTGCAAAGTATTACAAGCAGAGGAATCAAAATCAGAACTTTTAGAATTCTGCTACAGTGGGGAACATCCCTGGCTTAAAGGTACTCAGTTGGCAAAGCCGGGTGGAATCCCAGGTGTGACACCATGGTCCCAGGATCCTCAGGATCACAAGAAAAATGGGAAGTGCCTGAGTGTGGCAGAGTTCCCAGGCATAGGAGCAGGGAAGCTGGCTGAAACAGTGAGTCTAGGTGATAGCTTTCTGCTCTATGTTGCCATAAAGTGCAAACTGTTGCATGATCGGGGGACTGCTTTACTGGGAGAGGTCTAGCAAAAGGCAGAAGCATGGCGAGACACCTCTTCCTCTCCTGGGAGGAACAGCACAGTTCCTCAGAACAAGAGTACTTAAAATTTGGAGTTTGGAAACTCAGGTGTGAGCCTGAGATAAAAACACTTGGTCATAGGCCGGGTGAACACAGAGTTCTGACGCGTGTGAAGGCTCACTGAAGAGTGGGGGACACAAACTTTCAGCTCTGGGGCTAGAGAGAGGGGCACTGCCTTACTCATCCTGCCCATTAGTACCGAAAGCCTTCAGGGAGCAAAACAGCGCCACATAGTGGAATCCAGAACACTTACATCAAGGCCGGCTTCTGCACAAAGGAGGCACATTTGCAATAGGGCAAATCCATATAAGAATCAGCCCAACAGGTCCCTTCCCCAGAAGACCAGCACCAACAACTGACTCACAGTAAGTTTACTGATCATAGAGGGCTGCAAAACTTCAGCTCATGAGGAAAACGGTATATACCATTCTTTGTTTTTTTGTTCTTTAGTATTTTAGCATTATTTTTCAGTTATTTTCTTATTTTTTCAATTTTTTTCTTCTTAAGTTTTAATTTATATATGTTATATATACATACGTATTTTTTATTTTTTGTTTCAATTCATTGTTATATATATATATACATATATATACATATATATACACACACATATATATATATAGACATATATATATATATATATATATATATATATATATATATATAAAGTTTTTCTCTCCTCCCTATTATAGGATCTAGTTTCCTTTAACAAGCAGACCAAAACACACCCAGGATCTAGTTTTTTGTTATGTTTTGTTTTGTTTTGTTTTGTTTTCATTGTTTTGTTTTGTTTTTTCTTTTATTGTTGTTGTTATTGTTTTTTCTCTTTTTTTCCTCTTTTATTTTCTAGATAAAATGACCAGATGGAGAAATTCAACCCAAAAGAAGGAACAGGAGGTAGTACTCACTGCCAGGAATTTAATCAATATGGTTATGAGTAAGGTGTCCAAACTAGAATTTAAAATAATGATTATAAAGATACTAGTTGGGCTTGAAAAAAGCAAAGAAGGCACTAGAGAATTCCTTACTGTAGAAATAAAAGAACTAAAATCTACTTAGGCCAAAAGTAAAAATGCTAATACTAAGATGCAGTCCCAAGTGGAGGCTATAAAAATAAGGATGAACAAGGAAGAAGAGTGAATCAGTGCTATAGAAGATAAAATGATGGAAAATAAGAAAGCTGAAAAGGAGAAAGAAAACTATTAGATCACAAAGGGAGACTTGGAGAACACAGCGATTCCACAAACTGAAATAATATCCGGATAATAGGGATCACAGAAGATGAGGAGCGGGAGAAAGGGGAAGGTTTATTTGAACAGTTTATAGCTGAGAATTTCCATAATCTGGGAAGGAAATAGGCATTCAAGACCAGGAAGCACAGAGAACCCAGCTCAAAATCAATAAAAATAGGTCAACACCTTGATATGTAATAGTGAAGCTTCCAAATTTCAAATGTAAAGAGAAAATACTGAAATCAGCTCAGGACAAGCGATCCTTAACCTACAAGGGTAGACACATAAAATAATTTTAATTTTTTTAATTTAAATTCAATTTAGGTAACATATACTGTATTATAAGTTTCAGGGGCAGAATTTAGTGATTCATCAGTTTCATATAATACCCAGTACTCATTACATCAAGTGCCATCCTTAATGCCCATCACCAATTACCTATCCCCCCACCCCATCCCCTCCAGCAACCCTCAGTTTGTTCCTTATAGTTAAGTGTCTCTAATGGTTCGCCTCCCTCTGTTTTCATCTTATTTTATTTTCCTTCCCTTCCCCTATCTTCATCAATTTTGTTTCTTAAATTCCACATATAAGTGAAATCATATGGAATTTTTCTTTCTCTGAATGACTTATTTCACTTAGCATAATACCCTCTAGTTCTATCCATGTGGTTGCAAATGGCAAGATTTCATTCTTTTTGATGGCTGAGCAATATTTATATTATATATATATATATATATATACACACACACACACACCACATCTTCTTTATCCATTCATCAGTCCATGGACATTTGGGCTCTTTCCATAATTTGGCTATTATTGATAATGATGCTATAAATATCAGGGTGCATGTGCCCCTTTGAATCAGTATGTCTGTATCCTTCGGGTAAATACCTAGTAGTGCAATTGCTGGGTCATAAGTTGGTTCTATTTTTAACTTTTTGAGGAACCTCCATAGGGTTTTCCACAGTGCCTGCACCAGTTTGCATTTCCACTAAGAGTGTAAGAGGGTTCCCCTTTATCCACATCCTTGCCAACATCTGCTGTTTCCTGAGTTGTTAATTTTAGTCATTCTGACTGGTGTGAGGTTTAATTCAATTGTGGTTTTGATTTGTATTTCCCTGATGATGAGTGATTTTCTTAATAACATTTTATTTTCTCTAGCTTACTTTAAGAATACTGTATAAAATACAAATAACATACAAAATATGTGTTAATCAACTCTTTATGTTATTGGTAAGGCTTCTGGTTAACAGTTAGCTACTAGTAGTTAAGTTTTTGGGAAGTCAAGTTACATGTGGATTTCTGACTCTGTGACTGATCAACACCTCTAATAACCACGTTATTCAAGGGTAAACTGTATATTGGATCCCACATATGCCATATTCTACTACAGCAGATGACAATATTTATCATTTTCTTTTGTACTCTTACATTGTTTTATGCAAATACAAGCAAATATGAATATTATGCGTCCCACATTTTATGCATACAAAGTTCTATTTTATATGCGCAATTCCATTCTTTTTTTTTCCTCATTTAATATATCCTGAAGACATTTCTATGTCATGACATAGAGAGCTTTCTTATTTTTTAAAGTTTTTCTTTAAAGTTTATAGTTTCAGAGCATCCTATTACTTGGGTATGTGCTGTACAATATTCTACAGATGGTTACTTGGATTGTTTCCAATTTTTTGCTATTAGAAACAGTGTTTCATCAAATAACCTTACACATAAATAATTTTGTAGGTATATAAATATAATTTTGTAGGTAAGATAAACTCCCCAAAGTAGAATAATTAGTAATTTGTTACATATTACTAAACTGTCCTCTACAAGAATTATTCTGCTTTAGACTCTCACCAGCAATACATAATAATTCTAATTCAAAATAGCCTTGCCAGGGGTGCCTGGGTGACTCAGATGGTTGAGTGTCTGCCTTTAGTTCAGGTCATGATATCCAGGTCCAGGGATCAAGCCCCATGTTGGGCTCCTAGCTCAGTGGGGAGTCTACTTCTCCCTCTCCTTCTGTGTCTTCCCCTGGTGTGCTCTCTCGGTCTCTGTCTTTCTCTCTTTCTCTCAAATGAATAAATAAAATCTTTAAAAAAATAGCCTTGCCAACAGAGTATGTTATATAGTTTCCAAATCAGATGGGTAAGGCATGAAATGTCTGCATAGTTTTAATTTTATTTTTTTTTAAATTTTATTTATTTATTTATTTGACACAGAGAGAGAGAGAGAGAGAGAACAAGCAAGGGGAGAGGCAGAGGGAGATGGAGAAGCAGACTCCCCAAGGAGCAGGGAGCCTGATGTGGGGCTCGATCCCAGGACCCTGGGATCATGACCTGAGCTGAAGGCAGACTCTTAACCGACTGAGCCACCCAGGCGCCCCTGCATAGTTTTAATTTTAAATTATCTTATTGTCAATAATGTTAGTCATTTTTACATATGATTAAAATTCAGTTGTACTTTTTCTGGGAATTGTCTGTTCTTGGTTTTGGGGTTTTTTTCTATTGTGTTGCCACTCTGTTTCCTTAATTTCTGGAACATATTTATGTAGTAGCAATTTTTTTGTAACCTGAATTCTAAATATTTTCTCAAGTTTGTTATTTTTATTTTGACTTTGCTTATGGTATTATTTGTTATTCATAATTTTAAATATTATTTTGTGTATTCAAATTTGTCAAGTTTTCTTTTGTGACTTGTAGGATTTTTAGTTAATACTTGAAAGTTCCCTTCCAACTCCAAAGCTTTAAAAATAATTTGTCTGAATGAGAAGAAATCAGAGAGGGAGACAAACCATGAAAGACTCTGGGCTCTGGGAAATAAACTGAGGGTTACAGAAGGGGGGGGTGGGGAGATGGGGTAACTTTGTGATGGGTATTAAGGAGGGCATGTGTTGTTATCAGCACTGGGTGTTATACACAACTAATGAACCATTGAACATTACATCAAAAACTAATGATATACTATATGTTGGCTAATTGAACATAATAATAAGAAAAATAGAAAAAAAGAAAATTGTACCATAAAAAATGATAATATCTTTGGGGTAAATATCATTTTTTTGCACTGCTGGGTGGATCCTACTGGGTGGGTTGCACTGCTGGGTCGTAGGGTAGCTCTATTTTCAACTTTTTGAGGAAGCTCCATACTGTTTTCCAGAGTGGCTGCACCAGCTTGCATTCCCACAAACGGTGTAAGAGGGTTCCCCTTTCTCTGCATCCCCGCCAACATCTGTCGTTTCCTGACTTGTTAATTTTAGCCATTCTGACTGGTGTGAGGTTGGTATCTCATTGAGGTTTTGATTTAGATTTCCCTGATGCCAAGCGATGTTGAGCACTTTTTCATGTGTCTGTAGCTCTATTACAAAGCTGTAATCACCAAGACAGTATGGTACTGGCACAAAAACAGACACATAGATCAATGCAACAGAATAGAAAGCCCAGAAACGGACCCTCAACTCTATGGTCAACTAATCTTTGACAAAGCAGGAAAGAATGTCCAAAGGAAAAAAGACAGTTTCTTCAACAGTTGGTGTTGGGAAAATTGGACAGCCACACGCAGAAGAATGAAACTGGACCATTTCCTTACACCACACACCAAAATAGACTCCAAATGGTTGAAAGACCTCAATGTGAGACAGGAGTCCATCAAAATCCTAAAGGAGAACACAGGCAGCAACCTCTTTGACCTCAGCCACAGCAACTTCTTCCTAGAAACATCACCAAAGGCAAGGGAAGCAAGGGCAAAAATGAACTATTGGGACTTCATCAAGATAAAAAGTTTTTGCACAGCAAAAGAAATAGTCAACAAAACCAAAAGACAACCGACAGAATGGGAGAAGATATTTGCAAATTACATATCAGATAAAAAGCTAGTATCCAAATTGTGTAAGACTGTTGAATCACAGACCTGTACCTCTGAAACAAATAATACATTATATGTTTTAAAAAAAGAAGATAGTAGGAAGGGAAAAATGAAGGGGGGAAAATCGGAGGGGGAGACGAACCATGAGAGACTATGGACTCTGAGAAACAAACTGAGGGTTCTAGAGGGGAGGGGTTGGGGGGATGGGTTAGCCTGGTGATGGGTATTAAAGAGGGCACGTACTGAATGGAACACTGGGTGTTATATGCAAACAATGAATCATGGAACACTACATCAAAAACTAATGATGTAATGTATGGTGATTAACATAACACAATAAAATTTAAAAAAAAAAATTTTTTTTACATGTTTTTATTTATATATTTTTGTTTATTTTTCCTTTTAAATATTTGATCCATTTGGTATATGCCATTAGGTATAATCCCATATTTATCAGTTTTGAAATGTTTATCTGATCTCCAAACAATTTATTAAAAAGTCCATTTTTCCCATTGACTTAAGATGCCAGTTAGTATTTGAGGCCATTACTGATATTCTATATAATCAAATAATTACATCTGTCTTTTTATGCATGGGTATCACACTGTTTTAATATTTGACACCTTATGTAATATTTTCAATTATCTCATAAAGCTATAGCCCTCTTACTTTCACTTTCATTTGGAAGGCTTCCTGGTTATTCTTACTTATTTTGCATATTTATTAACTGAGATACAACTGACATATAACACTGCACAACCTTGAGATGTACAACTTACTGATTTTACATATTTACATATTACAACATTCTTACCACTCTAAAATTAGCTAACAATTCTATCATGTTACATAATTGTAATTTCCTTTTTGTGGTGAGAACATTAAAGTTCACACTCTTAGTAATTTTGAAGTAGATAATGCAATATTGTTGACTATAATCACTATGCTGTGCATTAGATTTCTAGGACTTATTTATCTTCTAGTTGCAAGTTTGTACACTGTAACATCTCCCAAATTCCCACACACCAGCCCTTGATCCCCACCATTCTACTCTCTGTTTCTATGATGTCTGCTATTTTTAGAGTCCACAAATAAGTGATACTGTATAATATTTGTTTTTCTTTGTCTGGCTTATCTTATTAAGCATAATGCCCTTAAGATCCATCCTTATTGTCTCCAACACCAGACTTTCTTTCTCATGGCTGAATTATAGGTATAAATATAGATATGTATATATATCTCACTCACATCTTTTTTTTGCCAGGGATTTTTAAATTTAAATTCAATTTAGTTGACATATAGTGTATTAACAGTTTCAGAGGTAGAATTCAGTGATTAATCAGTTGCATACAACACCCAGTCCTCATTACTTCAAGTGCCCTCCTTAATGCCCATCACCCAATTTCCCCATCCCCCCACCCCCACCCCTCCAACAACCCTCAGTTGTTTCCTATAGTTAAGAGTCTCTTATGATTTGCTTATGTTTATCTTATTTTATTTTTCCTTCTCTTCTCCTATGTTCATCTGTTTTGTTTCTTAAATTCCACATATGAGTGAAATCATATGGTATTTGTCTTTCTCTGACTGACTAATTTTGCTTAGCATAATACCCTTTAGTTCCACCCATGTGGTTGAAATTGTCAAGATTTCATTCTTTCTGATGGCTGAGTAATATTCCAGTGTGTGTGTGTGTGTGTGTGTGTGTGTGTGTGTGTGTATCACATCTTTTTCCATTCATCTGGGCTCTTTCCATATTTTGGCTATTTTGGCTATTGCTAGGGATTTTTGACAGATCCACTGCAGGTGCCCTTGCTCTGAATAGTGGAAGCTAATCAAAGCGTTCAACAGGATGGTCGGGGCTGGTTTCCTAAAACCAATCAGAATCACCCCATCATTAAATGTTATAGTTCTACATGCCCTGCTGACCCACATGAAAGTGCAGGTTGCTCTCCAGTCACTTATGACATTGATTACATAGACTGCAGTAAGAAGTCTATTAATTAAGAGAAATACTGCCCTTGTGGCCATTATCCATGCAGAAATGTACCAAAAATCATATTTTCTTTATCCATTCTTCTATTGATAGACACAGTTTGTTTCCATATTTGACTACTGTAAATGATACTGCAATAAACTTGGGAAGGCAGATATCTTTTTGATATCTTGTTTTCATTTCCTGTAGATATATACCCAGGAGTAGGAGTTGTCAAATTCAGAAATAACAAATGTAAAACCAATAAATTACTGAAGTAGTAATTAGTAAGAGTTTATTGTGCATACATCAAAAAGACATTTTGTAAACTGGGAGCAATCAAGTCAAAACATGGAATGAGGCTCAGGGATATATTGTTATAAAACAGCTTGTATAGTGAGAAAGCAATAACTTTATTCTTCACAGTGATTGGTTATAATAATAGGACTTTCTTAAATGATAGGGAAATGGTCAGTGGTTACCTCTTAGCAAGCTTGGGAAATAGCTCAAGATTTTTTTTATGATTTCCAGAGGCATATGCAAAAAATGACCTTGGTCAAGTTAGTCTTGCAAAATAACCTAAGTTAAGTTTTGCCTGTGTTTAACACACACACACACACACACACACACACACACACACACACACACAGGGGCCCAAAGTGGTGTCACTTAGGCCAAGGCACCAAATCAAGAATAATACCTAACTTCATTGCATTTTCAACCTCCCAGAAAGGTAGTCTTAACCAATCAGTCAGGAATTCACTGATCAGCCCCAGTAAGGTAATCTGTCATGTGGGCCCTTTCAATCCACCCCCCTCCAAAAAAAAGATGAGGTAATTCACCTTGTAAAACTCTTTTGTCCCCAAATGAAGGTGACCTCACTTGAAAAAATCCTTTTGTCTGTTTGACTTCCTTGTTCTGCCATTAAAAACTTTTTTCTTTCTGTAGCCTTTGGAATTTCCCTCTACTTGCTAGATGGGATGCTGCCTGACTCATAAATCATTTAATAAAGTCAATTAGAGCTTAAAATTTACTCAGTTGAATTTTGTTTTTTAACAGATTTGGTGGCAGAATCAGGATCTGAGAGAAAATTTTGACGGGATTTGAAAACAACAAGAAACACAGGCATGGGGCTTTATGAACCCCTTTGAGTTCATTATCTTCCTTGCCATTTCTGAAAACTGTTGCCAAGTCCCTCTTGGTTTGAGCTCCATCCTTTTTGCATCCAAGCTGCAAATCTAATTGGTTTTCTTGTCCAGGGATAATGGATCAATCTATACTGACAGGAGTCTCTAATAGAGCACCAGTGCTTGGCCCTTGGTTGAGTTCATGATTCCACATTAGAATCCTTTCCCTTAAGGGTGCCGGGGTGGCTCAGTCAGTTAAGCATCTGCCTTTGGCTCAGGTCATGATTCCTGGGTCATGGGATCAAGCCCCATGTTGACTCAGTGGGTGGTCTGCTTCTCCCTCTCCCTCTGCCTCTCCCCCACCCCGACTCATGTGGTCTCTCTCACTCTGCACTCTCTCTCTCTCTCAAATAAATAAAAAAAAAATCTTAAAAAAAAACTAAAAAAAAAAAAAAAAGAATATTTTCCCTTATTCCAGTCAACAGTCCCCATTGACTGGGATTTGCTGTTTTAATCCCTTCCCTGCTTCCAGTCTGCAGTCCCATTTACTGGAGCCTGCTGGTTTAGTCCATGCTGGAAGTTGTTGGTGGTGTCCATAGCCTTCTCTTAGCCAGTATACAGTAACATATTTTGCTTCCTGCTGGTATGTTAAGGTACGCATGTAACTTGTTATTATTGTTTTGCATAAATAAATGCTCTTTCTAGCAGGGATCTCAGAGGCCAAAAGCCATAAAAATTGTTTGGCATGGGTTGAACATTGAAGAGATGTTAGAGCATTCACCAGTTAACCAAAGACATCTATGTTAAGATAAATTTGTCACAGAACAGGTTAGATTGATACTAAGTAACCTGTCAACCTCAAGAAAACCTCCATCCAATGAGGCACACTCTAAAACATGCACAATACCCAATTGAGAGGCACATACCTTTTAGGTATTAGCTCATCTACAAGAGACCAAAGAGCTTAGCTAATGGGATCCTTAAATTATTTTTCTGGATCCTTAAATTCTAAAGACTCAAGCGCACCACCTTCCAGTATACCTGCTTATCTTATGCCTGAAAATTATGGTGCCAGGAGCTGTGGATTTCTATAGAAATGACAAATTTTTAGTAAAAACAATCTAGAATCACAATGACCATTATGGGGAATGTTCCAATTAGACAAGATCATTCATTTGAGAGTGCACTTGAGTCTACAGCCATACCACTCTGAATGCACCTGATCTCATCTGAGAGTGCACTTGAAAGTAAATATTCCCAAATGGAATTGAATACTTATTTTAATTAGCAAGCAGAAGCCTCCAAAGAGTCTCAAAATTTCAAAATGGTTTTATACAAAGATTCATTGTAAAAGGCTAATGAAATATTAAAGATGTAAGAAGTACCTAAAACAAAGGACTATAAGACTGATGTAACTCCTACTGCTCCCTTCTGTCCTACTTTGAGTACTTGTTGAAATAATCATCTGTTTTGTTTTTCTCTGAGAAGACTACACAACAGTAAACAAAAATTCACTAAGTTTGTGGCCTTACAGACACCCTTATATCTATCTTCAAAGAAAAGTGTCCATATGACCTCCTCCCAGAGTTGATTAGACTGAGGGATTTTTCCTATAAACTGTTATGTTATTCTCTTAAACAGCCAAAGGGAAACTTTGGTAGATACCAGAGCCTGCAGAAGAAATCCTGGAAAAACTGGCAGAAGACAGCAAAGCATGAAAATTCTTGTCAAAATCAGCTCTTCCAAATCTCTGTCTGTAGTGCCCAGTTGAGAGAGGAAAATTAAGTTTCACACTACCCCTTCCTTTCCAAATTCAGACCTATTGGTTATTGATTCTTTCTCTCTCAGAGATAGCTATTGCCTCCTTGCTTGTCTTGTATTGCATAACTGGGCTTGGCTTTCTGCCTGGGACATATATGTTGGGCTATCTTGGGAGAAACTCTGAATATGGGGAAGGTATCTTTTGCATTCTCTTTGAGGACCCCTCTTACACTCGAAGAAGTCATTCCATACTTCCAGGAATATTTAAAGTTAGAACTATGTATCCAGAGGGAAAGAAGCAAATTGAGGGTAATGTAATTGGATAGGTGGATCAACTTATGATGCCATTTAAGTTACAACCCATTTTTTTAAGGAATTGAAAGCAACTGTCCTTCCAATATCATATGATTTCACTCATATGTGGAATTTAAGAAACAAAAGAGATGAATATAGGAGAAGAGAAGGAAAAATAAAATAAGATAAACATAGGCAAATCATAAGAAACTCTTAACTACAGGAAACAAACTCAGTGTTGCTGGAGGAGTAGTTGGTGGGGGGATGGGGTAATTGGGTGATGGGCATTAAGGAAGGCACTTGAAGTAATGAGCACTGGGTGTTGTATGCAATCACTAAATTCTACCTCTGAAATTAATAATACAGTATGTGCTAATTAAACTGAATTTAAATATTTTTTTTAAAAAGCAACTATCCTTATCTTACAAATCTTTACAAAACTAGATATGCAGCTCTAAAGAATTCTTCAGTCCATTATTTAACTGGATTATTTGTTTTTTTGGGGTGTTGAGTTTTATAAGTTCTTCATATATTTTGGATACTAACCCTTTAACAAATAAGTCATTAACAAATATCTTCTTCCATTCTGAAGGCTGTCTTGTAGTTTTGTTGATTGTTTCCTTCACCACACAGAAGCTTTTTATTTTGATGTAGTCCCAATAATTTATTTTTGCTATTGTTTCCCTTGTCTCAGGAGACATATCCAGAAAGAAGTTGCTACTGCTGATCTCAATGTGGTTACTGCCTGTTTTCTCTTCTAGGATTTTTATGGTTCCATGTTTCACATTTAGGATCATCCAGGAAATACAAATCGAAACAACAATGAGATATCAACTCACACCAGTCAGAATGACCAAATTTAACAACACAAGAAACAACAAGAGTTGGCAAGGATGCAGAAAAAAAGGAAAAATTGTGCACTGTTGGTGGGAATGCAAACTGCTGCAGCTACTCTGGAAAAGAGTATGGAGGTTCCTCAAGAAGTTAAAAATAGAACTACCCAATGATCCAGGAATTGCACTTCTAGGTATTTACTGAAGGGATAAAAAAAATACTGATTCGAAAGGATACATGCATCCTGATATTTATAGATGCATTGTCAACAATAGCCAAATTGTGGAAAGAGCCCAAGTGTCCATTGACTAATAAATGAATAAGAAGATGCATATATATATATATACATACACACAATGGAATATTAGCCATAAGAATGAATGAAATTGTGCCATTTGTAACAATGTGGATAGAGCTAGAGAGTATTATTATATTAAGTGAAATAAGACAGGCAGAGAAAGACAAATACAATATGATTTCATTCATAGGTGGAATTTAAGAAATAAAATAGATGAACATGGGGGGGGAAGGAGCAAACCACAGAATATTCAACTATAGAGAACAAACTGATAGTTACTGGAGGAGAGGTGGGTGGCGGGATGAGTTAAATGGGTGATGGGTATTAAGGAGGACACTTGTGATGAGCACTGGTTGTTGAATGTAAGTGATCACTAGATTCTATACCTGAAAGTAAAGTTATACTTCGTGTTAACTAACTGGAATTTAAATAAAACTAAAAGAAGAAAAAAAACCCTAAAAATTAAAAAAAAAAATCTTTTTTTTTTTTTTAAAGATTTTATTTATTTATTTGACAGAGAGAGATATAGTGAGAGCAGGAACACAAGCAGGGGGAGTGGAAGAGGGAGAAGCAGGCTTCCTGCTGAGCAGGGAGCCCGATGTGGGACTCGATCCCAGGACCCTGGGATCATGACCTGAGCCGAAGGCAGACGCTTAACGACTGAGCCACCCAGGCGCCCCTAAAAAAAAAAATCTTGTTGCAAGAAGAAGAAGAAGAAAAAAGAAAAAAGAAGAAAGAAGAAGAAGAAGAAGAAGAAGAAGAAGAAGAAGAAGAAGAAAGAAGAAAGGAGAAGAAAGAAGAAGAAGAAGAGGAAAACCCATAAGATACCTGGGAATAAACCTAACCAAAGAGGTAAAAAATCTGTACTCTGAAAACTATAAAACACTGATGAAAGAAATTGGAGGTGACACAAGGAAATGGAAAGACATTTCATGTTTATTGATTGGAAAACAAATATTGTTAAAATGTCTATACTACCACAAGTAATCTACACATTTAATGGAATCCTTATCAAAATACCAACATTTTTCACAAAGCTAGAACAAACAATCCTAAAATGTGTATGGAACAACAAAATATCCTGAATATCCAAAACAACCTTGAAAATGGAAAGCAAAGCTGGAGGTATCACAAATCCGGACTTCAATTTACATGACAAAGCTTTCTTGATCAAAAGAGTATGGTACTTGCACAAAAAGAGACAAATAGATCAATAGAACAGAATAGAAAACCCAGAAATGAACTCATGACTATGTAGTCAACTAATCTTTGACAAAGCAGGAAAGAATATCCAATAGAATAAAGACAGTCTCTTCAATAAACCTGGCAAGCCACAGGAAAAGGAATGAACCTGGACCACTTTCTTACACTGTATACAAAAATAAATTCAAGATGGACTAAAGACCTGAATGTGAGACACGAAACCGTAAAAATCCTAGAAGAGGATTTTTTTTGCCAATTTTAAATACAGTTTTATTTAAGACATTGCATTTTCCACTTAACAATACAATGCTTATAAAGCGCAATGTTTATTTCCTTTCCCTGTGCACATATTCCATATTCAAGTTCAAGAATGTCCAGTTAATGAATTTATTTATTTTTATTTTTATGTTAATCACCATACATTACATCATTAGTTTTTGATGTAATGTTCCATGATTCATTGTTTGCATATAAGACCCAGTGCTCCATGCAGAACGTGCCCTCCTTAATACCCATCACCAGGCTAACCCATCCACCCACCCCTCTCCCCTCTAGAACCCTCAGTTTATTTCTCAGAGTCCATAGTCTCTCATGGTTCATCTCCCCCTCCGATTGCCCCCCCTTCATTCTTCCCCTCCTGCTATCTTCTTCTCCTTTTTTTTTTTTTTTTTTTTAACATATAATGTATTATTTGTTTCAGAGGTACAGGTCTGTGATTGAACATTCTTACACAATTCACAGTGCTCACCATAGCACATACCCTCCCCAATGTCTATCACCGAGCCACCCCATCCCTCACACCCCCCACCACTCCAGCAACCCTCAGTTTGTTTCCTGAGATTAAGAATTCCTCATATCAGTGAGGTCATATGATACATGGCTTTCTCTGATTGACTTATTTTGCTCAGCGAAATACCCTCCAGTTCCATCCACGTCGTTGCAAATGGCAAGATTTTATTCTTTTTGATGGCTGCATAATATTTCATTGTATATATATACCACATCTTCTTTATCCATTCATCTGTCGATGGACATCTTGGCTCTTTCCACAGTTTGGCTATTGTGGACATTGCGGCTATAAACATCGGGGTGCATGTACCCCTTCAGATCCCTGCATTTGTATCTTTGGGGAAAATACCCAGTAGTGCAATTGCTGGATCATATAGTAGCTCTATTTTCAACTTTTTGAGGAACCTCCATACTGTTTTCCAAGGTGGCTGCACCAGGTTGCATTCCCACAAACAGTGTATGAGGGTTTCCCTTTCTCCGCAACCCCGCCAACATCTGTCGTTTCCTGACTTGTTAATTTTAGCCATTCTGACTGGTGTGAGGTGATATCTCATTGAGGTTTTGATTTGGATTTCCCTGATGCCGAGCAATTGTGAGCACTTTTTCATGTGTCTGTTGGCCATTTGAATGTCTTCTTTGGAAAAATGTCTGTTCATGTCTTCTGCCCATTTCTTGATTGGATCATTTGTTCTTTGGGTGTTGAGTTTAAGAAGTTCTTTATAGATTTTGGATACTAGCTCTTTATCTGATATGTCATTTGCAAATATCTTCTCCCATTCTTTCAGTTGTCTTTTGGTTTTGTTGGCTGTTTCTTTTGCTGTGCAAAAGCTTTTTGTCTTGTTGAAGTCCCAATAGTTCATTTTTGCCCTTCCTTCCCTTGCCTTTGGTGATGTTTCTAGGAAGAAGTTGCTGTGGCTGAGGTCAAAGAGTTTGCTGCCTGTGTTCTCCTTTAGGATTTTGAGATTTTTTTTTTTTTTTATTTGACAGAGAGAGACACAGCGGGAGAGGGAACACAAGCAGGGGGAGTGGGAGAGGGAGAAGCAGGCCTCCCGCAGAGCTGGGAGCCCGATGCGGGGCTGGATCCCAGGACTCTGGGATCATGACCTGAGCCGAAGGCAGACGCTTAACACCTGAGCCCCCCAGGTGCCCCTCTCCTTTAGGATTTTGATGGACTCCTGTCTCACATTGAGATCTTTCAACCATTTTGAGTCTATTTTTGTGTGTGGTGTAAGGAAATGGTCCAGTTTCATTCTTCTGCATGTGGCTGCCCAATTTTCCCAACACCATTTGTTGAAGAGACTGTCTTTTTTCCAGTGGACAGTCTTTCCTGCTTTGTCAAAGATTAGTTGACCGTAGAGTTGAGGGTCCATTTCTGGGCTCTCTATTCTGTTCCATTGATCTATGTGTCTGTTCTTGTGCCAGTACCATACCGTCTTGATGATGACAGCTTTGTAATAGAGCTGAAAGTCCAGAATTGTGATGCCACCAGGTTTGCTTTTCTTTTTTTTTTTTTAATTTTTTTAAAAAAGATTTTATTTATTTATTTGAGAGAGAGAATGAGAGAGAGAGAGAGAGAGAGAGAGAGAGAGCACATGAGAGGAGAGGGTCAGAGGGAGAAGCAGACTCCCTGCCGAGCAGGGAGCCCGATGCAGAACTCAATCTGGGGACTCCAGGACCATGACCCGAGCCAAAGGCAGTCGCCTAACCAACTGAGCCACCCAGGCACCCTGGTTTTCTTTTTCAACATTCCTCTGGTTATTCGGGGTCTTTATTGGTTCCATACAAATTTTAGGATTATTTGTTCCATTTCTTTGAAAAAAGTTGATGGTATTTTGATGGGGATTGCATTAAATGTGGAGATTGCTCTAGGTAGCATTGACATCTTCACAATATTTGTTCTTCCAATCCATGAGCATGGAACGTTTTTCCATTTCTTTGTGTCTTCCTCAATTTCTTTCATGAGTATTTTATAGTTTTCTGAATACAGATACTTTGCCTCTTTGGTTACATTCATTCCTAGGTATCTTATGGTTTTGGGTGCAATTGTAAATGGGATTGACTCCTTAATTTCTCTTTCTTCTGTCTTGCTGTCGGTGTATAGGAATGCCACTCATTTCTGTGCATTGATTTTATATCCTGCCACTTTAATGAATTCCTGTATGAGTTCTAGCAGTTTTGGGGTGGAGTCTTTTGGGTTTTCCACATAAAGTATCATATCATCTGCGAACAGTTTGACTTCTTCTTTGCCTATTTGGATGCCTTTTATTTCTTTTTGTTGTCTGATAGCTGTGGCTAGGACTTCTAATACTATGTTGAATAGCAGTGGTGATAGTGGACATCCCTGCCGTGGTCCTGACCTTAGGGGGAAAGCTCTCAGTTTTTCCCCATTGAGAATGATATTCACTGTGGGTTTTTCATAGATGGCTTTTATGATATTGAGGTATGTACCCTCTATCCCTATATACTCTGAAGAGTTTTGATCAAGAAAGGATGCTGTATTTTGCCAAATGCTTTTTCTGCATCTATTGAGAGGATCATATGGTTCTTTTACTTTCTTTTATTAATGTATTGTATCACATTGATTGATTTGCAGATGTTGAACCAATCTTGCAGCCGAAGGATAAATCCCACTTGGTCATGGTGAATAATCCTTTTAATGTACTCTTGGATCCTATTGGCTAGTATTTTGGTGAGAATTTTTGCATCCATGTTCATCAAGGACATTGGTCTGTAATTCTCCTTTTAGATGGGGTCTTTGGTTTGGGGATCAAGGTAATGGTGGCCTCATAAAACGAGTTTGGAAGTTTTCCTTCCATTTCTATTTTTTGGAACAGTTTCAGAAAAATAGGTATTAATTCTTCTTTAAATGTTTGGTAGAATTCCCCTGGAAGCCATCTGGCCCTGGGCTTTTGTTTGTTGGGAGATTTTTGATTACTGCTTCAATTTCCTTGGTGGTCATAGGTCTGTGAAGGTTTTCTGTTTCTTCCTGGTTCAGTTTTGGTAGTTGATACATCTCTAGGAATGCATCCATTTCTTCCAGATTATCTAATTTGCTGGCATATAGTTGCTCTTAATGTGTTCTTATAATTGTTTGCATTTCTTTGGTGTTGGTTGTGATCTCTCCTCTTTCATTCATTATTTTGTTGATTTGGGTAATTTCTCTTTTCTTTTTGATAAGGCTGGCCAGGGGTTTATCAATCTTGTTAATTCTTTCAAAGAACCAGGTCCTAGTTTCGTTGATCTTTTCTACTGTTCTTTTGGTTTCTATTTCATTGATTTCTGCTCTGATCTTTATTATTTCTCTTCTCCTGCTGGGTTTAGGCTTTATTTGCTGTTTTTTCTCTAGCTCCTTTAAGTGTAGGGTTAGGTTGTGTGTTTGAGACCTTTCTTGTTTCTTGAGAAAGGCTTGTATTGCTATATACTTTCCTCTTAGGACTGCCTTTGCTGCATCCCAAAGATTTTGAACAGTTGTGTTTTCATTTTCATTTGTTTCCATGAATTTTTTAAAATTCTTCTTTAATTTCCTGGTTGACCCATTCATTCTTTAGTAGGATGCTCTTTAGCCTCAATGTATTTGAGTTCTTTCTGACTTTCCTCTTGTCATTGAGTTCTAGTTTCAAAGCATTGTGGTCTGAAAATATGCAGGGAGTGATCCCAATCTTTTGGTACCAGTTGAGACCTGATTTGTGACCCAGGATGTGATCTATTCTGGAGAATGTTCCATGGGCACTAGAGAAGAATGTGTATTCTGTTGTTTTGGGATGAAATGTTCTGAATAGATCTGTGAAGTCCATTTGGTCCAGTATGTCATTTAAAGTCTTTATTTCTTTGTTGATCTTTTGCTTAGATGATCTGTCCATTTCTGTGAGGGGGGTGTTAAAGCCCCCCACTATGCTTGTATTGTCCATGTGTTTCTTTGCTTTTGTTATTCATTTGCTTATATAAGTGGCTGCTCCCATGTTAGGGGCATAGATATTTACAATTGTTAGATCTTCTTGTTGGATAGACCCTTTAAGTAGGATATAGTGTCCTTCCTCAACTCTTATTACAGCCTTTGGTTTAAAATCTAATTTGTCTGATATAAGGATTGCCACCCCAGGTTTCTTTTGGTGTCCATTAGCATGGTAAATGGTTTTCCACCCCCTCACTTTCAATCTGGGGGTGTCTTTGGGTCTAAAATGAGTCTCTTGCAGACAGCATATCGATGGGTCTTCGTTTTTTATCCAATCTGATAGCCTGTGTCTTTTGATTGGGGCATTCAGCCAATTTACATTCAGGGTAACTATGGAAAGATATGAATTTAGTGCCATTGTATTGCCTATAAGGTGACTGTTACTGTATATTGTCTGTGTTCCTTTCTGGTCTATGTTATTTTGAGGCTCTCTCTTTGCTTAGAGGACCCCTTTCGAGATTTCTTGTAGGGCTGGTTTTGTGTTTGCAAATTCCTTTAGTTTTTGTTTGTCCTGAAAGCTTTTTATCTCTCCTTCTATTTTCAAGGACAGCCTAGCTGGATATAGTATTCTTGGCTGCATATTTTTCTCATTTAGTGCTCTGAATATATCATGCCAGTCCTTTCTGACCTGCCAGGTCTCTGTGGATAAGTCTGTTGCCAATCTTATGTTTCTACCATTATAGGTTACAGATCACTTCTCCCGAGCTGCTTTCAGCATTTTCTCTTTGTCTCTGAGACTTGTAAGTTTTACTATTAGATATCGGGGTGTTGACCTATTTTTATTGATTTTGAGAGGGGTTCTCTGTGCCTCCTGGATTTTGATGCCTGTTTCCTTCCCCAAATCAGGGAAGTTCTCTGCTATAATTTGCTCCAATATACCATCTGCCCCTCTCTCTCTTTCTTCTTCTTCTGGGATCCCAATTATTCTAATGTTGTTTTGTCTTATGGTATCACTTATCTCTAATTCTGCCCTCATGATCCAGTAGTTGTTTATCTCTCTTTTTCTCAGCTTCTTTATTTTCCATCATTTGGTCTTCTATATCACTAATCTCTCTTCTGCCTCATTTATCCTAGCAGTTAGAGCCTCCATTTTTTATTGCACCTCATTAATAGTCTTTTGATTTTGACTTGGTTATATTTTAGTTCTTTTATTTCTCCAGAAAAGGTTTCTTTAATAACTTCCATGCTTTTTTCAAGCCCAGGTAGTATCTTTAAAATCAACATTCTCAACTCTAGTTCCGACATCTTACTAATGTCCATATTGATTAGGTCCCTGGCAGTCAGTACTGCCTCTTGTTCTTTTTGTTGAGGTGAATTTTTCCATCTTGTACTTTTGTCCAGAGGAGAATAGATGAATGAGAGAACAAAATGCTAACAGGGTAATAACATTACCAGAAAATATACACTAAACAAATCAGAAAAGACCTGAAACTGGAGGGAAAGAAAGGGAAAGAAAGAAAAAAGAAAAAAAAAAGAAAAGGAGAAAGATAAAAACAAATAAACAAAACCAAAACAAAACAAAACAAAAAAGCAGAATATGACCAAATATGGTCAGGCTGGTGCATAGATCAGTGCCACACACTAGATTTTGGGTGTATTTTATCTGTTAGAAGAAAGTGCCTCCCAGAATTTTAAAGAAAGAAAAACTTATATATGGACAAAAAGAAGGGTTGATACAATGAAGGGATGGAATATGACTGTAAACATGAAAATTATAAAAGATTTTATAAAAGGATTTGATAAGGTAAGAAGCTGGTTGAAAAAAGAAAGACGAGGATTTAAAAAAAATGGAGAGAATGTGATCAGGCAGGAGACTAGAACAAAGCCATACACTAGAAATTTAGGGTATATTTTGATCTGTTAGAAGAAACTGTATCCCAAAATTTTAAAGAGAGAACAACTTATATATATATACCAAAAATAAGGTAACTACTATGAAGGGATAGACTATGACTCTAAAAATGAAAAATAAAAATTTTTTTTTAAAAAGGGATTGATAAGATGTTGGTTGAAAAAGGGAAAACGAAAAATTAAAAAAAAAAGACAGTTAAAAAAGAAATTAACTTTGAAAGACTAAAGAATCATGGGAAAAAGCCATGAATTCTATGTGCAGTATTCCCGTAGCGCTGGAGTTCTGCCGTTCTCATTGATTGGTAAACTCTGTCTTGGCTGGCTGTTCTTGCTGATCTTCTGGGGGAGGAGCCTGTTGCCGTGGTTCCCAAATGTCTTTGCCGGAGGTGGAATTGCCCCACCATGTGCTCAGGTTTGCTCTTGGGAGCTTTTGTTCCCTGCCAGCTTTCTGTACAGCTTTGGAGGATGAGAGTGAAAATGGCGGCCTCCCAATCTCCACCCCAGAGGAGCTGAGAACTCGGGGGCCCCACTCCTCAGTGAGCCCCCAGAGAAAAGCAGTCAGTCACTCCCATCTCCCTGGTCTCTGGCTGCACTCTGTGCTCACCCGGCCTGTGACCAAGCGTTTCTATCTCTGGCACCCGACCTTGTGTGGAGTCTCCAAACCCGGCAGATCTCTGCGGTGCACTCCCATGCCACTCCTCCGGGGAGAGGAAGGGGAGTCTCCCTGGATCTGCCGCTTCTTGGGTCCCTGCTGGAGGAGCAGTGGCCCGACTGTGCCTTGGATCAAGTTTTATGGCAACCCCGAGCTGAGAGCCCACTCCTCGGCTCCGTCTCTGCGACCAGCTTCCCTGCTCCGATACCTGGGAGCTCTGCTGCATTCAGCCACCCCCAGTCTTTCTATGACCCCAAGGGTCCTGAGACCACACTGTCCCATCGAGGGTTCCACCCCCTGCTTAGCCACTGGAGCGACTTCCCTCAGTGGAGCAGACTTCTAAAAGTTCCAATTTTGTGCTCTGCTGCTCTATCACTTGCCAGAAGCAACCAACGGAGGCTCCCTCCCCGCCGTCTATCTTCCCGAATATCGCCTCAGATTCACTTCTCTGCACGTCCTACCTTCCAGAAAGTGGTCGCTTTTCTGTTCAGAAAGTTGTTGCTATTCTTTTCTTTGATCTCCTGTTGAGTTCATAGGTGTTCAGAATGGTTTAATCCCTATCCAGCTGAATTCCTGGGACCAGAGGAAATCCAGGTCTCCTACTCCTCTGCCATCTTGCTCCTCCCCTCTCTAGTACATCAAGAATGTCCAGTTTATTTACTATACCAGCTCAACTTTAAAACTGCCATGGAATTTGCTACGAATTTGGGTCCTTCAAATATTTTGTGTGGAACAATGCTAGACCTATTCTCAGGTTGGCTTAATCAACCTCTTCAATGGTGGGTACAGAGGAAGCACCACCAGAGGGAGGAGCTCCACCACCAGGGAAGCCTCTGGAATTCCTTCTGGCATGCCCTCTGCACTCTCGTACAGCTTGGTAATGATGAGGTTGCAGACTTTCTCCAGCTCTTTTTGCTGATGTTCAAATTCTTCCTTCTCTGCAGTCTGGTTCTTATCAAGCCAGTTGATGATTTCATTGCACTTGTCAAGAATCTTCTGTTTGTCCTCAACATTGATTTTGCCTGAAGTTTTTCATCTTCAACAGTTACTTCCATGTTGAATGCATAAGATTCAAGTAAATTCTTGGAAGACACCTTGCCCTGCTGTTTCTCATCTTCAGCTTTGTTCTTCTCAGGTTCCTGGACCATGCACTCAATGTCTTCCTTGCTCAAGTGGCCCTTGCCGTTAGTGATTGTAATCGTGTTCTCTTTTCCTGTGCTCTTATCCACAGCAGAGACATTGAGGATAACATTAGCTTAGTATCAAAAGTGACTTCAATCTAAGGAACTCCACAAGAGGCAGGAGGTATGCCTGTGAGTTTGAACTTGCCAAGTAGGTTGTTATCCTTGGTCACGGGACGCTCATCTTCATATACCTGAATAAGCACACCAGGCTGGTTGTCAGAGTAGGGAGTGAAGGTTTGTGTCTGTTTGGTAGGAACGGTAATATTACCATTACCAGCTTGATGAGAACAGGCAGGACTCCTCCAGCAGTTTCAATGCTGTCTCCAGAAAGGATGGCTGCCTGGACAGCTGCATCATAAACAACAGCCTCATCAGGGTTGATGTTCTTATGCAGTTCTTTTCCATTGAAGAAATCTTGTAGAAGTTTCTGAATCTTGGGGATACGGGTAGAACCACCCATCAGATCAATATCATGGATCTGAGACTTGTCTAGCTTGGCATCCCAAAGGGCTTTTTCTACAGGGTCCAGGGTGCCACGGAACAGGTCAGCATTTAATTCTTCAAACCGCACATGAGTAATAGAGGTATAGAAGTCGATTCCTTCATATAGAGAATCAATCTCAATACTGGTTTGGGTGCTGGAAGAAAGTGTGCGCTTAGCACGTTCACAGCTTTTAAGGCTATTTTGTAGTTCCGTACAAACTCTAGTATTATTTTTTAGTTCTGTGAAAAATATTACTGGTATTTTAATAGGAATTGCATTGAATCTGTAGATTGCTTTGGCTAGTATGGACATTTTAACAATATTGGTTTTTCTAATACATAGGTATGGGATGTCTTTCCGTTTGTGTCATCTTCAAGTGCATTCATCAGTGTGTTATACTTTTTGGAGTACAGCTCATTCACTTCCTTTCTTAAGTTTATTCCTAGGTATTTATTTGTTTGTTAGTTTTTGAAAGTTTTTATTTAATTGCACTTAGTCAACATACAGTATAATATTACTTTCAGATGTACAATATAGAGATTCAGTACTTCCATACATCATCCAGGGCTCATCACAAGTGCACTCCTTAATCCCCATAACCTATTTAACGCATCCCCATACCCTCCTCCTCTGTGACAACCATCAGTTTGGTCTCTATATGTAAGAGTTGGTTTCTTGGTTTGCCTCTCTCTCTTTTTCCCTCTTTGCTCATTTGTTTTGTTTCTGAGATTCCATGTGTGAATGAAATTATATGGTATCTATCTTTCTCTGACTGATGCATTTCACTTAGAATTATATATGCTAGCTCCATCCATGTCAACTCAAATGGAAAGATTTCATTTTTTATAGCTGAGTAATATTCCATTGTATCTATATACACCACATTTTTTTTTTGTCCATTCATCAGTCAATGGACATTTGGCCTGTTTTCATAATTTGACTATTGTTGTTAACACTGCTATAAACATCATGGTGCATATATCCCTTTGAATTAGTATTTTTGTATTCTTTGGGTAAATACATAGTAGTGCAATTGCTGGATTGGAGAGTAGAACAATTTTTAACTTACACTCTTTTCCACACTGGCTGTACCAGTTAGCATTCTCCTAACAGAGCAAAAGGGTTTCCATTTCTGCACATCCTCACCAACACCTGTTGTTTCTTGTATTATTGATTTTAGCCATTCTGATAGGTGTGATGTGATATCTCATTGTAGTTTTGATTTGCATTTCCCTGATGATGAGTGATGCTGAGCTTTTTTTCATGTGTTTGTTGGCCATCTTTATATCTTCTTTGGAGAAATGTTTATTCACATTTTCTGCCCATTTTTAATTGAATTATTTGTTTTCAGTGTTTAGTTTTATAAGTTTTTTATATATTTTGGATACTAACCCTTTATCAGATATGCCATTGGCAAATATCTTCTCCCATTCCATAGGTCGCCTTTTAGTTTTGTTGACAGTTTCCTTTGCTGTGCAGAAGCTTTTTTATTTTGATGTTGTCCTATGAATTTATATTTGTTTTTGTTTCCTCAAGGGGTATTTCTAGAAGGAAGTTGCTGCTGCCTGTGTCAGAGAAGATACTGCACGTGTATCTTCTAAACATGATATCTGAAACCATAAAAATCCCAGAAGAAAACTTAGGTAGTAATTTATTTGACATCAGCCATAGAAATATTTTTATAGATATGTTTCCCCTGGCAAGGGTAACAAAAGCTAAAGTTAATTGGGGTACCTGGGTGGCTCAGTTGGTTGTGTCCAACTCTTGATTTCAGTTCATGTCATGATCTCAGGGTTGTGAGATTGAGCCCCAAGTCAGGCTCTGCACTCAGTGGGGAGTCTGCTTGAGATTCTTTCTCTCCCTCTCCCTCTGCCCTTCCCCCACTCTCTCTCTTTCTCTCTCTCTAAAATAATAAATATTTTGTTTTAAAAAAGCAAAAATTAATTATTGGGACTACACTAAAATAAATAGCTTTTGCACAGTGAAGGAAACTATAAACAAAAAAGAAAAGCAATCTAGTGAATGGAAGAATGCATTTGCAAATCATGTATCAGGTAAATGGTTAATATTCAAAATAGATAAAGGACGTATACAACCCAACACCTAATAATAATAATAATAATAATAATAATAATAACCCAATTAAAAAGGGGCAAAGGACCTGAATAGATATTTTCCAGGGGACATACAGATGGCCAAAAGACACATGAAAAAGTGCTCAATATTACTAATCATCAGGGAAATGCAAGTTAAAATTACAATGAGGTATCATTTTATACCTGTTAGAATGGATAAAATAAAAAACACAAAAAATAGCAAGTGTTGGCAAGGATATGGAATAAAAGGAACCATTGAACACTATTGGTAAATTGGTGCAGATTGCAAATTGGTGCAGTTACTGTGGAAAACAGTATGGAGGTTCCTCAAAAAATTAAAAATAGAATTATCATATGATCTAGTAATTCCACTAGTGGGTATTTACACATAGAAAACAAAAATACTAATTCAAAAAAATATATGAGCCCATATGTTTATTGCAGCATTACTTACACTAACCCGGATATGGATGTGCCCCAAGTGTCCATGCAGAGATGAATGGATACACACACAATGGAGTATTAGTTAGACAAAATCTTGCCATTTGCAACAATATGGACAACCTTGAGAATATAATGCTAAGTCAAATAAGTCAGTAAGAGAAAGATAATTACCATTATTATTTCACTCCTATGTATAATTTTAGAAAAAAACAAACATACAAAGAGAAAAAAGAGACAAGTCAAAAAACACAATCTTGAATACATAAAAGAAACTGGTGGTTACCAGAAGGAAGATGGGTGAGGGGATGAGTGACTAGGTGAAGAGGTAAGAGTATGCTTATCATGCATGATGAGCACCGAGTAATGTATAGAATTGTTGAATCACTATATTGTACACCTGAAACATATAACACTGTATTTTAATTATATTTAAATTAAAAATATAAATAAATAAAATTAAAAGAAAAACTGAACATACCAGGAAAAAAGAGAGAAACAGAAAAGAGACTTAATTAGAGAGAACAAATAGGAAGGGAGATGAGGGAGATTAGATAAAGGGGATTAAGATCAACTAATTAATCATTGAACACTATATCAAAAACTAATGATGTACTATATGCTGGCTAACTGAACATAATAAAAAAAAAGTACACTTATGTTGATGAGCTCTGAATAATGTATGGAATTTTTGAATCATTATATTGTATACCTGAAACTATTATAACACTATATGTTAATTATACTTCAGTAAAAAAATAAATCCTTTAACAATATCTCAGGTATAAAATGGACTTAAATAAATGGACAATGTTAGTGTCACCCGTTCAATTGGCCAATGAGGGTTTTTTTTCCTAAATATTGTTTATTTGCTTGCTGTAAGAATCTTTTGAAGCTGTTGTTGGAGTCATTTTGTTGTTTTTTTTTGTTTTGTTTTGTTTTGTTTTGTTTTTTTAGAATCTTCTGTATACCAACCAAAGAATGCATTCCATTGTCTCTGAAAAGTTTGAAATTCTCTCTTTTAAGTACTTAAGCTGTATCTATCTAAATCAATGTTTACCCAAAGTGGCCACTAAAATTTCAAACATTCTCTCATTTCCCAAAAATGTGTAAGATCCTGATCCTTAGACTAGGTGGAACACATAATTTCCTTTAGATTCCCTAAGATGTCTTACTATGAGTGACCCCATTTTTTTTTAAAGATTTTATTTATTTGAGAGAGAGAGCATGAGTGAAAGAGAGAGAGCAGGAGCGAGAGAGAGAGCACAGGCAGGGGGAAGGGGAGGGGCAGAGAGAGAGAGAGAAGGAGACACCCTGCTGAGCAGGGAGCCTGATGCAGGGCTCAATCCCAGGACCCCAGGGTCATAACCTGAGCTGAAGGCAGATGCTTAACTGACTCAGCCACCCAGGTGACCCCAACCCTGTTTTTTATTTTTGACGGTTGTCCCCAAACACAGGGAATCATATGTTCCCCCTCTTTTGAACAGAATAGGATGACTTACCAAGAAACTTCAACAAACAAAATATATGTATGCACAATCAAATCAGAGAGCCCAAATGCAAAGAGAGTTGAGCTCAGATCCAAGAGAGTTACACTCAAATTTCAGATTTTATGAGAAAGCACTGATCTCAATGGGTTCTGTGGCTACCAGCACCTGTTTTTTCCCTGCCTTTGGAGTCATCAAGGGTCTATTTTGGATCTCACTTCTGATGCCATAAAATGCCAAAAGATCAGAGATAACTGAAATAAAACTAATTAACCACCAAGGTAGTGATCAGTAAATATTTATTTTGCACACATCAAAAAAAAAATATTTGCAAACTGGGAGCTCTCACATGAAAACAGAATGAGGTTCAGGGATATATTGTTATAAAGAATCTTATATAGTGAGAAAGCAGTGACTGTTTATTCTTCACAGTAATTGGTTACATTATAATTTTCTTAAATAACAAAAGATTGGTCAGTGGTTACCTCTTATCAAGCTTGGGAAACAGTTCAAGTTTTGCTTATTATTTCCAGAGGCATAAGCAAGAAATGACCCAGGTCAAGTTAATTTTACAAAATAAACTAAAATAAGCTTTGTTTGTATAACAGGTTTTGTCTGCTCAGGGAATTTTTAAAGTTGGTTTCCATTTGCTTCTTATTTTAACAGCTTATTGGACCACATGGTATTTTTTTTTTCTTTTTGCACATAACACACAGTGTTATATCATTTGCAGGTATACAACTTAGTGATTTGACAAGTTTATACATTATGTTATGTTCACCATAAGTATAGCTACCATCTGTCCTGCTACATCGCTATTAAAATATTATTGACTAAATTCCTTATGCTCTACTTTTTGTTCCCATGACTTACTCATTCCATAACTGGAGGCCTGTATCTCCCTCTCCCCTTTACCCATATTGCCTGACTTATTTCACATAGCATATTTTCCTCTAGGTCCATCCATGTAGCCTCAAATGACACAGTCACATCCTTTTTTATGGGTGTGCAATATTCCATCGTGTGTATATGTGTGTGTGTGTGTGTAAATATATATTTTCCATATCCATTTCTCTATTGATGGACACTTAATTTGTTTCCATGTCTTGGTTATTGTAAATAATGCTGCAATAAACATAAAGGTATTTACATTTTTGAGTATTTTCATTTTCCTTGGTTAAACCCCCAATAGTGGAATTATTGGATCATATGGTATTCTATGGTATTCTTATTTTTAATTTTTTGGAGAACCTCTATATTATTTTCCACAGTGACTGTACTAATTTACATTCCCACCAACAGTGTACAAGGGTACTTTTTTCTCCACATCATCTCCAACACTTGTTTCTTGCCCTTCTCTTCTTGATTTTAGCCATTCTTACAGGTGTGAAGTGATTTTGGTTTTGATTTGCATTGTGGTTTTGATTTGCATTTCCCTGATGATGAGAATTGTTGAGCATCTTTTCATGTGTCTATTGGCCATCTGTATATTTTCTTTGGAAAAATATCTATTCAGGTCCTCCACCCATTTTTTTAAAATTTGAATTCAATTAGCCAAGGTATTTTGATATAATGTTCAATGATTCATTAGTTCAGTATAACACCCACCTCCACCCATTTTTTAATTTAATTTTTTTTTAGTGTTGAACTTGAGATCATAACCTGAGCTGAAATCAAGAGTCTGATACTTAAGTGACTGAGCCACTCAGGTGCCCCTGGTGTTGAGTTGTATAGTTTCTTTATATATTCTAGATATTAACCCCTTATTGGATATGTCACTTGTAAATATCCTCTTTCATTCATTAGGTTGTCTTTTTGTTTTCTTGATGGTTTCCTTTGCTATGCAGAAGTTTTTTTTTTTTTTTTTAATGTAGTCCCAATAGTTTATTTTTTTCTGTTTCCTTTGCCTTAGAAAACATACCTAGAAAAATATTGCTATGGCTAATGTCAGAGAAATTGCTGCTTGTGTTCTCTTCTAGGATTTTTGTCATTTCAGGTTTCATGTTTAGGTCTCTAATCCATTTTTAGTTTATTTTTGTGTGTGGTGTTACAAAGTAGCCTGGTTTCACTCTATTACATGTGGCTGTCCAGTTTTCCTAGCTCCGTTTATTGAGAAGACTGTCTTTTCCCCATTGCATATTATTTTTTTTAAGATTTTATTTATTTATTTGACAAAGAAAGTGAGAGAGCACAAACAGGGGGAACAGTAGAGGGAGAGGGAGAAGCAGGCTCCTTGCCAAGCAGGGTGCCCGATGTGGGGCTCCATCCCATGTGCCCCCTCATTGCATGCATATTCTTGCCTCCTTTGTCATAGATTAATTGACCACATACAAATATGAGTTTATTTCTGGGGTCTCCATTCTGTTCCATTGATCTATGTGTCTCTTTTTGTGCTAGTGCTATATTGGTTTGATTACTACAGATTTGTAGTATATCTTGAAATCTAGAGTTGTTATATCTTTAGCTTTGTTTTTCTTTCTCAGGATTGCTTTGGCTGTTTGGAGTCTTCTGTGATTCCATACAAATTTTTGCATTTTCTGTTTTTAACTTTTTGAGGAACATCCATACAGTTACCACAGTGGCTGAAACAATGTACATTTTCACCAACAGTGCATAAGGATTTTATGCACATCCTGGCTAACACTAGTTAACTTTTGTCTTCTTGATTACAGTCATTCTAGCAGATGTGGGGTGATATCTTACTGTGCTTTTGATTTGTATTTCCCTGATAATTAGTAATGTTGAGCACCTTTTTATGTACCTGATGGACATTTGACTGTCCTCTTCGGAAAAATGTCTAGTGTCTCTTCTTATTTTTTAATTGGATTTGTTCTTTTTTTTTTTTTTTTAAAGATTTTATTTATTTAATCATTAGAGACAGAGAGAGAGAGGCAGAGGGAGAAGCAGGCTCCCAAGGAGCAGGGAGCCCGATGCGGGACTCGATCCCAGGACCCTGAGATCATGACCTGAGCTGAAGGCAGACGCTTAACCATCTGAGCCACCCAGGCGCCCTAATTGGATTTGTTCTTGTTATTATTGTATGTGTTTTCATATTTTTTGTATATTAATCCCTTATCTGATATATGGTTTTCAAATATTTCATCTCACTCCATAGGTTGCCATTTCATTTTGATTGTTTCTTTTTCTTCACAAAACTCTTTTAGTTTGATATAGTCACACTTGGTGATATTTGCTTTTTTTTGCTTGCACTTTTGGCATCATATATCCACAATTCATTATTAAGACCAACGTGAAGGAGGTTTTCCTTGTGTGTTTTTTTTTTTTTTTAGGAGTTTCATGGTATAAAGTCTCATGTTTAAGTCTCTAATCCATTTTTAGTTAATTTCTATGAGTGGTATAAGAAAAAGGTCCAATTTAATTTTGTGCATGTAGTTACCAGTTTTCCCAGCACCATTTGTTGAAGAAACTATCTTTTCCCTATTGAATGTACTTGGTTCCCATGTGAAATATTTGTTGACTATATATATAGAAGTTTATTTCTGGGCTCTCTGTTGCATTTTTCTATGAGTCTATTTTTATGCCAGTATCATACAGTTTTACCTACCACAGCTTTGTAGTATAGTTTGAAATAAGGAAACATAAGGCCTCCAAATTTATTCTTTGGTAGGATAGCTTTGGATATTCAAAGTCTTTTCTGGTTCCATACAAATATTAGGGTTATTTTTCCTATTTATATAAAAAATTCCATTGGAATTTTTACAGAGATTGCATTGAAGCAAAAGATTGCTTTGGATACTATGGACATTTTGACAACATTAATTTTTCAGCTCCATGAACACTGGATATTTTTCCACATGTTTGTGTCTTTGATTTTTTTCAATTCATCAAATTCTTAGTTTTGATTGTACAGATCTTTCACTTCCTTGGTTAAGTTTATTCCTTAGTATGTTACTGTCTTAATGCTATGGTTAATAGGATAGGTTTTTCATTGCTAGTGTACAGAATCACAATGCATTTCATTATTTTTTAAAAGTTTATTGAGATATAATTGGCATATAACATTATATTAGCTTCACAGTTACAATATAATGATTCAATATTTGGATGTATTGTGGAATGATCACCTCAGTAAGTTATTATTATCCATCACCACACATAGTTAGAAAATTTCTTTCTTGTGATGAAAACTTTTAAGAACTATTTTCTTAGCCATTTTCAAATATACAATACAGTATTATTAACTTGTTGCATCAATTCACATTCCCACCAACAGTGCACAAAGGTTTCCTCTTTACCATATTCTCACCAACACTTGTTACATCTTATCTTTTTGATACTAGTCATTATGACTGGTGTGATTTATAGTTCCCAAGGTGTAAATTTAGATTGTTTATTTGGTATCTTTCAATTTTCTTATTATATGCTTTTATTGCTCTAAAAGTCTGTCTAAGAACTGCTTTACAGCATCAAATTGGTTTTTGTTGTGTTTTCATTTTCATTTGTTTCTGGATATTTGTTTATTTCCTTTTTAATTTCTTCTTTGACCCATTGGTTGTTCAGTAGTGTGTTAGTTTCCACAAGCTTGTAAATTTTCCATCTTTACTCTTGTTGATTTCCAGTTTTATACCATTCTGGCCAGAAAAGATAGTTGGTAGGATTTCAATCTTTTTAAATTTACTAAGACTTGATTTGTAACCTGTCATATAATCTATCCTCGACAATTTTTCTTGTGCACTTGAGAAAAATCGTATCCTACTGCTGTTGGATGGAATGTTCTATAGATGTCTATTATGTCCATTTGGTCTAATATATGTTTGAAGTCCAACAATTTCTTTTTATTTCTCTGTCTGGATGATCTATCCATTACTGAACATGGTGTATTGAAGAGTGCTCCTATTATTGTACTATTTCTTTCTTCAGATCTGTTAGTACTTATTTATTTATAAAGATTTTATTTATTATTTGAGAGAGAGAGAGCATGAGTGGGGGGGAGGGGCAGAGGGACAAGCAGACTCCCCACTGAGCAGGGAGCCTGACATGGGGTTCAATCCCAGGACCCTGGGATCATGACCTGAGCTGAAGGCAGATGCTTAACTGACTGAGTCACCCAGGTGTCCTACTTCTTATGTTTATGTGCTCTGATATTGGGTGCATATATATTTACAATTCTTACATTTTTGAAAAATTAATGCTTTTGTCATTATATGATAACCTTCTTTGTCCCTTTTTAAAAAGATTTTATGTATTATTTGAGAGAGAGAGAGCATGAGCAGGGGGGAGGGGCAGAGGGACAAGCAGACTCCCCACTGAGCAGGGAGACTGACATGGGGCTCAATCCTAGGACCCTGAGATCATGACCTGAGCTGAAGTCAGATGCTTAACCAACTGAGCCACCCAGGTGCCCCCCTATTTTCCCTTTTTACAGTTTTTGACTTAAGATCTATTTCATCTGATATTGGTATAGTTTTACCTGCCTTCTTTTGGTTTCCTTTTGAATGGAATCTTTTTTTCCATCCCTTCACTTTGAGCCTATGTGTGTACTTAAAACTAAAGTGAGTCTATCATAGGCAGCATATTGTCGGTACTATTTGTCATATCCATTTGGCCAATCTATGCCTTTTTGAATCAGAGTTCAATCCATTTACATTTAGAGTCATTATGGATATATAAAGACTTCCTAATGCTATCTTATTAATTGCTATCTGGGATAGTTTGTGCTTCCATTGTTGTTTTTTTTTCTTGTTTTTGTTTATGTTTTTAATTTGTGATTTTTTTATTGTGGTATGCTCTGTTTCTCCTTTCTTTGTCTTTTGTGAATATCCTTTGGGTTTTTGCTTTTGCTTTTTTGGTTACAAGGGGCTTATGGAGGACATCTCATAGATAAAACAGTCCATTTTAAGTCTATAGCAACTTTACTTTTATCTCCTACAAAAGTTTTACTCTTTTACCTCCATTTTTGATGTAATTATTTGTTTTTTTTAACATTTGTATTCTTTAACATATCATAGGTGTAATTACTTTATTATTCTTTTTCTTTAACATTTATACTATAGTTAAGTAGTTAATACACCATCCTATTACAGAGTTAGTTTTCTAAGTTTGACTGTATGTTTACCATTACCAGCGCGTTGTATACATTTTATCAGTAGGTGAGTCTATTAATTAATTCCCCTGTCCTAGTAGGGAAGCAGGACAAAACACAGAACCTATATGGCTTGCTATTTTGGCACTGGAATCAGGCAAGAGTGTACACTAAATTACCTGATCAGGTGAGGCCACTTTTGCTCAGCAGATGGAGAATGTCATGGGCTGTGTTCTCTGTTCAAGTGGCATTGTAAGCAGAGCTATTGGGTGGGCTACACACCTTCTTGTGCACTCTGGTCAGATTCCCTGGTCAGGCAGGTTGAAGACTATACCCATCAATGAGCAGGTCAATTAATTTGTTTCTTTGCATGTGTACAGTAGAATAAGCATACCTGAAACCAGTAAGTCCCTTTATGGTCTTATCTCAAGTTAACCCATGCCCCAACTTCTCTGGTCAAACAGGACCACTGGCTTTGCTCCGCATACTATCAGCTCTTCCTGCCTATCTTTTGGCTTGAGTGTTTCTGGGTTACATAGCGTTCAGGTATTCTTGCTAGGACTTCTCATCAGATGGGTCCAGGAGCCAGGCTCTGCAGAGAAGATGATTATAATTCAGCTTGATGACATTTTGATTAAACATACACAAAGAATTAATCTGAGAAGAAATATGTATCAAATGGTGTAACTAAAAAATAAAAATATCTTAGTGGTCTTAATGGATTGGTCAAGTGTAGCAACATGGAATTTAAATAGGATAATCATGATATCAAACATTCAGGTTTAACAAATTGGCTGAAAATATACTAAATGTGAAGGATAGAATAATGAAAGAATAAATTAAAAAGACATAGATTTAAGACATGAAAGGCTCTGAAAACTCTATCTAGTATCTTAGTATAGTAAAAATTCCCTAGACTTTTCCTTATGAACATTTGAAATGATTCCCAGCTCTAGTTTTTAGTCATACTAGCTTCTACATATACATGCCTGATACTTTAAAAAAATATATTAACCAATGTGTTTTCATTACTGCTTGCCCTGTACTCCTCCCCATTCAAACTATACCTTAAATCATATATTATGCTCAGGGGAGTATTGTTTTTTTTAATAATTATTTTTTATTATGTTATGTTAGTCACCACACTGTACATTATTAGTTTTTGATGTAGTGTTCTATGATTCATTGTTTGCGTATAACACCCAGTGTTCCATGCAATATGTACCCTCCTTAATACCCATTACTGGGCTCACCTATCCCCCCACCCATGTCCCCTCTAAAACCCTCAGTTTGATTTCTGGAGCCCATCATCTCTCATGGTTCATCTCCCCCTCTGATTTCCCCCCTTCATTTTTCCTTTCCTTCTCTGAGTATTGTTATCAAAATACAAGACCTTGAAGGACTCAAGACATAAATAATAAATTTAGAAGAATATGTGTTCTATCAAAACCATTTTATCTTATCCTAAAGCTTAATGTGCATTTTTTTTTTCAACTGAGAATAGCAGAAGAGAGCGAATAAGAGGAGGCAATATGAGTACAGGGCCCTTGGCCATGCTTCCCAATTCAAATTTCACTGAGAAAAAAAAAATGATAAAACCCAAGAAGGATAGGAAAGCTCAAGAAGAAAGAGAACTTATGATTACAACTCCAAATAAAATCTTAAAAGTGAACATGACCCACTTTCAAGTAATATCTTCAGATTTTCTGAGGAAGATAGCAGCAGAGTGGGAGGACCCTAAGATCCTTTCATCCCACAAACACAACTAGGTAACTGTCAATCATCCTAAAAACCCCAGAAATTGACCAGAAGACAGACAGAACAACCTGCATAAATAAAGAGAGAGAAGAGGCCACATCAAAGAAGGTAGAAAGTGCAGAGATGTGGCTTAGGGGAGAAATGGATCACAGCTGCTGCAGAGAGGAGGGATCAATGGCCACAGAGATGGATGAGAGAGAGAGAGGAGCACACAGGGAAACACACAAGGGAAATGTTTCCCCAAAGCCATTGGCTTGGAAAATGAAAGGGGCTGAATTTCATGAACTCTTGCAGCCAGGAGGGCTTAAAGCCCAGACTTTTAAAGGTCAGTGGGCTTGGCCTTGATAAAGCCAGGAGGGCACTGCCCTGCTTCTGGAGAGAAAGCAGGCAAACAATGTAGGGGGCAGATGACATGGAAACAGGGATTTGGAGAACCCTTGGGGCACGTGGGTGGGGGGGAGATTTTTCACTCTTCTTGGAGTGTGTCCATGAGAGGCAGTTTTAATGGAAACACCTTTCTGAGAACAAAGGAGCTGGCTGACAACATTTCCTTTACCCACCCCTCAGCATAAACACAGAGACATCTGTGAGAAGCTGTATAGTGCTAACACTGGCTACCTAACTGGCTAACACCAAGCCCCAACCCCCTACACTCTGGAAAGACTGCCCTTCTCAGTCAAACTTGTCTAAGTCCCAGTACAGCAGGCTCCTCTCCCAGAAGACCAGCATAAATGTCTACCCACAACACATCTCTAGACCAGAATTCAGCAGGGCTTCAGTTATTCTGGAAGTGCTTTAAGGCCACATTTCACAAGCAGACCAGATAACACCTAGTTAAAACTCATCACATTCAGACAGGGACCAAACAGCCCATAGCAGGCAAGGAGAGCCTCTAAAGATGACTGGCCTGAAGGATACAGTAGTCACAACACAAAACCAGAGCACATACAGCACAAAACAGAGATAGTACCTGAAATGCCAGGCTCTGGACACTATATGAACTCTTCTAATAAGGTCATTACTTTCAGAAGGAGGAGATATAACTGGATTTGCTAACACACAGAAGAAGGCAGACTTAGACAAAATACCAAGATGGAGGAATTTATACCAAATGAAAGAACAAGATAAGGCATGGCCAGATATCTAAGTGAAAAAGATATAAGTAACATGCCTAATGGATAATTTAAAGCAACAATCACAAGGATACTCACTGGGCTTGACAAAAAGAATAGAAGACATCAAGGAAACCATTACCATAGAGATAAAAGAGTTAAAAAAGAATCAATAAGAAAAGAAGAATAATATATATATATATATATATATATATATATATATATATATATATGCTTGATGCCATGAACAGCAGGCTGGAAACAGCAGAGGAATGAATCAGTGATATAGAAGACAAAATAATGGAAACTAATGAAGCTGAACAAAAGAGAGAAAGGAGAATTATGAAACACAAGAATAGACTTAGGGACTCAGTGACTCCATTAAATGTAACAACATTCATATTATAGGAGTCCCAGAAGAAGAAGGAGGAAAAGGGGCAGAAAATTCTAGGAAATAACAGTGTCTATATTATTTCTTTCTGCTCTAATCTTTATAATTTCCTTCCTTCTGCTGGCTTTAGGCTTCATTTGTCGTTCCTTTTTCGCTCCTTCAGGTTTAAGATTATATTGTTTATTGAAGTTTTTCTTGCTACTTAATGGTGGTCAGTATTGCTATATGCTTCTCAGAACAGCTTGTGCTGCATCCCAAAGGATTTAGACTACTGTGTTTTCATTTTTATTTATTTCCATGTATTTTTTAATTTATTCTTTGATTTCCTGGTTGACCAATTCATTGTTTAGTAGCATCTTGTTTAGCCTCCGTGTATTTGTGGACTTTCCAAATTTTGTCTGGTGGTTGACTTTTAGTTTCATAGCATCCTGGTCAGAAAAGGTACATGGAATGATTTCATACTTTTTGCATTTGTTAAGGCCTGTTTTGTGACCTAATATGTGATATATTCTGGAGAATGTTCCATGCGCACTTGAAAAAAAGGTATATTCCACTCTTTAGGATGAAATGTCCTGAATATATCTATTAAGTCCATCTGTCTAGTGTGTCATTCAAAGACATCATTTTGGCTGAGTTAAGATGGTGGAGTAGTAGGGGAACCCTGAGCTTGCCTTGTCACTCAAACACAGCTAGATCAGCATCAAACTATTTTGAACAACTAGGAATACAATCAAGATTAAGAAAACAATCTCCACAGTTGGAGGGACAGAACGTGGTAGATGTGAGGCTTATCTTAACAAACAAATCAAAGCACACCTGGTTAAAGGTCCAAACACTCTCTACTAAAAGTAAGAAGGAAGTCTATAAAGGATGGACCAGTGGGAAAGAACAGCCAAAACACAATAGCAAAGTGCACACAGAATGCACCAGAAATAATTCCTGAAGTGCCAGGCTCTGAAACGTGTATGACCACTTTTTAATATATCATTACTCTGAGGTGCAGGAAACATAACAAGCATTCATAACATGCAAAAGATAGAATCTTAGCCAAAATGACAAGATGGAGGAATGCTCCCCAAAAGAAAGTTCTGGAAGATATCAAAGCCAGGGAATTGCTCAAAGCAGATCTAACCAATATATCTAAACAAGAATTTAGACGAACCATTATAAGACTACTAGCTGGACTTGCAAAAAGCATAGAAGACAGCAGAGAAACACTTCTACAGAGATAAATGACCTAAAACAAAAGGAATAAAAAGGCTGAAATTAAAAAAAGTGCTGCAACTAGGAAGCAAAACAGACTGGATATAATCACTATGAGGACTGAAGAAGTGGAGGAGAGGATAGGTGATATAGAAGATAAAATTATGGAAAATAATGATACTTAAAAGAAGATGCAAAGAAAACTATAAGATCACCAAGGTAGACTTAAGGAACTCAACAACTCCATAAAGTGAAACAATATCCATATCATAGGAGTCCCAGAAGAGGAAGAGGGGAGAAGAGAGGCAGAAGGTTTATTTGAAGAAATTATAGCTGGGAATTTCCCTAACGGGGGGAAGGAAACAGACATTCAAGTCTAAGAAGTACAGAAACTCCCCTCAAAATCAACAAAAACAAGTCACCCCAAGTCATGTTATAGTGAAACTGGCAAAATACAAAGATAAAGAGAGAATCCTGAAAGCAGCTCAGGATAAAAAATCCTTAACCTACAAATGTAGACACATATGGCTGGCAAAAGACCTGTCGACAGACACCTGGCAAGCTAGAAAAGACTGGCATGATATATTTAATGTGCTAAATGGGAAACATATGGGACCAAAAATACTATATCCAGCAAGGCTGTCATTCAGAATACAAGGAGAAATAGTTTCCAAGATAAACAAAAAATAAGGAATTTGTAAACACAAAAACAGACTTGCAAGAAATACTAAAGGGGACTCTGAGTGGAAAAGAGAGACCAAAAGTAACAAAGACTATAAAGGAAGAGAGACAATCTACAGGAACAGCAACTGTACAGGTAATACAATAGGACTAAATTCATATACATCACAAATTACTCTGAATGTAAATGGACTCAATGCTCCAATCAAGAGACATAAGGTATCAGAATGGATTAAAACAACAACAACAACAACAAAACAACAACAAAACAAGACCAATTGATATGCTGCTTACAAGAGACTCATTTTACTTTTTTATTTTATTTTATTTTATTTTTATTATGTTATGTTAGTCACCATACAGTACATCATTAGCTTTTGATGTAGTGTTCAATGATTCATTTTTTGCGTATAACACCCAGTGCTCATTACAACATGTGCCCTCCTTAATACCCATCATTGGGCTACCCCGTCCCCCCCTCCCCTCTGAAACCCTCAATTTGTTTCCTGGAGTCCAGAGTCTCTCATGGTTTTTATCCTCCTCTGATATCCCCGCCTTCAGTTTTCCCTTCCTTCCAAATGAACTCCATGCTATTCCTTATGTTCCACATATGAGTGAAACCATATGATAATTGTCTTTCTCTGTTTGAGTTATTTCACTTAGCATAATCCCCTCCAGTTCCATCCATGTTGAAGCAAATAGTGGGTATTCATCATTTCTGATGGTTGAGTAATATTCCATTGTATATATGAACCACATCTTCTTTATCCATTCATCTGTTGAAGGGCATCTTGGCTCCTTCCACAGTTTGATTATAGTGGACATCGCTGCTATGAACATTGGGGTGCATGTGCCGCTTCTTCTGACTACATCTGTATCTTTGGGGTAAATACCCAGTAGTGCAATTGCTGGGTCATAGGGTAGCTCTATTTTTAACTTTTTGAGGAACCTCCATACTGTTTTCCAAAGTGGCTGTACCAACTTGCATTCCCACTAACAGTGTAAGAGGGTTCCCCTTTCTCCACATCCATGCCAACATTTGTTGTGTTTCCTGTCTTGTCAATTTTTGCCATTCTAACTAGTGTAAGGTAGTATTTCAATGTGGTTTTGATTTGAATTTCCCTGATGGCTAATGATGATGAACATGTTTTCATGTTTCTGTTAGCCATTTGTATGTCTTCTTTGGAGAAGTGTCTGTTCATGTCTTCTACCCATTTCTTGACTGGATTCTTTGTTTCTTGGGTGTTGAGTTTGAGAAATTCTTTATAGATCTTGGATACCAGCCCTTTATCTGTAATGTCATGTGCAAATATCTTCTCCCATTCCATGGGTTGCCTCTTTGTTTTGTTGACTGTTATCTTTGCTGTGCAGAAGCTTTTTATCTTGATGAAGTCCCCAAAGTTCATTTTTGCTTTTGTTATCCTTGCCTTTGGAGACATGTCATGAAAAAAGTTGCTGTAGCCCATGTCAAAGAGGTTACTGCCTATATTCTCCTCTAGGATTTTGATGGATTCCTGTCTCACATTCAGGTCTTTCATCCATTTAGAGTTTATCTTTGTGTATGGTGTAAGAGAATGATGGAGTTTCTTTCTTCTGTACATAGTTGTCCAATTTTCCCAGCACCATTTATTGAAGGGACTGTCTTTTTTTCCATTGGATATTTTTTCCTGAATTGTCAAAGATTAGTTGACCATAGAGTTGAGGGTCCATTTCTGGAGACTCTATTCTGTTCCATTGATCTATGTGTCTGTTTTTGTGCCAGTACCATGCTGTCTTGGTGATCACAGCTTTGTAATATAGCTTGAAATCGGGCAACGTGATGCCTCCAGCTTTGTTTTTCTTTTTCAACATTTCCTTGTGATTCGGTCTTTTCTGGTTCCATAAAATTTTAGGGTTGTTTGTTCAAGCTCTTTGAAAAATGCCAGTGGTATTTTAAAGTAGCAATTTCTCTGAGCAGCATAGACATTTTAACAATGTTTATTCTTCCAATCCACGAGAGTGGAATGTTTTTCCATTTTTTGTTTCTTCCTCAATTTCTTTCATAAGTGTTCTATAGTTTCTAGAGTATAGATCCTTTACCAATTTGGTTAGGTTTATTCCAAGATATCTTATTATTTTTTGGTGCTATTGTAAATGGAATTGAATCTCTAATTTCTCTTTCTACAGTTACATTGTTAGAGTATAAGAAAGCAACTGAATTCTGTGTGCTGATTTTGTATCCTGTCACATTACTGAATTGCTGTATGAGTTAGTAATTTGGGGGTGGAGTCTCTTGTGTTTTTCACATAAAATATCATGTCATCTGCAAGATAGTTTAACTTCTTCTTTGCCAATTTGAATACCTTTTATTTCTTTTTGTTGTCTGATTGCTGTGGCTAGGACTTCTAGTACTATGTTGAACAATAGTGACGAGAATAGGCATCCCTGTCTTGTTCCTGATCTTAAGGGAAAAGCTCTCAGCTTTTTCCCATTGAGAATGATATTAGCTGTGGGCTTTTCATAGATGGATTTTATGAAATTGAGGAATGTTCCATCTATTCCTACAATCAAAAGAGTTTTAATCCAGAAAGGATGCTTTATTTTGTCAAATGCTTTTTCTGCATCAATTCAGAGGACCATATCATTCTTGTCCTTCCATCTATTAATGTGTTCTATCACATTGATTGATTTGCGAATGTTGAACAACCCTTGTATCCAAGGAATAAATCCCACCTGGTCGTGATGGATAATCCTTTTAATGTACTGTTGGATCCTATTGGCTAGGATCTTGTTGAGTATGTTGGCATCCATGTTCATCAAGGATATTGGTCTGTAATTCTCCTTTTTGATGAGGTCTTTGCCTAGTTTGGGTATCAAGGTAATGCTGGTCTCATAGAATGAGTTTGAAAATTTTCCTTCTGTTTCTATTTTTTTAAACAGCTTCAGAAGAATAGGTATTATTTCTTCTTTAAATGTTTGGTAGAATTCCCCTGGGCAGCTGTCTGGTCCTGGACCCTTGTTTATTGGGAGATTTTTGATTACTGCTTCAATTTCATTACTGGTTATTGGTCTATTCAGATTGTCAATTTCTTCCTGTTTCAGTCTTGGTAGTTTATAGGTTTCCCGGAAGGCATCCATTTCTTCCAGGTTTCTTAATTTATTGGCATAGAGTGGCTGATAATAATTTCTAATAATTGTTTCTATTTCATTGGTGTTAGTCATGATCTTTCCTCTCTCATTCATAATTTTATTAATTTGGGTCCTTACACTTTCCTTTTGGATAAGTCTGGCCAGAGGTTTATCTATCTTATTAATTCTTTCAAAGAACCAGCTTCTAGTTTCGTTGATCTGCTCTACTATTTTTCTGGTTTCTATTTCATTGATCTCTACTCTAATCTTTATTATTTCCCCTCTTCTGCTTGGTTTAGGTTTTATTTGCTGTTCTTTCTCCAGTCCTTTAGGTGTAAGCTTAGCTTGTGTATTCAGGATTTTTCTACTTTTTTGAGTGAGGCTTGGATGACTACATATTTCCCCCTTAGGACTGCCTTTCCAGCATCCCATAGATTTTGGACTGATGTGTTTTCACTCTCATTGATTTTCATGAATTGTTTAAGTTCTTCTTTGATTTCCTGGTTGACCCAAACATTCTTTAGCAGGATGCTTTTAATTTCCAAGTGTTTGAATATCTTCCAATTTTTTTCTTGTGATTGAGTTTCAGTTTCAAAGCATTGTGGTTGGAAAATATGCAGGGAATGATCCAATCTTTTGGTATCAGTTTAGACCTGATTTGTAATCCAGAATATTATCTATTCTGGAGAATGTTCCATATGTACTTGAGAAGAATATATATTCTCTTTTTTTTAGGATGGAATGTTCTGAATATATCTGAGTTCATCTGGTCCAGTGTGTCATTCAAAGCCTTTGTTTCCTTATTGATCTTCTGCTTAGATGATCTGTCCATTGCTGTGAGGGGGGTGTTAAAGTTCCCCACTATTATTGTATTATTATTGATGTGTTTCTTTGGGAATAATCTTAATCTTTTGGTATCAGTTGAGACCTGATTTGTGACCCAGTATGTGGTCTATTCTGGAGAAAGTTCCATGTGCATTCGAGAAGAATGAGTATTCTGTTGTTTTAGGGTGGAATGTTCTGTATACATCTATGAAGTCCACCTGGTCCAATGTGTCATTCAAGGCTCTTGTTTCTTTTTTGATCTTCTGCTTAGATGATCTGTACATTGCTGAGAGTGAAGTGTTGAAGTCTTCTACTATTACAGTATTATAATCAATATGATTCTTTATTTTGGTTAACAGTTGCCATATATAGTTGGCTGCTCCCATGTTGATGGTATAGATATTTATAATTGTTAGATCTTCTTTTTGGATAGACCCTTTAAGTATGATGTAGTGTCCCTCTGCATCTCTTGCTATAGTCTTTAGCTTAAAATCTGGTTTGTTTGATATGAGAATTGCTACCCCAGCTTTCTTTTGAGGTTCATAGGCATGAAAAATGGTTCTCCATCCCCTCATTTTCAGTCTGCAGGTATTTTTAATTTCAAAATGAGTCTCTTGTAGATAGCATATGGATGGGTCCTGTCTTTTTATCCAATCTACAACCCTGTGTCATTTCATGGGAGCATTTAGGCCATTCATGTTGAGAGTGACTATTGAAAGATATGATTTTATTGTCATCATATTGTCTGTGAAGTCCTTTCTATAGATTGTCTCTGTACATTTCTGGTCTAGGTTACTCTTGGGGTCTTTCTTCTTTTATAGAATCTCCCTTAATATTTCTTGCAGGGCTGGCTTAGTGGTCACCTATTCTTTCAGTTTCTGCCGGCCCTGGAAGCTCTTTATCTCTGTCTGTTCTAAATGACAGCCTTGCTGGATAAAGTATCCTTGGCTGCATCATCTTCTCATTTAGTACCCTGAATATGTCTTGCCAGCCCTTTCTGGCTTGCCAGGTCTCTATGGACTGGTCTGACGTAATTCTGATGTTCCTCCCTCCATACATAAGAAGTCTGCTTGCTTAGCTGCTCTCCCCTTAGCTGCTCTCAGCATTATTTCCTTGGTTCTAAGATTTGCAAGTTTTGCTATTATATGCCAGGGCATTGGTCTGTTCTCACTGATCTTGGGAGGGGTCCTCTCTGCCTCTTGGGCACAAATGCTTATTTCCTTCCCCAGATTATGGAAGTTCTTAGTAATGATTTGCTCAAATACCTTCTAGTCCTCTCTCTCTCTCTACCCCCTCAGGCATCCCAATAATTCTGACCTTGGAACATTTAATCTCCCTCAGTCTGATCTTATGGGCTTTTAGCTGTTTATCCCAGGCCTCCTTGGCTTCCTTCCTTTCTATCATCTTGTCTTCTAGTTCACTAATTTGTTCTTCTGCCTCATTTAACCTGGCTGTCATGGTATCCAGTTTAGACTGCATCTCATTCATAGCATTTTTAAGTTCGTCCTGATTAGATTTCATTTCTGCCCTTAGAGATTGTATATTGTCACTAATATTTTTCTCAGGCCTAGAGAATGACTTCATAATTTGTACTCTGAAGTCTGTCTCTGTCATCTTGCTTATATCCATATCCAATAGGGCTGTGGCAGAAGCCATAGTTTCTGTTCTTTTTTTGTTGTTGGGGGTTCCTCTTATTAGTCATTCTGTTGAGAGGTGGTTGAGGGAATGTACAGAGTCCAAAGTATTAACCACGACCCAAGAAAGATGCACCCATTTTATGGGGACCCCAGGGTTGTCATCCTCTTATTCTTCCAGCCTGTCTTCTGGGGGAGGACACTCCGCTGTTACTCATGCAACCCTGCTTGAGCAGAGTTGCCCTGCCCCCTGTCTTAGGGGGTGGGCTCAGTGGAAACAGGTTTTTTGAGCTTTTGTTCTCTGGCGACTTTCTGTGTCTCCTCTGTCTCTTCCAAAAGTCAGAGCAGAAATGACCACACCCAAACCTCTGACCCAGAGCAGAGAAATTGTAGTCTGCTCTTCACTGAGCTCTCTAGGACACAACTTCTCTATTTCTGTCTGTGTTGCTAAAAACCACAGCCTCCCATGGTGATGCATGCTCACAGCAACTCTCCCAGAGGTCAATCCCAAGGCCAGGTGTGTCTCTACATTTTGTGCATCTAAAACTGTAAGCCACCCTGGGTTCACACACTTGCACCTGCTGCACCTGGATCCTGTCTGGGAGCTGTTCTAAAGCACTTTCACAGCCACTCTCTGTGAATCTGTGCTTAGTCCTCAGCGTGGGACACTTTTGCACTCCAGTGTTATAACACCTGCCTGGTACCAGCTTATGGAGTCTTCTTCCCCCTTCTCTTTATCTTCGGATATCTGCCTGTAGAATCAGGACTCTGCCCTTCATAACTCCGGACTGCTGGAGATTTTCTGCCTGTAGAGATACAGATATATATTCTTACATCTCAGGCTGATATCATGGGTGTTCAGAATGGTTTGGTAGATATCCAGCTAAATTCAGGGGACCAGTTGAAATAGGGTCCTCTACTCCTCCACCATCTTGCCTAGCTTACTGTATTTTATTTTTTATAAGAGACTCATTTTAGACCCAAAGACACATCCAGATTAAAAGTGAGCGGTTGGAGAACCATTTTTCATGCTAATGGTTATCAAAAGAAAGTTGGGGTAGTCATACTTATATCAGGCAAAGTAGATTTTAAACCAAAGATGGTAATAAGAGATGAAGAAGGACACTATATCATAATAAAGTAGTCTATCAAACAGATCTTCTAAAGAAAATCTAATAATTGTAATTATTTATGCCCCTAACATGGGAGCAACCAAATATATAAATCAATTTATAACAAACTTAAAGAAACTCATTGATAATAATACAATAATAGTAGGGGACTTTAAACCCCCCTCACAACAATGGACAGATCATCTCAGCAGAAGATCAACAAGGAAACAAGGGCTCTGAATGACACACTGGATCAGCTGGACTTAACAGATATATTCAGAGCATTTCATCCTAAAACAGCTGAATAAAAATTCTTCACGAGTGCACATGAACATTCTCCAGAATAGATCACACACTGGGTCACAAATCAGGCCTCAAATAGTATAAGAAAATTGAGATTATACCATGTCTATTTTCAGAACACAGTGCTATGAAACTTGAGATAAACCACAAGAAAAAATTTGGAAGGACCACAAATACAAGGAGGTTAAAGAACAACCAACTAAATAATGAAAGAGTCAATCAGGAAATTAAAGAAGAATTAAAAAACATATATGGAAACAAATGAAATTGAAAACATGGCAGCTCAACCTTTGGAATGCAGAAAAGGCAGTCCTAAGAGGGAAGTATAGAGCAATACAGGCCTTCCTCAAGAAGCAAGAAAAGTCTCGAATACACAACCTAAACATACACTTAAAAGAGCAAAAAGAACAACAAATAAAGCCTGAATCAGCAGGAGAAGGGAAATAATAAAGACTAGAGCAGAAATCAAAGATATAAAAATCACAAAAACAGTAGAACCGATAAACAAAACTGGGTACTGGTTCTTTGAAAGAATTAACAAAATGAATTAGTAATCAAAATCTCCCAACAAACAAGGATCCAGGGCTGGATGGCTTCAAAGGAGAATTCTACCAAACATTTAAAGAAGAATTAATGCCTATTCCTCTGAAACTCTTGCAAAAAATAAAAATGGAAGAAAAAATTCCAAAGTCATTCTATAAGACCAGAATTACCTTGATCCCAATGCCAGACAAAGACGCCACCATAAAAGAGAATTACAGACCAATATCCTTGATGAACATGGATTCCAAACTTCTCACCAAGACACTAGCTAATAGATCCAACAGTACATTAAAAGGATTATTCATGACAATCTAGTGGGATTTATTCCTGTGCTGCATTGCTGGTTCAACAACAACAAATCAATCAATGCGATACACTTTAATAGAAGAAAGGATAAGAACCATATGATCCTCTCAATAGATGCAGAAAACTTTTTTGACAAAACACAGCATCTTTTCTTGGTAAAAACCCTCAACAAAGTAGGGATAGAGGTAACATACCACAACATCATAAAGCTGATATACAAAAGACAAACAGCTAATAGCATCCTCAGTGGGGAAAAACTGAGGGCTTTTCCCTAAGGTCATTAACATGACTGGCTGTCCACTCTCACACTGTTGTTCAACATAATATTGGAAGTCCTAGACTCAGAAATGAGACAACAAAAGGAAATAAAAGGCATTCAAATTGGCAAAGAAGAAGTCAAACTTTCACTCTTTGCAGACAAGATGGTATTCTATGTAGAAAACCCAAAAGACTTCACCAAAAAATTACTAGAATTCATACACAAATTCAGCAAAGTCGTAGGATATCAAATCAATGCACAGAAGTCTGTTGCATTTCCATACACCAACAATGAAGCAGCAGAAAGAGAAATCAAGGAATCAATCCCTTTACAATTGCAACAAAAACCATAAGATACCTAGGAATAAATCTGACCAAAGGGGTAAAAGATCTGTACTCTGAAAACTATAGAACACTTATGAAAGAAATTGAGGAAGACACAAAGAAATAGAACATTGCACACTCAGAGATTAGAAGAATAAATACTGTTAAAACATCTATACCAACCAAAGCAATCTACACATTTAATGCAATTCTTATCAAAATAAGACCAGCATTTTTCACAGAACTAGAACAATCCTAAAATTTGTATGGAATCAGAAAAGACCCTGAATAGTCTAAGGAATGTTGAAAAAGAAAACTAAAGCTGGTGGCATCACAATGAGAGACTTCAAGCTATATTACAAAGCTGTAATCATCAAGACAGTATGGTGCTGGTGTAAAAACAGACCCATAGATTGATGGAACAGAATAAAGAACTCAGAAATGGACCTTCAACTCTATGGTCAACTAATCTTGATAAAGAAGAAAAGAATATCCAATGGAAGAAAGGCGGTCTCTTCAACAAATGGTGTTGAGAAAATTGGACAGCCACATGCAGAAGAATGAAAATGAGCCACTTTCTTACAGCATGCACAAAAATAAATTCAAAATGGATGAAAGACCTAAATGTGAGACAAAATCCATCAAAGTCCTAGAGGAGAACACAGGCAGCAAACTCTTCTACCTTGGTCACAGGAACTTCTTGCCAGAAATGTCTACATGGGCAAGGGAAACAAAAGCAAAATGAACTACTAGGACTTCCTCGGGATAAGAAGTTTTGCACAACAAAGGAAATAAGCAACAAAACTAAAAGGCAACCTTCAGAATGAGAGAAGATATTTGTTTGCACTGTTGATGGGAATACAAGCTGGTGCAGCTACTCTGGAAAACAGTATGGAGATTCCTCAAAAAGTTGAAAATAGAGCTACCCTATGACCCAGCAATTGCACCACTGGGTATTTACCCCAAAGATACAAATATAGTGATCCAAAAGGGCACCTGCACCCCAATGTTTATAGCAGCAATGTCCTCAATAGCCAAACTATGGAAAGAGCCCAAATATCCATAGACAGTTGAATGGATGAAGAAGATGTGGTATATATATATGATGGAATATTACTCAGTCATCAAAAAGAATGAAATCTTGTCATTTTCAATATATGGATGCATCTAGAGTATATTATGCTCAGAGGAATAAGTCAGTCAGAGAAAGACAAATACCATATGATTTCACCCATATTTGGAATTTAAGAAACAAAACTGATGAACATAGGGGAAGGGAAGGAATAATAAAAAGGAAGGAACAATAAAATAGCATAGGAGACTGGAAGAAGGTGGAAGAGTAGGGGACCTTCATTTCATCTGGTCTCTTGAATTCAGCTAGATATCTATCTAATCATTCTGAACACCTGTGAATTCAACATGAGATCTAAGAAAAGAATTGCTGCAATTCTACAAGTAGAAAATTGAACAGTTTTTGCAAGGTAGGAGGTGCAGAGACATGAGTCTGAGGGGATATATCAGAAGATAATCCCCAGCGGAGGGAGCCTCTGGAAGCCAGCTACCCAAAAGTGATACAGCAGTGGAGTGCAAAATCTGAACTTTTAGAAGTCTGCTCCTGTGAGTGATGTCCCTGCCTGAAAGGTGCTCAGATGGCAAATCAGGGCAGAAACAGTTCAGACCATGTGGTCTCAGGATCCCCAGGGTCACAGAAAGAATGGGAGTGCCTGAGCGTGCAGAGTTTCCAAGCACTGGGACAGGGAAACAGGATATAATTAGGGAGCCCCAGAGTGACCTCTCAGATGGGTGTTGCCATAAATTGTGAACTGTGACACCATCTGGAAATCACTCTCCAAACAGGGGCTCAGTAAGCAGCAAAACCGCTATGAGTCCCTGCTCCTCCCACGGGAGGATTGGTGTGGGTGTGTGCACAATTGGGCAACTGCTCCTGGATCAGGGGACCAGAAAGCAGCGGGGTCAGGGTGAGACCCCCCTCCATCCCCTGGGAGAATTGGTGTGGGTGTGTACAGCATGAGTCTGTGGAGTTTGGTGCATGAAAAACTGATCGCTTTTCCATGAGGGTGCACTGAAGCATGGGGGCCACCATCGTTCAGCTCCAAGGATGGAGATCAGGTGGGGCGCCACCATTTTTATTTTTTATTCATCCTCTAAAAGGGTGTGAAAAGCCTTCAGGGATCAAAAGCCACATAGAGTAACCCCAAGCAGCTTACACTGAGCTAGGCCCCTGGCAAGGGTCGGTGCAACTCCACCCAGGCAAAGACACCTGAGAATCCGTGCAACAAGCCCCTCCCCCAGAAGACCAGCAGGAACATCAGGCTAATACCAAATTTATGGATCATACAGAATTGAAAATCTCCTGAGCTAGGGAAAAATAGTATATAGAACTCATTTTTTTCTCATGATTCTTTAATCTTTCAGTTTAAAATTTTCTTTGTTTTTCTTTTTTCCCTTTTGAAATAGCTTCTTGTTTTATCAATGCTTTAAGTGTATTTTTAAATTTTCATTTTTACATTTACATTTTATAGATATATTCTTCATTTTTTGCTTCCTTTCACTGTATTCAATTTTATTTTTGTATATATATAAGTTTTTCTTTCTTTACAATTTTGGGATGAAGTGTCTTCTAACAAACAGACCAAAATACAACCAAGAACAAGTGTATCGCCCTGTTAGTCTACCTGTTTGATTTTATTCTCTCTTTTTTCCCTTTTTTTTTCTTTTTTGGTTTCTGATCTCTTCTGATTTACCTAGTGTATATTTTGCTGGGGTCATGGTTGACATTTTTATTTTTTTTTACTTTTTATTCATTACTTTTTAGTTTTTATTTCTTTTTGTTCTCCTGTTCATCTATTCTTCTTTGGAAAAAATGACCAGAAGGAAAAATTCCCAGAAAAAAGAACAAGAGGCAGTACTCAGTGCCAGAGACTTAATAAATATGGATATTGGTAATATGTTGGAGCTGGAATTCAGAACAATGATTATAAAGATACTAGCTGGGCTTGAAAAAAACATAGAAGACACTAGAGAATTCTTTTCTGGAGAAATAAGAGAACTAAGATCTAATCAGGTTGAAATAAAAAAGGGTATTACTGAGATGCAAACAATGGAGGCTCTTACTTTTAGGAAAAATGAGGCAGAAGAGAGAATAAGTGATATAGAAGATTAAATTATGGAGAATAATGAAACTGAGCAAAAGAGAGATAAACAATTACTTCACCATGATGGGAGGACTCGAGAGATCAGCAATAGCAAAAAGCAAAATAATATTAGAATTAATATTAGAAATAACTATTTCCTTATCCCAGAGGTTGAGGAAAGACACACAGAGAGAGGGGCAGAAGGTATATTGGAGCATATTATACCTGAGGGCTTCCCTAATCTGGGGAAAGAAATAGGCATTCAAGTCCAGGAGGCACAGAGAACCCCCCTCAAAAAAAAAAAAAAAAGATCAACACCCTAACATATAATAGTGAAGGTAGCAAATCTCAGAGATAAAGAGAAAATCCTGAAAGTAGTTCGAGACAAAAGGTCCTTAACCTACAAGGGTAGGAAACTTACACTGGCAGCAGACCTATCCATAGAAACCTAGCAGGTCAGAAACAGCTGGCATGATATATTCAGGGTACTAAATGAGAAAAATATGCAGCCAAGAATACTTTATCCCACAAAGCTATCATTAAGAAAGAAGGAAAGATAAAGAGCTTCCAGGACAAACAGAAACTAAAAGAATTTGTGATTACTAAACCAGCCTTGCAATAAATGTTGAAGGAGATCCTTTAACTGAAGAGAGAGCTGAAAAGTAACATAAACCAGAAAGGAACAGAGACTATACAAAGAAATAGTGATTTTATAGGTAATATAATGGCACTAACTTCATATCTTTCAATAATTTCTCTGAATGTAAATGGGATAAATGCTCCAATCAAAACACAAGGGTATCAGATTGGATAAAAAAAAAAAAAAAAAAAAGACCCATCCATATGCCAACTAAAAGAGATTCACTTTAGACCCAAAGACACCTCCAGACTTTTGGTGGGGTGTTAGAGAACCATTTATCCTGCAAATGGACATCAAAAGAAAGCTGGGAGTAACAATCCTTATATCAGGCAAATTAGATTTTAAATGAAAGACTGTAGTGAGAGATGAAGATATTAGCCAATAGGATCCAACACTACATTAGAAGGATTATTCACCATGAGCAAATGGGATTTATTGCTTGGGCTGCAAGTGTGGTTCAACATTCACAAATCAATCAATGTGATACATCACATTAATAAAAGAAAGGACAAGAACCCTATGGTCCTCTCAATTGATGCAGAGAAAGCATTTGACAAAATACAGCATCCTTTCTCAATTAAAACTCTTCACAGTGTAGAGATGGAGGGATCATACCTCAATATCATAAAAGCCATATACAAAAAGCCCACAGTGATAATCATTCTCAATGGGGAAAAACTGAGAACTTTTCCCCTAAGATCAGGAACAAGACAGGGATGCCCACTCTCACCACTGTTGTTCAACATAGTACTAGAAATTCTAGCCTCAGAAATCAGACAACAAAAAGAAATAAAAGGCATTCAAATTGGCAAAAAGTCAAACTCTCACTCTTCACAGATGAGATGATACTATAGGTGGAAAACCCAAATGACTCCATTCCCAAATTGCTAGAACTCATATAGGAATTCAGCCAAGTGGCAGTATACGAAATCAATGTACAGAAGTCGGTTCCATTTCTATATATTAACAATGAGACAGAAGAAAAAGAAATTAAGGAGTCAATCCCATTTACAATTGCAACAAAAACCATAAGATGACTAGGAAAGTGAGGGAGTGGAGAAATATCTATCATGCAAATGTATGACAAAAGAAAGCCTGAGTAGCAATACTTATAAGACACAATCTAGACTTCAAAACAAATAATAAGAGGCACAAAAGGCCACCATATTTTAATAAAGGACAATTCGACAAGAAGATATAAGAATTGTAAATACTTATGCACCCAACATGGGACCACCCAGATATACAAAGCAATTAATAACAAACATAAAGGTAATCATTGCTAATAACACAATAATAGTAGGAGACTTTAACATCCCACTTACGTCAATGGGCAAATCATCTAAACAGAAAATAAGCAAGGAAACGGTGTCTTTGGGTTTTTTGTTTTGATTTGTTTTTCAGTTTTATTTAAATTCAAGTTATTTAACAAATAGTGTATTATTAATTTTGGGATAGAATTTAGTTAATCATCAGTTGCATATAACATCCAGCACTCATTACATCAAGTTCCCTACTTAATTCCCATCACCCAATTAACACATCCCCCCACCCAGTTCCCCTCCAGCAACCCTCAGTTTGTTCTCTATAGTTAAGAGTCTCTTATGGTTTATCTCCCTTATTTTATCCTATTTTCCTTTTCTTTTTTTTTCTAAATTTAAAGTCGATTAGCCAACATGTAGTACATCATTAGTTTCAGATGTAGAGTTCAATAATTCATCAGTTCCATTTAACACTCAGTGCTCATCACATAACGTGCCCTCCTGAATGCCCATCACCCAATTACACCATCCCCTCACCCACCTCCCATCCTGCAACCTTCAGTTTGTTCTCTATAATTAAGAGTCTTTCATGGTTTGTCTCCCTCTCTGATTAACCAAAGAGGTAAATGATCTATACTCTAAAAACTACAGAACACTTATGAGAGAAATTGAGGAAGACACAAAAAAATAGAAAAATATTCCATGCTCATGGATTGAAAGAATAAATATTGTTAAAATATTTTTGCTACCCAGTGCAATCTTCACATTCAAAGCAATCTCTAACAAAATGCCATCAACATTTTTCACAGAGCTGGAACAAATAATCCTAAAATTGTATGGAAACAGAAAAGACCCCCAAAAGCCAGAGGAATGTTGAAAAAGAAAACCAAAGCTGGTGGCATCACAATGCCTGACTTCAAGCTACATAACAAAGCTGTAATCATCAAGACAATATGGTACTGGCACAGAAACAGACACATAGATCAGTGGAACAGAATAGAGAACCCAGAAATGGACCCTCAACTCTATGGTAAACTAATCTTTGACAAAGCGGGAAAGAATATCCAATGGAATAAAAGACAGTCTCTTCAACAAATGGTGCTGGGAACACTGGACAGCCACATGCAGAAGAATGAAACTGGACCATTTCCTTAAACCATACACAAAGATAAACTCAAAATGGATGAAAGACTTAAATGTGAGAAGGAATCCATCAGAATCCTAGAGGAGAATATAAGTAGCAACCCCTTTGACCTCGGCCACAGCAAATTCTTGCTAGACACGTCTCCAAAGTCAAGGGAAACAAGCAAAAAGGATCTTTTGGGACATAACCAAGATAAGAAGCTTCTGTAGAGCAAAGGAAACAGTCAACTATACTAAAAGACAACCTATGGAATGGGAGAAGATATTTGCAAAGTTCTTATCAGATAAAGGGCTAGTATCCATGATCTATAATGTATTTTTCAAACTCAAAATGCAACAAAACAAATAATCCAGTCAAGAAATGGGCAGAAGTCATGAACAGACATTTCTCCAAAGAAGACCTACAAATGGCTAACAGACACACGAAAAAAATGTTCCAAACCCCTGAGAATCAGGGAAATATAAATCAAAACCATGATGAGATACCACCTCATACTGGTCAGAATGGCTAAAATTAACAAGTCAGAAAGCAACAAATGTTCGTGAAGATGTGGAGGAAGGGAACTCTCTTACACTGTTGTTGGGAATGCAAGCTGGTACAGCTACTGTGGAAAACAGTATGGAGGTTCCTCAAGAAGGTAAAAATAGAGCTACCCTATGACCCAGCAATTGCACTACAAGGTATTTACCCCAAAGATACAAATGTAATGACCCGAAAGGACACATGCCCCAATGTTTATGGCAGCAAAGTCCACTATAGCCAAACTATGGAAAGAGCTGAGATGTACATCAACAGATGAATCTATAAAAAAAATGTGACACACACACACACACACACACACATACACACACACAATGGAGATATATATATAAACTCACAATGTGGGATATACATATACATATATACAATGTATACATAATTACATAATACAGTATACATAATATACATATATACATATACATATACATACACACACACACACACACACACACACAATGGAATATTACTCAGCCATCAGAAAGGATGAATACTTACCATTCATATCGACGAGGATGGAGCTGGAGTGTATTATGCTGAATGAAATAAGTCAATCAGAGAAAGAATCATCATATGGTTTCAATCATATGTGGAATATAAGAAACAACACAGAAGATCATAGGGAAGGGAGGGAAACTTGAATGGGAATTAATCAGAGAGGGAGACAAACCATGAAAGACTCTTAATTATAGGGAACAAACTGAAGGTTGCAGGATGGGAGGTGGGTGAGGGGATGGTGTAATTGGGTGATGGGCATTCAGGAGGGCACGTTATGTGATGAGCACTGAGTGTTAAATGGAACTGATGAATTATTGAACTCTACATCTGAAACTAATGATGTACTACATGTTGGCTAATCGACTTTAAATTTAGAAAAAAAAAGAAAAGGAAAATAGGATAAAATAAGGGAGATAAACCATAAGAGACTCTTAACTATAGAGAACAAACTGAGGGTTGCTGGAGGGGAACTGGGTGGGGGGATGTGTTAATTGGGTGATGGGAATTAAGTAGGGAACTTGATGTAATGAGTGCTGGATGTTATATGCAACTGATGATTAACTAAATTCTATCCCAAAATTAATAATACACTATTTGTTAAATAACTTGAATTTAAATAAAACTGAAAAACAAATCAAAACAAAAAACCCAAAGACACCGTTTCCTTGCTTATTTTCTGTTTAGATGATTTGCCCATTGACGTAAGTGGGATGTTAAAGTCTCCTACTATTATTGTGTTATTAGCAATGATTACCTTTATGTTTGTTATTAATTGCTTTGTATATCTGGGTGGTCCCATGTTGGGTGCATAAGTATTTACAATTCTTATATCTTCTTGTCGAATTGTCCTTTATTAAAATATGGTGGCCTTTTGTGCCTCTTATTATTTGTTTTGAAGTCTAGATTGTGTCTTATAAGTATTGCTACTCAGGCTTTCTTTTGTCATACATTTGCATGATAGATATTTCTCCACTCCTTCACTTTCAAGGTGTCTAGGTCTAAAATGAGTCTCTTCTAGGCAACATATAATTGGGTCTTTTTTTGTATATACATTCTGACACCCTGTGTTTTTTGATTGGAGCATTTGGCTCATTTACATTCAAAGTAATTATTGATAGATATGTATTTATTGCCATTTTATTACTTATTTTGTTGTTTCAGGAGAAATTCTCTGATCCTTTCTTGTCCTTGTCAATTTGGGTCTCCCTTTGCACTGAAAGAGTCGCCTTTAATATATCTTGCAGGGCTTGGAGAGTGGTCACAACTCCTTTAGTTTTTGTTTTTCTGGGAAATTCTTTATCTCTTCTCTTCTGAATGATAGTCTTGCTGGATAGAATATTCTTGGCTCCAGATTTTTCCCATTCAGCACATTGAATATATCATGCTACTTACATCTTGATGCTAGCCTTATTGGTCTTCCCTTGTAAGTTAAGAACTACTTTTGTCTTGCTGCTTTTAATATTTTTGTCTTTATTATTATATTTTGCAAATTTCATAACAATATGTCTTGGTGTTGGTCTGCTTTTGTTGGTTTTGAATGGAGTTTTCTGTGCCTCCTGGTTGTAGATGTCTGTTTCCTTCTGCAAACTGGGGACGTTTTCAGCTAATATTTCCTCAAATAAATTTTCTGCCCCCTTTCTTCTCTTTCTTCTGTGTCTCCTATAATAAGAATTTTATTATGCTTGATGGAGTCACTGATTTCCCTAAGTCTCTTCTCATGTTCCATAATTCTTTTTTCTCTCTTTTGTTCAGCTTCACTGCTTTCTATTGCTTTGTCTTCTAGGTCATTATTTCATTCTTCTGCTTCTTCCAGCCTGCTGCTCTTTGCATCAAGCCTGTTTCCAATTTTGTTTATTGCACTCATCATCTTTTATTGATTCTTTTTTAACTCTTGTATCTCTGTGGTATGGGTCTCCCTGATGTCTTCTATTCTTTTCTCAATCCCAGTGAGTATCCTTATGAGCACTGTTTCAATTTCTCCATCATACGTGTTATTTATATCTGTTTTGCTTAGATCTCTGATTGTGGCCTTATCTTTTTCTTTCATCTGGGTTAAATTCCTCTGTCTTGGCATTTTGCCTAAGTCTCTGCCTTCTTTTTTGTGTTAGAAAAGCCGGTTATGTCTCCTGTTCCTGAAAGTAATGGCTTTATAAAGAAGAGATCACTTAATGTTCAGGGCCTGGGACTTCAGGGAGTGCCTCTGGTATGTGCTGTGTGCATTCTGCTGTTGTGTTCTGGATGCTCTATCCTTCAAGCCCATTATCCGCAGATGCTCCCCTTGCTTGCTGTGGGCCATGTTTTGTCCCTGGACTGAATGTGGCAAGTTTTAACTAGGTATGCTCTGGTCTTCTTTTGAAATGAGACCTGCCACCTCCTGCACTGGAACTGAGGCCCTGCAAAACTCTCTGGTTGGTGGGCTGCCTGGGTGGCTCAATCATTAAGCATCTGCCTTCAGCTCCAGTCATGATCTCACAGTCCTGGGATCAAGCCCCGAATTGGGCTCCCTGCTCAGCAGGGAGTCTGCTTCTCCCTCTCCCACTCCCCCTGCTTGTGTTCCCTCTCTAGCTGTCTCTCTCTCTCTGTCAAATAAATAAATAAATAAAATCTTAAGAGAAAACCTCTCTGGCTAGGAGTTGTGTTGTGGGCAGGAGTTTGTGCTGGTCTTCTGAGAGAAGAGCCTGCAGTGCTTGGACTGAGGCAAGGGTGAATGAGAAGGGCAGCTCCAGTAGAGTGCAGGTGTATGGGGTTTGGTGTCAGCAGGTTAGGCAGCCAGTGTTAGCACTGAACTGCTTCCTGCAGGTGGCTCTGTGTTTATGTGGAGTTGCTGGTGAGGGAAATGGTACTGGCCAGCTTCTTTGTTCCTGGAGAGGTGTTTCCATGAATGCTGACTCTCAGAAGCACTCTGATTAGAACAAATAATCTCCTGCTGTGTGCCCCACATGCTCTTCATATTGTTATCTCCATGCTGTGCCCATGATTGTTTGTCTGCTTTCTCTCCAGGAGCAGTGCAGTGTCATCTGAGCTCTATTCTGGCCAAGCCCCCTGACCTTTAAAACTCCAGGCTTTGAGCCCCACTGGTTTTCAATTCAGCCCCTCTTGTTTTCCAAGCCAGTAGCTTTGGGGAAACATTCTTGTGTATTACTCTCTCTCACCTTTCTTTGCATACACGGGTTCCTCCTCTCTGCAGCAGCCACAATCTGTTTCTCCCCTAAACCACGTCCTCACACTTCCTACCTTCTTTGATGTGGCTTCCTCTCTCCCTTTCCGTGTGGAGTTTGTCAGTCTTTGAGTCAATTTCTGGTGTATTTAGGATAATTTGATAGTTATCTAGTTGTTTTCATGGGTTGAGGTGAGCCTATAGTCCTACTCTGTTACCATCTTCCTGCTCCTCTTGCCTCCTTCCATTATATTGTGATCAAGAAATTACTTGGTACAATTACAATTTTCTTATAGTTGTCCAGGAGAAATGTTCTATTTATACTTAAGAATATGCTGTTCAGTGCAATGTTCTGTATATGTCTGTTAGTTTCATTTGGTCTTTAGTGTTGTTTACATCTTCTCTTTCCTGATTGATTTTCTCTCTAGATCCTCTATCCATTGTTTTATGTAGAGTATTGAGGTGTATTAGTATTACTATATTTCTATCTACTTATACCTCAGTTCTATCAAAGTTTTCTTTGTATATTTAGGTGCACTGATGTTGGTTCATACATATTTATAATTGTTATGTTTTCCTGGTGAATGGCCCTTTAATCATCACATAATGTCATTCTTTATCTGTTGTGACAGCTTTTTACTTAACTTCTCTCTTGTCTGGCATAAATTGGTATGGCCACCAATGTTTTCTTTTGCTTACCATTTGCATAGAATAGCTTTTTCCATCCCTCATTTTAAGACTATGTGTTCTTAATTCTAAAGTGAGTCTTTTGTTAACATTATGTAATCAGATTTTGCTTTTTAAAAACTATTCAGCCAATCTATGTCTTTTAATTGAGCAATTTTTTTTCATTCACAGTCATTATTGATAGAGAAGCATTTAAAATTAAGATTCTGTTTATTGTTTCCTGTGTCTTATCAGTCTCTTGTTCTTTCCCTGTCTCACTATCTTCTGTTGTGTTTTATCATTTTGTTTTGTTTTTGTTTGTTTTGGCAGTGATATACCTTGATTACTTTCTTATTTTCTTTAGTGTACCTTCTTTAGATTTGTGTGTTTGTGTGTGTGTGTGTGTGTGTGTGTGGTAGTGATGAGCCAATGTTTTATATTGAATTTTATCAAATTACTTTTCTAAATTTATTTATTAAATCACATAATGGTTTGTAGATTATCTTGGACATTTTACATAGTAAGTCATGCTATATTCTAATGACAAATATTCTATTTCATTCTTTGTTATCCTTTTGCTGTATACTTCTTTTCATTCCTTTATTACAGTGATTCAATTCAAAATTGAAAAAATTTATTAGAACTGGTAGTGGCAGACATCCTGTCTTATTCCCAATCACAATAGAAAAGCTTTAAATTTAACACTAAATGTCATATTTTCTACTGATTGTCTTGGTAGATACTTTGTATCAGATTAGGGAATTTCTCTTGTATTTCTAGCTATTTCTGCCTACAGCTCAGATTGTGATCCCGGGGTCTTGGGATAGAGCCCCATGTCAGGCTCCCTGCTCAGTGGGGAGTCTTCTTCTCCCTCTCCCTTTGACCCTCCCCCCTGCTAGTGCTCTCTCACTCTCTCTCTCAAATGAATAAATACAAAATCTTAAAAAAAAAAAACACTAATAGTAAAAAAATTCCAATTAATCTGTTTACTTCTCAGGTTAAAGCATTGAAGTTAATTGCTACATTGAAAGAAAATGGTACATGCAAGGACAGTGAAGAAATTTTTACTGACAATAACTGTTTTAGTTTCAACATTTCCAAGGTCAGGATGAATTGATTAATGTTAAGCTAGCAACTGAAATTGCTAAATTAGATAAGGATACTGCTGTGAAATCTGTGAAATGTAATACCAAGTGTCAGGAATTAGTTAAAGCAAGGGGTCATGACAAAAATAATAGAAGTAATCCAGAAAAAATGATGCCACCAAAAACTTCACATTAAAAAAATTCTGGAAATTCTTCATGACAAAGTACAAAGAATAAATTGTTGAAAACTGGTCTCAGTTTAGAAAGAAATATGACACTGTGCCAAGGCATAGAAAAAATTCTTGCTCTGTACCATAAGTTGTACAATGAAAGGTTGGTAAACATTGTTCAATTACTTATAAGTTATTTTTAAAAGACATAAAACACTTTAGTTCTTAATGTCTTTAATGTTTTAAGTTATAGCGTGCTAAATAAATGTTTTATTTATTAAATTCCCTATCCATTTATAATGGGAAGTAAGAAAGTTTTTAATATTTTGACTTAAAAAATTACAGATCATCAAATAATTGTATTTTTCCCAAATATTATTAAAATCATTTTGTACAATTTCAGCTTGCACAGTTATTTTTATAGCCCTGCCTTACCATTCAAATCTATAACTGTCTATATAGCAATATTCAAATTTTCTATTTCTGCTAAGTTGTGGTTTATAAAGAATTAGGGTATTTTATAAAAATGGAACAAATTTATTGACCATAAATTGTTTTTCCTCCAGTTTTTACACTAATGGCTTTTACTTTTTTTTTTGTACAAGATTTGATATAGGATACCCCATTGTATTTAGTGTTCGTATTTCCTTAGTCTCCCCTACTGCGATAGTATCTTAGTCTTTTCTTGACAATCACAACTTTCACCTTTTGAAGAGCAATGGTCAATTATTTGGAAGATTGTTCCTCAATTTGGACTTGCTAGATATTTTCACATAATTAGATGTGGGTTATTTACTTACTGATTTATTTTTAGTAAGAACACAAAAGTGATGTTTTGCCCTCTTATCATACTATTTTAAGAATATATAAATGTCTATAAGTTGTATTACTTGTGATGTTAACTTTGATCCATGGTTATGACAGTGTCTGCAAGATTCATTCATTATAAAGTTAGTTTTTCCTTTTTATTTAATATGGAACTTGTGAGCCAATATTTTGTGACTATGCAAATATTCTTTCTCATACCATTGCCCACTAATCAGCATTCATCAATGATTCTTTCCTACAACTATAATCACTATGGTGTTTCCCTAATGGTGCTTTTCTATTTCTGTCATTCTTTCTGCATTTATTATTGGTAATTCTACTATAAGGAAGAACTCATCCTCTTCCCCATTTATTCATTTGGTCCAGTATGGGCTCATTCTTTTCTACTGATTATGATCTATTGATAATGTAATTTAGTTTGTTGTTCAAATTGTGTCAGATTTGACCATTGGGAGCCACTTGATGTTGGCTTCTGTGTCCTTTCAGCATGCCCACATCTTCTCTTCTTTTTGAGTACTTCTTTACTTTCAGACATCAGAAGATATTCTAGGCTTACAAAAAAAAAAAAAAAAAATTCTAATATTTCTGTCCTGGTCCAGGAACCAATCATTTCTCTTAGTGAGTTTAGTTCCTTTTACTGGAGAATGGTATATAAAAATCAATATATGGACACCAGGAGTGCTCATTGATACTAGATTGTCATTAGCTCTAGGCCTTTTTGTAGAGCTTTATAATACATATATAGAGAGATAGATAGATATATAGAGAGATAGATATAGATAGATATTGATATAACATATTCTATATATACTAACCACTGTATACACACTCATCTCTCTATATTTATATATCTATTCATCTGTACATATATTAAAAACCATGAGTTCATATGAATAATTTTGTTTTTTAATCCAACATCACAAGGGAGATTCTATCCTTTCCCTTTCCTTTATTTGTAAAGTAGTTCTCCAACAGTGAGAGACATTGTTCTTATTAGCTCGAATTTATTTATTTATTTATTTATTTATTTATTTATTTATTTATTCATTTACTCAATCCCAGTATACACATAAGCAGTTTCAGAATTACTGTACAATACCTCTGTAAAAAGTCACTAATTAGAGTGCAATAATGGTATAGATTTGTTTTTGTCTTTAACCTTATCCAGTGTGCCTATTTATTTGGAATATGGTTGCTTTAATTTGTTACCATTCAAGTTACATTTTGACTTCCCTCTCTTAACATGCTGACCTCTTATCTTTATTTCTTTACCACCAGAAGACTGTTGGCAACTCTCCTCTGTTTTGCAGAGATTTCAAGCTGGGGCATTTGTTTACCTGTTTGATTGATTGTTAATTATGTTTGTCTCTTGTTCTGAACAGCTTCAGAATTAAGAGAATAACTTGATGAAAAGAATAGACATGTGTTTGAGGTCTTTCATTTAATTTCAGTTCCATGATTCTAAATGCAGCCTTCTTCCATACAAACCAGGATCCTCACCCTCTTATCTGTACCTAGAATTAACAAATATCTCACAGGAAAAAGCAACTGCAGCTCACCTCTCTCCAATTATCCTCTCTTTGGAATCTGTGTGAAGAGTTTTCACAATTCCATATGACAAGTCTTACTGTTGGGGCACCTGGGTAACTCAGTCTGTTGAGTGGCTGACTCTTGGTTTTGGCTCAGGTCATGCTCTCATGGGTCATGGGATTGAGCCCCACATTGGGCTTATATCTGTGGTTTTGTCCTAGTCTTTCATTTGGGACGTATTCCTCTATCTCCTCCCTTTGTCTAACTCTCTGTGTCTGTTTCTGTGTGTTATGAAAGTCAAATAAGTCTCTTGAACTTCAAAGCAATGGACTTATGAAGAAAAGGTTCTGTAGTGCCCTGCAGTGCAGTATCCCTCTTCCCCAGGGTCTGGCTTTCAGAGAGTGTATCCTATGTGTGTTGAATGTGCTCTGCTTTTGTGTCCTGGTCATTTTTTACTTTGGTCCAGTCATCTGTCATGGCTCTCTTCACCTCTTGTGGGCAGTGTTTTTTCCCAGCAAGGGTTGGATGTATTTTAACATGTGGCACACTGGTCTGCTTGCAAAATTAGCTCTGCCACCACCATTACTACTGGAACTGAGACCCAGCAAAATGTGTGGATTGGGAGATGGCTGTTGGTGGTGGTTTGCACTGGTCTTCTGGGAGAAGGGGCCTCCAGCTCCAGGACTGAAGCAAGGGTGACTGAAAGGAGCAGAGCCACCAAAGCATGGGGGGCAAGGCTTATAAGCAAGTTAGGTAGTGAGTGTCAGTATCACACTGGTTTCCACAGGTGGCTATGTGTTTATGCCAATGACAGGGGAGGAAAATGGCACCTGCCAACTCCTTTTTTCATGAAGACACCTCCCTACAATCCTTGTCTCTTTGGGATGCACTCTGAGATGAGTAAATACCTCACTCCCCTATGTCCCAGGTATTTGTCAAACTGCTGGTTCTGTGTTGTATCTGCATGGGCTATTTGTCATGCTGTGTTTTCAAGGGCAAGAACTCAGCTTCCTAACACCCTCTGGGCTCATTCAGAGCTAGGCCGGGTGATTTTTAAAATTCCAGGCTTTATGTCCACCTGGTTTTAAGAACTCATCAAATTAAGCTCTTCTCACTTTCAAAGCAAAATGTTATGGAGATTCATCTTCCTTGTGTGGGTTCCTTGAAATGATAGTCTTTTTCTCCCCCTTCTCCATGACCTCTGCTCCCTCCTGACTACAGGCAGCCATGGTCTGTTTGGCTCCCAAACTGCATCTCCACCCTTTCTACCTTCTTTAATGTGGCCTCTTCTCTACCTTTAGTTGTGAAGTTTGTTCTGCCAGTCTTTGGGTTGTTTTCTGGGTTATTTACACTGACATGAGTGTTATCTAATGGCGTCCATGGGATGAGAAAAGCTTAGTGTCCTCTTATTCTGCCATCTTCCCAGCCTCCCACATTTTACTTTTTTTTTTTCCTCTGAAGCATTATTTACAATAGCCATGATATAGAAGCAACACAAGTGTCCATCCATAGATGAATGAATAAGGAATATGCGATACACACACACACACACACACACTAAACTATTATTCAGCCATAAAAAAGAATGAGATCTTGTCATTTACAGCAACATGGATAAACCTAGAGGATATTATGCTAAGTGAAATAAGTAATCCAGAGAAAGAGAAATATCATATGATTTCACTCATATGTGGAATTTAAGAAACAAACTGAACAAGAGGCAGAGAAACTGACTCTTAAATACAGAGAAGTAACTGGTGATCACTAAAGGGGAGGTGGCTGGAGAAATGGGTGAAAAAGATAAAGCAGATTAAGGGTACACTTACCTTGGGACACCTGGGTGGCTCAGTCTATTGAGCGTCTGCCTTCACTCAGGTCATGATCCCAGGGTCCTGGGATCAAGCCCCGCATGGGGCTCCCTGCTTAGCGGGGAGCCTGCTTCTCCCTCTGCCTCTGCTGCTCCCCTTGCTTGTGCTCTCTCTCTCTCTCTCTCTAATAAATAAAAAAAAAAATAAAAGAGTACACTTACCTTGATGATCACCGAGAAATGTTTCAAATCTTTGAATCATTATTTTGTACACCTGGAACAATATAACACTTTTTGTTAATTAAATTCCAACATAAAGAATGCAAAAGTTATCTTTTATTTTTTTATTTAAAAAAAATTTTTTTTAAGATTTTATTTGTGAGAGAGAGAATGAGAGACAGAGAGTATGAGAGGGAGGAGGATCAGAGGGAGAAGCAGACTCCCTGCTGAGCAGGGAGCCTGATGTGGGACTCGATCCCGGGATTCCAGGATCATGACCTGAGCCGAAGGCAGTCGCTTAACCAACTGAGCCACCCAGGCACCCAACAAAAGTTATCTTTTAAATGTAAGTCATATGAAGTCATTCATCTGTCTAAAATTTTTCAAAGGGTCCAAATTATTGGTGGGATCAGTAACTGGAAACAAATCAACCTTCTTACCAAAAACAATTAGAAAAAAAACATAAAACTATAAATTCACATTTTTATAAGCATCAGGGCCTGGGAATAAATTAAGAGTTTGAAATCCAGGAAGTATCTGTCTTGCTTACCCAGTTTCTTCTCATTAAAATGGGATAACAGTAGGACTTAAAGATTTATTTATTTATATTAGAGAGAGAGAGAGTGCAAGCAAGCAAGTGGAGGCAGGGGCAGAGGGAGAGAGAATCTTCAAGCAGACTCCATGCTCAGCACAAGTATAAGTAATATGCCAGATAGAGAATTAAAGTAATGACCATAAATATACTCAATGGACCTGATGAAAGATTGGAGAACATCAGTGAGAATTTTAACAAGAGATAAAGAAAATCAGAGATGAAGAACTGAATAAAAGAAATTAAAAATACACATTATAAAATAAATAGCAGGCTACCAGATACAAAGGAACAAATTAATGACCTGAAAGACAAAGTGATGGAAAGTAATCAAGCTGAGCAAATGAGAGAAAAAAGAATTGTGCAAAATGAGAATAGTCTTAGGGAATGAAGTGACTACATCACACATAGTAACATTCATATTATAGGGATCCCAAAAGAAGAAAAGAAAGAAAAGGGGGCAGAAAAATTATTTGAAGAAATAATAGCTGAAAACTTCCCTAATTTGGTGAAGGAAACAGATAACCAGATCCAAGAGGCAGAGATCTCCAAACAAAATCACCCCAAGGAGGTCTACACCAAGACACATAGTAATTAAAATAGCAAAAAGTAGTGATAAAGAGAGACCTTTAAAATCTATGAGAGAAGTTTATAGCAATACAGGCCTATCACAACAAGGAAGAAAAATCTCAAAAAAACAACCTAACCTTAAACCTAAAGGAGCTCAAAAATATGAACAAAAAACCCAAACCACCAGAAGGAAGGAAATAATAAGGATTAGAGCAGAAATAAATGATATAGAAAGAAACAAACAAAAAATTGATAACCCTATGGCCAGACTCATAGGGTTCCTCAAAAAGGAAGAAACAATAGTCAAATAAACAAAATCACAATAAGAGAAGTAACCAAAAAACACCACAGAAATGCAAACATTTTAAATAATAATATTATGAAAAATTATATGCCAACAAATTAGACAATCCAGAAGAAATGGATAAATTCCTATAACTTATCAAAACTGAAGCAGGAAGAAATAGAAAATTTGAACAGACATATTACCAGCAATGAAATTGAATCAGTAATCAAAAAACTCCAAAGAAAAGTCCAGGAACAGAGAACTTCACAGGCCAATTCTACCAAACATTAAAAAAAGTTAATAACTATTATTGTTATTCTATCCCCCCTCAAAAAAAAAATAGAAGAGGAAAGAAAGCAACCAATGTCATTCTATGAGGCCAACATTACCCTGATAATAAAATCAGATAAAGACACCACAAAAGAATAGAACTACAGGCCAATATATCTGATGGAACTTAGATGCAAAAATCCAAAATATTAGAAAACTGAATTCAGCAATAAATTAAAAAAGAATCATCCACCATGATCAAGTGGGATTTTTTGCAAGGATGAAAGTGTGGTTCAATATTTGCAAATCAATCAATGTGAATGATTATGTTAAAAAAGGAAAGGATAAAAACCATATGAACATCTCAATAGATCCAGAAAAAAATATTTGACAAATTATAGAATCTATTCATGATTAAAAAAAAAAAAAAAAAAACTACTTTAGAAGGAATATACCACAACAAAATAAAGGCCTTATACAAAAAACAAAACAAAACAACTGGTAAGCGCTGTGAATTGTGCAAGACTGTTGAATCTCAGATCTGTACCTCTGAAACAAATAATGCAATATATGTTAAGAAAGAAAAAAAGAAGAAGAAGAATGTAGCAGGAGGGGAAGAATGAAGGGGTGGAAATCGGAGGGGGAGAAGAACCATGAGAGACGATGGACTCTGAAAAACAAACTGAGGGTTCTAGAGGGGAGGGGGGTGGGAAGATGGGTTAGCCTGGTGATGGGTATTGAGGAGGGCACGTTCTGCATGGAGCACTGGGTGTTATGCACAAACAATGAATCATGGAACACTATATCTAAAACTAATGATGTAATGTATGGGGATTAACATAACAATAGAAAAATTTAAAAAAAGGTACAAACTTCTAGTTAGAGTAAATATGTCACAGAGATGAAAAGTACAGCCTATGGAATGTAGTCAGTAACATTGTAATGATGTTCCATTGTGACGGTGACTACACTTACTGTGCTGAGTGTTGAACAATGTATGGAATTGTCAAATCACTTTTTGTACACCTGAAACTAATATAACATTGTATGTCAATTATACTTGAATTTAAAAAAGAAAGAAAAACAGATTAAAAAAAAAACACAGCATCAAACTGAATAATGAAAAATTGAAATCTTTTCCTCTAAAATCAGGAATAAGACAAGGATGTCCACTATCACCACTTTTATCCGACAGTACTGGAAGTCCCAGACAGAGCAATCAAACAAAAATAAATAAAAGGCGTCCAGATTGGTAACAAATAAGTAAAACTTTTACTATTTGGAGATGACATGATACTATATATAGAAAACCCAAAAGATTTCACCAAGAAACTACTAGAACTGACAAATTAATTCAGTAAAGTAACAGCATACAAAATTAATATACATAATTCTGTTGCATTTCTATACAATAAAAATGAAGTAGCAGAAAGAGAAATTAAGAAAGCAATCCCATACACAATTGCATCAAAAAGAATGGAATACCTAGGAATAGACTTAACAAAGCGTGTGAAAGACCTGTACTCCAAAAATTATAAAACACTGATAAAAAAATTGAAGATGACATAAACAAAAGATGTTCCATGCTCATGGATTGGAAGAGACAATATCATTAAAATGTTCATACTACCCAAAGCAATCTACAGATTTAATGTAATCCCTTTCAAAATAACAATTTTCACAGACCAACAAAAAAAAGTACTAAAATTTATATGGAACTGCAAAAGACCCTGGATAGCCAAAACAATCTTGAGAAAGAAGAACAAAGTTGGAAATATCACAATCCTAGGTTTCCAAATATACTACAATGCTATGGTAACCAAAAGATAACTTTTTTATGCCCTTTTGATAATGGATTGTAGAGCGAAATTAGCAAGAGTATTTAGAAGTCTGTTACAGTAGTATATATGAGAGATTATAATAGTTTGATCTAGGTATGTGGTAATAAAAATAAAGAGACATAGTTCTAGGCTACGCTTTGGAAATAAAAACAACAGGATTGACTGTTATATTGAGTTAAAGTGTAAGGGAAGAATCAAGGATAGCTAAATTCTGGCTTTAGAACTAGGTACATGGTATGGCCATTTATTACATTACAGAGACTTATAGGCAGGAACTGTCAAAAAACTATGAGTATTAAATAGCATCATCAGGGTTCAGAGTCAAGTCTGACTAATTTCAAAACATATACACTCTACCCCTGTGGCAAATTCTCTTTATAATCCCTCTACATTTTCCAGCCTCTTTTAAGACTGCTTTCTCATAAGTAGTATGTTGTCTTGATTATTAGAGACATCTCAAATAAAGTCTAACTCCTTTTTTTTCATGCAGCAATAATATTGGAAGCTACATGTTTTAAGGTGCTTAGGTAAAAGTTTAGGAGCATTGCATGATTCATATTAGTTTATACTATAAAGAGAAGTTCTCTTATTAGCTTAAGCGACTGACATTTCAGAATCTGTTATCATTGCATAGCCCATCCTATCCTGGCTGATACAGCATCTTTCCAGGGGCAAAATATAGAACAGTTTTGAGCACTTATGATGTGCCAGGAAATATTCAGAACATTTTAGATACATTACTCATAAACCTTATTATAATTTGTTATTTCCTATTTCAAAGAAAAGGAACCCAAGCCATAGCAAGATTAAATAACTTTCCCAAGCTTACCCAGCAAGGAAAGTGGCAAAATCAGGATTTGAAACTAGGTAGTCTGTCTCCAGAATCCTTATTCCATCTTAAGTTATGCCAAACTACTAAATTAACAATAACTTTATGAATTGTTTATAGGAACATCTTGTTTAAAATTTTTATTTTCTTTGTAGAAGTATGATAATAGAAAAATCCTTAATATTATATAACATTTATTAGCTATTTATTTTTCAGATACTTCTTTAATTTCACAAAATCTATATGACAAAAGTCCTACTGTTATCTCAATGCTATTGAGATGTAAACTGAATGGGCAAGAAAGTTACTTTTGGAACTCAAAAATATTATTTTTCTCTGAAGAGACTTTTTTTATGCTGAGGTTCTTGGTGCCACTGGAGATGCCAAGTTTTCTTATGAACATTGGATCAACAATAATTCAGTTCGTTGATTGTTTACTCTCCCAAATATATTATTTTCAAGGCTCATCAGACCAAGAGAATAATATTTGGCACTATGTTGATGCTCAGAAGCTCAAGAATGTAGGCCACTTTCTGTCCTGCAAATTGGAGATAATTTCATCACCTATCTTGACTTCTTGGTAAGGAAGGACTGTGAGAATACATTGTGAATCAAAAAGTGATTTTTCTTTAAAGATTTTTATTTATTTATTTATTTGAGAGAGAGGGATTGAGAGAGAGAGAACAAAAGTGGGGAGAGGCAGAGGGAGAAGCAGACTCCCCACTGGGCAAGGAGCTTGATATGGGGCTCAATCTGGGGAATCTAGGATCATGACCTGAGCCAAAAGCAGACGCTTAACCTACTGAGCCACTGAGGTGCCAAAAAGTGACTTTTTCCTAATTAATTTCCTTTCTTTGTCATTTTCTCTCCTGTTGCCACATTCTCTCACCCCATGCATCCTCTTCTTTTGTGTTGTACTGTTTCCACTAGAAACTCAGATTATGGAAAGCCTTTAGTTAGCTTTCAAATAAATCACACAGACCATCTCTCCAAGTCTCTACCTCTGAGCATGGTCAACTTTCAAGTACCAGCTCTCCTGGAAAGTCATTTGCTTCATATTTAAGCTGGATGAATGCAAATAGATTTCTCTGCCCCTGAGATGGGAGAGAAAAATTCATCCAATGGGTTACACAGCTCACCCTTCTTGCCTAATTCATTTCATTACATCAGTTTGTTTCTGCTTTTCAGATACATTTAAAATGGTCCTGTGCATGCTGCTAATAGTCAGCAGGAAAATGATGAATGATCTCAGGATTTGAGCCAAAGGGCATATCTTATCCATCTGTTACTTCTGTCTGCCCTGCTAGATAGCCCATCCAGCAGGGTTTGGGAAATTGATTAGCTGTTATGAAGTGACACAGAAGAGTTATCAAGTCCTTTATTTCTATTGTATAATATTTGATCGCAGGGGGAAAAGTAGTGTTCACATAAAATAAGAAATTTCAGAGGTGGGGCGCCTGGGTGGCTCAGTCATTAATCGTCTGTCTTCGGCTCAGGTCATGATCCCAGGGTCCTGGGATCGAGCCCCGCATAGGGCTCCCTGCTCACCGGGAAGCCAGCTTCTCCTTCTCCCACTCCCCCTGCTTGTGTTCCTTCTCTCGCTGTGTCTCTCTCTGTCAAATAAGTTAATAAAATCTTTAAAAAATAATAAAATAAGAAATTTCAGGAGCAGGAAAAACTAAATGAAGTTTGAAAAAGTCCTTGTAGCAATAAAAGTTAATATTTCATGCATCTGTTCTTGCTTCACCCCTCTCTTTCCCTCAACTAAACAGTTCAGTTCCCTTATGCTGATACCCATTTCTCAGGAATCTTTACTAAATGATTACATAAAGGCTATATGCATCAGATCTTTCCCTCTAGCTTCCTATCAGAAATGGTATCCTGTGAACTCTTCCTCTAAGCCCTAGTTGTTTCATAAGGGACAATGGAACATAATGGCCAAAGCAGGTAAGGGAATCTTCTGAAGAAACAAATGATTTAATCCTTTTACAATACACCATATTCTGAAAGGTCTTCATGGAATGGGTACCCCAAGCTACAAAATAAGCAGACTAGTGAGAAGCAGGGCACTCTACAAGAAGTGTGCTACTGGGCGCCTGGGTGGCTCAGTTGGTTAAGCGACTGCCTTCGGCTCAGGTCATGATCCTGGAGTCCCTGGATCGAGTCCCGCATCGGGCTCCCTGCTCGGCAGGGAGTCTGCTTCTCCCTCTGACCCTCCCCCCTCTCATGTGCTTGCTCTCTCTCATTCTCTCTCTCTCAAATAAATTAAAAAAAAAAAAAAAGAAGTGTGCTACTTCATGTGTATTAACTTTCTGTTACTATTGTAACAAATTGCCTCAAATTCAGCTACTTAAAAAATTTATTATTTCACAACTCTAAATAATAAATTTAAGTAAAAAGTCTGGGTAGGTTCAAGTAGGTTCTCTGCTTAGGTTCTCATTAGGCTGATACAAAGTTATGTGCCAGGCTGAGTTCTTCTCTGGAGATTCAGAGGAAAAATCATCTAAACTCATTCAGTTGTTGGTCAAAATCAGTTCCTTGTGGTTTTAAGATTAAAGTTCCCAGTTCCTTGCTTGTTTTAGCCAGGAGCTACTTTCTGTTCCTCAAGGATGCCCATATTCTTTCTCATGCTTTTCATTTGGCTCCTTCCAACAACAATCTTTTAAGGGTTTACATAATTGTTTAGACCCAGGCAGATGATACAGAATAATCTCCCTATTTTAAGGTTTGTCACATTAATTGTATTCACAAAGTTCCTTTTTTTTTGCCATGTAGTGTAACTTTTTCAGATGTTCCAAGAATTAGGACATGGATATATTGGGGAGGCCATTCTCCTATCACTGCACCATCTATATCTAGGGATGGTCTTGGTACTAGGACAGAGTTGGTAATTCTGAGTAAAAGATCAAAGAAGGAAATTGCCTCATGGGTTGCTTCCTCTGAATGGAATTAGGCTTTAAGAAGCAGAATTCAACTAGGAGATTTCAAATAGTGTAATTCAAAACAGACTAGCCCTGTTTTCTCAAAATCTTTCTCTGGTAAGAATTTTTTTATCTAATTGCAAATACGCATACAAACTCAGTCATTCTCTGACCTCATTGTGAAGAAAAATTTTTAAGGAGTGCCTTAATTTTCTGATCTGTACAATGAGAGATTTAGACTATATGATTTTTAAGAGCTTAAAAACCCACATTTCAATACTTAGGCATCTCATATCCAAAATGACTGGGGCTTTCCTGACCTCCAATTCTATTTTCAATTCTACCATCTATGGCACAAATGTTTTATTTTCTACCAAAACTTAAGAGTTTTAAACACTATTATATTTGTTATACTTTTTATACAAGTACACATTCAGATTTTGGAATGTTTTATAAAGGAAGAGAAAGAAGCATTGTTTTACTCTAACTCATTCATCCACTGGTTATTCTGGCAGGAATTTGGGTCTTAAGATAATGCTACTGGTAGCTCTATATTAGTGCTTCCTAGAAATGATAAAATGCAAATTTTTAATTGTCTAAATGATGTTACCTAGGCCAAAAAGGAGTTATAAAGTCAAGAGAAAAAATACGTTTTCCCTCAAACTGAAATTTCTACACATTAAAAAATACATCAAGAAAACAAAGCTTTAGGGATGCTTGGCTGGCTCAGTCTATAGAGCATGACACTCTTGATCTTGGAGTTATAAGTTTGAGCCCCATGTTGGGTGTAGAGATTACTTAAAAATGAAATCTTTAAAAGAAAAAAGAAAAAGAAAAAAAAAGCTTCAGGGAAGATGGCAGAGTTGAAGGACCCTAGACTCCTTTCATCCCATGAACTAAAGTATATAGGTATCAAATAATTGTAAATACCCCAAAAATCAACCTGAAGACTGACAGAACAAACCTCAGAAATAAAGAGAGAGAAGAGGCCACATCAAAGAAGATAGGAAGTGTGGTGATGTGATTTAGGGGAGAAATGGATTGCAAGTGCTGAGGAGGGGAGGGAGCCATGGCCATGGAGAAGGGCAAGAGAGATTACAGCACTCAGGAGAATGCACAAGGAGAACATTTCTCTAAAGTGATTGGCTAGGAAAACAAGAGGGGCTGATTTTTGTGAGCTCTGGCAACCAGTGGGGCTTAAAGTGTGGAGTTTTAAAGGTCATTGGTCTAGGCTGAGATAGAGCCCTGAGGGCACTGCCCTGCTCCTTGAAAGAAGGCAGGCAAACAACTCAATGGCAGATGGCATGGAAACAGCAATTTGAAGTATGCCTGGGACACACAAGGGGGGGGTGTTATTCTTCCTTCTTGGAGCACATCACTAAAAGGCAGCTTTCAAGGACAGATGCCTCTCCAGGGACAAAGGAATTGGTCAGCAACATTTCCCTCTCCCAGCCCTCAGCATAAACACAGAACAACCTTTGGGAAGCAGCACAGCACCAACACTGGCTGCCTAACTTGCTTACACCAAGCTCCACTCCCTGTGCTTTGGTAAGACTGCCCTTCTCAGTCAAGCTGACCTCAGTCCCAAGAAGCAGGCCTCTCCCCAGAAGATGAGCACAGGCCCATGCACACACTACATCTCTAAAGCATGGAGTTTTAAAGGTTAGCACGCATGGCTGGGATAGACCTAGGAGGGTACTGTGCTACTCCTGGAGAGGAGGCAGGCAAAAAACATGGAGAAACACAGCATGGAAATGGTGATCTGAAAAATGCCTGGGACACACAGGAGAGAGATTGTTGACTCTTCCCAGAGTGCTTCCCTGAGAGGCAGCATTCACAGAGACACCTCTCTGGGGACAAAGAAGTGGGCTGGTGCTATTTTCCTTCCCCACCCCTCAGCATACACAGAGTCAGGTGCAGGAAGCAGCATATCAGATACTGGCTACCTAACTTGCTTACACCAAGCCCCAAACCCCTGTGATCTGGTGGGACTGTCCTTCTCAGTTAAGCTTGCTTCAGTCCCAGCACAGTGGTGCCCATCCCCCAGGATACTAACAGAAACCCCTTCCCACACCATGTTTCCTGACAAGAGTTCTGCAGGACTTCAGTTCTAGTGGAAGTAATATCAGGTGTCATTTAACAATCAGATCAGAGCACACCTAGTTAAAAGTTGCCACATTCTGGCCAAGGACAAAACACTGCCCACTGCAAGCAAGGAAATCCTCTATAGGTGACTGGCCTGAAGGATAGAGCACCCAAAATCCAACAGCAAACCATACACAGAACTCATCAGAGACACTCCATGAATCACAAGGCCCTGGCCTCTACATGACCTCTGCTTCATAAAGCCATTACGTTCAGGAGCAAGAAGCATAACAGTCTTTTCTAACACAGAGAAGAAGGGAGAGACTTAGACAAAATGCCAAGATGGAGGAATTCATCCAAAATAAAAGAACTCAGCCATACTTCTAAACAAAATAGATATAAGTAATATGCTTGATGGAGAATTTAAAGCAACAATCAAAAGGATACTCACTGGGCTCGAGAAAGGAATGGAAGACATTAGGGAGACCCTTACCACAGAAATAAAAGAGTTAAAAAAAGAACCAGAAATGAAGAATATAATAAATGAGATTGGAAACAGGCTTGATCCAATGAACAGCAGGCTGGAAGAAGCAGAGGAAGAAATTAGTGAATAATGGAAAATAATGAAGCTGAACAAAAGAGAGAAATAATTATGGAACACGAGAAGAGACTTAAGGAAATCAGTGACTCCATCAAGCATAATAACTCATATCATTGGAGTCCCAGAAGAAGAAGAGAGAAGAAAGGGGGCAGAAAGTTTATTTGAGGAAATCATAGTTGAAAACCTCCCTAATCTGGGGAAGGAAAAAACAAAAAACAAAACATCCAGACGAGACGGCCCAGAGAACACCCATCAAAATAAACAAAAGCAGGTCAACACTAACATATATCATAATTAAATTTACAAAATATAATGATTAAGAAAAAATCTTAAAAACATCAAGACAGAAGAAATCCTTAACTTACAAGGGAAGACCCATAAGGCTAGCTGGAGACTTCTCCACAGAACCTTAGCAAGCCAGAAGAAAGTAGCATGATATATTCAAGGTGCTGAATGGGGAAAATTTGCCACCAAGAATAATCTATCCAGCAAGGCTATCATTCAGAAAAGAAGGAGAGATAAAGAATATCTCAGACAAACAAATAATTGAGGAGATCCTGACCACTAAACATACCCTGCAAGAAATATTAAAGGGTTCCTTTTTAAGTGGAAAGGGAAGACCAAAAGGACAAAGACAAGAAAGGATCAGAGAATTTCTCCTGGAACAATGACAAAACAAGTAATAAAAAGATACTAAATACATACCTATCAATAATTATTCTGAATATAAATGGACCAAATGCTCCAATCAGAAGACATTGGGTGTCAGGATGGATAAAAAACCAAGAACTGGGGCTCCTGGGTGGCTCAGTTGTTAAATGTCTGCCTTCAGCTCAGGTCATGATCCCAGGGTCCTGGGATCGAACCCCGCATCAGGCTCCCTGTTCAGTGGGAAGCTTGCTTCTCCCTCTCCCACTCCCCTTGCTTGTGTTCCCTCTCTCACTGTGTCTCTCTCTGTCAAATAAATAAATAAAATCTTAAAAAAAAAAAAACAAGAACCATCTATATGCTGTCTACAATAGACACGTTTTAGACCTGAAGAAACCTGCAGTTTGAAAGTGAGGGGGTGGAAAAATATTTATCATGCAAATAGATGTCAAGAAAAGCCACAGTAGCAATACTATATGCCAATTATATGCCAAAAAAATGGGACAACCTAGAAGAAATGGATACATTCCTAGAAACATGTAAACTACCAAAACTGAAGCAGGAGGAAATAAAAAACTTGAGCAGACCAATAACCAACAAAGAATTTGAATCAGTAATAAAAAAAAACTCCCAACAAACAAAAGTCCAGGAACAGAGGGATTCACAGGCAAATTCTAAAAAAGTATTTAAAGAAGAGTTAATACCTATTCTTCTCAAACCATTCCAAAATATACAAGAGGAAAGAAAACTTCCAAATTCATTCTATGAGGTCTGTCCCTGATACCAAAACCAGATAAGACTTCACTAAAAAAGAGAACTACAGGCCAATATTCCTGATGATCGTGAATGTAAAAATTCCAAATAAAATAGTAGCAATCCAAATCCAACAATATATTTAAAAAATCATTCACCACAATCAAGTGGGATTTATTCCTCAGTTGCAAGGATGGCTCTCTACTCACAAATCAATCAAGGTGATACACCACATTAACAAAGAAAAGATAAGTAACATATGCCCATTTTAATAGATGTAGAGAAAGCATTTGACAAATTACAACATCCATTTATGATAAAAAAAAAAACCCTCAACAAAGTAGGTTTAAGGGTAATATACCTCAACATAATAAAAGCCATATATGAAAACCCCACAGATATCATTCTTAATGGGGGAAAAACTGAGAGCTTTTCCTCTAAGATCAGGAATAAGACAGAGATGGCCACTCTCACCACTGTTATTTAGCATAGTACTGGAAAATCCTAGTTCTGCAATCAAACTACACAAACAAATAAGAGGCATTCAAATCCACAAGGAAGAAGTCAAACTTTCACTTTTGCAAATGACATGATACCCTATATAGAAAACAAATGAATCCACCACAAAATTGTTAGAACTGATACATGAATTCAGTAAATTTGCAGGGTACAAATCAATAAACAGAAATTTTTATACACCAATAATGAAGCAGGAGTAAGATAAATTTGGGAATCGATCCCATTTACAATTGCACCAAAAAAAACATAAGATACCTAGGAATAAACCTAACCAAAGAGGTGAAAGACCTGTACTCTGAAAACTACAAAACAGTGATGAAAGAAATTGAAGATGACACAAAGAAATGGAAAGACACTCCATGCTTATGGATTGGAAGAACAAATATTGTTAAAATGTCTATACTGCCCAAAACAATCTACATATTTAATGCAATCCCTATCAAAATACCAAGTGCCTTTTTTAACAGAACAAGAAGAAACCATTCTAAAATTTGTATGGAACCACCAAAGACCCTGAATAGCCAAAGCAACCTTGAAAAAAAAAGCAAAGCTGGAGGCATCAAAATTCCAGACATCAAGTTATATTACAAAGCTGTAGTGATCAAAACAGTATGGTACTGACATAAAAATAGATCTCTAGATCAATAAAACAAAGTAGAAAACCCAGAAATGAACCCCCACCGAGGTGGGCAATTAACCTTCACAAAGCAGGAAAGAGTATCCAATGGGAAAAAGACAGTCTCTTCAACAAATGGTGTTGGGAAAACTGGACAGGAACATGCAAAGAATGAAACTGGACCACTTTCTTACACCATACACAAAAATAAATTCAAACTGAATGAGAGACCTACATGTGAGACAGGAAACCATCAAAATACTAGAGGAGAAAAGAAACAGTAACTTCTTTGACCTCAGCTGTAGCAACTTCTTTTTAGATATGTCTCCTGAGGCAAGGGAAATGAAAGCAAGAATTAACTATTGGGACTTCATAAAAAACAAAGAAACAAGCAAACTTCTGCACAACCAAGGAAACAATCAACAAAACTAAAAGGCAACCTATGAAATGTAAGAAGATATTTGTAAATGGCATATGTGATAACTGGCTAAATATTTGTAAATGGCATAAGTGATAACTGGCTAGCATCCAAAATATTTAAAGAACTTTTAAAACTCAACACCCAAAAAAGGAATAATCCAATTTTTAAAAAATAGGAAGAAGACATGAATACACATTTTTCCACAGAAGACATACAGATGGCCAACAGACACATGAGAAGATACCAAATATCAGTGATTATCAGGGAAGTGCAAATCAAAACTACAATGAGATATCACCTCAGTCCAGTCAGAATGGCTAAATCAAGAACACAAGAAACAAGTGCTGACAAGGATGTGGAGAAAGGGTAACCCTCTTGCACTGTTGGTGGCAATGCAAACTGGTTGCAGCCCCTCTGGAAAACAGTATGAAGTTTCCTCAGAAAGTTAAAAATAGAACTTCCCTATGATCCAGCAATTTAACTACTAGGTATTTACCTGAAAAATACTAAAATACTAATTCAAAGTGATACATGCATTCCAATATTTATAGTAGCATTATCTACAATAACCAAATTATGGAAACAACCCAAGTGTCCATCAACTGATGAATGGGTAAAAAAGATGTGGTATATATATATATATATATACACAATGGAATATTACTCAGCCATAAGAATGAATGAAATTTTGCCATTTGCAATGACATGGATGGAACTAGAGGGTATTATGCTAAGCAAAGTAAGTCAGTCAAAGAAAGACAAATACCATATGATTTCACTCATATGTGGAATTTAAGAAACAAAACAACAAGCAAAGGGGGAGAAAGAGAGAGAGAGGGAGGCAAGCCATGAAACAGACTCTTAACTACAGAGAACAAACTGATTGTTACCAGAGGGCAGATGGGTGGGGGTTGGGTAAAATTGGTGGTGTGCATTAAAGAGTGCACTTGTGATGAGCACCATGTGTTACACCATATATTAACCAACGAGAATTTAAATAAAAACTTAAAAAAGGAAAGATATTAGTAAGCAATCTTTAAGGAATAACCTATAAAATTGTTTCTCACATTATGTTCCATAAAGTGCTAGTCCTATCAGATGTCCTGTGATAATGGAGTTCTGTGGTCAAATAATTTGGGGCATGATCACTTTTTTCTCTGTTGGAATATCATAATACCAATTAGCATATTAGAAACTGAAAATACCTGTAAAATAACATGTTCAATTTTATTGAATCTGGTGCTTTCCAAATGCATTAGACCATGGGAACTTTCATTTATTATTCATTTTGTAGTGCAATTAATGTTTTATAAAACACATTTTGGAACTGTTACTTTATGGCGAATTATTTCTGATAGACTGCACAGTATTTCTGGAGGAATATTAGAACTCACATGAAAGAGAAAATGGTGGTGCCTGGGTGGCTCAGTCAATTATGCATCCAATTCTTGATCTCAACTCGGATCTTGATCTCAGGATCATGAGTTCAAGCCCCACGATGGGCTCCATGAGGAGCCTAATTAAGAAAAAAAAGAGAGAGAGAGAGATGATTTTCTCAGAATTAACAGAAGGCGGTGCAGGAAAAGATGGCAGAGGAGTAGGGGACCCTATTCCAACCGGTCCCCGATATTGAGCTGGAAATCTACCAGACCACTCTGAACACCCACAAAATCAGCCTGAGATGTAAGAAGATAGATCTGGATCTCTACAAACAGAATATTGCAGGCAGTTGATTTCGAGGTACAAAGCCGGGAGCCGTGATTCCGCAGGCAGATATCAGAGGATAAACCGCAGCGGGAGGGAGCCTGGCTGTAGGGATCCTACACCCACCGTGAGCAATACACTCCTGCGCTGGGGACAGGACACAGAATCGCAGACCGGTAGTGGCAGGGAAAGTTTAGGGCAGCCCCCCGGATGGAAACCAGGAGCGGCACACCAGACATGCAAACTGTGGGCAGCTGGCGGTTTTAGAAGCAAAAAGGGCAGAGACATGTCCCAACACGGAGGCGAGGACTGTGAGCACAGTGGAGGGGCGCACAACCCAGGAGGCTGCAGTTTATAGCAGCACAGACAGAAACAGAGATAGTGTGCCCTGGAGAGCTCACTGAAGAACAGACTGCAATCTCTCTGCTCTGAGGCAGAGGGTTGGAAATGGTCTCTTCTGCTCTGACTCTTGGAAGAGACACAGAAAGCCACCAGGGGAAGCCGGACAGAGAACTAAAGCACCAAAAAACCGGTTTTCACTGAGCCCATGCCCCGCCACAGGAGGCAGGGCAACTCTGCCCAAACAAGGTTGCCTCAGTAACAGCACGGCAAGCCCCTCCCCCAGAAGACAGGCTGGGAGAATAAGAGGCCAGCAACCCTAAGGTCCCTAGAAAACAGGTGCATCTTGCTTGGGTTCTGGTCAATAATTTGGACTCTATACATTCCCTCAAACACCCATAAACAGAATGACTAGGAGGAGAAACCCCGAAAATAGGAAAGACTCAGAGATTATGATTTATGCCACAGATTTACAAATGGATTGAGATATAACCAAGATGTAGGAGATGGAATCCAAGCTAGCAATTGTGAAGACAATAGCCAGAATGGAGAAATCAATTAATGGCAACATAGAGTCTCTAAGGTCAGAAATGAAAGCTGAAATGGCAGAACTTAAAAATGCTATCAATGAGATCCAATCTAATCTAGATAATCTAACAGCTAGGGAAAGTGAGGCAGAAGAACGAATTAGTGGCCTGGAAGACAATTTAATAGATAAAAAGGGAAAAGAGGCGGCCAGGGAAAAACAACACAGAATCCATGAAAATAGAATCAGAGAAATAAGTGACACCATGAAACGTTCCAATGTCAGAATTATTGGAATCCTTGAGGGAGTGGAGAGAGAGAGAGGACTAGAAGTTATATTAAAGCAAATCAGAGCTGAGAACTTCCCTAATCTGGGGAATGAAACAAACATTCTTGTCCTAGAGGCAGAGATGTCCCCTCCAAAGATCAAGGAAAACAGGCCAACACCCCAGCATGTAATAGTAAAACTTGCAAATCTTAGAACCAAGGAAACCATCTTAAGGGCAGTTAGGGGGAAGAGATTCCTTACATACAAAGGGAGGAACATCAGAATAACGTCAGACCTATCCACAGAGACCTGGCAAGCCGGAAAGGCCTGGCAAGACATATTCAGGGTACTAAATGAGAAGAACATGCAACCAAGAATACTTTATCCGGCAAGGCTGTCATTTACAATGGATGGAGAGATGCAGAGTTTCCAAGACCGGCAGAAACTGGAAGAATAGGTGACCACTAAGCTGGCCCTGCAAGAAATATTAAGGGGGGTTCTATAAAAGGAGAAAGACCCCAAGAGTGATATACAACAGAAAGTTACAGGGACAATCTATAAAAACAATGTCTTCACAGGCAACATGATGACAATTAATTCATATCTTTCAATAATCACTCTCAACGTGAATGGCCTAAAGGCTCCCATAAAATGGCACAGGGTTGCAGATTGGATAAAAAGACAGGACCCATCCATATGCTGCCTACAAGAGACTCATTTTGAACCTAATGATACATCCAGACTGAAGTGAAGGGATGGAGATCCATCTTCCATGCCAGCGGACCTCAAAAGAAAGCTGGGGTAGCAATGCTTATATCAGACAAATTAGATTTTAAACTAAAGACTGTAGTTAGAGACACAGAAGAACACTATATCATTCTTAAAGGGTCTATCCAATAACAAGGTCTAACAATTGTAAGTATCTACACCCCCAACATGGGAGCAGCCATCTACATAAGCCAACTGTTAATCAAAATAGTCATATTGATAACAATATGTTAATTGTAGGAGACCTCAATACTCCACTCTCAGCAATGGACAGATCATCTAAAGCAAAAATCAAGAAACAAGAGCTTTGAATGACACACTGGACCAGATGGACCTCATAGATATATACAGAACATTCCACCCTAAAACAACAAAATACTCATTCTTGTCGAGCGCACATGGAACTTTCTCCAGAATAGACCACATACTGTGTCACAAATCTGGTCTCAACCGATTTCACAAGATGGATTATTCCCTGCATATTCTCAGACCATAATGCTTTAAAACCGGAACTCAATCACAAGAAAAAATTTGGAAGAAATTCAAACACTTGGAAGCTAAAGACCACTCTGCCCAGAATGTTTGAGTCAACCAGGAAATCAAAGAACTTAAAATATTCATGGAAATCAATGAGAACGAAAACACATTGGTCCAAATCCTATGAGATACAGCAAAGGCAGTCCTAAGGGGGAAATACCTAGCCATCCAAGCCTCACTCAAAAAAATAGAAAAATCCCGAATTCACCAATTAACTCTACACCTTAAAGAACTAGAGAAAAAGCAATAAACGATGCCTAAGCCACGGATTAGAAGAGAAATAATTAAGATTAGAATAGAGATCAATGAATTAGAAACCAGAAACACAGTAGATCAGATCAACAAAACTGAAAGCTGGTTCTTTGAAAGAATTAATATGATGGATAAACCACTGGCCAGACTTATCCAAAAGAAAAGAGAAATACCCAAATTAATAAAATTATGAATGAAAGGGGAGAGATCACGACTAACACCAAGGAAGTAGAAACAATTATTAGAAAATATTATCAACAAATATATGCCAATAAACTGAGCAATCTGGATGAAATGGAGGCCTTCCTGGAAACCTATAAACTGCCAACACTGAAACAGGAAGAAATCGACAATCTGAATAGGCCAATAACCAGTAACGAGATTGAAGCAGTGATTAAAATCTTCCTAAAAAACAAGAGTCCAAGGCTGATGGATTCCCTGGGGAATTCTACTACACATTCAAATGAGAAATAATACCTATTCTCCTGAAGCTGTTTCAAAAAATAGTAACATGGGCGCCTGGCTGGCTCAGTCATTAAGCATCTGCCTTCGGCTCAGGTCATGATCCCAGGGTCCTGGGATCGAATCCCACATCAGGCTCCCTGCTCCATGGGAGGCCTGCTTCTTCTCCCACTCCCCCTGTTTGTGTTCCCTCTCTCACTATCTCTCTCTCTCTGTCAAATAAATAAATAAAATCTTAAAAAAACAAAACAAAACAGAAAACAAAAACAAAAAATAGAAACAGAAGGAAAGCTTCCAGACACATTCTATGAGGTGAGCATTACCTTAATCCCCAAAGCAGGCAAAGACCCCATCAAAAAGGAGAATTTCAGACCAATATCCCTGAAGAATATGGATTCCAAAATCCCCAACAAAATCCTAGCTAATAGGATCCAACAATACATTAAAAGGATCATCCACCATGACCAAGTGGGATTTATCCCTGGGATGCAAGTGTGGTTCAACATTTGCAAAAAAATCAATGTGATAGAACACATTAATAAGCATAGAGAGAAGAACCATATGGTCCTCTCAATTGATGCAGAAAAAGCATTTGACAAAATACAGCATCCTTTCCTGATTAAAACTCTTCAGAGTATAGGGATAGAGGGAACATTCCTCAAGTTCAAAAAATCCATCTGTGAAAAACCCACAGCGAGTATCATCCTCAATGGGGAAAAGCTGAGATCCTTTCCCTTAAGATCAGGAACACGTCAAGGATGCCCACTCTCGCCACTATTGTTCAACATAGTACTAGAAGTCCTAGCAACAGCAATCAGACAACAAAAAGAAAAAAAAAAAAGGTATTCAAACTGGCAAAGAAGAAGTCAAACTCTCTCTTTTCGCAGATGACATGATACTTTATGTGGAAAACCCAAAAGACTCCACCCCCAATTTACTAGAACTCATACAGCAATTCAGTAATGTGGCAGGATACAAAATCAATGCACAGAAATCAGTTGCTTTCTTATACACTAAAAATGTAACTGTAGAAAGAGAAATTAGAGAAACGATTCTATTTACAATAGCACCAAAAACCATAAGATACCTCAGAATAAACCTAACCAAAGAGGTAAATGATCTATACTCTAGGAACTACAGAACACTCACGAAAGAAATTGAAGAAGACACAAAAAGATGGAAAAATATTCCATGCTCATGGATCGGAAGAATAAACATTGTTAAATTGTCTATGCTACCCAGAGCAATCTATACCTTCTATGCCATCCCAATCAAAATTCCAATGACATTTTTCAAAGTGCTGGAACAAACAATCCTCAAAATTGTATGGAATCAGAAAAGATCCCAAATCGCCAAGGAAATGTTGAAAAAGAAAAACAAAACTGGGGGCATCACATTGCCCGATTTCAATCTATATTACAAAGCTGTGATCACCAAGACAGCATGGTACTGGCACAAAAACAGACATTTGGACCAATGGAACAGAACAGAGAACCCAGATATGGACCCTCAACTCTATGGTCAAATAATCTTTGACAAAGCAGGAAAAAACATGCAATGGAAAAAAGACAGTCTCTTCAATAAATGGTGCTGGGAAAATTGGACAGCCACATGCAGAAGAATGAAACTCGACCATTCTCTAACACCATACAAAAAGATAAACTCAAAATGGATGAAAGACCTCAATGTGAGACAGGAATCCATCAAAATCCTAGAGGAGAACATAAGTGGTATCCTCTTTGATATCGGCCACAACAACTTCTTTCAAGATACATCTCCAAAAGCTGGTGAAATAAAAGCAAAAATGAACTTCTGGGACTTCATCAAGATAAAAAGCTTCTGCACAGCGAAGGAAACAGACAACAAAACAAAGAGGCAACCCACAGAATGGGAGAAGATCTTTGCAAATGACACTACAGATAAAGGGCTGATATCCAAGATCTATAAAGAACTTCTCAATCTCAACACCCAAAAAACAAATAATCAAGTCAAAAAATGGGCAGATGAAGACACTTCTCTGAAGAAGACATACAAATGGCTAACAGACACATGAAAAAATGTTCATCATCATTAGCCATCAGGGAAATTCAAATCAAAACCACATTGAGATACCACTTTACACCGGTTAGATTGGCAAAAATGGACAGGGCAAGAAACAACAAATGTTGGAGAGGTTGTGGAGAAAGGGGAACCCTCTTACACTGTTGGTGGGAATGCAAGTTGGTACAGCCACTTGGGAAAACAGTGTGGAGGTGCCTCAAAAATTTTAAAATAGAGGTACCCTATGACCCAGCAATTGCACTCCTGGGTATTTACCCCAAAGGCACAGATGTAGTGAAAAGAAGGGCTATATGCACCCTAATGTTCATAGCAGCAATATCTGCAATAGCCAAACTGTGAAAAGAGCTGAGATGCCCTTCAACAGATGAATGGATAAAGAAGATGTGGTCCATATATACAATGGAATATTACTCAGCCATCTGAAAGGATGAATACCCAACTTTTACATCAACATGGATGGGACTGGAGGACTGGAGGAGATTATGCTAAGTGAAATAAGTCAAGCAGAGAAAGTCAATTATCATACGGTTTCACTTATTTGTGGAAAATAAGGAATAGCATGGAGGACATTAGGGGAAGGAAGGTAAAAATGAAATCGGAGGGAGAGATGAACCATGAGAGACTATGGACTCTGAGAAACAAACAGGGTTTTAGAGGCGAGGGGGGAGGGGGTTTGGTCAGCCCGGTGATGGGTATTAAGGAGGGCACGTACTGCCTGGAGCACTGGGTGTTATACTTTTTGTATACTTTTGGATCGTGGATCACCACATCAAAAACTAATGATGTATTTTATGGTGACTAACATAATATAATAAAATTTAAAAAATAAAAAAAAATAATAAAATAAAAGAGACCTGATACTGTTTCCATTAGAATCAAGGTTTTGCAGAACTCTACAGTCAGTAGACATGGTGCATGCAGGGGTCTGTGGTGGTTCTCTGGAGGAGGAGTCCACTGCACTGGTCGTTAGAGACACTTGCCCTAGGAAAGCAGTACCAGTGGAGAACTGGTGTGGTCTGACTTGGTGTAAGCAGGTTAGGCAGCCAGTTTCGGCACTGTGCTGTTTACTGAATTTGGTTTATGCTGAGGGGTGGGGGAGAGAATTGGTGCCACCCTGCTCCTTTGTCCCTGGAGAGGGGAGTCCATGCTTCCTGCTCTCAGGGATGCACTTTCAGAGGAGTAAATAATTTCCCCTTGTGCATCTCAGGTGCTTTTCAGATTGCTGATTTCACTGTCTATCTCTGGGTTACTTGCCTGCCTGGAGTAGTGTAGTGCAGCTTAGGCTCTACTCTAGCCAATTCTGCTGACTTTTAAAATTCCAAATTTCAGGCACCTGTTGTGGTGGGGATCTGCCCTAGTCCTCTGGGAAAGGGTCTCACCACACTGGGACTGATGCAGTTTAGACCCATAAGGGCAGTCATGCCAGAGCACAGGGGATTGAAATTTGGAGCAAGCAGGCTAAACAGGAATGTCCTATTTAGCTGCCCTCAGCAGGTGTCTCTGTGCTCATGCTGAGGAGCAGGGTAGGGAAATGACATCCAACACTTATTTTGTCCTCAGAAAAGCAATGCTCCAAAAAGTACAAACAGTCTCTCCTCATGCCCCTTAGGGGATCCTCAGATAGCACCATCTGCCTGCATCCACTCCAGCAGTAGGGCAGTATCCTCAGGTCTCTATCACAGCCATGCCTGGGGACCTCTGAAACTCCAGTCTTTGAGCCCCACTGGTTGAAAAAACTCACAAAAATCAGTCTTGTTTTCCCAGCCAATGGCTTTGGGGAAGTGTGCATTCCCCTGTGTGCTCCTCTCTTTCTTGCTTTTCTTGGTGACCACAGTTCACTCCCTTCTGCAGCACCTGCAATCTGTTTCTCCCCCAAACTACATCTATACACTTTCTACCTTCCTCAATGTGGCCTCTTCTCTCCCTCTAGTTGTGAAGTGTGTTCTACCAGTCCTTAGGCTGATTTCTTGCATATTCAGAATGATTTGTTAGTTATCTAGCTGTGTTCAAGGGATGAGGTAATCCCAGGGTCCTCCAACAACACTGCCATCTTAACTCTCCCCCAGCCTAGATCTTTAAGGAACTTTAAAGTTTAACTATTCCAGCTGCTTCATTTTAAAAATGGAGATATTGAGGAACATAAAAGTCAAGTGATTTGCTCAAGGAAGGAGTGGCTAAGCCTAGACTAGAACAGGGTTTTTGGCTCCCTGAAATACAGTCTGTTCTTATCTTTATGTCTGGTCTAAGAATGTTCACATAGTGTAAAATTGCTCACTCCTTCTCCATCTTCATTGAATGACCTCAGGGCTTGTTAATTACAAAAAGGGTCTTGCCTCTTTGGCAATTGTCTTAGCACCCAGCCCAACCTTGGTCGTCACTAAGATTCCTGCACTCTGATCTCTTCCTCTACTATTCCTACACCACACTCTACCAATTTGTTATCCTATCCCTTGTCTCATTTGCTAGGTGGCTGCCATAATATTTCTGTTAACTACACAAATTAGAAAGGTGGTGAAGGAGGCTTTCTGCATATATCAGCCCAGTGAGTGGTAGGTTCTGAAACACCTGAAGATCTTTGTTCAGTCATCAATCAAACTTATTGATATGAGGAATTCTATCTTAAAGACAAAGAACAATTTTACTTTTATGAGCACATGTGTACATGTCCATAGTGGTGGTAGAAGCAAACAGAAACAATACAATTGAACAAAGAACAATAGGCTGTATGATAGTTCCAAAACTTTTTATTTGCAAAAACTTTACCATTTTTTTCTGCTACTAAACATTTTTTAGCATAAGCAGTGGCAGATGCCAAAGTCTGAATTCATTTATTCATTCTGTATGGTACACACATATAAAGATAAAAGTAAAGTCTAAGATTTAATGATCTATGTGAGAGAAGTATTCATAAATAAATATTTCAATACAATATGGCAAATTCTATAATGTAGACATTCTTAAGATACTATGAAATCACCTATGGAGACATGCAGCCATGTCTGAGGTACAGAGGGGACATCAGAGCAGGCATCTTAGAGAAAGCAATATTTAAGCAAAGTTTTGAAGAATGAATAGAATTTAGTCATGGGGAAAAGAACAAGAATTGTCATGGGGAATGATATGGGGAAATAAGAGCACTTTAAGTTAATGGAATAGTGAGGGGAAAGCATGAAGTTGTTTGAGAAAGCTCTGGGATTTTTAAAATTTAGTATGGCTGGATCATTGGATACACGCCAGGGAGAAGCTGAAGAAATAGATAATGTAATAAAGGATGCTGTGTGCTGTGTGAAGTAATTTGAACATTAACCTGAACTGTTTGAGAAATGTTGAAGAATTTTAAGCAGAGAAACAACATGGCTCAGATTTTTAAAAAAATTGTTGACAACACTGTTGAAATTTATTCCAACTCTGCCACCTACTGGATTTTTTTTTTTTGGGGGGGGGGACAAATCACTTAATTGATTTGTGTGTCTGTTTCTTCATACAATATAAGGGGATAATAACAACATTTACCTCATAATGTTATTTTAAGGATTATATTAGGTAATGCACAGAGAGTTCTTAACACATAGTCTCACATATAGTGAGTGATTGATATATCTTAGCTATTAGCATAGTTGCAACTGTGATTAACCAAGATTCAGGGCAATTAATTTCAGTGATGATTGAAAAAGTCAAGAGGAATTAAGATGGCAGAGTAGAAGGGGGACCCTGGGCTTGTCTCATCCCTCAAACACAGCTAGATCAGTATCACATCATTTTGAACAACTAGGAAATCAATCATAGTTTAACAAAACAGTCTGCACAATTGGAGGGAGAGAATATGGCAGATGGGAGGTTCAGAAATGTGAATTGAGGAAAGAAAAGACGGTGCAATGGATGGGAAGGAGCTATTTTTGCAGAGAGAAGTCAGGGAGAGAGGGAGGGAGTGGGAGAGAAAGCAGCACATAGTGTCACATAAGATGCCATGGTATGGGAATCCCTTGAGTCACACTGGGAGAGAACAAATGTTCCCCTTCCTGGAGTGCATTTGGAAGAGGGTACACTGCCTCTCAAAGGACAAAGGCCCCACTGGGTGCCATTGAGTGGCCATTCCACAGCAGTAGACCGAGATGCATAGAGAGGGCGGATAACCTGGTCCCAGATTTTTACTGTGCTTCACCATAGACTTTAGTCAACTTCATGACTATGTGACTGCTTTTCTGGGACAGAACAGTGCCAGGCATAGTGCTGCGAGGCTCTCCTCTGGGGGAGAAAGCACGAGTCCTCCTCCCCAGGGAAAAGAGGGTGGGGTGATGCAATCTTCCACCACCACCCACCCATCAGCACAGTGAGGCTTCAGGGAGAAACAGAACTGCCAGTGGAGGCTGGAGTTGTTTACACCAAACCCTGCTCCCCTACACCCAACAGAGGCATCTTTACTAAAGCAGGTCTGACTCTGAGCCAGCACATTGAGCCTCTCCCTCAGAAGACCAATGCAATCTCCCCACAAGTACCAACTCTACTGATCATAGACTATTCCAAAATGTCTGCTTTAGTTCTGGTGGAAATAAGAACAGGTTTTTTGTTTTTGTTTTTTTGATTTATTTTATTTTATTTTGTTATTATTTTTTTCTTTTTTCTTTGGAATCAGGCTTATAGTTTTTTGTTCATTTGTTGGACTGTTTGTTTCCTTTTTTAATTTTTTGGTCAGGATTCTCTTATTTTATTCTTTTTTTCCTTCTTTCTTCCTTTTTCCTTAGAATCAGGCTTATAGTTTTGTTTTTTTTTTATTAACATATAATGTATTATTTGTTTCAGGGGTCCAGTTCTGTGATTCATCAGCCTTACACAACACACATAGCTCACCAAAACACATACCCACCCAGTGTCCATCACCAAGCCTCCCCATCCCTTCACCCTCCTCTCCTCCAGCAACCTTCAGTTTATTTCCTGAGATTAAGAGTCTCTTATGGTTTGTCTCCCTCTTTGGTTTCATCTTGTTTCATTATTTCCTCTCTTGCCCTATGATCTTCTGCATTGTTTCTTAAATTCCACATATCAGTGAGATAATATGATAATTATCTTTCTCTGATTGACTTATTTTGCTTAGCATAATACCCTCTAGTTCCATTCATGTCTTTGCAAATGGCAAGATTTCATTTTTTGATGGCTGTGTAATATTCATATATATACCACATCTTCTTTATCTATTCATCTGTCTATGGAAATCTGCACTATTTACATAGTTTGGATATTGTGGACTTTGCTGCTATAAAGACTGGGGTGCAGTTGCCCTTTCAGATCACTACATTTGTACCTTTGGGGTAAATACCCAGTAGTGCCTTTACTGGGTTGTAGGGTAGCTCTATTTTCAACTTTTTTTTTTTAAAGATTATATTTCTTTATTTGACAAAGAGAGACACAGCGAGAGAGGGAACACAAGCAGGGGGAGTGGAAGAGGGAGAAGCAGGCTTCCTGCTGAGCAGGGAGCCCGATGCGGGCCTCGATCCCAGGACCCTGGGATCATGACCTGAGCTGAAGGCAGACACTTAACTGACTGAGCCACCCAGGCGCCCCTCTATTTTCAACTTTTTGAGGAACCTCCCTACTGTTTCCCAGAGTGGCTGCACCAGCTTGCATTCCCACCAACAGTGTAGGAAGGTTCCCCTTCGCATCCGCGCCAGTATTTGTCATTTCCTGACTTGTTAATTTTAGCCATTCTGGCCGGTGTGAGGTGGTATCTCATTATGGTTTTGATTTGTTTCCCTGATGCTGAGTGATGTTGAGCTCTTTTTCATGTGTCTGTTGGCCATCTGGATGACTTCTTTGCCGAAATGTCTGTTCATGTCTTCTGCCCATTTCTTGATTGGAGTATTTGCTCTTTGGGTGTTGAGTTTGATAAAATCTTTATAGATTTTGGATACTAACCCTTTATCTGATAGGTCATTTGCAAAAATCTTCTCTCATTCTTTCGGCTGTCTTCCAGTTTTGTCCACTGTTTACTTTGCTGCGCAGAAGCTTTTTTATCTTGATGAAGTCTGAATAGTTCATTTTTGCCTTTGTTTCCTCTGCCTTTGGAAAGCAAGAAATTGCTGTGGCTGAGGTCGAAGAGGTTGCTGCTTGTGTTCTCCTCAAGGATTTTGATGGATTCTTGTCTCACATTGAGGTCTTGCATCCTTTTTTGAGAATATTTTTGTGTATGGTGTAAAGAAAAGGTCCAGTTGCATTCTTCTGCATGTGGATGTCCAATTTTCCCAACACCATTTGTTGAAGAGACTGTCTTTTTTCCATTGGACATTCTATCCTGCTTTATTGAAGATTAGTTGACCATAATGTTGAGGGGTCCATTTCTGAGTTCTCTATTCTGTTCCATTGATCTATATGTCTGTTTTTGTGCCAGTACCATACTGTATTTTTGCTCTAATACCATACTGTCTTGATGGTTACAGCTTTGAAATAGAGCTTGAAGTCTGGAATTGTGATGCCACCTGTTCTGTTTTTTTTCTCCAACATTCCTTTGGCGATTCCACACAAATTTTAAGATTATTTGTTCCAGCTCTGTGAAAAAAGTTGATGGTATTTTGATAGGGATTGCATTAAATGTGTAGATTGCTCTAGGTAGCATAGACATTTTCACAATATTTGTCCTTCCAAACCATGAGCATGAAACATTTTTCCATTTCATTGTGTCTTTTTCAATTTCTTTCATGAATATCCTGTAGTTTTCTGAGTACAGATACTTTGCCTCTTTGGTTAGATTTATTCCTAGGTATTTTATGGTTTTGGGTGCAATTGTAAATGGGATCGACTCCTTAGTTTCTCTTTCTTCGGCCTCGTTGTTGGTATATAGAAATGCAACTGGTGTCTGTGCATTGATTTTATATCCTGCCACTTTACTGAATCCTGTATGAGTTCTAGAAGTTTGGGGTGGAGTCTTTTGGGTTTTCCATATAAAGTATCATATCATCTGCAAAGAGTGAGAGATTGACTTCTTCTTTGCTGATTTGGATGCCTTTTATTTCTTTTTGTTGTCTGATTATGGAGGCTAGGATTTCTAGTACTATGTTGAACAGCAGTGGTGATAGTGGACATCCCTGCCATGTTCCTGACCTTAAGGGAAAAGCTCAGTTTTTTCCCCATTGAGAATGATATTCACTGTGGTATTTTCATAAATGGCTTTTATGATATTGAGGTATGTACCCTCTATCCCTACACTGTGAAGAATTTTAATCAAAAAGGATGCTGTAATTTGTCAAATGCTTTTTCTGCATCTATTGAGCGGATCATGTGGTTCTTGTTCTTTCTTTTATTAATGTAGTGTATCACATTGATTGATTTGTGGATGTTGAACCAACCTTGCAGCCCAGGAATTAATCTCACTTGGTCATGGTGAATAATCCTTTTAATGTACTGTTGGATCCTATTGGCTGGAATTTGGGTGAGTATTTTGACATCCATGTTCACCAGGGATATTGGTCTGTAGTTCTCCATTTTGGTGGAGTCTTTGTCTGGTTTTGGGATTGAAGTAATGCTAGTGTCATAAAAGGAGTTTGGAAGTTTTCTTTCCATTTCTATTTTTTGGAACAGCTTCAGAAGAATAGGTATTAATTCTTCTTTAAATGTTTGGTAGAATTCCCCTGGGATGTCATCTGGCCCTGGGCTTTTTGTTGGGAGATTTTTGATTACTTCTTCAATTTCCCTGCTGGTTATTGGTCTGTTCGTTTTTTCTATTTCTTTCTGGTTCAGTTTTGGTAGTTTATATGTCACTAGGAATGCATCCATTTCTTCCAGATTGTCTAATTCGTTGGCATATATTTGCTCATAATATATTCTTATAATAGTTTGTATTTATTTGATGTTGGTTGTGATCTCTCCTCTTTCATTCATGATTTTATTTATTTGGGTCCTTTCTCTTTTCTTTTGGATAAGTCTGGCCAGGGTTTTATCAATCTTATTAATTCTTTCAAAGAACCAGCTCCTAGTTTCATTGATCTAGTGTTCTGTTCTTTTAGTTTCTACTACATTGATTTCTGCTCTAATCTTTATTATTTCTCTTCTTCTGCTGGGTTTAGGCTCTATTTGCTGTTCTTTCTCCAGCTCCTTTAGGTGTAGGGTTAAGTTGTGTATTTGAGACCTTTCTTGTTTCTTGAGAAAGTCTTGTATTGCTATATATTTTCCTCTTAGGACCACCTTTGCTGCATCCCACAGACTTTAAACAGTTCTGTTTTCATTCTCATTAGTTTTCATGAATTATTAAAATTCTTCTTCAATTTCCTGGTTGGCCAATTCAATCTTTAGTAGGATGCTCTTTAATCCCCCAATTTTTGAGTTCCTCCCAAATTTCCTCCTGTGATTGAGTTCCATTTTCAAAGCCTTATGGTCTGAAAATATGCAGGGAATGATCCCAATGTTTTGGTACCAATGGAGACCTGATTTGTGACCCAGGATGTGATCTAGTCTGGAGAATGTTCCATGTGTAATAGAGAAGAATGTGTATTCTGTTGCTTTAGGATGGAATGTTCTGAATATATCTGTGAAGTCCATCTGGTCCAGTGCATCATTCAAAGTCCTTATTTCCTTGTTGATCTTTGCTTAGATGATCTGTCCATTGTGCTGAGGGGGATGTTAAAGTCCCCTACTATTATTGTAATATTGTCAATGTGTTTCTTTGATTTTGTTATTAATTGGTTTATATAATTGGCTGCTCCCATGTTAGGGGTATAAATATTTATAATTGTTAGAGCTTCTTGTTGGATAGACCTTTTAAGTATGATATAATATCCTTCCTCATCTCTTATGACAGTCTTTGGTTTAAAATATAGTTTTTCTGATATAAGGATTGCGACCCCAACTTTCTTTTGATATCTATTAGCATGATAAATGGTTTTCCACCCCCTCACTTTCAATCTGGAGGTGTCTTTGGGTCTAAAATGAGTCTCTTGCAGACAGCATATCGATGGGTCTTGTTTTTTTTTTTACCCAATCTGATAGCCTGTGTCATTTGATTGGGGCATTTAGCCCATTTACATTCAGGATAACTATTGAAAGATATGAATTTAGTGCCATTGTATTGCCTGTAAGGTGACTGTTACTGTATATTGTCTCTGTTCCTTTCTGGTCTATGTTACTTTTAGGCTCTCTCTTTGCTTAGAGGACTCCTTTCAATATTTCTTGTAGGGTTGTTTTGGTGATTGCAAATTCTTTTAGTTTCTGTTTGTCTTGGAAGCTTTTTATCTCTCCTATTTTCAATGATAGCTTAGCTGGATAAAGTATTCTTGCCTGCATATTTTTCTCATTTAATACACTGAATATATCATACCAGTCCTTTCTGACCTGCCATGTCTCTGTGTGTAGCTCTCCTGCCAATCTAATGTTTCTATCCTTGTAGATTACAGACCTCTTGTCCCAAGCTGCTTTCAAGATTTTCTCTTTGTCTTTGAGATTTGTAAGTTTTACTATTAGATGAGGGGTGTTGACATATTTTATTGATTTTGAGGTGGGTTCTCTGTGCCTCCTGGATTTTGATGGCTGTTTCCTTCCCCAAATGAGGGAAGTTCTCCACTATTATTTCCTCAATATAACTTCTAGCCCTCTCTCTCCTTCTTCTTCTGGGACTGTAATTATTCTAATGTTGTTTTGCTTTATGGTATCACTTATTTCTCTAATTCTGCCCTCATGATCCAGTAGTTGTTTATCTCTCTTTTTCTCAGCTTCTTTATTCTCCATCATTTGGTCTTCTATTTCACTAATTCTATCTTCTGCCTCATTTATCTTAACAGTTAGAGCCTCCATTTTTTATTGCACTTCATTAATAGCCTTTTTTAATTTTGACATGGTTAGATTTTAGTTCTTTTACTACTCCAGAAAGGGATTATCTTGTGTCTTCTATGCTTTTTTCAAGTCCAACTAGTATCTTTATAATCATCATTCTGAACTCTGGTTCCAATATCTCACTTATGTCCAGACTGATTATGTCCCTGGTAGTCAGTACTACCTCTTGTTCTCTTTTTTGAGGTGTTTTTCCATCTTATCATTCTGTCCAGAGAAGAATAGATAAACAAGAGAACAAACTATTAAAAGGGCAACAATGACCCCAGAGAAATATACGCTAAGCAAATCAGAAGAGACCAGAAACTGAGGCGGGGAGGGAGAATATGATCAGGCAGGTGAATAGAACAGAGCCATACATTAGATTTTGGGTGTATTTTGGTCTGTTAGAAGAAACTGTATCCCTAAATTTTAAAGGAAGAAAAACTTATATAATATACACACACATATCTATATCTATATCTATATCTATATCTATCTATCTATCTATCTATCTACCAAAAAAATAAGATTAAATACAATGAAAGGATAGAATATGACTTTAAAAATGAAAACTAAAAGAAAAGATTTCTAAAAAGGAATTGATATGATAAGAAGTTGGTTTAAAAGGAAAGAAGAAAAATAAAAAGATAAAAGAAAAAAATTAAAGAAAATTAAAAAAACTAAAGCTGAAAGACTAAAGAATCATGGGGGAAAAAAGCCATGAATTCTATGTGCTGTATTCCCCTGGCACTGGAGTTTTATAGTTCTCATTGATTGGTAAACTTGGTCTTGGCTGGATGTTCTTGCTGATCTTCTAGAGGAGGGGCCTGTTGCAATAATTCTCAAGTGTCTTTGCCCCAGGAAGAATTGCTCCACCCTTGCCTGGGGCCAGGCTAAGTAATCTGCTCCCAATTGCTCTATGTGTCTTCTGTTCCCTGAAGGCTTTCTGTGCAGCTTCAGAGGATGAGAATGAAAATGGCAGCCTCTCAATCTCTGGCCCTAGAGCTGAAAGCTCGGGTCCTCACTCTTCAGTGAGCCTTCAGAGAAAAGCAGTCAGTCACTCCTGTCTCCCTGATCTCTGGCCACACTCTATGCTCACCCAGCCTGTGACCAAGCATTTATGTCTCAGGCACACAACCCCATTTGGAGTCTCCAAACCCAGCAGACTCCTGCAGCACACCCCTCGTTGTTCCTCCCAGGGGAGGATGGGGTGTCTCCCTGGTTCTGCCATTTTGGGGCCCCTGCTTGAAGAGCAGTGACCTGATGGTGCCACGGATCACAGTTTATGGCAATCCCGTGCTGAGAGCCCACTCCTGGGGTCACTCTTTGCTGCCAGCTTCCCCGATCCAATACCTGGGAACTCTGCCACATTCATGCATCCCCTGTCTTCCTGTGACTCCGAGGATTCTGAGACCACACTGTCCCAGATAGGGTTCCACCCCCCCCCCCTTAGCTGCCAGAGCAACATCCTTCACCAGAGCAGACTTCTAAAAGTTCCAATTTTGTGTTCCTCTGCTGTATCACTTTTCTGTAGCCAGCTGACGGAGGATCCCTTCCCCCGCAGTCTATCTTCCCACATATCTCCTCAGAATCACTTCTCTGCACCTCTTACCTAGCAGAAAGTGGTCGCTTTTCTGTTTGTAGAATTGCAGCTATTCTTTTCTTACATCTCCAGTTGAGTTTACAGGTGTTCAGAATGGTTTGATAGCTATCTAGCTGAATCCCTGGGACCAGATGAAATTAGGGTCTCCTACTCCTCTGCTATCTTGGACTCCTCAGGCTTATAGTTTTTAGTTTGTTTCTTTGCTTTCTTATTTGTTTCTTTTCTCTTTTCTTGGATCAGGCTTTTTTTTTTTTTTTTTTTAAATAAGGCATATCTTCACAAACATCAAAGCATACCTAGTTAAAGGTCCAAACACTTCCAACTGCAAGTAAGGAGGAACTCGACAGAGGACTTATCTGTGAGAAAAGCAGCCACAATACAAGAACAGAGTGCACACGGCACACAACAGAAACACTTCCTTAAGCACCAGGCCTTGAACAGGGTATGACACCTTCTTAATACAGTATTGCTCTCAGGAGCAGGAAATATAACAAACTTTAATAGCACACAAAAAACCAGAAACCCAGACCTAATGACAAGATGGAGGAATTATCCCCAAAAGGATGATCAAGAAGAAATCACAGCCAGAGATTTGCTGAAAACAGAAATAAGCAATATATATGAATGAGAATTTAGAACAAAAGACATAAGAATATTAACTTGGCTTAAAAGAAGCATAGAACACACCAGAGAAACCTTGGCTGCAGAGATAAAAGACCTAAAAACTAGTCAGGCTGAAATAAAGTATGCTATAACTGAGATGCAAAACTGATGGATGTAATCACAATGAGGATGGAAGAAGCAGAGGAAAGAGTAGGTGATATAGAAGATAAAATTATGGAAAAGAATAAAGCTGAAAAGGGGAGGGAAAGAAAAATATTAGGTCAAGATCATAGACATAGGGAAATCAGCAATTCCACAAAGTGCAATAATATCTGTATCATAGGATTCCTAGAAGAAGAGCAGCAAAAGGGGGCAAAAGGTTTATTTGAACAAATTATAGCTGAGAACATCCCTAACCTGGGAAACAGGCATTCAAGTCCAAGAGTAACAGAGAACTCCCCTTAAAATCAGCAAAAACAGGTCAACACCAAGACCTATCATAGTGAAACTTACAAAATACAAAGATAAAGAGAATTCTGAAAGAGGCTTGAGAGAAAAATTCTTTAACTCAGAAGGCTAGACACATAAGGTTAACAGCAGACCTGACCACAGAAACTTAGCAGAACAGAGAGTAGTGGCATAATATATTCAACATGCTAAATGGGAAGAACATGCAGGGAAGAATACTATAACTAGCAAGGCCGTCCTTCAGAATAGCAAGAGAGATAGTTTCCAAGACAAGCAAAAACTAAAGGAGTTCATGAACACTAAACCAGCCCTGCAAGAAATAATAAAACAGACATGCTGAGCAAGAAAGACCAAAAGGAACAAAGACTAAAAAGGAACAGAGAAAATCTGTAGTGACTTTATGTGACTTTACAGCTAATACAATGGCAATAAATTCATATCTATTAATTACTCTGAATGTAAATAGACTCAATGTTACAATCAAAAGACATAAGGTATCAGAATGGATAAAAAAAATGACCCATTGATATGCTGCTTATAAAGGACTCATTGTAGACCCAAAGGCACTTCCAGATTGAAAGTGAGGGGGAGGAGGATCATCTATCATGCTAATGGGCATCAAAAGAAAGCTGGAGTAGCCATCCTTATGTCAGACAAACTAGATTTTAAACCAAAGACTGTAAGAAGAGATGAGGAAGGACACTATATCATAATAAAGGGGTCAATCCAAAAAGAAAATCTAACAGTTGTAAATATTTATGCCCCCAACTTGGGAGAAGCCAAATATATATATCAATTAATAACAAACAAGGAAATTCATTAATAATAAGACAATAATAATAGGGGACTTTAAAACCCCCTCACAATAATGGACAGATTATCTCAGCAGAAGATCAACAAGGAAATAAGGGCTTTGAATAATGCACAGGACCAGATGGACTTCACAGATATACTCAGAACATTCCATCCCAAAGCAACAGAGTACACATTCTTCTCTACTACACATGGAACATTCTCCAGACTAGATCACATCCTGGGTCACAAATCAGGTCTCAACAGGTAGAAAAAGACTGATATCTTATCATGCATATTTTCAGACAACAATGCTATGAAACTTAAAGTCATCCACAAGAATAAATTTGGAATGATCACCAATACATGGAGGTTAAGGAACATCCTACTGAAGATAGAATGGGTTAACCAGGAAATGAAAAAGAAAAAAAAAATACAATGAAGCAAATGAAAATACAAAAGTTCAAAATCATTGATGTAGCAAAGGCTGTCCTAAGAAGGAAGTATATAGCAATACAGGCCTTCTTCAAGAAGCAAGAAAAGTCTCAAATACACAACCTAAACATACACCTAAAGGAGCAAAAAGAACAACAAATAAAGCTTGAATCCATCAGGAGAAGGGAAATAATAAAGATTAGAACAGAAATAAATGGTATAGAAATTAAAAAAAACAACAACAACAGTAGAATAGATCAACGAAACTAGGAGCTGTTTCATTGAAAGACTTAACAAAATTGATAAAACCCTAGCCAGGCTTATCAAAAAGAAAAGAGAAATGGCCCAAAACAATATAATCATGAATGAGAGAGGAGAGATCACAACCAACAGCACAGAAACACAAAAAATTATAAGAAAATATTATGACAAATTTTATGCCTACAAATTAGGAAATCTGGAAGAAATGGATAAATTCCTAGAGATGTATAAACTACCAAAACTGAAACAGGAAAAAAATAGGAATCCTGAACAGACAAATAACCAGTAAAGAAATTGAATCAGTAATCAAAATCTCCCAATAAAGAAGACTACAAGGCTGGATGGCTTCCCATGGGTATTCTACCAAACATTTAAAGAAGAATTAATACTTATTCTTCTGAAGCTATTCCAAAAAATAGAAATGGAAGGAAAAATTCCAAACTCATTCTATGATACCAGCATTACCTTGATCCCTAAACCAGACAAAGACCCCACTAAAAAAGAGAACTATAGACCAAGATCTGTGATGAACATGGATGCAAAAATTCTCAGCAAGATACTACCTAATCAAATCAAACAGTACATCAAAAGGATTATTCACAATGATAGAGTGGGATTTATTTTTGGGCAGCAGGGGTATTTACTATCCATGAATCAATCAACTTGATACAACACATTAAATAAAGAAAGGGCAAGGACCATATGATCCTCTCAATAGATGCAGAAAAAGCACTTGAGAAAATACAGCATCCATTCTGGATAAAAAACCCTCAAGAAAGTAGGGATAGAAGGAATATACCTCAACATCATAAAGGCTATATACAAAAGATCCACAACTCTGGGGCGCCTGGGTGGCTCAGTTGTTAAGCAACTGCCTTCGGCTCAGGTCATGGTCCCAGGGTCCTGGGATCGAGTCCCACATCGGGCTCCCTGCTCCGTGGGAAGCCTGCTTCTCCCTCTCCAACCCCCCCTTGCTTGTGTTCCCTCTCTCACTGTGTCTCTCTCTGTCAAATAAATAAATAAAATCTTTAAAAAAAAAAAAAAAAGATCCACAACTCATCTCAATGGGGAAAAGGTGACAGCTTTTCCACTAAGATCAGGAACACAAAAGGGATGTCCACCCTTACCACTGTAATTCAACGTAGTACTGGAAGACCTAGTTTCAGCAATCAGACAACAAAGAGAAATAAAATGCATCCAGATTGGCAAGGAAGAAGTCAAACTTTCACTCTTCACAGACAACATGATACTCTATGTAGAAAACCCAAAAGACTCCACCCAAATTGACTAGAACTGATCCATCAATTGAGCAAAATTACAGGATATAAAATCAATTTACAGAAATCTGTTGCATTTCTATACACCAATAATGAAGCAGCAGAAAGAGAAATCAAAGAATCAGTCCCATTTACAATTGCACCAAAAACCATAAGATATCTAGGAATAAACCTAACCAAAGAAGTAAAAGATCTGTACTCTGAAAACTATAGAACACTTATGAAACAAATTGAAGAAGACACAAAGAAATGGACAAACATAACATGCTAATGGATTGGAAGAAAAAATATTGTTAAAATGTCTATACTACCCAAAGCAACCTACACATTTAATGCAATCCCAATCAATATAACACCATCATTTTTCACAGAACTAGAACAAACAATCCTAAGATTTGTATGGAACCAGAAAATACCCCGAATAGCCAAAGTCATCTTGAAAAAGAAAAACAGAGCACAAGGCATCACATTCCCAGACTTCAAGTTTATCACAAACTTGTATTCATCAAGATATTACTGGCACAAGAACAGACACATAGGGACACCTGGATGGCTCAGTCGATTAAGCGTCTGCCTTTGGCTCAGGCCACGATCTCAGGGTCCTGAGATTGAGCCCCACATTGTGCTCCCTGCTCAGCAGAAAGTCTGCTTCTCCCTCTCCCTCTGCCCTTCCCCACCGCTCATGTGTGTGCTCTTTCTCTCTCTCAAATAAATAAATAAAATCTTAAAAAAAAAAAAAAAACAGACACATAGATCAATGGAACAGAATAGAAAACCCAGAAATGGACCTACAACTGTATATTCAACTAATCTTCAACTAAGCAGGAAAGAATATCCAATGGAAAAAAAGACTGTCTCTTCAACTCATGGTGTTAAGAAAACTGGACAGCCACAAGCAGAAGAATGAAACTGGACCACTTCCTTATACCATACACAAAAATAGACTCAAAATGGATGAAAGACCTACATGTGAGACAGGAAACCATCAAAATCCTAGAGGAGAAAACAGGCAGCAACCTCTTTGACCTTGGCTGGAGTAACTTCTTACTAGACTTGTCTCCAAAGGCAAGGGAAACAAAAGCAACAATGAACTATTGGGACCTCATCAAGATAAAAAGCTTCTACACAGCAAAGGAAACAATCATCAAAACTAAAAGGAAACCAACAGAATGAGAAGATATTTGCAAATGGCATATCAGATAAAGGGCTAGTATCGAAAATCTATAAAGAACTTATCAAAATCAACCCCCCTAAAAGTGAATAATCCAGTCAAGAATGGGTAGAAGACATGAACAGACATTTCTCCAAAGAACACATACAAATAGCCAACAGACACATGAAAATATGCTCAGATCACTCATCATCAGGGAGATACAAATCAAAACCACAAGGAGATACTACCTCACACCTGTCAGAATGGCTAAAATTAACAAGTCAGGAAACAACAGATGTTGGCAAAGATGTAGAGAAAGGGAATCTTACACTTACATTGTGTAAGTGTAAGAAAGGAAAACAACTCTTACACTCTTGGTGGGAATGCAAACTGGTGCAGCCACTCTGGAAAACAGTATGGAGGTTTCTCAAAAAGTTAAAAATAGAATTACCCCGTCACCCAGTAATCACACTAGTAGGTATTTACCCAAAGGGTACAAGAGGACTGATTTGAAGGGGCACATGCACCCCAATGTTTATAGCAGATCTGTCAACAATAGCCATATTATGGAAAGAGCCCAAATTTCCATCAGCTGATGAATGGATAAAGAATATATGCTGTAGATACACGGTGGAATATTATTTAGCCATCTAAAAGTGTGAAATTTTGCCATTTGCCACAACATGGATAGAACTAGAGTGTATTATGCTAAGTGAAATAAATCAGTCAGAGAAGGACAAATATCATATGATTTCACTCATATGTAGAATTAAAAAAAACAACTAATGAACATAGGGGAAGGAAAAATAAAATAAGATAAAAAGAAAGAGGTAAACCATAAGTGAATCTTAACTATAGAGAACAAAGTGAGGCTTCCTGAAGTGGAGGTGGGTGGGAGATAGGCTAAATGGGTGATGGGCATTAGGGAGGGCACTTATTGGGATGAGCATTGGGTATTATATGTAAGTGATGAATCACTAAATTCTACTCCTGAAACTAATACTACACTATATGTTAACTAAAGTGAATTTAAATAAAAAAATGAAAACTGAGAAATCATAAAGAAAGAAAAAAGAAAAAGTCAAACATGAAGTTAAGAGACTTTAATAAAGACCTCGGGAGTGGAAATGGGAAGAATGACCTGGAAATATGGAGGAGAGAGAATCATTAGGATTTGGTGGTCAATTGGTTATAGAATGTGTGGTAGAAAGAGAAGATATGAGTACTCTCAAGTTTTTGTCTTGAGTAACTAATGGATGATTGTGCCATTCCTATGAGAATGGTAACATGTGTCAGTTCAGGTCCTCCAGGAACAAGATACTGATATGGAGTAATAATTATTGGATGCTAATTTGGGGAAAATACTAATAAATGATAGAAGGAAAAGGAAGTGGAATAAACAAGGACAGCATTCAGATCACAATATGACCTGACACCTATAAAAGCAGAAAAAGAAGAAAGAATTATTAGATTGAAAGCACCTCAGACTTCAGTGAATCTCTGAAAATTTCAGGCAGAATTATAGATTTCAGAGCAAATATTACCTATTATAGGGTCCCATGTTAGCAAAAATGGCTCAGACTTAATACTTGTGCTATATCCAGTCATTGACTAGAAGCAGCCCAGGAAGAGCATAGTCTTATTTTAAGCACTGAGATGGATCTCAAAGATATAGCACCTAGAAACTCCAGTTTTTTTCTTGAAGGAAGATTATGGCTACCACACATGGAGTAATAGATCATGTTTACTGGCAGGGGTGGAATAAAGAGTAATAGATATACTCAGTTTTGGACATATCAAAATTCATTATCATGGGAGCTGCTTTACAGTTGGATATACAGGTTTGGCACTAAGGAGAGTGACCAGGGATAGAGATGTATATTTGGGATTCAACAGTTTAAAGATGATAGCTAAAGCAATATGATAGATAAGACTCTATAGAACAAAAGTATAAATTTATACTGGATAATTCACTGTCTTTTAAAAATATGTCCACAAATTCTTTTATACTCCTCTCTTTAACAGTTGGAATCTAATTCCTTTCCCCATTAGTGTGGGTAGGACTTAATGGGGTCCTTACTTACTAGGTAGTTAATTAAGACTGGATTACTTATTTCATTCACTAATATTAGTATTGGTATTTTTTTTTTAAAGATTTTATTTATTTATTTGAGAGAGAGAGAATTAGAGGCAGAGAGCAGGAGAGGGAGGTGGGTCAGAGGGAGAAGCAGACTCCCTGCTGAGCAGGGAGCCCGATGCGGGACTCGATCCCGGGACTCCAGGATCATGACCTGAGCCGAAGGCAGTCACTTAACCAACTGAGCCACCCAGGCGCCCTTAGTATTGTTATTGAGATAAAATCACACACCATAAAATTCACTCTTTTAAAATGCACAATTCAGTAATTTTTCAGTATATTCACAAGGCTGGGCAACCATCACCACTATCAAATTACATAATTTTTTCACTTCAAAAAGGAATCCACACCCCTTAGCCATAATTCCTCAAACCTCCTTCACCCAGCCCCTGGAAACTGTTAATCTACTTTCCCTCTGTATGCTTGCCTATCCTAGACATTTCATATAAATGGAATCATATGACATGTGGCTTTTTGTGCTTGTCTTCTTTCACTGAGCATGTTTTTAAGGTTAACCCATGTTGTAGCATGTATTGGTACTTTGTCCATTTTTGTGGCTGAATAATACCCCATTTTATGAATATACCATATTTTGCATATCCATTCATTATTTGATGAAAATTTACATTGTTTCTACTTTTTGACTGCTACAATTATGCTGCTATAAATATTTGTGTACAAAATCTGTGTGAACATGTTTTCAATTAATTGGGATATATACCTAAGAACTGAGTTGATGGGTCATATGGTAACTCTTTGTGAATTTCTTTGAGGGACATCCAAACTGTTCTCCAAACTGGCTACACAACTTGGGTCTGTTAAATCTATAATCGATGCTCAGTAGAACTCAGCAAATTCAGCACAAAGCTGTATAGTTCAGAGTGTAACTTGCCAGCAGTACAACTGAGAAAGCATGCTAGCCAGAAAACAGCTGCTCAAAGTGCATTGTCACCAGAAGGTGGGAGACTGAGTTTCCAAGCCAAAGCAAAAAAAAAAAAA